>NC_090930.1:908112280-908736670 GCF_040938575.1 Ambystoma mexicanum
TGACTCCATTTAAAGGTCCTCCTGAAAACATGATTACTGATAGAAGTGATGTTAACTCATTAAAAAGTGATAAGAAGGAAAAATAAGCCAATTGTAACAATGCCCAAAGTGCTGGGACAAGGAATAGGAACCGGGACACACCAGACTGCAAGGTGCAGTTTGATCATTTCAATGACCCACACCTCAGGGGGACTAAGGTGTATAAAAAGCCCCCTCAGGTGCAAGCCATTAGTTGTTGTTTTGGTTGCAGTTGTTGCAGCAGAAGGAGCAGAGAGGGAAGTACTGTTCCTAACTCTACGTTGCAGCAGCAGCCGAGATTAAGGGCAGCAGAGATGCCCGAGCAACCACATACTAGAAAGTGGATGCTGGTTTCATGAGGGTCTCTGCACTCAAGCACTGTCTGCAGAGAATGCACACCGGGGAGCATTGTTATTGAAGGTGTTTCCCCCTGAAAATCTCATGTGCAGTGGCTGTTCTGTGGGAAGCATTAAACTTGAATGCTTTCCCCAAAGTAAAGTGTGCTCCGGTGCAGGCATGGGCCACTCTTTCCCCGACCAGCGCGGACTGCTGCGAGCAGGAGAAAGCTACTTACCTGGACTGGGAAGCAGAGGCAGCAGAAGTCACGAAGGCAGTGGATCGAGCGGACACGTATGGAGCACTGGGCGAGTTCACTGGTTGAATGTGAGCCTGGAATGCTCCCTGATCGCCCGCTATCCCGTGATTCTAATTTTGAATACTGAACTAACGTTAAGAGGCAGAAGAGGAGGATTGGGCCTAATTTTGCATATCAAAATAATGCTGATCAGCTAAAGTGACAGAATAAGAACATTGGGTTCAATAGACATTTCTTTTTAAAAATGTTTGTTATTGTTTATAGAATTTTCAGAAAGAAGAAAATTAACAATTAATCTAAAACACATCCAGGGTATAATAGCAACAGGTCCATTATATTATCAAATGCAAAAAAGGAAAAATACTTAATGAAGAAAAAAAATCTAAATGGGAAGAAAAAAAAGAAGAAAAGGGGTGCAGACTAACCATACAAGTCATTAAAATCAATACAAATGGCTGCATACTTGTCAAGTCGCTGTTTATACTTGAAGGGCACCTTCAACCCTGCCAGAAACGATCGATAAATCATCAACTGTAGTCTGGCATCACTCTTCCAATTCAAAAAAATATGCTTCTTAGCCACAACAAGAGCTCTATAAACCCAAGCTAGCTCACCAACAGACAAGCCAATATCAGCTGGAAATCAGCCCAAAATACACAATGTAGGCATGCAAGGAAGAGAAAGGCCCATCACAAGGTCCATACACTCGAGAACCTAACCACAGTATGACTGGATCTTCTGACAATACCAGAACATATGCAAGGTGGTACCTGAAATCCTTTTAAAATTCCAACATAACTCATCAAGTCTCAACCTACAGAACACAAACATTTTGGGGACCAGTAGATGTAATGATTGATCCTTTGCTGCTTGAAGCGCATATCTAAGTCGATCTTGAATCTGCATGGACCAGCACATACATGATACCATTGATACCACAGTTTCTCACCTTCATTTATTTTACTTATTTATTCTGCTCTCTATACTCCGCACTTTCCAATGTCTTCCCCCCTTCCATGCACTTTCCCACTTTTTCCCTTCCCCATGCACTTGCACATTCTCAATGTCACTGGAACTAGTAAGATTGTTTTTGTTTCTCTCTTGTTCCCCTCCCTTCGCCTGGTCGCGCTCTGAAACACAGGTGTACGAGCGCGATATAAATAAAATATATCATACCAATATCAGAGAGTTTGCAAGCTAGGTCTCGGTCCCAGCAGTCTCTGCAACATTAATACAGCAAGTTATATTCACAAGGAGCAAGTAGTTTATAGAGAAATGAAGCGAGGAGTGGCATATTCTTAGTAAAATACAGGACCATTGGCAAACCATGCAGACTAGCATTGGGGTGTGTGAACAGTACACCAAAAAGGTTCTGTAGGCTGAATAATGATTAAAATCAGACAATTTCGACTTGTATTTAAAGTGCAAGAACTCAGAATCAAGAAGAGAATAACCATCATGAACATGACCTATTTTCCAAATACCATCCCGTTGCCAGGAAACCCAAGAAATTCTAAAGATGATAGAAATCACCATTGCCTACGCCAAAAGAAGGCAATAGGAAAAGACCTTTGCAGCAACCAATAATGCCCCAACCCAAATACAGCAGGTAAGAAGATCAATTGTAGAACCTATTGTCACCAAGAGGAAGAGACAATAACTAAGAAAGACCCAAACAAGCATTGCCCAGATGCAAGAAGAGTGAGGGTGATTAAAAAAAAGCCATTATCAGTATTTAATTGATGGAACGGTGGTGAAGGAAGTGGGGCAGAAGAGCTACCCTCTTGATAATGAGTATTCAGGAAGAGAGGAGTGGAATCTGCATCGCAGGTGGCAATCCCAAGGGTGAACCTAGCAATATCAATGTTTTTTATGTTCACCCAGCACAAGTACCCCAGACTGAAGTTACTGTTTTTGATTTTGTTGAAATGAAAAGACTTTGTTGTAGCAGATGCAATACATTTCCTTCATATGCTTATTGTATGTATAAGTTTGAGGGACAGATTCCGTTTGTTAGAGTGTTTCCTTTAGTTATTTTGCGAGGCAGGGAAATTCTCTTAAGGATAGGGATAGTGAGGCAATTATCAAACCCTTTTAGGTTAATAAAATGGCATCTTATGGGAAATCTTCACAAAGTTGTGCGCCTCACATTTCCGGCTCCTCACACCCATGCATTGTGCCCAAGCTCACTTGCATGTCATTTGTTGTGGTGTTTGGACTACCATCTCCTCTACGTATTTATGAAAAGATTCCAGTGTCCCCATACACTACTGAGCACCATAGTTATCCAGGTAATTCCCTTTAACCCTGTGACCAGGTTGCTCCCAGTAATTGCATACCATCGCCCCTGCCCCATGGATCCAAGGAAGAAGAGCAGGTGAACCACTGCCCAAATACCCATTGCGAGCCATTACTCATAATCAGGGGTCTACAACTTTTGGCTTCCAGATGTTTTAGACTATAACCCCCATAATGTCTCACCATGGAACATGTTGGCTAGGGCCGATGAGAAACGTAGACCCAAAACATCCCGAAAGCCAAAGCTCACATACCCCTGATCGTGATAAGTTTACCGTTATTGCCTAAAAACACTCTCATGGTTACATTGTCTGCACAATGTTAAAACAACTGGTCACGTTTGAACAGTATTAATAATAGTGCCAAGAAAAAGGTCAAAAAAGCCAGTTTTGCTCTCTTAATTGGATCACAAGTCTTTCCTTTGTCCATGGAAGGTTCCTATGGGACAAAATAATAATAAACCAAAGAAAAGCTATACTGAAAGTATAAATAACTACCATACACGGGAGGAATCCCAAGGTAGGTCCTGAAACAAATATAGACCTATACTCAATTTAAATTGTACTGAATATGAAAACAATTTTCAATTTTATTCCACAGTTCATAACACATAATTGTTGGCATCAGCATAAACATATGCCTTTAATTCATATAAGTGTCATCCCTAAACATTCTATTCAAAAACATGCAAGCTATATTTCGATTAAATTTCATCCCTCAATTTCCAGTTGGTGCGTTGTTGCTTCTTCGATATTTTTAAGTTGAAGCTGCTCCCATATGCAGATTCTTTTCTGTGTGAGAAAAATAGGTCTCATAAATAAATATTTAGTGCATATTTGTAAGGCGCATATACAACAATGTCAAGGCGCTACAAGACAAAAAAGGGCAGGGGGGGGGGACAAGGGAGAAAGCTAACCATAAAGGTCCTACTAGCCTTATGACATTCGGATTGTGCAAGTGCAGTAACAAGAAGTGCAAGGGGAGGGTGCTAGGGGGGTGCCGGTCTGAGCAAAATGCGAAGTGCTAGGGTGGGAAGGGAACTGCAGGGTAAAAGAGGGGATGGTGCAAGTGGGGGAGGGGGATAGGTGAGTTGTAAGGGGAGGCCAGGAGTGCAAGGTCATGGATTGCATGGAGTGTGGGGGGTACAAACGTATTCTGATATGTATGCCAAAACATTATTCATATAACTTCCTGGTATGCCAAAGAAACACATGCAAGACATCATGACTTATGGTTATAGGAACATCAACTACGCATTTTATGTTTCTGAGATAACCCTTATTCAACATAAAATGCCAAGTGGCATTTCTCGTCTAATGTTTTTTGTTCATTCTCCCATTCTATTGATCCTATGTTAATGTCTTCAATGTATCAGCTTATATATAGACTAAGAAGACATTGTCAGTGCTAGTGTAGTGAGAAGAGCATATAGGCAAACAAATTGATTTGTATATACCCAAATGTTTTAACGCAGACTTTTTATTTCAATATAATCATGTTCTTCTATTGGTAAGAAAAGAAGCTTGTGATACCGACAATAGTATCGAATTAGCACTTCATAATCAAGAAAAGAGACTAGAGTACTGCAAACATTTCATATAGACGAAACATTGAATTATACAATAAGGTTCAAATCCATACCACACATCACATTCACAGTAAAATGTCATATGAAAAGTGGAATGACAAAATGTGATACAAACAATGAAACTTTAAAATAAAATGGTACGGGGCAATATAATGTGCCCCTATTCTTCGAATGTTCAAATAAGACCATGTTCCTGTGATGCTGTATGGGACATTCCTCAGGGGCTAACTGAACTGATTTGTCGTCCGTGATGGTAAACAGCAGATTCCAAAGTAAAAACAAAAATTGGAGGATCTGGTCCATAATCCGGTGGTACAAGAAATGCACGCAAGAGTAGCTACTTTAAAAGTTAGATCAGGGGTCTGCGACCTGTGGCTGTCAAGAGGATTTGGTCACTCCTTTGAAGTCTCACCATTGAAAGTGCAGTATACATCCCTTTTGGCAAATGGCAACTTTGCCGAATATTTTTTGCTGCATTTATTTTGTCTTTATTTCAACCATAGATTGTAAGTTGGGTTAGGCTATATATTGGCGTGTGGTGGAGTGTGGGCGGGGTAGGGTAAGCCAGGACTGCCCCCGCTGTTTGTGGTAAAAACAAACCGCACATTCGGCAACAAAAATAAATTAAGTGAACTTGCTATTCGGCTAAAAATAAATGCAGAGAAGATGGGAGTTGTATTCCAAAACATCTGGAGAATCAAAGGATTCAGAGACCTGCGTTAGATGTTAACCACAGCAAAAATAACAAAGTGCGTTCCTCAGCTCACATGACCCTGCATATTTCATAAACTTAAATAACCATGTTCATAAGGCTTTACAGACTAAGAATGTAATTTTGGGAATGGGACTGGAGAGGTGTTGAGGGGCTATCTTTACGTCAACAACTAATTACACATCACTTCAGATGAACCGGTTACCAAGCCCCTTTCAAGAACACCGGAAATCAGGAAGCCATAGGTAGAATGGTGTGGTTTGATGCTTCTTGTGCAACACCGTCTTGGGCAATGGCAGTTTTGATGCTACCACATTCAGATCATCATGTCATTCTGTAAGTGAAGTGCATTGTTCCATACTATAAAAACCCAACTCTCGACTCCCATTAACATATTCTGTATCTCAGACATCTTAACAGTTCAACTTCTATAGGGCATTGATACAATTACTGATTTTTTGCTGATCATGTACCACCACAAAGAAGCAGATCTTATTCTATAGAATGGATAAATGGTGGTGGGATTTAGCAGACAATGCAGAAATGTTTAGTAATTTTGGAACCATTGTTTGTCTTTTAATGACCAATCACTACATAGTGGTTCAATGATTTACTTCTCCACATTCCCTGTTGCCTCAGTGTGATGTGTTCTAAATGAACAAATCCATGTATGAAGTTGCCAAATGGCTTCATAACAGAGAAGGTTGGTGAGGAGTTATTTTGATATTTATTGAGGCTGGACCTAGATTCAGGAATCAACGGAGTAATTTACAAGTCATAGCATGAAGGACATGGTGAGGAAAGCAGAGATAAAAGGGAGCGGGAGCTAACAGAGATGGGGATGTGGGCAATTTGGCAGCAACAAATCTAGAAGAAACTAGGGAAGGAAATGTAGGAGAAGATCAACTAATCTCAGGTTAGGTTGAGAGTGGAGCATGTGAGGACCTACGTATTAGGGTGGAGACATTTCCTGAATGGGAGGGTCTTCAGCTCCTGCCTGAAATGTAGAAGCAAGGGGGAAAGTATGGTGTTGATGGGGATGTAGATAGAGAAGGTCTGTCTTCTGGGTCTTTCCTTCCTGCACCGGTGGATCTCTAGTCTGCACAGGACTTACTTCTGGTGGATTGTAGGCTCAGATGCTGAGGTTTGGTCTTCATGATGTGAGGTCAGGGTGTTCGGTGTACTTGATCAGCTGTACAAATTCAGTCTTGGAGAAGTTGAGCTTCAAGTAAGCCCTGGGCATGCAGGGCCTGATCAATGCAAAGCACTCCTTGAGAGTGTGGATGTCTTCGATGTTAGACATCTTGAGGTAGAGTGGTTTGTCATCCGTGCATTGGTGGATGTTGTTCTTTTGTGGAGCCAGGAAAGTTTGAAGTGGTTCCATGCCAACGTTGAAGATCACAGGGAGAAAATGGATCCTTGTGGGATTCCACAGATGATAGGTAAAGTTATTGATCTGGCGTAATGCATTTGAATTAATTAGTGGCAGTTAGCAGAATTTTAACCAGCTGCAGACAATCTTGCAGATCCCCTTGCGGAAATGTAGAATATCAGCAAATTTCTGCCGTTCTACTGTGTTGAATGCTATTGAGAGGTGAAGGGGAATCAGGAGACAATGATGGCCAACATCGAAGATGTTAAGGTAATCAGTCATCTGGGTCAGAAGGCAGATTGCTAGGACTGAAAACGGTTGCTGTCTTCGATGTCCTAGGGGAATTGTGCAGCTAATGCTTTCTCAAGGTTCTGATGGAAGATGAAAGATGGGTAATGGAGTGGTAGTTCCTGAAATCATTAGGGTCCAGTGCTGCTTTTTGAGAAGGTGGAGAAGTTTCACATTCTTGTGGGTAAGGTGCAGTGAGTGAGGGAGGTATTCATGTTAGTTAAGGCACTTTTTCTCAATGCCATAAATATCTTTGTAATGTTAGTTACCAGTAAACGACCGGCAGTGGTTTTTGGATTTAAAAGAGTGCCTTCTCTTTTACAAGTTTCAGCATGTTTGATCAGCAAGGCTGTTGCTGTGGAAATGCCACAATAGGCATGCATTTGCTGTACAAACCAGTGGTTGCTTTTCTTCTTGCTGCAAATGTAAGGAGAAAAATGAAATGTCACTAGAAACATTGATTTTCAAACTTTAGCCACAGTCTACATGGATATAAGGCTGTTGCGACCTGTAGGTTGATGCCAGCATCTAGATGGATCCTGAATGGCAATAGCAGGTCAAAGGAAATGTGCTCCCCCCTAGTCGCGCCGCTGCCCATGTTCTGGACCCGACATCAGTGAAAGTACAAGGAAATGTAAAACTGTGTGCTGAGAGCACTCTCCTAAATGTATTAACTTCACTCTACGACAGCGCCTCAGGGAACAGCCGTAGCCCACCAAACACTTCCACATTCAACAACACAGGAGACAAGAGTTCTTCTAATCCCGCGCTGAGAGTATGTACAAGAGAACCGTGAGTGCTGGGGAGGCTGCGAAAAGGCAGTCGCAGAAAAAAGAAAAGAAAAGGGAAGGTGGGGAGGAACCCCTCTGATACAGGCATCACGGCCCACCCTGGAGAAGTGCAGCTCAGAAAAAAAGGATTGAGCAGTCCATCAAATTAATAAATTCAAGATACGTATATTGGGCCTCATCATGAGTTGGATGGTATCCCGGTGCTAATTGCGACGGGATAGCACCCAACACTATTTTTGTGTTACCACAACTTGGTCTGGCCCAATTTGTGCCAGATCGAGTTGAGGGGATGCGGGGCAATGGAGGGTGGCCAAATCCCCTTTTCCATGGGACCCTATGAGGTTTGGGTGGTGCTATTAGCGCCGGGGCAATTAGCGTAGTGCTAATAGCACTGAAAACAGACAGAAAATTGAGATTTCTACCTCCAGCATTTTACGCCAGACTCCTTATTGGGCCAGCTCTTAAATGCGGGGTTAATAGCATTACTGCCGCCATTTAAGGGCTACCGCCCAACTCATGATGAGGCCTTGAAAGTCAAGAGAATCAGGTTCCCGAGTCCGAACAGGAGAAAAGGATGCCATCTTTGGTTGAAAGTTATGAGAAAGAGAAACAAGGGGCTAGAGAGCCGGTGCCTAGTTGACATCTGATTTGAGGGAACCCAAGGGACACAAACTGTTGACATTGAGAATATTGGATTACCAGTGTAAAGTCGAGGTGGGAATCTAAAGGAGGCATGGTGGGTTCGAAGATTAGACATTGGTGGAGGATAAATCAAATACTCCTATTGCTACAAGCTAGAGAAGCTTGTTTGACTTTGTATTTTCTGTTTTGAATTCAAGGAATGGAGATAAATATGTATTTTATGATAACTGTAGCCATGACCTAGGCTGGGGCGTGGGCTAGACAGAACCTATACTAAGAGACTGTCTGACGAAGAGGGGGTCCGCTTTAGGTGTTGAACCAAACCATGGATGAAAGCCGATCTCGGTTTTATTTTGCGAGCACCTCCGTTTTAGTTGTATAGGAAGGACAACAGGGCAAGCTAGGCATTCTCTTTTATTTGAATAAAAACACAATAAATCATGTCCTCTGGTCCGAGTCGTATTTCTGGTTCGCCACATTGCCCTAAGTGGTACATTTAACATCGTAAAACCCATAATGGCTACATTTACCTAATTTCACTCTGCTTCTCCTTCAAGTGGGCATATGTCCCATATTCGTTAGTTCTTGCTATAGTTGAAGAGTTACATCTGTGGTTTCTCAGAAATGAGTGATACTCTATGTTAAACCTCCCACCGACCAAAGTATCTGAGTAACATGATAAATAGAATTTGAAAGTGTGAACATAACTCAATGAAGATGGTCATCTTTGAGAATTTGCTAATAATCGGTGGTTCAACTCACGAGTGTGGATTAATATAAATATCATATTTTCACTCTATGTTTTGCTTGTGTCTCAATAGACTCTAATTTGTGCATCAAAACTTAAAATGAATATGACCAATTTGTACTCCCAATCTCTTAAAGGAGTCCAGAGGGGTTCATTTTTGCAATTCCCCTTGAAGAGAGTGTGAAGGGTGCATACTGTATAATAGTCCAGATTCACAGGTGGACTTTAAATGGTATGCCGAAAGAAGTGCCACACCTTCCTTCTAATTCAGATCCTGGGAGTCATCAAGGAGTGCGCAACTTTGCAGCATGCTGGCACTGCATCAATAAGAGTCACGCAGAGTTTTTTTCTGTACAAACCACAGCTCGACAGAAAACACATCTATCAGTTAATGTTCAATAAACCACAAAACAAGTCATCTAATTGGCATGGCATGCAGCACAATGAAACAATTATCAGAAAATGACTGGGCAGCAGGAGGGAGTTCCAATTACTCCATATCGAGCAAAGTAAGTTATAAAGTCTACACCAGCAGGATGACAACATTCCAAATCGACTACGGACATATGCCTGTCTGGGCTCAATTATCTGTTAATACCAATCTATATATATATGTATATATATATATATTTGGGAAAGTGTGTTTGTATATTCAGGGTTGGCTCCAGCCCCATAACAGTTGGTGGGATGAAATTTGGGCCAAGGTCAGCGGAGTAGTCTGGGGTGTATTGGTGAAATCTGGCCAACCCCACCCATTAGGCCCTGCACAGGGTGGGGTCCGGCCCTGTGCTATCAGCATAGCCAATTTCGGGAGATTGACGATTTGCAATGGTTGCCTCCAGCCCCACAACAGTTGGTGGGCTGTACTTTTGGCCCACGGTCAGCATACCAGTCTCGGGTGTACTGGTGATGGTGAAATCTGGCCAATTCCATCCATTAGGCCCTGCCTATGGTGGGGTCCAGCCCTGTGCTATTAGGAAAGGCGATTTTGGGAGATTGCCAATATTGTGATTTTTTGCAAAGAACAAGTTACTTTCTTTCCTGGTAATGTTCTTTCGATGGGATGGTCCGACGACGTATTCCATATCTATAACATGTAATCACCACAGCTGTGCTGCTTCGGAAACTTTTTTCGGCGTCTGCGTCCTGCGTCGATGAGCTGTCGTCGAGGACCTCCTCTGACGTCTGACGTCATCTGATGTGATAAGTAGGACGCACGACGCCCGTAGCCTCAGTTGTAGTTTTTTCCCCCAGAACGTGTGACATTAGTCAACTGCCAGTCAGACACAAAGCCTTGCGGAACGTAAGCTGCAATCGCAAAAGAAATTCTGCAGCGGGGAAGGCAGGGAGGGAGCGATATGGAATACGTCGTCAGACCATCCCATCGAAAGAAGGTTACCAGGTAAGAAAGTAACTTGTTCTTCGAGGGGATTGGGTCCTCCGACGTATTCCATATCTATGACAGACTCCCAAAGCAGTACCAGAGCAAGGAGGAGGGAAAGAATTTAGAATCAAAATTTAGAATTGCCAATCAAATAGCAGAGCAAAGCAAAGGACTGCCTTGCCAAAGGCCAGATCCTGTCCTCGGATGGAATCGAGGAAATAGTGACGTACAAATGTATGTACTGAAGCCCAGGTGGCTGCATCACAGATGTTGCGAATAGGAACACCCCTCTGCAGGGCAGTAGATGCAGCCATACCTCTGGTAGAATGGGCCCGCAAGCCAGCGGGTCCTTACCCGCCAAGCAGTAACACTCCGAGATGGCCAAAATAATCCAGCGAGACAAAGTCTGTTTCGTCACAGCTTGCCCCAAACGCTTTCCAGCGTAACCAATAAAGAGTTGATCGTCCACTCTGACCGGGACATGCGTGAAACATAAAAGCTTAAAGCTCTCCTAAGATCAAGCCTATGGAGCCTCTCCTCTTCCTTACCAGGATGCAGAGAAGGATAGAATGCCGGAAGAACAATATTCTGGGCCAAATGAAATTCCGTCACTACCTTCGGGAGAAAAGAAGGACGAACTCTAAGGACAACCCTGTCCTTGTGAAATACAGTGAAGGGTGGCTTAACTGAAAGTGCCTGTAACTCACTCACTCACTCACTCTGCGAGCGGAAGTAACCGCAACTAAAAACACAGTTTTCAGAGTTAACAGCCTCAAAGGGCAAGAATGTAAAAGCTCAAACGGAGCACCCATAAGAAACTTAAGAACAAGGTTTAAATCCCAACCGGGCACCAGGAAAGGTGACGGGGGGAACACATTAGTGAGCCCTTTCAGAAACTGTGAAATTAAAGGGATTTTAAAGTAAGAACACTCTTCAGACGAGCGCTTAAAGATGGACAGCGCCGCCAGGTAACCTTTAATGGTACCCACTTGCAAGCCCCTGTGGGCCAAAGAAAGTAAAAAGGACAGAACCATGGGGATGTCACATGCAAAAGGATCCACATTCTGAACTCTGCACCAGTCGCAGAACTTACGCCAACGGCAATGGTACAGAGACTCTGTTGCTGGCCTTCGGGCCGAAAGCAACACCTCCATCACGTCTTCAGGGAGGTCCCAATCCTTAACCTTCACACTTGGCTTCTGAAAGGTTGAGGTATGAGGGATCTGACCTCTGGATGGAGAACCTGACCCCCCTCCCGTGAGAGCAGATCGTCTCGGTAGGGAAGACGACGTGGAGGGCAGATGGACAAGTCCTCGGAGCCCACGCCGGAGCAATGAGGATCATCCGGGAACCGAACTCCCGTAACCTCTGCAGCACTTGCGGGATGAGGGGGACTGGAGGAAACGTGTACAGCAGCAGGAATGACCACTCCACCACAAACGCGTCTCCTAAGGCTCCTTTTGGAGGAAATTCCCGCGAGCAAAACCTTTCGCACTTCCGGTTGACACTGGAGGCAAAGAGATCCGAGCCAACTCCCACTCGTGAGAGATCGTGCTCTGCCTGCTCAGAGCGTCCGCCGTCACGTTTTTGTCTCCGGCCAGATGAACTGCCGAGATCGAAACTTCCTGCTGGATGGCCCAGAACTCAAGCTGCATCGCCTCCCTGCACAGAGGAAGTGACCCTGCCCCCCCTTTTTGTTGAGGTAGTGCATGGCCACTGTGTTGTCCGTCAGGATCAGGACACTCTTTCCTCGCACAGTCGGCAGAAAAGCCTTCAGGGCTAGCAGAGCCTTCCTAGGGGGTTCCCCCGTGCCACGGGGTACCTCCGACACGAAAGACGTCGAGTGAATCGGCGCCGGCGTCAAGAGAACAGGCATCGGCCCCGACAGGATCGGCGTCGACATTGAGGAAATCGGCGTCGACGTCAGATGCAGCGCCGCCAGCATCGATGGCGTCGACACAGTCCTGGAAGCCGGAGCTCCGAGCGTGTCCTTCGACGACCTGAGCGTCGACGGCTTCGACGACTTCCTCGGAGCTGGAGCCTCGAGAAAGCCTGTCGATGCCCTCGACGCCTCAGACGTCGATGTCTTCCTCGAAGACATCACAGGTGCACACGGTCTCGAACGCGTCGAGGACCGGGACCTGGAATGGGTACGTCGAGAACGAGTCCCCTTGTCCGAACAGGACCTCTCCCGTGACTCGTGCCGACCACTCTTGCGAGCGGTGTCTCTCGACCCCACTTGGGGGCGCAGACAGCTTAGTACCCTGCGACTCAAGAATCGCCAGCATTTTCTTCCCGAAGGAAGCCCATTCCTCCGGCGTCGCATGGTTGGTGGGGTAAGCGACGTGCCGGGCAGAGTCCTCCGAAGAGGACCTGGAAGACGACCGGTGTCGGCGCTTCCGAGAATGCCTCAAAGAGGCTGAGGAGTGGCAAGACCGACTCCTAGAAGGAGACCCACGAGACTTCCGACGATGACGCGGAGAGTCTCCTCTCGAATCATCCGTCGAAAGCCCCGCAGACTTCGACTTCCAGGGCTTGGACACCCGACCTACCGACAACTTCTTCTTACGTTCACGTAAGGCTTTGGACGTGAGCGACTGGCAGTCGATACAGTCATCCGTGTCGTGGGCCTCCCCGAGGCACCAGAGGCAGGCATTGTGCGAGTCCGTCACCGACATCTTGGACCCACACTGCCCGCACTTCTTGAAGCCCGGACGCGGGGTTGAAGACGAAGTAGAAGACATCTTCACACGAAGGATTTCCACAAAAACGAACAGGTTCGAAGAACCGAGAAGAACAGAACTCCAAAGAGTGGAGGCGTTAACCGAGATTCACGAAGCAACACGTTCGCGGAAAAAACGGAACTGAGGCTACGGGCGTCGTGCGTCCTACTTATCACATCAGATGACGTCGACGAGGTCCTCGACGACGGCGCATCGACGCAGGAAAAAGTTTCCGAAGCAGCACACCTGTGGTGATTACATGTCATAGATATGGAATACGTCGGAGGACCCAATCCCCTCGAAAAGGAAGTTATGACACTAAAACATACACAAGGCTATAGCAGACCCCCACGTTCATGTCAGCTACAGACCCATGCAACGCTGGTTGCTACTGTTAGTTTACAATATAACTACTGTGCTAAACACCATCAACTAAAACTGGAAGAAAACAAATTGATCCTTTTTTTAATTAAAACGATATTCTTCTGTAATGATTGGCACAATTGGATAACGCCCTGCTTTTCTACATTGTTTTACCGCAGGCCGATTTCATCGAAGCCCGGTTGGCTGGGCCCTAGGTTGGTGCTGTAGGGAAACATCTTTCTCTTTCCGCGTCCCCCTCAGACTCATTCCCAATGCGGGGGACACCACTCCAACCCACGGTCCTTCCCCTGCCCATCTCCCCCAGGCGCAGCAGTCTGTTCTGCCACCCTCGCCACCTCTGTCACGCTCTCACATAAACACACAGGAACGACTCACTTACACACATGCCATACACCTACACCCCTACATAAACACACCCTACCCCTCCCCAAAATTCCTCATTACCTCACACTCGCCCGCCTCGTAGATCCCTCCTTCCTCATTGCGCAGTGCGCAGTGAACGCATGTGCATTTCACTGACAGGAAGCCGTTCGATAAAAGCGGCCTTCCGGGGAACCTTTTCCAAACAACTGGAACATAATGCTAACTGCTTTATACACCTGTACATAGATTTGGGAAAAACTGTTTAACACAATAATAAGTCAAACATTTAGGAGAATGCAAATTCAAAAGCACTATACAACCAACCACAGTGCAGTGAATGTCTATTTCACCATCTGTCCTCACTGGGAATTTTGTTCTACCTCCTGGCCCCTAAATGTAACCTGATTTTATTTCCATTCCAGTCAGGAGAGGGGGGTTTATCCTCCCAATTTCCAGAGTTTAGGGGCTACATAATGATTATTCACTTTCCCGATCACAGAATGAAACGAAAAAGGGCTCCAAGGGTGTTCTTTCATCAACTGCATCACAAAGACCAGAATAAATCGCAAGAGTTGGCATCTGTTTCTGCAGACAGTTACAAACAGTATGTCCACCTGCAGCCCTGCCAATGGGCAGATATCCAATTATCAGTGAGGAGAGGGGAGTGGTCTTTGCAGTTTGCAAACGGACCAGCCCACAAGTTCCTGTTACGTGTATGTATTCCAAGTGAGCAGGTAAGAGTCTTGGCAGTCAAACATATGATGCCCATGTTCTGCTTAGGTGGGGGTGGTGTTCATATCCATAATATGCAACGATGACCTAGAGCGGAGTCAGGGCTGTCACGAGTAAAAGAAAAATACCCGCTGGGAACACGTGTTTATTTAAAATTATTATTACAGATTGTTAATAAATGGCAATTCACAGAGTAATTGGGGTTGTAATACTAGCATACTTCGTTTACCCCCAATAAATAAAACAATAAGAACAGAAATAAATACATCATTAGAATGAATATCAAATCAATGCACTAGGGAGAGTAGACTAAATTAGCCCTTAGAGACTGCATTCTACAACCTTACCCCAAATTTACACAGTAGCCCTGGCTTCTACAATATGGCTGCTTCTTTGCACTCACAAGCCGCCTTGCCCCTTTTTAAGGGAGATTGCCTGTGTCTGTCTTACAGCCGTTCTAGCCTGTGGTGGAGGGAGGGTAAAGTGGTATTGTTTCTGTGGTCACAAAAAAGTGCCAGTATTTAGTCATTCATCATCTGTGCCAAACTGCAGATCACCATATACTAATCGCATGTGATACTAGACTGTACAAATGCATGCAAATACAACACTTTGGTTGGTCCGTAGACTAGTAATGGTAGTCGGCCATATCCCCAACTTACACAGTAGCCTAGGCTTTCACAAAATGGCTATACTAATGCACCCAGAAGCTGTTTCAGGGAGTTGCAAGCTTATTTGCATTGTGCATCTCCATCTTTAACATTAGCAGCTGTTTCAGCATGCACTTGGGGGCTGGGGGTGCAACACTGCATCATTTTTGTGGTCACAAACAAGATTACTCAATATTAATTTAAATGGATTGAACAGTGCCACCTATTAACCACATGTGATACTGAAATGTACAAGCAGCATGAAAACAGAAATTGCATTTAAAAACATTGCGCAACAAATGCAATAAAAACCCACCCCCATTGCAGACAGTTGCACTAGCTGGACAACAGTGAAAATACATAGCTCTACCAAGGCGCATGAAAACCAAATCTGAGCCCTTTAAAGTGGCAATCAGCAAATCTCTCACCAGCAACCAACACCCAAGCCCTTTTCTTTACGTAGGTCTCAGTGGCGGCTGGCGACTTTGTAAAGTGGTGGGGCGTAAACGGTTGATAGGGAATTATGGAGTGAGCGAACGTACCGAGCCCCCTAATTTTTAACAAGAGCAGCGCAGCCTGAAGCAACGCTGCGATAATAGGTGTTATTAACACCCTTTTAATTTTATGTCACTCAATTTATAAACCTTGAGAAGACGAAGGGCCGAGTCATCCCTGCCGGGATTCAAAAAGAAGAAGTACTTTTTTCACCTCCTCTAATTCATTGCGTATTTTCTGTAGTTGCCTTCCTCTGAGGCTTTGCAACTATACATTAAATCACTTCCCGGCAGCTAGTCTTGTTTATGTTTTTTACGCAATGTTTGCTCCAGCATTTTTGATCTATTTTCTTAAGTGATTTTGGAAGTTTAAGTCTTCCACCATCCCCCACTTAGTTAAATCCATCCTGAATGTTATTGTATATTTCCTCAGACAATGGTCATATTTCTGAACCCTGCTCCCAATGAAAACTAGCCATGTATTTAGACATCAGACCAGACCTACTGTGATCTACATTGTGAAGACCTTTTGTGATTTTTGTGCCAGGTGGTGTTGATACCCAGGTAGGTCTGCACATGCTTTAGAATGAACATGTTCCTCAGAAAGGTTCCCTCTAGCGCCGGCAAATTGCTGGTGATCTGAGGCCAATGTGCCCAGTAAAATGCAACAGGGAAGTCTGCTCACAATCCTCTGAGAAAGTGTTGCTAGCACACTCAGACCTAGATGGTTTGAGCAACAGAGAACATAGCGAGAGCAGCACAAGTTGCCTATTGTGCCCGTAGTTCCAAGTGGCCCCATGTCATGTGACATCTTTAGCTAGTCCCGGCTTTTGGCCAACAGCACTGTTCATATTGAGATTATACATTTCTTTTCCCCTGTATATGAATGTACCGATCATTTCCAGCATCAAAAATGTTGTTTAAAAACGCAAAGGCTTGCTGGAGGGGTCGTGCCTTGATATGGGGGCCCTGCCACTAGAGGCCATGCACACAGCCATGCACCCTTAAGAAAGTATTCCTTGTTGCACTTTCATATCTACGAATACATGTACACAAACAATAACTCACTAAGTAAATAGGCTTTATAAGGCAGTATGTGCATGTCAACATTAAGATGGTCACACAGTTGGACAAATATATTAATATCTTCAAATATGCCAATTCAAGGTTGGATCCCTCCCTATGCCCTCACAGATCCCATCATTACCGGGGAACGTGCAAATGCTACTGGCATTGAGCTGGGGTCCCTGCAGCATCCTGCTGAGCACGCGATACTAGGTTTCCCTCCCAGTCTCTACTCTACATCAACATACCTCTGCAATAGCTAATTCTATGTCTTTTTTCCATCTGCCTTCTCACTTGCACGCCCCTTTCTTCTTAAATCGCTTCCTATCTACCCCCATACCTTACTTGTGATGACCCTTGCCTCTTCACTGAATTACTTCTCACTGTTACCAATTTCTCTTCTCTCTTTGCTGCATTCTCTCTTGCTCGCCCTCTCCTATGTTATATTCCACCCCCTTTCCATGTCGCCAGCAATAGACACTTCTCGGTGAGTGGAATAGGTAGACCTCACACCAGGCACTTATTGACAGACAGGAAACAAAAGCAACAACTAGTTTTTTGTTAAGTTATTGTGTATTTGTATAGCGCCTTATAGATCATTGTTATTATCTCAAAGTGCTGTGGGTTGAACGTCCTTGGGGTCAGTGGAGAGAGTAGAGTAGCATATAGTGCTAGGGTGCACTCTGTACGTGTGCAGCCAGTGCGGTTTGCGCAGAGGTGGTCCCATTCTAATACTAGGTGCGGTGGTGGTGAGAGGTCAGTAAATGTGTGCAGCAAGGTAGTTGTCCTCCGTGTCTGCATTCTGGCTGCCATGGGGCCTGTTTAAGAGATTACGCGTGCAACTAGGCTGATTTTTTCCTGGTTTATAACTGCTTTCTAACAGACTGTTGAGGTGTTCAAGGAGCAGTGTAGGTATGCGTGCAGCTAGGCTGAATTGATCGAGTGGTATAGTTGCATTATATTTGTTGGTGTAAAGTGGAGAATGAGCTGATTGGTATGAGTGAGTGTCTGTGCTTACTGGTAGGCGGCCCCTGTTCCTGTCTGCTTTCCAGAAACCTATGAGCTGGCTGTGTCTGTCCTGGTGGTTCACGTTGGTGGATCTCCGAGAGACATTCTCTGGTTGGTGTCAAAAACGTTGTGTTTGCCCCGTTAGACGGTCCATCTTCCGGAGGCTCTGTTGTAGGTGTCAGAAGGCCCATTTTCCCAGTACTTGGTCATGTTCTATGGTGGGTGGCTGGGTAATTCCCGACACGTCTGTGGTTTTTGTCTAATTCTCAGGAGGGTATAACCAAGCGTAGTTGCTATTTCGCCTCAGGTGTGGGGGTTTCATGTCTCACTCCTAGTATGGCAGGGTTGCCCGACCTGAGCATATAACGCCCTGTGTACCCGATAGGCAACACGATATGACCCAAACGCGGTGTCTGGAACACAAGTGCTGAGGCTCTGCAGGAGTGGCTCTCTTTGTTGATTCCCAGGTAGGCGGAGCTTGGCACAGGGTAAACAGGAACAGGGTCAAACATGGTAGGCTGACAGGAGGGCCTTTCATGAAGCACTCCCTTGCTTAGTGAAGTAGGCGCCCCCGTTTGTCAGATGCCACTTTTGAAACCACAGCCACAAAATACATGGTTATGAGGCACATCTTGGGAAATGTTATAAATACTTGTTGGGTGTTTCAAGCAAAGCTTTTTGCCGTTTGTGACAACTTCTCTGGCAGAGAACAACATACACTGCGCTCTAAATTTGCAAGCTTCCGACAACATTTTGCCACTCTAAGGTGAGGAGTTAAAATGCATCACAAGCTAAAGTGTGTGTGTGTGTCTGGCTAAGTGCGTTCCCACTGCATATCCCTATATTTCCCCATGAGAAATGCCATCCGAGTTTCATACTTACAAGAAGCAGCAGTTTTTAAAAAAAATCTCACAGCAGCACTTATGGTGACAATCCGTACTCAAGTTCATATGTTCTGCAGGAATTACAAGGATACCCAGCTCAATTAGAGCAAACACCATCCTTGCTCACGTAGGCAAGGAAACGGACTCGTGGAGACCAGTATTTGGTTTCCTTTACATTAAAAGTCCACATTCCAATGAAGAGACGTACTTGGGGTTTTTGCATGGTTGTCAGTAACATTTCCCAACCATTCACTTGTGGTGCAGACATGTATTCATATGACTCTATTCTTCTATGGCGCATCACGCCCACAGGCCTCAGTGCGTTCAGATCGACAGACAGCAGATAACAAATAGACGTGGAGTGTCATAGAGGAGAAGAACCAAGTTATCATGCGAATAGTGCTACAGAATGGACGTTCACCCCAATCCTTAGAATTAAACAGAATTATACCATCACTCTTCCCTGTCTTTCCTCTAATGTGACAAACAAGTGTACAGCCAGTCCAACACGCATTTTTCTTCAGTTTCCCTGTTGAAGTTGTAGAAACAACCAATTGAACGGAAAATCGCACACCGAAATATATGAAACAATTGCCAATGGTCTGCGTCACACGCAGGGGCGCCTCCAAGGGGTGGTGTGGGGGGGGGGCACGCCACCCCTATAAAAGCACAGCCCCCCCCCACCGGCTCATTCATTTATGTATGTATGTATGTTTGTTTGGGTGTGCCACCCCAAGACTTCAAGTGTGGCCACCCCTATGAAAAATGTCTGGGGGCGCCACTGGTCACACGAGACAAAAGCAGATATTCATGTGCAGGTGCGAGGGCATGACAGTACACTAATGTGGATGTTCTGGGACGTGCATGATTATTAAGGAATAGGGACATGGTACCTTGCAGCCCTGGTTCCATATGGAGAAGTGATAGGGCTGGTGCAGATAGGGTTTAATAGACTCGTGGCTGGAATGACAAATACGCAATGTGATAATTTGCCACACATCAATTGATTGTTTAAAAAAAATAAAAAAAAAAAAAAAAAAACAGGGTTCACGGGAAAGCAGCCAGTGGTTTCTGAATTGTCATGGACGAAAAAACCATCTTGCCAAAACTAAGTCACTCAAGGAACGAGAAAGCTCAGGTGCTGTAAACAGATTGGACAAAACCCATTCCTGGACGTTTGGCGCCCACAGTGGACTGCTTGTCGGGGAACGCCGTGCACACCTTGCTTCCCTTGGCCTTCTCTGGCACATATAGAAGGTAATTATTTTATGGACCGCAATTACTATTGAAAGAGTGGGAAAAAAATGCAAGGCATAGCAATGCTCCCTTCCCCATTCAGGATGCAGTGTGGTCAAAAACAGACGACCTCTGTACCATCAACTGATCCAACTACACAATGTATATGCTGGGGCAGTGGCCACGCAGCAGGACAACACAAGTTCAGAGTGCCAGTAGCCATGCAGCAGCATCCAGACAGTATACACGCGTGCTCGCCATGTGCGCTTCACTTCTCCCCCCCCCCCATGGTCTCATGTGATAGAGTCGGCAATACTACAGTTAAATCATTAAATAAACAAGACAGGTGAGCCAATACTGTCGGAACTAGTATTCAGACCGGATTGCTGCTAATTGTCGACAATCTCCCCTATAGCCCTCACATAATGCCGTTAGCATAGATTAAATCAGGCTGCACAACGCTTCTCTCACCAGCTTCAGAGGCCATGACCTGCCCCACATTGCTCCTTTTCAGACAATTTCTTATCATTTTTTTTAATGCAGTCTGTTAAACTTGCAGGTATTCAGCTGGGCACTAGTCATGACTCTACATCATCATACCAGTAGCTTCGCCAGGAATTAAATTTAGGAGGCGCACAGAGGGGGCCAAAGACAAGAAGTAAGGGGGGGGGGCACAGGCAAAAGTGGGGGCCGCCTATGAAAGGTAATGTGTGACGTCACAAGCACTCCTGCAGAGAGGCCTTTGTGCACACCAACTACCCACACCCCATTGCACCTCTCCACCCATCAAAGTGGGCGACATTGTGATGGGAGGGGCTCCGCACACTATGGAGGTCCCTGTGCAGAAGCCGGGCAGGAACATCTGAGAAGTGTCTCGTGCTCATGTTCATACAGATGCCAGAATGCATACCAAGATCACTGCTAGCTTTGAGACAAAAGGAGAGTATTTTCCATGTCATATGCAGACATTTGCCTTAGTGAGTGACACAAATAACACCATGAACAGAGAACACGGTCACTGCTCACCTTAGGTAGGGTGGGGGGGGTGGCAGGACCCGCTGCTAGCAACGCCACTGCCTAATATCGACGTTTTTGTGACACACAGCAAGCAGCAGTTTGTGCCACAGCACATATTCAATTTTATTGGCTACAGTAAAGCCAATGAAATAGGAATATGCGCCTGAATGACAGGGGGAGGTGTATTGTGCAAAGTTTGCCCATAGTCTCAGCAGGGCCAGAGCCACAACGCCCCGCCATACTCTGATTTGAAAGCATTGCAGGAATTGCGCAAACCCCGTCAGACTCTCTGAAGAAAACTAAGAAATGATTCCTATCACTGGAGGAACCCCTACGCAGGATGCGACAGCCTAATGCTGCGCCTTGCCCTGGAGCATGCATGTGTAAATGGCACACCAGGATTTCTAAGGCGTAGCTCTTTACAGTCGTGCTAGGTGAAAGATTAACGTTTTGAGTTAACATGTACTTCTTTCACCCAGTGCGTAAACAATCAGGGGAATGCCCTTTCACCCTAACAAACGAGCCGCCCCTACTTTCAGTATCTTCAATATTCTTGCAAACTGAAGGGAACCCACATGCCCACTCTCTGAGTGGCTCATGAGGTGGACCTGAATGACAATTGGTATACAGTTGACTGTTGCTCTGGGGGGGAATAGGATGTGGAAAGAGAAAGTGAGAGAAGAGACTCCCTACCACATCACCTGTGAAAGTCCTCTATGCCTCGGCTCTGGCTTACACAAGAAAGTTCAGGATGTGTGAGGATTATGGAGTTTTTAGTCGAGAGTGAGAGAAGTGCGGAGCTAGTGGCCTAGTAGAGGTGGAGCCAAATGCCTCTACTGGAAATCCCACCGCTATTTTGCCTATATGTTGGAAGCCGGAAATTAAGACATGCACAACGCCAGTAAGTGTACATATCCCATGAAGGATTGTCAAAACAAGGTATCTATTGAGAAAGCCCTAAATGATGTACCCGCGGAGAGATGACAGTCTCTTAAGGGAGGTCCATAAAGAAGTGTAAACCGATGAATGCAAGAGGTTGGTGCGACACAAGAAATGAGAGTGACGCACTAAGAAGGATGATCATGGAAGTAAGCCATATGAAAACTGATGACAAGATAAAGGTAACATTTCATGTGCGCAATGAAGATTGCATGTGCGAAGAACACTGAAGAACATATAAGTCGTTTCCTAACTGTACAGATGCTGTAATGCAAGTAGACTAAGTAATCATGAAGGCTGGCTATACGTAGTAAACAGACTGCAGGTGGTGCCGCCTCTGGATGTTAGACGTTGCAACTTTAGTAAGCCAGGACCCGTAAAAGAGAAGGGCAGAAAGTGTGGCGCAGCAGAAAAGCAGCTGGAAATTGAGGAAGGATCGAGAAGGCTGTCTGGCCCAGTGCCAAGGGTTGAGGCAGCCAAGAACTGGTTATCTATTTCAGGAGAAACAAGGCAAGCTCCTGTTAAGGTGCATGGAAGCACTATGAATGCCAGGTTTTATTAATTTGATATCATTAAATGTGAGGAAAGGAGCACAAATGTGGTCTCCTATCACATATGACAGATGGAAATAGAAAATGGGCACGCTACATCGAGACTGAAGATAAGAGCATGCTCACACTCCCTTCTATTCCCAGGCGCAGAGATACTCTGCAAGGCCAAGTTCAAAGACAATTCAAATGGCACACAGCATGAGTGATGATGGATGGTGGGTTAATTGGTTGGGGAGGCATGGTAAAGTCCACCCACAAGCACCTGGAGTACCATCTTACGTGCTGCTAGCGAGTTGAATGTTCCAGAAGCGTACAAGCCAATTATAGGGCCATGTATTGAAGAGCCCCATAGTTAAAGAACCAATGATGTGTGGTATATCTAACAAATATTGAGAATGACTTGCACAAGGGGTGGGCATAAATTGTCTACCTGATAATAGAGACCCAATCACAATCCTATCCCATATAAAAAGTATACTAAGGTCTTCAACGTAGACCTATCGCAATCCCAAGTAAGTTTTCTTAGTTTGCCACGTAGTGTGATGTCACTTATGACAAGTTTTTGTTATAAAAAGAGTTTTTTTCATATGATGCATCAAGATTATGCTGTGAGATGTCCCGTTGATGTCTGTTATACTCCCTGTTTTAGACAATGGAAAATAGAACAGTTATTGTTTGGTATTAAAGGTAAACTGTTGCACTCCTCCCCCCCGCCTCCATCTAGATCTACTTTTGTTACTCCCCAAACTCCCATGAGGGATAATATATGGACAACTGAGATGAGGAAGAAGTAGGGAGTAATGAGGATCACTGCCAACAAAGCTCAATGTACACTTCCTAAAAGCCATTTAGGAAATGGTACCATGACCACTGACACGAGAAAGAAGAACAGTAATGAAGATAAGAGACACAGAAGACCAACACAGCGTCTAGTTGATGGAAGATGAATAATGAAGCCTGAAAGTTTAAATACGGCCCGGGTACACCTGACAGCGAGAAGGAGAGGGGAGAGCTGCAGACGCTGAACTGCAGCGTGACCCACAGTAACGCCAAGTACCACACTCGGAGAGAACACGCAGAAGCAGACAAATCCGAATAAAGAAAGGAGAAGCCTGGGTGCAGGCGGCTCACCGCTGAGAGATAGAGTGGGAGAGCAGTGGGAACCGCACACCACGGAAAGAAGCGGCAATGGTACAGTGCTTAACCAGACACACACAAAGCCAGTGCTCTGAAGCGAAGGAGCGCTGGAGGTAACCGATAAGTCAGGTACGAGTAAGAGGGTTACAGGGTTGCCAGTGCATGTGTACCTCTCCATAGGAATAACCCAAGAGAGGGGAGTCCAGAAGTTACTGGTGAACCCACAGAGCACACATGGGTTACCGAATGGCCAAATAAAGTTAGTCGCTTTTTGAAAACACAATGAGAGGCCAAAAGCAAAACCGCTAAAGAAATGAAAAGATTTGTAAAACATGTCACAAGTGGGTTATTGAACCCCAGCCTTATAGAGAAAGTAATATGTGTGATAAAGTCCTGGCAAGGAAGTACACCAGGTGGAGTTAAGTATTTGTATGACAAACTCCTAGAAGGAAAATATACCCGGTGAAGTATTTGTGTAACAAAGTCCTGGTGGGAAGGTGTACCAGGTGAAGGTACAATTAAGTGTTTTCTGCCAGGACTTGTTACACAGAGTATACCATGTGAAGATCAATAGAGAGACAAGTTGTAAAGAATCCCAAGAACAGTAATGCCTTTAGGATTATGAACTATAAAGAGCCTAAAGGAAGAGAAAGCCTGGGGAAGCAAACTGTTCCCCAAGAAAAGGAAAGATACCAATAGGGGGCCGGGGACATTTTATTGGAACCTGATTTTTCTTTTTGAACTTCTGGTATTGGAATCTGGGGAAGGAATTTCTTTTCTGGAACTTTTAACTCTGTTCATTTGAAACCTATTTGCTGGATTTTAACTTTTGTGTTTAACTTAACAATTGGGCTTTTTTGAAAAGTAAGAGACAATATCCTTTACACCTTAGAGTTTATTTAGAGTGTGAAGGTCAGAGGGGGTGGGGAGTGGCGGCTGGAGCTCCTGTGCAGCTCGCACTTCCTTGCCAAATATCCTGTCTCCTGGGGACGAAATCCCCTCCAAAAAACTAAAATGTGGAATCAGGACCCGCAGGGTGCCCTAGACGGAGCGACAACACCTGGTGTCGCCACTGACCGCATTGCGGGCCTGAACAATGGTCTTCACCTAGTGTGCTACTGGTGAGCAGGCACTCTGAGCAGTGTTGACGCAGAGGACGATGAACAGAGCAAGAGTCAGTGAGCGCTGGTCCACTGTAGACCACCCAGACCTACGACCCGCTTGCTGTCTCCTGACCCCTACATGGCGTGAGCCCTCATCCTTTCTCCAGTGCCGTGGGGGAGACTTGCGGTGAGCATGGGTTGAGCAACGAGGCAGAGAGCTGGTCCCTTGCGTGCCACCCTGACCAGTGGCTCGCTCCATCACCTCATGATAGCCCCCCCGGGGGGGGGCGCTGCACTCCTCCATCACCCCCCCGGGCGACTCCATTGGCAGGCTCCTCCGTCCCGCTTATGCCACTCAAACGGCGAAGAGCTGCTAATGGATGGAAACATCAGGCCCATTGGCCTCACAACTTGGTGATGCCGGTCTACACCATGCGCCTGTGCCGCGCACCCCGTCCTGGTTGCAGTGACGCACTACTGAGCAGACACCGGAAGAACACGGCATGGAGAACAATTGCAGGAAGGTGCTGTGTGGCAGTGAGTTCTGTTCTTTTGAGGGCCACTCAGCCAAATAACCTGGTTAGGCACCTCCAGGTTCTTGCCCAGACCCTTTGCTGCCGGTGGGTCACCGGCAGACTTCCACAACAGACCCATTGGACTCTCATCCTGGTAGCGCTCCTCTGTGGGGCCTAGCTCTTGGGCAGGAAGGGAAAATAAGATGCCCAGTAAATGCAGCAGGGGAGTATAAAGTCAGGCCTGGCAGGAACCCCATAGAGGAGAGACAAATCCAGACACTGACCCGGATATACATGCACCAGTTTGCCCCATCTCCCAGTGCATCGAGGCACAGGTGCAAGTAACGTTTAGGATCAACGGGAGCCTGCTGCCATCTTTGGAGGTGCCATACAACACACGCAGCTCTGCACCTATAACCTTATGGTAAACCCGAAAGGACAGGCAAAAATTGATCAATTTGTGAGGGATGACCCACCATCCACCTCCTCCCCTGCTCCTGACCCCTTTCAACTGGAAGCGGCTGCCCTGAACCAGACAATGGTGGCACTGAAGAATAGTACTGATACACTGGGCATGAAAATTGACGCACTCTTCTGCAAAGTCGACATATCTGCAGTACAAACAGATAAACTGTGTAACGGCATGACAGAGGCTGAGACCAACATTGGGGACATAGAATACAAAATATCCTACCTGCAGAGAGTTACCCACCTACAACAAATGGGGAATAAAAAAAGCAGCTAAAAACTATGTCCTTGAAGGTAGATCTCAGCGCAACAATATACACATCCTAGCGGTTCCAGAGACCACCCCCATAGATCAAATGGAGCAATTAGTTGAGAAGCTGCTAATGGACGTTCTGGGTGACCCCCCCGAACTCAAAAATGTTCTTAGTAGAGTGTGCACACCGTTCCTTGGCAACCAGACTCCCCCCCCTCCCCCCAACTCCGCCCAGGGCACCTGAGTGACCCATTATTGCACACATTTTCAACTACCACGATAGGGATGCCCTCCACAAGGTGGCCAGGGAGCGGGGCGAACTTCGCTGGGGCTCAGCCACTATACACCTATTTCCAGACTTTAGTCCACAGGTGCAGGAACAAAGGAAGACTTTTCAAACCGCAAAGAACGCTCGGAGACCTAAGGGCAGTGCTTTAAGTGGGCCGGCCCCGGCAGTCTCCAAAAAGTGGGGCTGATCCGGGGCCCTGCCGGGGCACGCCGGCCTCACCACGTCATGGCAGGACGCATTATCCCGACGCGGCCGCAGCCGCGACGGGAGATGCGCCCGCCACTTTAACGTCAGGCAAGCTGACAGAAGTGCCAGCCAGGCACAGCGTTGCTGTGACTGGCTGGCACTTCCGTCAGTCACTGCAACTTTCTCTGATGAACCCCTCATCTGAGGGGCCATCAGAGGAAGCTAGAGTCCCTTAGTTTTCCCTCGCCAGGTCACTGACCCTCAGCGAACCCACGGGCTACGTGATCTAATCTGCAGATTAGATCACGGAGCCCGCGAGTTCGCAAAGGGTGAAAGACACCTCGGGCTCTGTGATCTCTGCTCTAAGCAGAGATCACTGAGCCCGAGGCGCCTTTCTGCTTTGGCAAGGCTTTATAAAAGATGCCTTTAACTGTGTACGTTTAAGCCATCTTTTATAAACGTAGACATATTGCTATGTTTATAACAGACGGCTTGAATCGTACACAATTCAAGGCATCTAATCGTACACAATTCAAGGCATCTTTTATATAGCTTTGTCGACGGACAAAGTCACCTTGGGTTTTGTCCGTCCTCAACGCTTTATAAAAGATGGCTACGTTTCAAGCCGTCTTTTATAAACAGACATATGTTACAAATGTCTGTTTTTAAAAGGCAGCTTGAAAAGTACACAAACCATAGTAAGGTAAGCACACAAGTGTGCGTAACTTACTATGGTCTGTGCACTTACAAGCCACCTTGTATAAACATAGAAATATGTAACATTGCTATGTATATAAAAGAAGGCTTGAAAAATCACAAACCATAGTAGTACGCAAACAAATATAATAATGCTCAAATACATTTATATATTTGTTTGCGCACCTTAATATGATTTGTGCACTTTTAGGCCACGCCCGCAATGGAAGCCACGCCCCCAAACGAGGGCCCCCCCCTCAATTTTTTACCCCACTTAAAGCACTGCCTAAGGGCATCTGCTATGCGCTGCTGTTCCCAGCCAAACATTGCGTGGTACACAACGGGAAAACAATCTTTCACTGGAAGCTACGGAGTGATGTGACCAAACAACCTAAGCCCCCATGGCTCCCCAGGGCACACTCCCTGATGGCAAGAGACCCTACTCTCTTTTTTCGTCCATTTCAACACCCTCTAAAAGGGCAGCAATCCTGCATGCCATGCTCTGTGGCCTAGAGGCTCCTAGGTCCCCAAGGAACAAATATACTTGAACTTGGCGAGCCCCCCGCCGCTGGAGTCAGTCAGCCGCATGCAATGCCTGATCCCGCAGACAATGTGGATGTTATGTGTTTCAGCTGTTTAAGCTGTATTGGTAATGGGGGTCAAGCCGGCATGTTGTGGTTTCTGGTGTGGGAGTTGGTGTAATTGAAAGGTGCCTACGTGATTGTACACTTCCGTTGCTTATGCATAGGTGTTATAGATATGTGCTCTGCTTGTGGGGTTGGGGGTGACTCTCTGGAATACACAGGTTATGTTGCAATGTTTCACTGACAACCCCTAACAGTGGCTATGGTGGGTGAAACTCTTACTGTAATTTCCTGGAACATCAGACAGGCTCACCAACAACAACATTCTAATGGTGATCAACCATGTTAAACTGCAGGCAGCAAATGTACTCTGCTTACAGGATACACATCCCCCTGGTAATGACCCACTCCCTCTCGTTAGGGGTTGAGAGATAAACAGGCATGGATCCTCATAGTCTTCACAGTCCAGAGGAGTTGCGATAAAAATGCACCAGTCCTTGACGTTTCGATTGCATGATAAAATAGGCGACCCAGAAGGCCGCTACATCTTCCTGGCCGGGGAAGGTTTAGAATTGTTTTCATTAATGTTTCTGCACCTAATGTGGATTCCCCTGAATTCTTCCAGAATTGTGCTGCAATGATCCATACATTCTCTGAATAAGAAGTAATATGGGTTGGTAATTTCAATTTTGCGGTCTCCCTGGAGCTAGACCGCTCAATAACAACGCAAACTACTTTATCTAAAGTTGCCACTGCTTGGGGAGATGTAGCCAAATCATTTGGGCTGGTTGATGTGTGGAGACACTTACACCCTAACATGAGGGAGTTTTTGTTCTATTCGGGAGCTTACGGAACTGCGTATGGCATAGACTATGTAATGTTAGCCGCCCCATTGGTCAGGACTACACAATCAGTCAGGATACTTCCCAGGAAACTCTATGACCATTCCCCGATAGTTGCCTCAATCTCCATCTCTGATACGGAATCACACCCCTCACGGTGGCGCTTCCACCGCCCCACCTTAGATGATGAGGTATTCCAGTCTGGGGTCCAGGAAGACGTTCGGGAATATTTCCAAACTAACGCAAACTCGGTTCCGGACTTCAGAACGGTCTGGGAGGCCTTTAAGGTTTTCATAAGAGGCTGCTGCATCTCCAGGGAAGGGGGGGGGGGGGGAGTTCTCAAATCCTTTAAGGGGGTTCTTTGTAGCTTGGAGAAGGAAAGTAAGGATCTGGAACATAGACAGTGCCGGGGGATCCACAAATTGTGACATTATCATCATGTAAAAGACTTGAACACCTAGAGATGTCGAGCAGGGAGGATAGGTTTCTGGGGAGGGGGGGGGGGAATCAGATTTTTGCCACTGGATATGCAGAGGGAGGTAGACCCAATCGTACCTAGCTTGGGCGATTCAGAGGTCTGACGCCTAGTTCATGATACCAGTGAGATCAATAAGGCCTTCTGGGACTATTATAATACCCTGTATTCATCACAATCAAAGGTTTCTCCAGAAGAAATTAGGGCATATCGGGACCAAGTTGCCCTGGGTTAGATAGATCCCACTCATGCAGACCTGATGAATACACCTCCAACAGTTGATGGGTTTTGTAGAGTCATCCGAGATCTCCCTAGCAGTAAAGCCTTCGGCCAAGACAGCATCTCTGCCGAATTCTACAAGGAATACGCTATTATCTTTGCCCCCCACCTTAGCCGTATGTATGAAGCCTTTATGTCTGCAAGCCTACACCCAAAATCCACCAGAACAGCAGTGGTTACACTCCTCCTAAACACCCGACAAGGATCCTACCAACTGCGT
The DNA here is from genome assembly GCF_040938575.1 of Ambystoma mexicanum. Taxonomy (NCBI): domain Eukaryota; kingdom Metazoa; phylum Chordata; class Amphibia; order Caudata; family Ambystomatidae; genus Ambystoma; species Ambystoma mexicanum. The sequence goes on from NC_090930.1 coordinate 908,141,810, forward strand.
GTCCTACAGACCCCTGTCACTCATAAATATGGATAATAAAATCCTGGCAAAATTACTAGCTGACAGACTCCCCCTCTCCCCCCCCCATATGAGCACCCTAGTACTCCCTGATCAGGCAGGGCTCAACCCAAGCAGGTCTACACAAAACAATCTGAGGCGGCTATTCTCACTAATGCACAACTTCAATGATGACATACCTATAGTAGCCGTGGCCCTAGATGCAGAAAAAGCCTTCGACTCAGTTGAGTGGCCTTTCCCATTTGAAATCCTTCGTACACCTGTGAAAACAAAATCAAAATATCGAGGCTGAGTACCCCAAAAGGAAATACACCGAACACGGGTTACAAAGGAACATACAAAGATCTTTAATTTATACTGAATCAGTTACAAAGAACAGAACAAAATCAGATAGCTAACGGCCCTCAGTGCAACACAGCGAACTCCAGCGTGGTTCGGTGTATTCAGTGAGAGACGCTGTACATTAGAATTCATTGCCCTTTTATACCATTTGCGAACACGATGTCCAACCCTACTTAGGGTTAATATTCCTCTAATAGATCACTGATCTAGGGTTCATGCCGAGTTCGCATATCCACATGTAACTGGTTTGCCTTTAATACATACGTCAACAAGCCTACACAGCAACTGTGTATTCTGGGATTTCCCATGCAGGTCTTCTCAAACATTAATACAATGTAATTAAACAAGTGTTCCAAGTTCAGAATTTGAATACATTGTTCTTAACATATGTTTGCGGATTAGTTTCATTGACGCGAGTAATCCTTTACACACAGGTCAACGAAGGACAAGGTCTCAGTTCACGACCTCAACAAGTGGCCTGCAGGCAAGTTACATATTAATTACATGCAGAGGTCAAGACGGCCATGTTGTATTTCGGAATGACATCATCCACCATTTTAACTCACAGGGTGACTTTACAAAGCGGACCTAAAATGGCGGATTGACCTAAAATTGCGGCTTACATTGATTTTAAGGTCAGGACCTTGCAACGCGGATTTCTTCGCAAGTGACTTACAAGAAGCTTGGCGTAGGCCAATATACATATATTCATTGCAATAGGAGGCACAATATAATTTCTCATTTGAAACACCCGGTTTGGGGCTCCAGTATATACAGTGGATCCGACTGCTTTATACGGCCCCTCAAGTCGCGATATTGTCGAACCAGCTGATCTTGAATAACACATTTCCAACAAGAGGTACAAGACAAGGTTGCCCGTTATCCCCGATCCTTTTTAGACTGACGGTGGAACCACTTGCGTGCACTATCAGAGAGTTCTACTCACTCAGAGGGGTGAAGATTTTGTCACATACATAAATTATTTCTCTCTATGCGGATGACATCCTGCTATATATAAAAAACCGAAAACAAAATCTACAACCCCTAGTGCAGGAAATTCCATTCTTCTGGAGGATTTTCAGGATTGCAAATTAATTGTTCCAAATCAGAAATCCTACCCGACTGATGTTGATACAGATTTTCGGTGGTGCCCTGGGGGAATGAGGTATTTAGGCATAATCGTCTCCACGTCTTCATCTATACTGTTTAAGGATAATTATCTCACGGCCCTCGAACATCTAGAGCACAGGGTTGACACTTGGATCCACCTCCCCTATCACAAGCCGCACGACTAGGATTGGCCAAGATGATAGTTGTCCCCAAGGTGTTATATATTTTTAATAACGTTCCACTGGTCCCACCTACCTGGTTCTGGAAACGTGCCTGATCTTTACTAAGTTAATATGGGTGGGGGGACAGGTGAGGGTCGCACTAGATATACGGACCCTACCATATAAAATTGGAGGTCTTGACTACCCCGACCTATATGGTTACCATCTCGCCTCCCAGATACAATATGCTATATGGTGGTGGCACCCTACGGCTGACCTACCGCACATTACACTGGAGAGAACTACTGCCCGACCAGACGACTTAAAGGGCATTCTTTGGGGGACTCCTAGATGCATCCCCAAAAATGAGATTCAGACTATTGATGTTACCCGATGGGCTTGAGATCAGGCCACCACCAACACTAATAAAGGGAGGGGGCCATCATGCTGACTATGCTTTGCATGCGCTTCATGAGCCCCCACTTATTTAGGAGCAAATTTTCAGAACACACTTTGAGAAACTGGTTCAGGAAGGAGAGTTTATTCAGTGGGAAGAACTCAAGAGACTTGGCCCCTGGACCCCGGTCACCATGCTGTTATATTTTAGATTAAGTGAAACCCTCTGAGGCATCTGAGACGGGTTCCCCAGAGCACCTCCTCCCTCACCGCTTGCTCAGTTTGTGACTAACCCCCCTGCACTGAGTGGGGGAGGGGGGGTTCAACATAATGTTAAATCCCTGAAGATCTCTAAATTCTAGTTTCTGCTTGACACATTTTAAATGTATACACCAGTCTTGTTATTCCCCCACCCAACTTCACAGATACTACCCTGAGAGACCCTCCACTTGTTGCAGATGTCATTTTGACCCTGCTGAATTTATACACATGCTGTGGGAATATCGTTCTATACAAACCTTCTGGGAGGTATGTATGATGCTATGGGCAGGATTGTCTCTGACTTCCCACGCGACTGCACAAGAGCTTGGCTGCTTGCCTTTTTTGATGTCCCAGGGAAGGCAGAGAGGAAACTCCTTGCTATTGCCTCGGTGGTTGCAATGACATTGCTAGCAAAACGACTAGACCCCATTCACTGCAGCAGTGGATCCACATGCTGAAAACATCAAGAATCCTCATACACGAACTCGCTCCCCCCAGAACTAAATTATAGGACTACTGGGCCCGTTTCAGACATATCCTTTCAAAATAGTCAATGCCCCATCACCTGCACCCACCCAGGGGACACTTGTTTGAATGGACAATTATCTAATGAGACGATATAACCTGCATCACATGTGGCAACTTGCATGTCTGCTAACTGGCACTAGGGCACCTGTCCCTGACTTACTAAACCTAAGTTTAGCTGAAATCTGTGTAACTACTGAAGTTATGTACGCACCTGTTCCGGTGAGTTGTAAGAGTGATGGGGGAGGAGGGGACATTGGGAGAAGCAATTCTGTTATTGTACTTTACTGTTACGGAAAACTTGAATAAAAAAAAAAGATCAAAAAAATAAGTATGAGGGTCAGAATGAGATTAGGAACACGTGTTGGTCATCTGGACACCGGACAGACACAGGTTTGGTTGAGGTTGGGGAATTCCTCCTAGATTAGGGATAGTGAGGTATTTCCCAGCTTCCATTTCTTTTAATAAACGTTTGTAGCAACAAAAAGGACTCCTCTGTGTCTGTTTCATACCTGGCTCCTCACACTACCCAAGAGGAGAATTGGATATGTGCCTCTTTCCCAGTGTGCACATTAATGGTATGCGAGACATAGATGTTCCCTCTACTGACAATTACGTATCTCAGTGTTGTTTTAGCTACTTAAATTGTTATTTTAGACGTGTGTTTATTGATGCTTTTTTCAACCACATACAAAATTACAAAACAGCAACACAGTGTTCATATCGTTCACATACCGGATGTAGAAGCCATATCCCTCACCCACAACATACGACACTGCTGTTCTGCCATTCTAATGCTCCTGTACCATAGCCTGGGTGTGATAACAGCAACCATCGTCATCACGCAATGTACGTATCTCAGGGTGTAGCCCCAGATGCAATGTTCAGTGCAGGTGCATCATAGTCAGTTGTCTCCTTGTCCATCGCTACATAGGCGCACACCGTTCCCATTTGTCCAGAGGTCTACTCCTGGACAGCAATGCTAGTGCATACTGGGTTGCTCTCAAATCACACTCGCTCATGCAGTTCAGCCATTGGTGGAATCCGGGAGCCCTTTTCTTTCCCACGCATTTGCAATCAGGGTGCTGGCCACAATGGAAGCTATACAAATATTGCTAATAGCCATGCTTCCGGGGCCTCTGGCAGTTGAGATACACCCATGTCACCCATAGCAGATATGATCTGACCTCAGAATGGGCGTATCTGACTACATTCCCACACCACATGCACAAAACCGGCTGGGTCTCGTGGACATCTGGTACTTCTCGCTGTCCTCTCTGGATAGTATCTTTGCAGTTGCTGTGGGGTATGATGCATTTGGTTGAGGTATTTAAACTGGGTCATTCTAAACCCGTTCATCAATATCCATTGCACCTGCATGCAAGCCAATTTTCATTGTAGATCTGAAAGCGCACACCTCGGTGCTACCTCCCATTTTTCTCTAGCTCTGTGTGCATTCTACTTTCGTTGCTTTTTATCATACCGTACAGTGTAGACATTATCTTGGTGTATCTGGGGAGCTGCACCACATATTGCACTAAAGCGACATGATGGGCTCCGCCAGGCAACTCTGCCATCTTGTACATAACACTTCCCTAAACCCACAATATAGTAACGTGGTGATCGTATTCCATTCCCTTCTCTCTTTTATCTGTTCCCAAGTGAGAAACTGCCCACGATGAACCAGGTCATTAAGTGTGTGGATGCCTAGCCATTCAAAGTGCACCCAAGAAATCTTTTCAATGGTGATCTTAAGACCATGAACCCTATATGGGGAAGTCCAGCATACACAGTCTATCGTCCCCAATCAGGGTGACCACTTTGTCCCACGCCCTACATGTGTTGACCATCGTCTGCAACTCCCCAGTGCTGTCAGTCTTGAACGACATAATAGAGCTTTCAGTTCATCTGGATGTGATGCTGTGGCCTCTTCGGCCAAGTATGTGGTAGCTCTGGCGTGGGAGGCCACCACCATACACTGTATTGCAGTTGGGATGCCAGGTGATATAAATACAAGTCTGGGTACTGTGAGGGGTCAGAAATGTGAGGCAGAAAACTTTGTGGAGGTATCACAACAAATGCCATTTTATTAAATTATAAGGATATTATAAGGTTGGATGATCGCCTCACTATCCCTACCCTGTTGAGTATTTTCCGGTCTAAAATAAACTAAAGGAAACACTCTGACAAAGGACATCTGTCCCTCACACTTTACAACAATTTCCTTGTTTAACTATTTTATGTATATGTGCCTGGTGTGAATGCAGGTGCTTGGGAATGCATGAGAGAATGCGGTACGCGCACAATATGGAGAAAACGGAGGGCGCTTTCTGTGCAGTGTTTGAGCAAAGGACACTCTGGCACATGACATTCTTCTACGCATTGCATTGGGATCAGGAAGTGAAAAGGAGTTTTGAGAGAGGATGACGAGGGACAGTCCCTTGGTGCTCCGTGTCAGCAACTCAACGAGGTTCAGATGCTATGTGCTCGACAAGGGACAGAAGGTAAGTACGCCGTTCGGCGGATCGCAGTGTAGGGAAATGTGAATGGTCCAAGTGCATGTTGAGATGCAAGGGGTCTGTTAGTATTACATGGATGTGACTCATGTTATCAGTGGCGTCTCTAGGGAGGGACGGGGGGGGCGGGGCCCCCCTGTGAAACCCTGTGCCCCTCCCTTGTGCCCCCCCACCAAAGATGAGCAGTGACCATGTTCTCCCCCTACTGTTGTCTGTGCCCCCCTAAGTTGGTCTTTGGCCCCCTCTGTGCCCCTCCTAAATTGTATTCCCGGCGACGCCACTGCATGTTATGGACAGAGATTTTGACAAGAAGTGTAATTTTAACGTTATGGAACCAGCGATACACTTCCAGAGTCGCACTTTTGTGCTGTTTTGTGGTATGCCACCAAGGGGTCTCTGGGCATAGCAAAGCAGCACTCGCATGTTTCGGAAAGATGGACAAAGGTGTGCTTGACACATAAACTAGTAACCTTTTTGGTGTGTGTTAAGCGCCACTATGTGGGCTGGTTATAAGAAGCAGTACATATTGCATTATAATGAGGAAGCTATGTTGTTCAGTTGAAGTATCATTTTGTTGATAAATGAATAAGAATGAATTGAGATGTACCTAAGAGGATCTTGGGTATACGCACAGTCGGGTGCTGAGTTATTACTTTAAGATGTATGTTGCTTGGCAGTGACACAAACTTTTGGGCATTAGTGTTTTGCGTTGGTAGTAGCAAAGAAATGCAGAAGTTAGGTAAACTGGAAATTGAAAAAGTATTCAAAGCATTGTGCGAGTGCGAAGTATGTCCGATGTGAGAGTGATTAAGTTATAGCTTAACCCTATTGAGGATTTTTATGTATAAAGTTGTTACAAAGTTATGAACGTTTAGGTTGCTGCTAAATGTTGAAATGTCTTTGTGAGAGTATTTCAATAGTGGGTGCGGTTGGGTGAAAGCATGAGTATGCTAGAGTAACCTTTGAGGAATTTTAGGCATAGAGCTGGCACACAGCTATGGACTTTTAGGATATTGCAATGTTAAAATGTCCTTCTGTGAGTGGGTCAGGAGTGGGCAGTGTGCACCCATTGAGTATAGTTGCGTCTGTTATGGTATGGGACTTACTCTATGTGAAGGGGGGATACTGGTTTGTGGCGACACCGCGCCAAGTGTGATTATAGTATGGAGTGGGGCCTCTCCTCCGGTGTAAGGAGTGGTCGCTGGTACATTTGGAGCAAACCTTTTGGAAATGGCTGGGTTCTAATTGAAGTGAGGAATGGGTCAGATGTGTAGGTGAACAAAGGGGGGTGGGCGCTTCCTCACATCACGTGACTAGGAAATGTAGAGTATGGGCAGAAAGGGGGAGGGTCAGGGGGAAGACGCCTTCTGTCAGAGTGTGTGGCTGCTGTTGGAGGCGCAGCCAGTGTGTTGGGGGGGGGAGCTCTCCACCTTATTTTTGAGTTTCACCTCACACAAAAAAGATGCCCTGTTTGAACATTCCCTGTGTGTTTCCCTCATGTGGATGTGTGTGTGTGTAGAGGTTGTGAATGGGAATGCACGAGAGAATGTTGGGTGTGCCTGAGAGAATGTTTAGCTGTGCGTGTAGGAATGCCTGTAGGGAAGGTTCCACTGCTTGTCAGTTGGAGAGCCCCAGCCTGGGTGATGGGACCGAGTGGTTCATTCTCTGTCATCTTAAAGGAACTTACTGGAACAAAGCCGACATGTGGAACCTGACAGATGTGTCCAGGAACATACTTTTCTACAGAAATACATGGCAGTTTCAAAACAATAATGATTGAATTTGCAATGTAACCACAGTCTCTTTATAACCTGTATAACCAATTCCCCTTCCTCAGTTTTAAACCCTTCCTGCTGCACAACCTTTGCACTCCAGGACTCAAAAGGCACAGACACTCTCAGGACTGGCAGCTGATCTCTGCCAAGTAATGGTCTCGGTGTCTTCGCTCTCCTCCAGCTTCTGCCTGGGCTGCCTGCATGAACCACATTGCTTCTTACTTACTCTGCTCTTCTCTCCTATAGCCTGCAACTGAGGTGGCCTTTTAAGCCTCTCTGTCTCCCTCAGGTGTGGGTCATTTACATTAATGATCTGACCACCAAGGCAACATTGTTCCTTTTTAGCCACCTTCCTCCTCGCAGTACTTAAAGAATTATGGGACTTGAAGTCCCCATTGACGTTTGATTTCCACTTCTAAACCCAATTTGTTCTTTATAACGTTCTGCAAAGGAATATCATAAGGATTAGTTACCCGACCTGATTGAAAAAGGAAAGGCAATTATTTTAAGTCGTTATTTTCCATAGATTCCCCTTCATTGTACACGTGGGTGTCAAGAATGTCTTTAGCTTTACAAGTCTCTGGGATTTTTAAAGAGTTTTTTTTCTTCTAATGCTTAGGGGTTCATGACTGTTTTTACACCCATTTACAGGACTATCTTGTGGTACAGCAAGATGGTTTTTACATCAAGCCATTACACACTTTGACATTACGTAGCCATCCTCCCTAGAAGAATATAAATACTATGTCTCATCCCACAGAGTCCTCTCATTCCCCTGAGCCTTTTCTGCTCCCAGGTGATCCTTCTGCGGAACACCACTGCCACGGTCAGGATCAGAAAGCACCTGCCTTTCCATGGCCACCCGGGAGGAGACTCAGGCAGGGAATTAGTGAGGAGTCCGTAGGATTCATCAAAGTACTCCAACCCTCCCCTTTCATATGGTTGTGTTAGAATATTGTATGCAATACTGGCTTGTTTGGCCACCCACACTCGCCCGACTGCTCACACAGGTCCAGAAGCTGGTTGGAGGTGCAATAGGGACTCGTTCACTTTCTTCCTGGCGGATCACACTCGGGCTCACTCCACGCCCCCTTTTCTCTATCTGCCCCCTGTCATCTCAGTTGCGGGGTGCCACAGGGTTCCTCCTTGTCTCCGATTCCATTTAATATTTACATCTGGCCACTAGTGTCTCATCCACTCTTTCGGCGTCAGGTACTACTCCTATGCTGATGACACCCAGATCCTGCTCCGTTTAGATCTTGATCAGGCTGAGGTGTCGTCGTGCCTTCGGAGGTGCCTGGCAGCCATGAGGGATCAGATGAACCACAATTGGCTAAAATTGAACGGAGCAAAGACCAGAGGTGTTGGTGGTGGGCTGTCCCCACAATCCTTCACTCTTGGTGTCCTCCTTTTGGGTGTCCTCTCTTGGCTCCCTTCCAGCTCCGGCGGTGCAGGTGAAAAACTTGTGTGTAGTCCTGTCTGCTTCTCGGTCTATGGACACCCAAGTAGCAGTTGTCTGCCAAGCCGGTCATTTTGAGATCAAAGTATTGAAGAAAGTGCTTCCCATGATCCCTGCCCCGCTTTCTCCTCCGGTGGTGGCTGCTATGGTGCTTACTCGGCTGGACTATTGCAATTCCCTCTAACTGGCGCAGTCGAAGGGGCTGGTCCGGGGACTGCAACGTTTACAAAATCTGGCAGCTAGCGTGGCTACAGGTATGCCCTATGGGGCCAATATTTCACTGGTGCTTTGGGCCCTTCACTGGCTCCTGGTGACCCAACGCATTAGGTTCAAAGCTCTATGTATCGTCCACCAGGCACAGCACTTCCAGGGTGGGGAATATCTTCATACAAAGTTTACCCGCTACTCTCCTAAGCAATGTCTGCGCTCTGCCTCTTCCGATTTGCTTTGTGTGCCTTTGTTCCACCATATGCGGATTGGGGGGCAAGCTTTTTCATAGCAGTAGCTCAGCTATGGAATAAGCTTCAGCAGGCAATAAAAAAAAAAAAAATCTAATCATCCGGCCTTTCGAAAGGCTGTAAGAACATTTGTTTTAGGTGGTGGGGTGTTCTGGTTTGGCTATGTGCCTTCGCTCTAGCGCCAAGATACTTTAGGGTAATTGTGCGCTTTAGAAATTCCCCTAACATAACACAACAGGGATGTTACTGAAAATGTATAAAAGGTTAGGTATCACAACCATCTTCACCAGTGATATCCTGGCCGCTTGTGACAGTGGCAGGAGAATCCATGCCTCAATTTACCCTCCAACCATCAGGTAATTATCCCTATACAGAGAGGCGCTTGCCAGCATTACCGTTATGCCTAGGTATCGGATAGCCTGTGGAAACCAACAAAATGTTTCACCTATGTCATCACGGTGCACCCGAGGTGTAAGGGGAAAAACCTGAGATTTGGCCAAGTTTAATTTAATTCCAGACATCTCTCCGACGCGCTCGACCTAACGGACTATACGGAGCACATTTTGCCGTGGATTAATTTACATATAGTAACAGGTCATCTGCATTATGGGAGATGACCGAGACATGAGCGTAAATCTTTACGCCCCTGGGAGGATGGACGTCCCTTATATAGCATGCCAGTGACTCTAGAGCCAATGCAAAGAGAATGGGTGAAAGGGGGCATCCTTGCCTCGTCCCTCTTTTTGTTGATATAGTGTCATAGATGGTCCGATTGTTCAGAACCTTTGCTTTAGGAGCCGTGTATAGTAGTTTGGCCCATTTTAAAAACATCGTCCCCGGCCCTGCCCTACGCATTACTTCAAACCAAAAGTGCCTGGGTCAAAAGCATTCTCCACATCGAGGGAGGCCACTATGATGGGTACCTGAACGTTGACATTGTGCATTAGACATTGACATTGTGCATTAGGGTGAATAGCCGCCTCAGATTGTTTCACATGGCCCTGCCAGGGATAAATTCTGCCTGATCTGGGAGGACCAATGCAGCCATGTGGGGCAACAGTCTGTTTGCAGCCAGGCAAGTATTTGATTGTTGGTATTGATTAGGGACAGTGGACTATAGGAGGCACATCTTCCGGGGTCTTTATTGGGATTCAGGAGTACCATCACTAGTGCTGACCTGGCAGATTCTGGGAGTCTACCAGCAGCCAGGTCCGCTTCATACATGGAATTCAAAAAGGGTATAATTATCTTGGCATACTCCTTATAGAAATCTGCCATTAAACCGTCCAGCCCCAGCACCTTACAGTTTGGCAATTAGTCAATCACCCTCCTGAATTCTTCATCTGATGGTGGTGAATTCAGTAGCACAGTCTGATCTGGGTCCAACCACCCCAGGGGCACCTTATCTGGATATTCCCCTATGTCTTGCATGCCAGCCTCAATGGCATATAGGTGATCATAATAATCCCAAAAGATAGCATTGATACCTTAGTTGTCCCTAATCATTCCACCACTATCATCCTCCACTTCCAAAATATCAAAATATTCATAGCCCTTCTCTCCTGCCAAATTGCCCATGCCAGGGTCCTGCTCGGTCTGGAGCCTTCCCCATAAGTCACAGCAGCCACAGGGTCCCCCAAAAATTGTTCTTCTCACAGCGCAAAGGCAGCAAATTCACCCCTGGCTTGCCGCAGCCTCTCCCAACTTCGGGAGCCCCCCCCCCTCCCTGTTCAGCCTGCTTACTTTCCAGCGGTTTGTTCTCCTGGTCCAGTGTGGCCATGTGTCCCTGAATAGCTTTTATTACCATGCCCTCTCTGGAAAGGTAGCACCCACTGATAGAAGCTTTAAAAGTCTCAATAACCACCCCGGATCTGGGACTGAGCCAGCATTATTCTGGAAGAACTGGGTGATGTCCAACTCTAGGTCATCCCTGAACACCGTGTCATTCAAGGCCCTCTTTTTAAATATCCATCTGAGCAATCTGTGGGTGTGTGACACTATAGAGAAGGTGGTCAGGACAGGGGAGTTGTCTGATATTGTTTGTGGGAGGATTTTTGCCTCAACCAACAAACTAGCTATGCCTGCCGATATCATGACAGTCAATCCTGGATACACTATCATGTACTCCTGAATATAAGGTATACGCCCGCCCTCCGGGTTGAAAAAAACGCCATGCATCTACCAGCTCATGGCCTTCAACTATGTTGCTCCCTGCCGATGCCGCTTTAGCAAGCCTAACTTGTGTCGTAGAAGATCTATGCAGTTCCAAGGACTAAGCTACATTAAAATCCCCATCCCAAATAATGTTATACCCTCAATATTTATGAATGCGTTTCACGCATGTTAAATAGAAGTGCCAGCATCAAATACCAACCCTCCAGGTCTATAAACTGATCATGAAGTTTAAATCCCAGTGAGCTGTGGAGATATATTGCCACCCCTCATGAGTCTGTTGAAAAGGACGAGACGTATCTGTGAATCCCCTAGCCCCAAGTATCTGGCAGTTTCTCTCCTTTACCCAAATGGTGTCTCCCGAAGGAAGAGGATATTGGCATGTTGTCTGTTGGCTACATTCACAATGAGCCAAAAACTTTACAGTTTGTGGAGACCCTGATATTCCACGTTAACACCGTAATCTCATCGGCCATTACACATCAGTGTGTTGCATACCCCAAGCCATGTAGCTGGCACCCCTTGTAACCCTTGTGAACAGAGTGACTAAACCCCTTACGATACCATTCAGCATAGGAACCTCGTCATTTTCATTCAGAACTATAAAACACTAACATCCCCCAACTTTACCCATAACAATCACACCCTCCACCCACACCAGAAACAAAAACAACAACTCCCTTCCCTTAACCCCATCTCTGACAAACTCCCAAAGCAGCACCAACGTTTGGAGATGGGAAAAGAATTTTGAATTTTAGAATGCCCAATCAAATTGCAGAATAGAGGACCGCCTTACCAAAGGTCAAATCTTGCCCATGGATAGAGTCCAGGGAATAGTGTTTTACAAAAGTATGGACAGAGGCTGCTTCACAAATATTACGAATGGGAACACCCCTCTGCAGTGCAGTAGAGGCAGCCACACCTCTAGTAGAATGGGCCGTAAGCCTACCAGAGGGTCCTTACCCGCCAAACAGTAACATTCAGAGATCAAAATGATCCATCTGGACAAGGTCTGCTTGGTTAACAGCTTGACCTAAATGCCTTCCAGCGTATCCTACAAATAGCTGATCGGCCACTCTGACCCGGGACATCTGTGAGAGATCGAAGCTAATAGCTCTCCTCGGATCCAACCTATGGAGCCGCTCCTCTTCCTTACCAGGATGCAGAGGAGGATAGAACGCTGGAAAATTTACCTTCTGGCTCAAATGAAATTCCGACACAACCTTCGGAAGAAAAGGACGAACCCCAAGGACAACCCTGGAAATGGCTTGGTGGACAGTGCCTGCAACTCACTCACTCTGCAAGCGGAAGTAACCACAACTAAAAAGGCAGTCTTTAAGGTCAACAGTCTCAAAGGACAAGAATGTAAGGGCTCAAACGGAGCTCCCATTAGGAATTTTAGAACCAAGTTCAAATCCCATCCCGGCACCTGGAAAGGGGACGGTGGAAACACATTAGTTAGCCCTTTAGAACCTGAGAAATCAAAGGAATCTTAAAATAAGAACACTCCTCAGACGAGCGCTTAAATATGGACAGCGCCGCCAGGTAATCCTCAATGGTACCCACTTGCAGGCCCTTGTGGGCTAATGAAAGCAAAAGAGAGAACCACAGGAATTGAACATTGAAAAGGATCCACATTCTGTACCCTGCACCAGTCGCAGAACTTTCTCCAACGGCAACGGTACAGGGATTTTGTTGCAGGCATTCTGGCCGAAAGCAACGCCTCCATCACGTCTTCGGGGAGGTCCAATCCTTATACCGCAACCTTTCAGATACCAAGCATAAAGGCTGAGGGACTTGACCTCAGGATGGAGAACCCGACCCCCCTCCCTTGAGAGCAGATCGTCTTGGTAGGGAAGACGGCGTGGAGGGCAGATGGATAGGTCTAGAAGGTCTGGGTACCACACTCTCCTGGCCCATGCGGAACAATAAGGATCATTCGGGAACCGAACTTCCATAACCTCCACAACACTTGTGGAATGACGGGGACTGGAGGAAACGCATATAGTAGTGGGAAGGACCACTTCACTACGAACGTGTCCCACAAGGGTCTTCTTGGAGGAAATTCCCACAAGCAGAATCTTTCGCACTTCAGGTTGACACTGGTTGCGAAGAGATCCACTTGTGGGGTCCCCCAAAGGGTGAAGATCTCCAAAAGAACTTCCTGAGCCAGCTCCCACTCATGAGAGACTGTGCTCTTCCTGCTGAGAGCGTCCGCCGCTGCGTTTTCATCTCCGTCCAGATGAACTGCCGAGATCGAAATTTCCTGCTGGATGGCCCAGAGCTGCATCGCCTCTCTGCACAGTGGGAGTGCCCCCCCCCTTTTTGTTGAGGTAGTGCATTGCCACTGTATTGTCCATCATGACCAGGACATTTTTCCCCACACAGACGGCAGAAAAGCCTTCAGGGCTAGCCTGACAGACCGTAGCTTGATGTGGAGTCTGGACTCTAACGGAGACTGTAAACTCGTTGCATGAGCTCCCCATCCTGTGAGGGATGCGTCCGTCACGATCCTCGATCTGGCCAGGGTAGCCAAAACAGTGATCCCTTCATCAGATTGCTTTTGTTGGCCCACACAGAAGATCCTGGGCAACTGATGGCGGCACCTAAACGGGATCTGACATCCTGCCGGAGGACTGCGACCACTGCATCTTGAGCCCACTGCAGAGATCTCATCCGCAGCCTGGCCTCTGGCACCAGTAGAATGCAGGATGCCATGAGGCTGATCAACCTCAAGAATTCAAACACCGGGAGACTCTGGGCACGTTGAAACTTGTGCACCATCTGCAGAAGGTGATGAGCCCTCACCTGGGGAGGCAAACACTGCCCCAGGGATGTGTCGAGCACTGCTCTGATGTACTGGAGCCGCTGGATAGGTGTCAAATGAGACTTCTTTAAGTTGAGGGAAAAGCCCAGCTTGTGAAGGGAGTGGCAGGTGATGGACAGATGATCCAGGGCTTGCTCAGGAGACCACGCCCTGGTCAACCAATTGTCCAGGTAGGGGTAGACGTGAATCCCCCCTTTCCTGAGATATGCTGCCACCACCACCATTATCTTGGTGAAGACCCTCGGGCGGAGGTCAATCCGAACGGCAGGACCCGAAACTGAAAATGTGAGATGCCAACCGCGAACCTCAGGTACTTCCTGTGCTTGGGATGAATCGGCACATGAAAGTAAGCATCCTTGAGGTCGAGAGACACCGACCAATCCTGAAGTTGAAGGGCCTGGAGGATATGAGAAAGAGTAACCATATTGAATTTGTCCTTCGAGGAGCTTGTTCAAACCACGAAAGTCCATGATGGGTCTCAATCCCCGTCTTTTTTCGGGATAAAAAAATATGGGGAATATCATCCCTTGTTCCTCTCCGCTACAGGCACCAGTTCTATGGCGCCTTTCTCCAGCAGGGATAGGATTTCCTGCGCAAGGAGCAGATCCGGACTCTTCAAAAGAGAGCTTCCCGGTGCATTGTCGTAAGGCCTCTGCCGGAAAGGAAGACAGTAGCCGTGGGCTATGATATCCAGAACCCACACATCTGAAGTAATGGCACCCCATTCTACCAGATGCTGCGCCAGCCTTCCCCCAACTGGGGAACCATGGGACATGGCCTCATGACTGAGCGGAAGCGGCCGCGGTAGTGCCTGAGGGCAAAGAGGCAACTGCCTGAGAAGCTTTGGCACCTCGAGTACCTTGTTTTTCACCTCTGGTACTCCTACGTTGGTCCCTTTGACTGCCAGCTCCCCACGATCTACCAAAGGAAGAGTAATATTGAAAGGAACCTCCCCTCCATTGCAAGGTGGAGGTTGATGAGCTGCAGTGCTCAACGACTTTGCTGCAGCTTTGGAGGTGTGCAACCTCAAGCATCTGGTCAGCCTTGCTGCCAAAAAGATGGAAACCACCAAAGGGCATGTTGAGAAACCGGTTCTGTACATCAGGAGCAAACCCCGACTTCTGCAACCACGCAAACCTGCGCATCACGGTGCTCGCCGCCATGGACCGGCTGACAGTCTGCCACGTCCAGACCCGACTGAACGGATTCACACATTTCATCCTTGCCATCCTGAACAAGGGCAAGAAAACCATCCCGTTCCTCCCCTTCGGGAATATGTTCAGCCGCAAAAGAGACACAATTCCACAGAGTGTGAGTGAATCTTGCCAAGGCACAGAGTTGGCTGCCTTTAAAGCCATACCCCAGATGAAAATACTTACTTCACCAACCATCAAAGTGCTTGTCGTCCCTATCCGGAGGGATGGTAGGGTATGCAGCCTGCATTGCTGGGGCCGTAGCCGTCTGCACCACCAAACTCTCCGGAGTAGGGTGCGTAGACAAGTAGCAGGGGTCGCCACTGGCTGGACGGTATTTTTTCGGTAGCTACTTATTCACTGCCGGTAAATTCTCTGGAGCAGTCCAAGCTGCTGCCACCCTTCTTTGTAAAGCCATATGAAATGGCAGCACCGGGCCAGGACTGACGTAGGTCTTCCATATGGCTGTGACCAGACAACAGGTCATCAGGAACCTCAGGAGGTACAAACCCCTCCTCATCTGACCCTTCTTCCACCTCTGAAATGTAATCCAAAGGCTGGAATAAATCTCTGGATGAGGGTATAGAAAAAGGCTCAAATACAGGCCTCAACGATTTACAGATCTCCTTCCTCGGAGTTTCACCGTCCTCCGGGGCAAGTTCTCCTCAAAAGGCATCGAGGGTGCCAATGGAATAGGCGTCAACATCGAGCGAGGCACTGATGACTTTGACAACGGCTTTGAGGCCGGAGCCCCGAGAGATTCCCTCGACGGACATGGTGCTGACGGTGTTGATGCCTTCTTAGAAGGCCTCACAGGCTCCAACGGTCTCGAGGTCGTCGAGGACCGGGACCTGGACCTGGCACGGCTATGGTGATCAACCTTGTCCGATCCCGATGATCGCGCCAACCGCCTAAGCCCGAAGGCATGCGAGCGGTGGCCCTAGCTCATTCCTTGCCAGATTCGGTCAAAGGCGCGGACGGAAGGGTGCGCTGTGATTTGAAAATCGCCATCATCTCCTTGCTGAATGCGTCCCATTCCGCCAGCGATGAATGCTTGTTGGGACAAGCTATCCTCTGACGAGGACGGGAAGGCGACCGGTGACGGCGCTTCCGAGAGTGCCTAAAAGAGGCAGCCAAATGGCGGGACCCACTCCGAGAACGAGACCCCCCTGGACTTACGCGATGCAGAGAGTCGCCCCTCGAATCGTCGGTCGAAAGCCCAGCGGATTTTGACTTATGGGGTTTGTAAACCCGACCTATAGACAACTTCTTCTGCTCCCGCAAGGCCTTCAACGTCAAGGACAGGCATTCATCGCAGACGTCAGTGGGGTGGCTCTCACCGAGGCACCAGAGACAGACGTTGTGCGGGTCCGTAAGTGACATTTTAGAACCGCAGTCCCGACACTTCTTGAAGCCCGACTTCAGAGTAGAAGAAGACGAAGACATATTCTCAATGCAAAGTTAGAAGAACCGATTGAAAGGAGACGAACTGAGGCGCGCAGAGATTCCGAAGCGAACACGTTCGCGGAAAATACGGAACTGAGGCTACGGGCGTCGTGCGTCCTACATATAACATCCGGTGACGTCGGCTCTCGACGGAGGCCCTCAAGGGACAGCGTATCAACATCATCGACGCAGGACTCTGACGCCAAAAAGTTTTCCGAAGCAGCACAGCTGTGGACATTATTGTCAGAGATGTGGAATACGTCACAGGACACAATCCCCTCGAAGCCCAATTCATGCTCCACATGCAGGCAGACCCAGCCCTTCTCTTCAACCTAGGTTCTGATATGCTATGTATGGCCTTTTCCAATTTGCCTGGTCACTCCTTTGCAGTCCTGTTGTCCTTACCAGTGTTTTTCCACCTTAAAGCCCTCCTATATTTGTGGGGTAGTCTGACCACGCCAGCCCTATCTTCTTCCAGCCCTCCTACATGTAGGAGAGTGCATTAGGAGCCGGCAGTTCCAATAGAGGATCAGTCTTCAACATACAGCCAACCGCATGCCTCATCTACCTGCTCCGGCCCTCTCTGCTGTGAGCAGAGGCCGCGGACTATCTCCTCCTTCAGCTGCATCCCCGCTCAGCTCCAATTCTGAGCGTGCCAGGCTACTGACCTCACAGCCGCCAGGCTCCCCGGGTGCTCTTCACTGTAGCTCAACTATACCAGGGCAGGAGCCAGCATCGGGGGGTCAGGGGGCACTACAACGCCGAGACCACCAGCCACGGCAGGGGCTGCTCACTGTCACTTTATTGTGGTTCGTTGCAGGGGTCCAATCGCCCAACACACAGTGCTCTTGAGTGCCATAGTAGTTTTCATCTCCTCTGATAAGACCGAAGCATCCTCTGTGCCCTGCTTCATCGCTGTACATTCACCAATGCCCACAATGTACATTACCAAGTAACATGCTTTGTCGGAGCCGGTACCCCTCTGACATTCACAGAGAAACGAATATGGTAAGAAGAACCAGGCGAGGAGGAGCTGCCATTCAAATTAAAGCCTTGGAGGGGACCAATTGATGCATTAACAGAGAGGCATACAGAACACCCCCAAAGGCAACCAGGGAAGCCTACGGGGCACCCCTCAGAGACTCAGACACTAGCTAGCCTGATATCCAAGAAGGTGGGGGGAGAGGCCCATATTCGGAGGAGAATGGTGAGAAGTGTGCCCGACCAAGGACACACACAGGGGGGAGAGTGGAGGAGACATCCATGCCCGCATCAGAGCACAGAACGGCCGGAGTACCAAAAGGGCCTGGTGGGACCTCACACTGCAGGAAAGGGGTGCAAGGGCACAAGCTGACTGCAAGGCCTGTGCCCACTAAGTGTCAACATAAGCCCCCACTGAGGTACTACTAGAGGTGAGAAGGCAACACTAGGCCCCCAGGCCAAGGGGGAAGCACTATCCCAGCCACCACATTCAGAAAATACCATCAAAGGGGATCAAAGACTGACCTACACCAACCTCAAAGCCAATGAAAGGAAGAGCTTTCTCCCCAGCTGGAGCAAGGGGACCGTGTTCAGTGGAAGGCATTTTGGTGGTGCAGGATAGTCCCTCAATTGGCAAATCAATACGCAACTTTCTAGAGGCCTCAAAATTGTTAACCCACACCTCTCTTCACAAAGAAAACAGCAAGGCCGCAGAGGGATAAAGTATACATCCCATACACTGAGAGGGAAATAGGGAACAGTCGCCATCTGCCAGGCTTCAGCGCACTAGGGAGAGACTGGGTCTCCAGCAAGGACTGAGATGAGTGACAATGTCTAACACTACGGGAAAAGCACCACCAGCTAGTTCGAAGGGTCCGAAGAAACCTCCACAGTGTAACATCTAGAGAATGTGGGACAAAGAGGTGTTTTCACCTTAGGGCATCCAAGGGGGACAAGACCAGAATGAGCCCCAAATAGATGAAGGTCAGGACCAAAACGTAACAGTCATTTCTCAAACAATACTTCATAGACTTTAGGGACACAATATCAGAAACAGATGTCCCTCATGAGGAAGGACTGGGTGGCAGCCCTCCAGTAGATGAAACAAGACGTGGAGGAAAGGTTGGACACAAATGAGAAAGCAGTACAAGAACTGACAGAGGACTCAAAGAAAACAGAGACCTGGGTAGAGCAATTGGCAACAGCAACCTACAACCTAGAGCTACAGACATAGGATTTAGAGAATAGGTCAAGGAGATCAAACATACAGATCAAAAGATCTATTGGATACAGAGGAATAGCCAGAGATGGACAGAATTCATAGAGTCGGCCCCACAGAGTGGAACCAGGGGCATGGCCCAGAGACGTTCTCATTGCATTGCAAGAATATAAAATCAAGTAGCAGATTTTGCAGCTATCGAGGAAGGCCAAACAGATACCATACAACAGGGCAAAATTGATGCTTTTTCAAGACCTATCCCAGATAACCTTGGCCAAAAGGAGGAAGATGGCCACCGTTGTTTGGGCATCTGGAGACAAGGATATTAGATACAAGTGGATGTTTCCATTTGGACTAGCATTTGAAAGGAAGGGGAATCAATTTCAGATCAACTCCTACGAGAAAGGCCTGAGGATTCTGGGGATCGAGTAGGAGGACCGGGACACAAGGCCCTCCCAACCAAAGGGGCAAGCAGGGCTCAAGAGCTGGGAATGGTCAACAGTGGTAAAACCGAAGCAGAACAAGGACAGGGGTACCAACCACAATTCAAAAGTCCTGTTACCGGAGGGGAGTGAAGGAGCAGGCTACCTCCAGAGAAGGATGGACAACATGAGAAGGACATTGAGGTGCAAAGGGCCATGCAAAAAGTAAGGCTCGGGAGGGTGAACAATGGGAGGGATGCAAGAGCCTCCGAGGGGAAGGGGAAGGTGGGTTTGGAATCCGGAATGGGTTGGGGGAACCCACTGAAGCACAGGCCGAGAGGTGCAAGTGGCTCAATTCCTATGGAGAAGATTTGGGGGGGCAGAGGCCGGTTTAGCCCGTTCAGCGAAGGAGAGGGAAGGTGGGAGGAGAAGCGAGAGGGAGGGGGGAGTCTGACCATGAAAGAGGGTGGAGGCACAGAAAAGCTAAACATTCCTATTAAAATGGATAACCTCAAAAGCCTAAGCATCGTTTCTCTGAATATAAAGGGGCTAAACTCCCCACTGAAGAGGAAACAATTGGAAAGGTACATATGTAGGGAGGGTCCCAACATAATAACACTACAGGAGACCCATGTACAGACCCAGGACAGGGATTGGATTAGTTTACATGGCTTCCCCCAAATGCACTAGTCCACCGAAAAGAACAAGAAGGCGGGATTGCTGACCACGATACAGAAAAACCTGGACCTTCTTGTGACCGAGACAGACAGACAACCAAGGGAGATACCTAGCTTTAAATTTAAAAGGAGGGGGGACGGCTCCACAATAGCAACTCTTAACGTTCCTAATATGGGTCAAGACGCCTTGATTCAACGTGCCCTGGTCAGACTAGAGCAATTTGTGAAGGGCCCTATAATTTTAACAGGAGACTTTAATTTGGCCGGGGACCCAGAAAAGGGCAGATCCAAGAAAACTAAGGGCGCCCAAGGGAAACCAAAGATTTAGAGAATGTGGAGAGGCTAGCCTTAGTTGACATATGGAGGGAAAGGGAATGGTTTACATTCTCCCATGGTCATAGATCTTTATCACGCATAGACTGTGTGGGCATCCCTGAAGCTTTTGAGGTAAGGGCTATAGAGAGGGGGGGGATAACCCCCTCAGACCATGAGCCACTGTCATTGCAATTGGATAGAAAGCCAGGGCACCCAGGACTCTGGAAAGGGAAGTACCCAGGATTGCTGTTTAGGGACAAGGTTTTGAGGAAAGAGTTGAGCAAGGGGATTAAAACCATCTTTGAGGATGAAAGTATAGGGGATACAACAGAGCAGATGAGGTGGGATGCCTTCAAGGTTACGATCAGGGGGAAAATCATTGCAATAAATGCCCGCAGGGATAGGGAATTAAGACTGGTGGAAAGAGATTTGGAGGAAAAGCTGAAGAGTATAATGTCTACGATGGGAGGGGGAGCGAGAGGGAAAATTACAAAGGAGTGTAGAGCCATAAAAAGGTGAACTGGAAATGATACAGGCAAAAGCACAGAACACTCATTGTTTTTAAAACAGCAATATAATATCAAGGCCAATAAATCTCAGACTTTTGGCCAAAATGCT
The DNA here is from genome assembly GCF_040938575.1 of Ambystoma mexicanum. Classification (NCBI taxonomy): domain Eukaryota; kingdom Metazoa; phylum Chordata; class Amphibia; order Caudata; family Ambystomatidae; genus Ambystoma; species Ambystoma mexicanum. The sequence continues at coordinate 908,162,701 of NC_090930.1, forward strand.
GAGAAAGGAAGAGAAGGCCACAATTATTACAAAAATAAGGTTTGAACATGAGCGAGGGGTGGGGGGGGTCAGCACAGACACCAAAGACACTACTCTGGAGTTTGTGGTTTGACACTGAGCTATATATCGCTGCAAATCCTAGAGAACAATGTCAACAAAACTACACATGGCTCAAGTATCTGACCAGGAAAGAAGCATTAGAAGGAGGAATTACATCGGACGTAGTGCGAAGGGTCATTAGGACCCTACCCACCAATATATCACCCGGCCCAGATGGGTTTAGTGCAGAATTCTATAGGTCTTTCAGGGAATCTTTGATCCCCAACTGGTCCCTCTTCTCAATGACATGGGTAAAAAGGGAAAGAATACAGCAACTATGGAAGAGGCTAAAGTAGTTCTACTCCCAAAAGAAGGTAAAGATCCAACCATATGTGGTACTTGGAGGCCGATAGCCCTAATCAATGTGCATGTGAAGATTTTTACAAAGGTCCTGGCAAACCGCCTAGATCAAGAACAGGACTGCAAGACTTGCCCTTGGCCTCAAGCCCAGGGATCCTATCTCTCCATGACTGTAATCTCTTCACTGGCTCCCAGTGGCTGCAAGGATTAAGATCAAAATACTCCATTGTCCACAAGGCCTTCTGGGGCCTCGGGCCTCAATAACTCCAACTCTCTCTTCCTAAATATCTTCCTACTCTAGCTCTTCCACTCATCCACCTCCCTCAGGGTCAGTCGCTTCTCCAAGCAACAAGTTGGTGGTAGATCTCTTTCTTCGGCTGGGGCCTCCCTCTGGAACAGCCTCCCTGAAACTTGAGGAGCACCATCTCCGGTTCCAGAAGCACCTCAATACCTTTCTCTTTGCTTCTGCTTTTTCTCCCCCTCTCCCCTGCTGACCTCCTGGCTGCTACTGAAACTGCATATGTTACCTGGCCAGCCTTCTGACTCGGGCCTGGGTCCCTCCCCCACCAGTCACACACACCTGCACTGTCTTCCTGGCAACCCCCGCACTTGGGGACTGTTTCTGTATCCCTACAGTCCCACTACCAGCACTTGACACCTGTTGTCTGCACTTACCCGTGCACTTGCCACCTGCTGGCCTTACTTGTATTTATTATTTATTCTATTATCCCATGTAATGCACTTTCCCCCTTCCCCCTTCACATGCACTTGCGCGATCTGAATGACACCTGGCCTAGTAGGATCATTCTGTCTCCCCCCTTCCCCCTCCCTTGCCTCGTCGTATGTGTAAGCGTGTTATAAATGCCATATCATATCAAATCTTACAAAACATAATTGTCTAAGACCAGTTGGGGTAAATCAGGGGCAGGCAGATGAGCATTAATATAAGGAAAGGTGGGCTATCCTCTTTATATTAATGCTATAGGAAAGGCCAACAAAAAGAAAAACGCAACGATTGTAGTAGCTGTAGATGCAGAAACGGCCTTCGACAGGGTGGAGTAGGGGTTTCTGTTCACTGCAATGAAGCAAATGGGCTTTGGTGGAACATTTCTAACGAGGGTCAAAGCAAACTATCAGAACCCATCTTTGAGATTGGCAATAAATGGCCAGCTATCCAAGCCCACTAAGGTCCAGAGGGGTACTAAGCAGGGTTGCCCTCTTTCCCCCTGCTCTATGCAATTCACTTGGAACCACTTTTGGCAGCAATAAGAGCAAATGGGGAGATAGAAGGGATACCATTTGGGGGGAGGTCTATAAGATTGCTGTTTTCTCAGGCAACATACTGCTGACATTGATTAATTCGGAGGGAACTCTCAAGAGCAATGGAGAGGGAGATCTTACGGTTCGAGAGGGTAGCTGGCCTGAAAATAAACCCCAAAAAAACAGAAATTTTGGAACTCAATCCCGAGAGAGATGGAGGAAGAGCTCAAGGCTAAGCTCACATACAAATGGGTGGAGAAGTACATAACCTATTTAGGAATAAAACAAACTAGAACCTTGAATGAGCTCTACAGGGCCAATTACCTTCATTTTCTTCAATTGCTTCACGTATTGAATTGAAGAACAAACTAATCGATTGGGGACCACTAACAATAACCTGGATGGGTAAAATCAATGTCAAATATGGTCATCTTACCACTGGAACAACAAAAGACCAAGGATAGCTAGAAGCGTTATGATGATGCCTAGAAGTAGAGGTGGATTAGGGGAACCAGATCTCAAAACCATACTTTATGGCAACACAAATAAGGATTATGAGGGATTGGCTGAATGATGACCAGGAGAATGTATGGAGGTCAATGGACAAGGCTGTAACAGGAAATAATTTAGAGGAGGTACTTTGGAAACCAAGGGGAAATAGACCAAGAAAGATGTACCTCAGTAAGATATCAACGGTGGGAAGGGACTCCTGGGACGAGGCAATAAGGCTGGCCCAAATCACTACGTTTCCGTCTCTATTTACACCAATTTTTGGTAACCCAAGATTTACCCTTGGTTGTGGGGATAAGGGCTTTGGTGGGAAGGAGGTTACCAAAAGATCTGGGATAGGTTTGTTGGCCCGCCAATTAAAAAATTCCCCAATGCAAGGTGGACTTCGGAGTGGAAGAGATGAAGAGGTTCAGATAATTCCAAATAAGGCATTTGCTAATGCAGCCATTAGTGAAGGAAGCATTGACACGCTGCTTGACCCCTTTCGAGACAAATTTAGCATCTGAATATGGAGATAAGCACCTAGTGGGGGCAATTTATCGTTTTATCAAACAGGGCGAGGAACCAGGGGTAATGAGGTATATGACAGCTTGGAAAAGGGTTACCGGGCCAGAGATTGAGGTAACAGAATGGAAGCGATTGTGAGTTAAGCAAAAGTGGATGCGTCCTCACACACTAAAAAATGCGCCACACAACTGTTTTCCAGGACTTTGGTCCCAACTGGACACCTCGCAGCCCCCAGCTTTTTTTTTTGCTCGGGTGAGCTGCAGGGGTGTCCCCACCGCAACACCCCACTCACTATACTGTATACTATAGTGAGCAGGGTGTTGCGTGGGACACCCCCACAGGCCCCGGCTTTTCTTTTTTTTTTCTGGCAGGGGGATGGGCGGGTGTCCCCAACAACCCCAGCTCACTGTGGTGAGCGGGAAATTGCGGGGGACAACCCCCAGGCCCATACTGACCCCACCGAAACACCTAAACACATACCACGAAAAGTTCGAACTTTTGGTAGTTAGGACTTTTCGTGGTGTGTTTTTTAGGTCTTTTGGTGGGGTCAGACTTTTAGATTCGGTAATTTCGTCCTATACTGTGCAATGGTTGGGACCTGGAATCATATCTGGTGGGACTGCCCATTAATTCAGGACTACTGGAAGGTAATATGGGAAGGATTGGGAAAAGCATTGGGCCTGAACGAAGGAGGTAACTAAGAGCTGTCCAATTTGGGGATAGGGAGTCAGTTGGATGAGCTGTCCTCCGGAGCTGACAAAATATATGCAAATCTGTTTGCCGGGGCGCTGGGCTGGCACAAAAATGGAAATCAAAGGACCGTCCAACCAAGTACAAATTGGTGGGAAAAGTTTGGAACATTGCAGGACTGGAATGGGCTACCTACTTGCTGCAAGGGGAGCACCAAGGATCTTTGGAGGACTGGTCCCGGACTTTGGAGTTTCTTCAAAAAGGGATAAGGGCGACTTGGTGCCTGAGGAGAATGAAACTGCTTGGCTTGGTGGAATAAAAAACAGGCGATGGGATAGTACGAGGCTATGAGGCAAAAGAAAATTGAAGGAATGCAAAAATGGAGGTCTGGACTCGGGGGAGAGGGGATATGTTGTGATAGAAAAGTGTGAAAATGGCAATAAAAAGTTATATGGAAAGAAAAAATTATTGAGCTAATACTGCTCCCTGCCTTACATAAAGAAACCATTCTTGCAGGAGGAAGTCCGTTCTCACTACTATGACAAAGAATTAACGTATAATAATAATGCTTCTGGTTCAACATAGTCACTGCCATAGGACCTCTGGTCTTGCCCCCTTAGCAAGGGGAGTAGAGTCTGCGCCAGATGATAATTTCCAGCCTTACTGAATGGGTCATTGTCCGAGCCAGCTTGTGCTGGTGTGAACCACTTGCATTAGACCAGCAATGTTTTCCCAGTAACATGGCATGGTCAGAAAGGATCATATTTGGCAGTTCTAGCACACATGTGTAATCCAGTTAATCCTGGACACCACTTGTACACTGCCAACATGGGAAAGGGCTTTCCCTAACCAAAGTTCACTAAAAGCAAAGGGAAACACAACAACACAAATCTGACTGGGGCAGACATTGGAATCACAGGGGAAGGCAGGCAGAGTAGAAGTAATTCCGGAACAGGAACCCCCTTCCAGCAGTCCCAAGGTTTGTTTCTTTTATTTATTTATTTAATAGTGAAGCCTGGTGTAATGAATCAGAGGTGATCATCACAAAAAACCTGAAATTGAACCCTTCACATGTCGTCGGGGAACGACAGCCACTGCCTGATCCTGACCCTGGGGTGATAGTGTGGGAGGATCACATTGGAGGGGGCTCAGGTCAGGAGGAACGGGAGAAGCTTCTGAACAATTTCCCTAATGATCATTCAGTTTTAATGGCTTACTGTAAAAATGGTGATTCTGATTTTAAAACAAATAAGAACATTATAGACTTCAAGTCCAATATTGCTTTGACTCCCGAGACGAGGAAGAGGGGTCCAGAGTTACCAAATTGTAATGAGCAATCTAGTTGTTGTAATGACCCACACCTGAGCAGGACCTTTAACATTTAAAGGCCTTTCAGGTGCAGGCCAAAGAGCAGCAGGAAGATGCAGTTGTTGGAGTTGCCACTGTGGCAACTCCAACAACTGCTTCTTCTTGCTGCTCCTCTTTGGCCCGCACCTGAAAGGCCTTTAAAAACCTTGGGGTATTCTCCCATTAAGACCCTAAGAGTCTTCTAATCAGGTGGCCAGGGGAGGGCCATCGCTCTTGGATCCCAACCCTAGGGGTGGGCAAGTAGCGTAATATCATCTGGGTAGGAGAATCTGAGGTTACATTTGTGGGAATACAGCAGGTGAGACAGTATTCTGATGGGGGATAGAGGAGGACGTCCCAGGACACCTTCATGAGATACGTTGATTCCTGTCAACCTAATCCAGGTCTAATTTTCCCTAAATCCAATCCCGTCATCAATGAGAAAAGGGGGAGGAAGGAAAGTCAATTGCTCAAGGTGAGGAAGGAAGACAAATCAACTAAAACTAAACCAAGCCAGGAGTCTGATGTTAATATCCATTCATCCTCTACTAATTTAAACCACAAAGAATACCATCAAAACTCATGTTATCAGTGAAAAGGTTTTGACCCCATATAACGATCCTCATCAATGATCACACCCTCCCACTATTCTCCATCCTTATCCTCAGTAAATTCTCCACATCTTTTAAGATTGTAGATCACCCCTCTTCTCCTTCTCGCCTTTTTCAACCTTAATATCCAGGATTTGGCCCTATCACAATAAACACTTTAATTGTGTTTGGCTAACCACATGGAACATGCAGAGCTGGTACCATGACTCTTTCAATAGGCATTCCCCAAAGCTCCTTCCTATGCCCACTTCTCTTTACTCCTTCCTTAGAAAACTCAACTGCTCTTTTAGGTTTTACTATTACCTCTTTGCTGGTGATAAAATTATATTATACAGCCCTGCTTTCACTGACAAAACTCTCCTGCAGACTTTGTCCCTCTGTCATCCACCCCTGGATGTCTATTTGGCCTTAGAGTAATGGCGCATAAAGGAGCAAAGCCATCAATGTTCCTGTTAAAAGGGTCCCACACCCTCCTCCACATTTTCCCGCTGACATCCTCATCTCCTCCACCAAGTCTTGCCACCCTTGGTTCTCTATGACTGAGATCCAATGGTCCATCAATTAATTTACTCTACTGCTAAACTTGTATTGCATCAAAATGGTCCACACTCTCCTACCCTAGTATACCACTCAAATTCTTAGAGGAACTCTGATAATTAGTAACAGGACTACCACTTGAGCCCCCTCTTGGGCCCATGTCCTCCTTCACCTCCTCGCAACAATCTATAAGATTTGCACAATTTTCACGCTCCATACCCACCACCTTCATGCAGCTTGGGTCAAAAGCTTGATTGACCTGGAAGCAAGTCTATATTTTGGAGCTGTGTCATGCTGTTTTTGTGGTGATCCGTGGTTTAGGGCTTTTCCTGTGCATCAGGGGGACAATGTGGAATAACTGCATAATAGCAAAGGTTGAAGTGTAAAGTAAAAAAAAAAAAAAAAGTGTAATACTACATTCCCCCTGCACTGCACGCTTCTGCCCACTAGCCCTGCCCGCCCCCACTCCCCACCGATCCATACTCACCCACTGCCCCATTCAAACCAAACACCTAGGTCCTTCCTTTCCTCCACTCCACACCACAACACTGTGTTTTACAACAGTTTGTTTATTTATTTATAATGCGCACCAGACCCGAGGGTATCAAGGCGCAAGGACAAGTATACTTTAAGCTTACAAAGTTAGAAAATACAATACAATATACAGTGTAAAGTACAGTTGAAAAGTAACGACAGGCAGAGAATAATACATGATGTGGGTTGTCAAATACCTGGTCAGGGAGACAGTACAAGTGAAGTACAGTTAGGTAGCAATGACAATCAGCATAGTGACCAGTGCATGGGTATATGAGATATAGGTTGCATATATTGCAGTATATAGGATGCCAGTTACAAAGAGAGGTAACTGTATTGCAGTCTTGAGGTAGTTATGAGCAGTACACCTATGAAGGGGCACGCTACATGTAAAATGAACAACGGTGAGAGCCTGAGGGCCAAGCTGGAATTAGTGATAGTTTTCTTTAAACCAGTTGATGTTTAGTCTAAAATTTGAGTATTTATGGTTCGCCTTTAGGGAAGGCGGAAGAGTGTTCCAGAGTTGGGCGGCTTTGTCAGTGAAGCTGTTGCCACCAATTTTAGTCGTTTTGAAGGTGGGGACTGTTAGGCAATTAGTGTAGGCAGCTCTAGTGGGTTGGAGTGGTTTTTCTGTTGATTCTATCTATCAACTATCGAGGTGCCACATTGGTGAGGCACTTGAATGTTAGTGAAGTGGTTTTTAGTCTAATTTTATCAATGGTGAAAAGCCAGTTATGCTGCCTCCTTACCGCCGAAATATGATCATTTTTGGCCATTCCTGTCACTGCTCTCAAGGCATTGTTTTGCAGTGTTTGAATCTTCCTGGTAATGTATTTGTTGGAACCAAGGTATAGGGCATTGCAGTAGCCCAATTTGGACAACATAAGTGCTCTTGCCAGTTTAGTACAGCTGCTTGTAAAGAGGAAAGGTCTGGCCGATCTGATCAATTTACATTTCTGAGCTGTGGAGGATGCCATTGCATGCACCTGTTTTTCCAATGTAAGGCTGGAATCCAGGTAAAAACCTAGAGTTTTTACCTCCTTGGCAACATTGATCAGGTTGTCATCCATATCAACAAAGTAAGCGTATTTGTGGCCAAGTTTGTTGATATTAGTCAGGGTCCCCAAAATAAGGAGTTCTGTTTTGTCATCATTTAGGCATAGACCGTGGAGAGCCATCCATGCTTGGATGATGAGGTATATTCTATTCACCAAGGCCAAATCCTTATTGTAGCCCCCTGTAAGTGGAATGAGTATCTGGGTGTCATCTGCATAGTTAGTGTAGGTGACACCGAGACAATCCAGATCATCAAAAAGGGGCTTGGTGAATATATTATACATGGTAGGGGACACACAGGACAACTGAGGAACACTGCAGGTGATGGGGATAGGGTCTGCTGCTGCAGTGCCAGAGACGACTCATTATCCTACTATTAGATTGGATCCAGGCTATATCTTGTTGGGAGAAGTGTGCTGCAGAAGAACATGTTACTTTGTTACCTAGTAACGTTCTTTCGATGGGATGGTCCGACGACGTGTTCCATATCTATGACAGTAATCACCACAGCTGTGCTGCTTTCGAAAATATTTTGGCGTCTGCGTCTTGCATCGATGAAGTTGATATGCTGTCCTCGAGGGCCTCCGTCGAGCCGATGTCCCCGGGTGTTACAAGTAGGACGCACGACGCCCGTAGCCTCAGTTATAGTTTTTTCCCCAGAACGTGTGGCACCAATCTTCTGCCAGTATGACCACAGAAAGCCTTGCGGAAAAGTAAGCTGCAATCGCATAAGAAATTCTGTAGCAGAGCAGGTAGGGAGGGAGCGATAAGAACGTTACCAAGTAAGAAGGTAACTTGTTCTTCGAGGGGATTGGGTCCTCTGACTTATTCCATATCTATGACAGACTCCCAAAGCAGTACGAACGGAGGAAGGAGGGAAAATAATTTAGAATATAGAAATTTAGAATACCCAATTAAATTGCAGAGTAAAGGACCGCCTTGCCAAAGGCCAGATCCTGCCCATGGATAGAATCTAGGGAGTAGTGTTTTACAAAAGTATTGACCGAAGCCCATGTGGTTGCTTCACAGATGTTACGAATAGGAACACCCCTCTGCAGGGCAGTAGAGGCAGCCATACCTTTAGTAGAATGGGCCCGTAAGCCAACCGGAGGGTCCTTATCCGCCAAGCGGTAACATTCAGAACTTGCAAAGATAATCCATCTAGACAAAGTCTGCTTAGTAACAGCTTGTCCCAAATGCCTGCCAGCGTAACCTATAAAGAGCTGATCATCCACTCTGACCCGGGACATGCGTGAAATGTAGAAACTGAAAACTCTCCTAGGATCCAACCTATGGAGCCTCTCCTCTCCTTACCAGGATGCGGAGGATGATAAAATACCAGAAGAATGACCTTCTGGCTTAAATGAAATTCCAAGACAACCTTCGGAAGAAAGGAAGGACGAACGCTAAGGACAACCCTGTCCTTATGAAACACCGTGAAGGGTGGCTTAACAGAAAGTGCCTGCAACTCACTCACTCTGCGAGCGGAAGTGACCGCAACTAAAAACACAGTTTTAAGGGTTAGCAGTCTCAAAGGACAAGATTGTAAAGGCTCAAATGGAGCACCCATTAGGAATTTCAGAACAAGGTTCAAATCCCAACCGGGCACCTGGAAAGGTGACGGCGGAAACACATTAGTGAGCCCTTTGAGAAACTGATAAATTAAAGGAATCTTGAAATAAGAACACTCCTCAGAAGAGCGCTTAAATATGGACAGCGCCACCAGGTAACCTTTAATGGTACCCACTTGCAGGCCCTTGTGGGCTAACGAAAGCAAAAAAGACAGAACCACAGGAATGCCACATGAAAAAGGATCCACATTCTTAACCCTGCACCAGTCGCAGAACTTTCTCCAAAGGCAACGGTACAGGGACTTGGTTGCAGGTTGTCTGGTCGAAAGCAACACCTCCATCACGTCTTCAGGGAGGTCCCAATCCTTATACGTCAACCTTTCAGAAGCCAAGCGTGAAGGTTGAGGGATCTGACCTCTGGATGGAGAACCGGACCCCCCCTCCTGTGAGAGCAGATCATCTCGGTAGGGAAGACGATGTGGAGGGCAGATGGACAAGTCGAGAAGGTCTGGGTACCACGTTCTCCAGGCCCATGCTGGAGCAAGGAGGATCATCCGGGAACTGAACATCCGTAACCTCCGCAGCACTTGCGGAATAACGGGGACTGGAGGAAACGCATACAGCAGTGGGAAGGACCACTCCAACACAAACGTGTCCCATAAGGCTCCTCTTGGAGGTAATTCCCGCGAGCAGAACTTTTCGCACTTCCGGTTGACACTGGAGGGGAAGAGATCCACTTGTGGGGTCCCCCAAAGGGCGAAGATCTCCAGGAGAATCTCCTGAGCCAGCTCCCAATCGTGAGAGATCGCGCTCTGTCTGCTCAGAGCGTCTGCCGTCTCGTTTTTTTCGTCTCCGGCCAGATGCACTGCCGAGATTGAAATTTACTGCTGGATGGCCCAGAACCAGAGCTGCATCGCCTCCCTGCACAGAGGAAGTGACGCTGCCCTCCCACTTTTTGTTGGTAGTGCCTGGCCACTGTGTTGTCCATCAGAATCAGGACATTCTTCCCTCTCACAGTCGGCAGAAAAGCCTTCAGGGCAAGCCTGACGGCCCTCAGCTCCATCAGATTGATATGGAGTCTGGACTCCGGAGGAGACCAACGACTGCTGACTGTCAACTCGTTGGCATGAGCTCCCCATCCCGTGAGGGACGCGTCCATCACGATTATCACCTCCGGCCAGGGCAGCCAAAATGGAGCCCCTTATCAGATTGCCTTCGATGGCCCACCACAGGAGGTCCTGGGTGACCGAGGGCGGTACCTGAACGGGGTCCGACATCCTGCAGAGGACTGTGACCACTGCATCTTGAGGGCCCATTGCAGAGATCTCATCCGCAACCTGGCCTCTGGCACCAGAAGAATGCAGGATGCCATGAGGCCGAGCAACCTCAAGAACTCTAACACCGGGAGACTCTGGGCATGTTGAAACTTGTGCACCATCTGCAGACTGTGATGAGCCCTCACCTGGGGAGGGAAACACTGCCTCAGGGACATGTCGAGCACTGCTCCGATGTACTGGAGCCGCTGATTTGGCGTCAAGTCGGACTTCTTTAAATTGAGGGAGAAGCCCAGCTTGTGAAGGGAGTGGCAGGTGACAGACCGATGATCCAGGACTTGCTCGGGAGAGCGCACCCTGATCAACCAAACGTCCAGGTAGTGGTAGACGTGAATCCCCCCCCTTTCCTGAGATACACTGCCACCACCACGAGCTTGGTGAAAACCCTCGGGCGGAGGTCAATCCGAACGGCAGGACCCGAAACTGAAAGTGCGAGTCGCCAACCGCGAACCTCAGGTAATTCTTGCGCTTGGGATGGATCTGCACATGAAAGTAAGTGTCCTTGAGGTCGAGAGACATCAACCAGTCCTGGAGTTGAAGGGCCTGGAGGACTTGAGAAAGATTAACCATCTTGAACTTGTCCTTGCTGAGGAGCTTGTTCAAACCGTGCAAGTCCATGATGGGTCTCAATCCCCCGTCTTTATTCAAAATCAAAAAATAAGGGGAATACCATCCCTTGTTCCTCTCCGCTACAGGCACCAGTTCTATGGCACCTTTCTCCAGCAGGGATTGTATTTCCTGCGCAAGGAGTGGATCCAGACTCTTCAAAGAGAGATTCCCTGGTGGATTGTCGTGAGGCCTCTGCCAGAAAGGAAGACAGTAGCCGTGGGCTATGATCTCCAGAACCCACACATCTGAAGTAATGCCACACCATTCTACAAGATGCGGCGCCAGCCTTCAACTAACCGGCGAACCATGGGACATGGCCTCATGACTGAGCTGAAGTGGCTATGACGGTGCCTGAGGGCAAAGAGGTAACTGCCCGAGCTGCTTTTGCACCTCGAGTACCCGGTTTTCCACCTCTGGTACTCCTACGGTGGCCCCTTTGACATGCAGCTCCTCTCAATTTACCAAAGGATGAGTAATATCAAAAGGAACCTCCCCTCCATTGCTGTCCCCTAGGACGAAAAGGCGGAGGTTGGCGAACAGCAGCACTCAACGACTTCGCTGCAGCTTTAGAGGTCTGCAACCTCTCAAGGCTCTCGTCAGCCCTGCTGCCAAAAAGATTTTGACCATCAAAGGGCATGTTGAGGAGCCGGGCTTGCACATCCGGAGCAAACCCAGACTTCTGCAACCACGCAAACCTGCGTATTATGGTGCTCGCCGCCGTGGACCGGCTGACACAATCTGCCATGTCCAGACCCGACTGAACAGACTCACATGGCATCCTTGCAATCCTGCACAATAGCAAGAAAAGCATCCAGTTCCTCCCCTTCGGGAATATGATCAGCCGCTAACGAACTACAGTTCCACAGAGTATGCGTGAAACGTGACAAGACACACACAGAGTTGGCTGCCTGTAAAGCCATGCCCCCTGAAGAAAACACTTTCTTCGCCCAGCCATCAAAACGCTTGTCGTCCCTGTCAGGAGGGGTGGTAGGTTACGACGCCTGCTTTGCTGGGGCCATAGCCACCTGCACCACCAAACTCTCCGGAGTGGGGTGCGTGGTAAAGTAGCAGGGGTCGCTACTGGCTGGGCGGTATTTTCACGGCAAATACTTGCTCACCGCCGGGAGACTGTCCGGAGCAGTCCAAGCTGCTGCCAAGCTTCTCTGCAAGGCCATATGGAATGGCAGTACCGGGTCAGTTGGTGGACCTTGATCGAGGATATCCGGTCAGGTCATCCTGCAGAAAATCCACTGGTGGTGCAGACCACCCCAAGTATTCCGTGACCCTTCATATAAGGCGCCGGTACGAGGACTCGGCATGGTTGCCAGGCCTACAGAACTCCACCTCCGGAGAGGTGTCCAGACCACTTGCGTTGTGCAAGCACTGCCACAGGTCTTCAATCTGGCTATGCCCAGACAAAATCTCGTCAGGTACCTCCTCAGGAACCATACCTTCCTCAGACCCTTCATCCACCTCAGAAATATAATCCAGAGGCTGGAATGAGGGCACAGAAAAAGGGACAAAGACATTTTTAGCCTAGGCCAGAGCCTTTCTAGGGGGTTCCACCGTGCCACGGGGTACCTCCGACAAAGCAGTCTCGAAAGGCGTCGATGGAATCGGCGTCAAGAGTGGCACCGTCGGCTTCGACACAGTCCTCGAGGGCAGAGCCCCCGAGCGTGTCCTTCGATAGCCTGGGCGCCGTAGGCGTCAACGGCTTCCTCAGAGTCAGAGCCTCGAAAGAGTCCCTCAACGGCCTTGGCGCCAAAGGCGTCAATGTCTTCTTCGAAGAACTCACAGGCTCCGATGGTTTCGAGGGCGTCGAGGACCGGGACCTGGAGCAGGCATGTCTAGAGCGACCATCCTCGTCTGACCGGGACCTCAAAAATGCCTGGTGATCATGATGACTGCTCGAGCCCGAAGGCGTGCGAGTGGTGTCTCTAGCACGGTCATGGCCGGCGTCTTTCGACGGCACAGACGGAACAGAGCCCTGCGACTGAAAAATCCCCAACATCTCCTGCCGGAATGAATCCAATTCCACAGGAGTGGAGTGCTTGTTGGGACAAGCCACCCGCCGACGGACGGAGTCCTCGGACGAGGACGGGGAAGGCGACCAATGCCGGCGCTTCTGTGAGTGCCTCGAAAAGTCAGAGGAATGGCGGGACCTACTCCTGGACTGAGACCCCCCCGGACTTACGCCGACGATGCGGAGAGTCGCCCCTCGAATCGTCAGTCGAAAGCCCAGTGGATCTCGACTTCCGGGGCTTGACCACCTTACCTACAGAAAGCTTCTTCTTACGCTCCCGCAAGGCCTTTGATTTAAGTGACTGGCAGTCTACACAGTCATCTGTGTCGTGGTCCTCACCGAGGCACCAGAGGCAGGCGTTGTGCGAATCCATCAATGACATCTTGGACCCGCAGTCCCGACATCTTAAAACCCAGCCGAGGGGTGGAAGAAGACAAAGACATGGAAATCTTCACAACGAACAGGTTCGAAGAACTAAAAGAACAGAACTCAGAAGAACCGAGGCGCACCGAGATCTCCGAAATGAACACATTAGCGGAAAAAACAGAACTGAGGCTACGGGCGTCGTGCGTCCTACTTATAACATCCAGTGATGTTGGCTCGATGGAGACCCTCGAGGACAGCGTATCGACATCATCGACGCAGAAAGATTTTCCGAAGCAGCACAGCTGTGGTGATTGCTGTCATAGATATGGAATACGTCTGAGGACCCAATCCCCTCGAATCTAGATGATTGCAGAGAACCTTATGATCCACCAGGTTGAACGCTACCGAGAGATCAAGAAGAAGTAGTAAGGAAGATTTACCTTTGTCTCTCAGCTCATTAACCTGGGCTTTAAGGTTGAAAAGTGCAGTTTACGTGCCATGTTGTGGCCTGAATCCCGATTGTCGGGTGCCAAGGTGTTGGTTCTGCTCCAGGAATTTCTGAATTTGTAGGTAAGCCACTCTATCTAATATCTTTAGGAGGAATGGCACCGTTGTGATAGGCCTGTAATGCTTGGCTATGGATGGGTCAAGCGATTGTTTCTTGAGAATTGGGAGGACCCACGATTCCTTGAGGTTACATGGAATAGTGCTCTAAGTAAATGACGCATTGATAAGCTTAGAGATGAAGGGTGCTAGGTCTCTAGCTGCGTCTTTCATAATTCGGGCAGGACATTTATCTCCTCGACAGTTGGAGGGTTTAAGTGAATGTATGATTTTTTTCAACGTCTAGTAAAGAAACGTTTGTGAAGTTGAAGCATTGTGCTGGTTTAGGTAGAGTGGGTGGCGTGCAGGGTGGTGGAGTTGTAGCTGGTATATTTAGTTTTTTATTGGAGATTTTACCTTGGAAGGTAGCAATTTTGTCTGTGAGGGCCTTCTGTACGTCAGAGCACCATGACTTGTCTTTAACGCAGTTATCAGGTACAGGGATCGGGTTTTCAAGTTCTTTTAGGATAACAAACAGTTCCTTGGTACCCGAGTGTTAGGGAGAATTCTCATTTATGGCTAATTTCCCTCACCTAGTGAGTCCCCCAGCAGCTTTGCTGGACTTCTGGAGCTTATTTTTTTCCACTTGATAAGAGTGAGAACTTTTCCCCCACTCTTACCTGTGTTTTGCTATGTGTTCTACCCGTTTTTGTGATTGTGGACTCTGAAGTACACCACTTCAGTAGCCCCCTTCTTTTGTGTGTCACACAGCACCTTCAGTGCCGTGGCACAGGGTTTTCTTTGAGACTTCACTCGACTCCATTTCTGAGGAGACTACTGTCCCCCAGAAAAGGGTAAAGTTACCATTATCCAGTACACCCCATCTTCCATGGAGTACTGGAAAGGGTTAGCTCGTATCCCTTTTTATCTGTACCTCCTAGAGCATTGTTTCGATCTTTTAACATTTAGACTTGGCTGGTGGCAGTGGTATCTACCCTAACTTTTCTACCACGATTTTATTAGTACTGTTCTTGGCTATTACATTAGCCTTGAACATAAACCCGCTTGACCAAATCGTCTTTCTTTTGGCTCCGGTTGGGTTTAGTCACCATTTCTTTTTGTTAAAGTCCTTCTTGTGTTTTACTTTGCACAGCAAACTAGGTTTGCCTTCTTTGTTCACTGTCTTTTGGCGGGATTCTGCCCAGAAGCCCTCCTCAAGGCGCCTGGGTGTCTAGGTGGGCTGAATGTGAGGGAGGGGTGTAGTCACCCCCTGCACAGGGTATCCTAGGAAACCCAAGTCGCACTTTGTCATGATTGGCCAGGGTAGTTGTCCGGGCTGGACAACCCCCCTGCTGGGTTATTGACAGCCAGGCTGCGTGAATGGGGGTTTTTCGCATAAAAAGCAGGTCCCTTTGGCTAGAAGTCAGAGAGTCGCCACTGGAACTAAAAGGAACTGAAGAGAAGCAGAGAGAACGACGGCTGCTGCAACTACCCCATCCCAGTGAAGCCCTGCTGCAGTCCTGAGCTATATGCCCTTCAACAACTCAGAGAAGATCCAGTCCGGAGTCTTCTTCCCTTGAGCTTGGTGGGGATAACCAGATCATCTTCTACAGCCAGAGGATCCTCGTCCGTGGTCGAAATCGCTGAACACTGCTGTAGTGGTCCAGATAGCCACCTGAAGAGCCTCTCCTGTTTTTAAGGAGTGCACCTTTTATTCCTTGTCGCTGCTGCCGGCTTCATCCATGTGTGGTGCAGACCCCCTTCAGACGTCCTCCTTCACAATGAAGCTCCAGGAATCGTGGGTCTGCAGGAAACCAACAGGAACAACTGCCAGGGCACTAGCTGCACCACTGGAACAAGGTACTGTGTTCTGTTGGGGAAACTGGGCAAATCCCTTGTTCTTCATTTCCAAGGCTTGCCCTTGTCTTCCCCCCTTCTTATAACTTTTGCTTCCGAACATTGACAATACCTCAGTACCTTTGGCTACGTTGAATCGTGAACTCTCTGACCGTGTGATCTTCGGCAACTGGCCCTGGTGTCTTTCGACCCTGGCTCCGGCCCTTTGACTTTTGACCTCCTGTCTCTGAGTGTTTGATTCTGCCTGCCTAACCAAAATATTGCCTGTGATTTTTGCCTCCAACTCCCTCTGGGTATCTCAGGTGCTAAGTGTGTTTTTGCCCCGGTAGAATTTCATGTCACGGATACGCGTTTGTTTAGTAGACCGAACTGTCAAAAAGTGATCGCAATCGTATTCGCAGTAACGTGTTTTGTTCATAACACTGTTTCATTCAAACACAGGGTACTTACCTTGAGACTTACTGTACAAAGTGAATTGGTTAGTTGTAGTATATTTAACATGTGTTTTTTATTGAAGTTTAATAGAAGTGTTGTGTTTATAACGAATGGGTTAAAAATAAATGTACTTATATTTTTCTACCTGAAACCTTGAGTCAGTGTTTGCTTGAGTCACAGTAATTGCGGTCCCTTTGTGTAATCTCTGCTACTGCTCATATACTCTTGAGATAAGCCTGGCTGCTCCGCCACTGCTACCTCTCTGACATAGTAGCACAGGCTTGTACCAAAGGTAAAACTTGTATTGCCCCCTGTAGTCTTAATTGTGTGTAGTGGTCCCTAAGGGCACTGCACAGGATTCTGCCCAACACCGTGTTTACTTGCATGATCCGGTTATTGTAGGTTTTCTTTTTGGAGCGCCCAATTTCAGTTTTGTAGTTAGATGAAATGCGAACACGGTTCACTTTATTTACCTCAGATGGTGCTAGTCTCCAAGTGGATTCACTTTTGCGTTTTTCTTTTCTTTGTGTTTTTACGTATGGAGTAAACCAGGCATTCAGATGTGCTCTGGATTTGCTATTCCTCATTTTTAAGGGGGCAGTGGTGTCTAGGGCTTCTGTCATGACTTTGTTAAATTCGTTAAGATCGATGGATCAGAGGTGTCTGGCAGAGAATTCAGGATGGGGAGTATCAGTGGTAGTAGTTTGTCAGCGGTTATATTCTTACTGTTCCGTGTTAGAGTGGGCGGTGCTATGAGGGGGTTTTGAATTTTAGGGGTTTTGGCATCTAATGTGAAAGCAATAAGTGAATGGTCCACACATACCTGGGGGTAATGGCAGTGATGGTGGTGTCACCGTTATCAGCCATCCAGTCAAGCGTTCTACCCTTCTCATGAGTTGGCAATGACACTTTTTGCATAAAGCCATGCTCAGAGAGGACATTGGCTATGGATGTAGCTTGTAAGTATTTAGGGCCATTGAATCCCAAGTTCAAGTCTCCCAGTAAGAGTGCCTTTGATGCATTTTTTAAGTTATCCAAGAGGATTGTGGATAGGTCCTCCTCTAATGTGCCCATGGGCCTGGGGGTCTATATAAGAGATGGATGGTAATGGTTTGGGAGTTGGATATGGGTAGCTTGGTGGCGAGGGATTCACAGAAATTAACATGCAGAGGGGCTGCTAGTCTCATTGCTAGACTGGATTTGGCTATGATAGCTACGTCTCCTCTGCAGGTATCAACTATGCCTTGTCTGAGAATAATACAATTATCTGGCACTGCAAGCAACAGAGTTGGGCCTGCTGCCTGATGTAGCCAAGATTCAGTAATGGCCAAGATGATGATGTTTTCTGTTTGTATCAAGTTGGCAATCTCTATGGCAGGGGCTACTAAGGACCTCGCATTGATGAGAGTTCCTTTGAGGGGAGAGACAGGAGTCCCGATCAGTAGTGTAGGAGGGGTGTTGCTATTGAGATCATTAGTAGGAGCTAATGTTTTATTTTGTTTAGGCAATCTAGAGTTCGGTTTAGGAGTGGGTCTTAAATTGATATGAGTAACTCTTCTTGATGTGATATCTTGGTTGTTAAGGCGGTACTTACTTTGAAGGACAGTGGTAGTTGGGTGGCTGGCAGGTGGTTCGAATAATTTAGATAGTCTCAAACTGAGTCCAAGGTTTCGAGGCATAAGGCCACATGGTACATTAGTTCTCAATGGGCTCGGGGTGTGATAACGGTCAATTAGCTCCACTGGGATACTTTCCACACCTGATGTGGCAACCCTGGTATTAATAGCCATAATGTTTAGGGTATCAGTGTAGTCAATCAGATCAAGAAATGTAGTCCACAGAAAAATTAACTGGAGCGCATTAGCATGCATTATGTGCTACAAAGATCAGGGTTTCTCAGGTAGCAGTAGGACAGCATAGGTCATTAATCAATGCTGACAAAAACACAACGAAATAAATGCATTTAAATGACCACATTAGTTTGTCATTTCCCCCACAGCACTCCGTTTTAAATAGCCTCCCCATTCCAATCCCTCACCAATCACACTTCTTAATGGACTATAGTCAACCACCCCCACTACCCATTAACTGTAAAGACAGTATGCCGGCAGCAACCTATAATTAATTGCAGAAGGCAAAAAGGCATGCATGCATCATTGATGGGCGGAGCTTTGTGGTAGCTTAGCAACAGGCCTTGTGTCTATACAAATAAGCACTGAAGCACCTGCGAGATAGAGCAGTATGGTGGGACATGGCAGTTTGCCAGTAAAGGTAGAACTTTACTCTCTGGGAGCACCTAAAGTGGTTTACTAGTAACATTATTTATTTTTGAATTGATTCATTACCTAATTCCTAGACCATACGAAAGGTGTGCATCTCCACGTCTCACTTTTTGTTAGATCGCTTGTTGCTACACCTACTTTAGAGATTGCACCCAAACTACTCTAAGGAATGTAATTTTAGAAAAATAGGCTCGATAACCACTAATAGAGCTGAAACATTAGCTTTCTCGGAAGAAGCAACAAAGATCTTGAAACTCATAAAAGATACTGAACATGATTTGGGTGCTACAGCCAAACCTGAAGAGCTGGTATACCAATTGGAGCGATTAATCAGGCGAGAAATCAGTCAAAGACTTCACGCAACAACATTATCACAATATTACAAATCCCAACTCATACCTCGAGGACTTAGAATGGACTTGGAACCAACTCTCTGTAAAGAAAACCCTGAATTTGTGAAACGGTGGAGACTCATTCTAAACAAGTGTTCATTAGATCTCATTATCTTGACTATAGAGGAATTATCTAAATCCCTCACCACTATTGAGGGGGACCTTGAGAACACCTAAAAAATCCCTGACAACTTTGATGACAAAAGAAGAACTTACATCATTATTAACAGAAGTTGACAATACATTGGATACATACAAAAGAGAAATTGAATCGAAAAAAAACAGAAAATTCAGAAGGGACACGTTAGATTATAAATTAGATATAGTTTATACGTGGAAATCCCATTATCAGGAAAGAGACCATCAAAGAGGGTCAAGACCAGCCTGGCATAAGAATAAGAAACCATTGAACGCAGGGTCAGCACCTACATCATCTGACGCCTCTAGCGGCGAAGTAGATCATCTTGAGGTGCCAACGGAAGTGGAGTCTGAAGAAAGAAGAGAAGAAAGAACAGAAACAAGAGGAACAAGAGGAACAAGTCAGACTCCAAGTCGTTCCGAAACTCCTGTAGAACCCACACCTACCACATACTCTTTTTTAGACAGAATAAGACACGAAGAGGGAAAAAGAAAAAATCCAGCGAGAAAAGTAAATCTTCCAACCAAGAAAACCTAGTGGTTAATATCTCGACATACAGATTATCTAAATTTGAGTGTGACACACTACAGAAAGGTATCTCATTTGTACCGCAATACAACACCGCTTTGCTGAAAGAGAAAATAGCATTTTTCAAATTGATGAGAAAAATGAAATTTAAATTGTTCTTTGAGGTCAGCGATACCTCGGAAAATATCCAACAGCCCAGATATTTGGAAATGAAACCTAAAAGCAAATTTACACCACCTATACAGAATTACCATAGTAGAAGGACAGTTTAAATTAGCAGTCTCGTGGTAAAGTAGCTCCTTTAGCCGAATCAGTAGAGAAGGACAGACGGAGGAAGTACATTGTGAGCGGCGTGATGATTATAGCAAACTAAAGTAAAATATTACTTTATGGGCCCCACAGTAACGAGGTAATCGATACCAGGAAAGTTCAACACCTGAAACTTTGTTTTACTATTTCCGTTCAGAAACTCAGCCATACGCACGCTCACCAGCAAGTGATCGAGCACACATTAAAATGACAGGGAAAACAACACATGTGGAGTGCCACCGTTAACTACAGGTAGGCGATTTCACTTTAAACCATGAATTTCTCAGATAGCACATAGCTGAGTCATCTCCTAATTGCACTTTATATATATCTTATAGGATAGCGCTGCCATTACTTCCCCAGAAGACGGGATTCCATTTGTAATTCACTACTGATCCGTACAGTTTCATTACTGTCATTGGGTTTGGGTAAGCAAGAAGTTGATTTTTCGCAATTTGATACAAGATGGATTTAATTTTGTGTGGCAACAGGGGGACCCAGCGTTATGACATGGCGCTTACTCCCCCTTGGCCACACCGTGTATTTTTGGTTATCTGACACTGATTCATATATATTTTTTCAGTGATCATCAAATCCATTTGAATATTAACATTCGGACTACACTCCAAGTCCAACACAAAGGTTAGTGCTATGCAGTACCTTAATATATTCCTCAGTATTGGAAATTATGGAAATGAATAGATAAACACTCATCTAGTTTTCTTTATTATTAATTGCACGTTAAACACAAAGAACAGTTATCCAATACTTAAAACCTGAAGAAGGGCATTTAACGCCCGAAACGCATAGTTAAGAAGAGGGCAGCATGGTTATACTAATACTGAACTATTTTTGTCAACTCAAATATTGGGACTCATCTATGATTATTATGATAAATGTGTATCTTTATTGAAAATGTTATACACACAATAGTGTATAACATTTTGTTTGAAACAAATGATTTTTGCTTACAATAACTGACTGAATTTGAGTCATTAATTTAATTTGTGTATGATGTGGGAAAATACAGATATGATTTATTTAATCAGAAAAACTGAAAGTTTCCATTTTTTGAATTATTGAATGAATGCAAATGTCCTGTACATCGAAATAAGAAATTGCAATATATTTGCCAGTTGCTGTGCCCCAGTTCATTCACCGTGATTGTGCAGTGAATCTCCCCAGGACACACAGTTTACCAGTTAGGCCCAGGTTCCTATCCCCTGCAGGAGAGAAATATAATGTTCCTTGTCACATAAGGGAATAATGGGTAGTATCCCCGAAAAGTAAGGTAACTTTATAGCTTTTAGTTCCCGGCCATTTTAACCTCTGTTTAGAAGAAGGCATCGTACTCCTGGATCGCACTGAAAAAGCAGTTACCGGTGGGAAGCAAAACCTCTTTTGAGCTGCAGGGACTTCACTGTGTAAATGGTGCAGCATACATCAGACTCGGTAATACAGAGAGTAAAGAAAGCTTATGTTGAAGAAAATATGTTGAGATGTGTGCTTCATTGCTACATGTCAGAAAAGGTGTGTATGCAAATGTATTTCAACCTGTGTCATGGTGTAAATGGTGGTGATCTCAGCGTCAGCAGGGTTTAGTGTCACCCAACGCCTTATAGCCCCTCACCACTCGGTCTCTGTTGGATACATCTGTACATAAGAGTCAATTTTCTGGTCTACAGCCGAGTAGGGATGTGGGTAAATATTGCTCCGCTATGGTAAATGCCGCCTCTCAATCTGATAACGCGGGATAACGCAAGGAGCCAGGATTAGAAGAAAGGTCCTTTGAGACTGGAAACCTATGCTGTGCACTGCTCCACTCCTGGCACATCTGAGCTGCTGTTCACCGATGCTGTTCACCAATGCTGAGTGGCGTGTTAGGAGCCCACTCTGATGGCACTGCATTTACAGTGTTCTGCCATGGAGGTAATGAAATTCCTAGGGTTCAGAGGAAAGATGAGGGTGGGCTTTGGTTATGGCCACAGGGACTCGGGGCAATCTCAGGCTAGGGACCCCAAGCCTGGCTGTCAATATCCCATAGACAGCTGTTGAAAAGGTTCCAGAAATGGGTGTCCAGACAACTGTGGGACCAGGAGGTCATGAAGATTGCGAGATGGTCGCTTCCTCACCAGTAGCAGGCCTACAACAATCAATACAAATGGTGACTTTCCGGTATTAATCAATACCAGGTGGGGCAACAGCAGTATAAATGGTGAATTATGACAATATCATTGTTTCCCAATGTCGATTGCCCTTGCTTGCTAATATGCTCTTGTAATCTCTTTCCTTCGCCCTCGTCTCTTCAGCTGCATGAGATTACCAAGTCTTTACGATAAATCTAAATCTGTCTGATAAACTGGTTTACATACCAGTTACATAAGGCAAAACAATAATTTAAACAAATCAGTCTTCACAATGAAGTTGCTGCGCAAATGAATGCAGACACTAGAGAACCTCGCCAGACAAGCCTGGCTATGTCAAAGCCCCATATGACACACACGAATAATGCATTTAAATAGCCAATTACATGGGCTGTATGCGGTGTACTCCAAAGTCACATTCGTGGTTGTCTTTCAGGAGCCTGGGTGTTGCCGTGCAACTCCATGCCCCTGCTCATGGAGATGCCAGTGGAACGGGATATCGTGCTTTACAGTAGGGAATTCTCTCATCAGTGTGTCATCCTGGTTGGGAAGGGGGTTGGGGGGACGGTCTAACATCGGAAAACTTTGATTTTGTACTCGTACTGTATCTAACCCTCTAACTGTCAATCTGTTGCTAGTGATACAACCTGGCATGGTTTGCCGGGACACATTGGGTCAATAGTTGGCAAATGCTGCAAGTATATAATGCTAATAGTCTGCAAATGAGGGCAACACCTGGCATAACATGCATAACCTATACAAATGATAACCATACTTGTCAAATGGTTAGAGTACCCGGGAATATAATAGGAACATTTGGCAAAGGGGTTGAGTGGAGTGCTCCATGAGGACCAGACCTGGCAAGAGGGTTTGGGTAGCCGAGTATAGCACACAGCACCAGTTCATATATAGGCAGTTACTGGTGAAAGGTGTTCTCTACTAAATAATGGCAATAGTAGGCAAAAGTGCAAGTCCTTTGTCTTATGAGGCCAATATCTGGAACATGATTTATATGAGCATATGATGTAATACTTCTAAAATGGAGTGGGGATCAGAGGATATTATTGGCAATACGGCAATTGGAGCCAATGCCTGGGAATCGATGGAATAACTGGACACATGATGCCGGGAGTTGCTGGTTATTCGATGCCAACAGCTGTCAAAGGGTGTAACCACTTTGGCATCTGATAGCAATGTCTGGCATGTGGAGCAAGTACCAGTTAATATGAGGGGAGCACCCGCTATGACCAGACTACCTTACCATATGATGGAAATACCTGTTTTATATTGAGGACAACACATGCCTAATTATGTGTGTACTTTAGTAGCTGGGCATATGATGCCAGCATGTGGCAACGCATTAATACTTTTTACTGCACAAAAGGCACATCTATTGCCTTTGCGATGGATTGCAAAAGGAGAACATTGCCTGCTCGCTGTATGAGACACATCGGGCACAGGCACAGATACAGTTTGTTATGTTCTTCATGCAACAAAACCCTCCTCGGACCTTTCTTTTCTCCAATGTTCTAAAATTATCACTGGCCACTTCCATTCCACAACCTAATCTCACCCATTGAAAAGGAAATCCACTTCCTTGTACAACAGTTCCGAAGGGAAGCACACGAATCCTTTGGCAAGCAGAAGTTCTACACCCGCGGGAATTCTGAACTTCCTGGAGAAATGTTTTGTTTTTCCTGTGCGATTTACTGTGGGAACAGGTTTAATTTCCTGTCCAACTAGAACGGCTCGGCATTTCCCTTTTTTATGGCACAGATCTTCATGATTCCACAATGCAAAATAAACAGGGGCACTACGTTAGCCTTAAAACGGACAAGAATATACACACGTTTCAAAGACACGCTCGCTGGATTGAGAAGTGCTGTTTAATCTACATTTAAGCTACAAAACATGCAAGAACGGTTGCTTTGTTAACAGAGAAGTAATAATATTTTAAAGGAGCTACAACCTGGGGCATAGATACACTAGCATATTTGAACAAGCTCGAGGAATGTCCGAGTTAACCGGTAATACAGTACAAGCCACTATGCAAACTTTGTATTCAACTTTATTGATAGCGCACTAGCAGGTGTACCCATGCTTTGCACGGTAATTTGTACTTCAGTCGTAGCTTGAAGTTTATCTAATTAACTGAACCAATGCTTCTTTGTAGACAAGGTGTGAGCAAAGTGTCTTGGTTTCCACATAAAGCGGACCATGAGAAAAGCATGAATCCCGTGAATCGGTTCCAGCTCCTTAGAGTTGGAGCATTGAGATTGCCCAGCAACATTATTTTTGTCCCTAACCGAGGCAGCAGCGACTTCAGCATAACTGCCCTAAGTGTAGGCCTGAAGCATCTAAACTTTTTGCTGTTGAGATGGCATACATTTAGCAACTTCTGTGGGAAATGAAGTTTCTGTAATCATCATAAGAGATCTGCCACAATGTAATGGACAACGTCATTGCAGACACTATTAAAGAGACATGCACCATTTCCTGTCACCCGCATTACTACAAAAGCACCGTTTTGTGTCATCCGCATGACAAGTGGGTGTTGCTATGTCAGCTAGAATGCTGATAGTGTGGAAAGTTTAGGAACAATGAACTGCTGAACTTTAGGAACAATGAACGTATAACTACGGTGCAAAGCATATGGCAGGTGCACGCATTGCAGACTGCTTACAAAAATAAATACATCTGAAAACGGTATATTATATACATGTTACATTGTCTACACCATGGAACCAACCCACATGCCAAAGTTCAGGTGTGTAGCATGTTGGGAAGTATGCGGAATATATGCTGAATATCACTATGAAAAATTACTAACAGGCAGAAGTATCACAACACTAATAATAGATTACATATATACAGTCATTAGAGTAGGGCATAATACAAATCAAAACCTTGTAAAAGAAAGTACAGATTTGTTTAGACACTACAGGTCCACAGAGAATTAACCCCAACTTTAAAAGTCCTTCCCTAAGTAGTCTGGGGCCTTATGCTCAAAAGTTCAGGAAAAGCTGTGACACAGTTTGTCATGATGAAAAAAATGAAGGTAGGGTCTCTGAGGACAAGTTAACTGTTCCAAGGATAAGAGGACAGTTAATTCTAACTAAAAAAGCACCCCTAACCTTTGGAGGGCTTGAGCTAGCAAACAATGGCAAAGCCAAAGTATAGTAAAGGTTTTATAAAAGTTAGCAACACTTTAATAGGGAGTTTAGGGGCAGGTAAGAACCACTGTAATTCACCCCCCATACCCTGATTCTTCACAGGACTTGGCAGGTCAATCGAAGAAAGTCTGAGGTCACCTTTCCCGCCGTCAGCCTCAGCCCTTGATTCGCAGGGGTTGCATGTTCGAGCAGGTCACTGTCTTTAGCTGGTGCAAGGACTCGAATGAACAATGCAGAAAAACACGATGCAGGACCCCTCTCAGGACTGCAATCGACTCAGGTAAGCTGTTTTGGATGGTGGTTCAATACAAAGGGACTCACTTGTCACTGTCAGACTCCCTCCAGCCCCCCTATCTCGGGTCCCCTTGATGTTAGGACTCCGACGTTTGCTTAGGTAAGTCTTGTAGGACAGGCTGAGTATTGCCCCCCCCCCCCATGTTCCAGGGCTCAATACACGGCAGCACGGTAGCCCAAACTCAGAGCTGGTCAGCCAGAGAACGGTCCCAGGACACGTCTGACAGCTCTTCTTTGCAGGGTACTGAGCAGATGTCAGGAATAGATGTTCCCTTCACTACACAGGCCTCAGCTCCCTCGCACGACTGCTGAAGATCAATAGCAAGACAGGGCTCCTCCAGAACAGCAGAAATTGGTTGATGGGCCTCCTTCAGATGGGTCGCCGGTCTCTTCACAGGTCTCACAGATGGACAGGAGTCTTGGCTCCTTCAGGTTAATCCAGGAGCTCACTAGTGTAGGTGCAGGGGTCATCTTCTTATCCCAACAACAAGGTAAGAGCCGAAACTCCCACTAGCCAATAGCAGAAATAGCCCCACACACACACCAGCAAAGGTCCAATCAGGACCACTAGCTGGAACCCTCAAACATAATGCTGAGACACAATGAAACCAGTTTGTGGATTGGAACCAGACAGTCCCACCCCACATCCTGCCAGCAAACACACATAGCCCTCAAGTAGCCCGCCGAAAGCCTTTGCTTTCCCAAACACTAAGTCCATATAAGGATTTTCCCGGCCTCACAGGCCAGGAAGAAGGCTAAAAGACAAGATGGTCAAAGGACAAGTGAAAAAAGCTTGTGGCATGGCCATGTTTGGTCACTAGCCACAGTTAGTAGCCAAACGTGTAAGAGTAAAATGAAAAGCACCAAAACATGGTAAAAAAAACTCATTGCTGCCACCAGCTTGTCCATTTAGCACACCTAGAGTAACCACAAATCCTGAGTATTAGTCTAGTGTAAAAACAAAAAGTGTACCGCATTGTACTGAATTGTATGATGAATTGTACAATGATAAAAGTTTCCATAAGTGATAGCCAGTTACTAAAAGTAGTAACATAGTAACTAGACTAAGGCAAACAATGTTTCCCAGTACTGATAGCATGAAGGACATGTCAGTTTCCCCCTAACAGATGAGCACAAGGCAGTGCAGTGAAGCTTAAGGCATCACTGCTCTATATAATGTACAGGTAAGGATCAAAAACAAAAGCAAAAGGTTTGGGGGTCTATAAAAATGGAAGGAAAGGTGCTGTAAAGATAAATCTTTCCTAACAGTCGTGTATAGTGTTTGGGTGGTGTGTTTGAGGAGGTAGAAGCAGGTAGTTAGCATTTTGGCTACTCACTAAATTCTTCTATGTGACTGATCTACAAAGTCATATCTGTTGTGACAAATGAATAATCTCCATAGTTAGTCTATGTTAGTCTGACACATGGTTTATATTCTCAGTTTTACCCAAGTGTGACACATGGCTAATCTTCACAGTTCGTTCCAATTCTGAGGCATGGCTAAATTTCACCATTCTATGTAGATGTGACGCATGGCTAAACCTCACCTGGACAGAGTGTGAACTCCTAAATTGGAGGCACAATAGATGTAAGGTATCAGGATAGAGGGAAAACATCCAAGTATGGGACAAAACAGTTTATTTATTTATATTGAACAAAACCACTGAATGGTTGGTACACAGCAATGATAGGGATACTCTTCACTAGCAGGTTAATTTTGGTATGCTGTTATGTAGGTAAGAAGAGAGGCAGGGCTTTTTGGAATACAGTGATTGCTATACTCCCCACTCAGACCACACTTACCTTGTCAGTCGCTGCTGGTTGATGGCTGGCTACTGGCTTCTCAGGTGAACACGGGCAAACACGATCTGGAGCTGCTCTTTGCCTTGGGGCCATTAGCCGACGGGCAAACATGTGCAGTGGGCTGCTCTAGGCAGAGCCTCCCTCCTTGAGGGGAACAGCCAATCAAGGGCACAGGGTATGGGAGGGAGGCAGCAGGAGAGAGGTCCACAAAGCTGTGTCAGAGACTGCTAGCAAAAAGGACAAAAGACTGGAAAAACAGACAGAAAAGCAGAGAAATGGAGAAAGAAAGAAGCAGGAAAGCAGAGGAGTGGAGAAAGAAAGAAGCAGGAAAGCAGAGGAGTGGAGGAAGAAAGGAGCAGGAAAGCAGAGGAATGGAGGAAGACCCGAGCTGGAAAGCAGAGGAATGGAGGAAGAACTGAGCTGGAAAGCAGAAGAATGGAGGACAAAACGAGCAGGAAAGGAGAGGAATGGGGGATGAAACGAGCAGGAACGCACTAGCAGGAAAGCAGAGGAGTGGAGGAAGAAACTAGCAGGAAAGCTGTGGATTGGAGGCAAAAATGAGCAAGGAAAGCAGAGAAATGAAGGACAAAAACGAGCAGGTAAGCAGAGCGATGGAGGCAAGAAAGGGCAAGATTACAAAATGGAGGAGGGGCGCAGGGGGCAAAAGCACAACACATACCACATCAAGGAACAGGT
The DNA here is from genome assembly GCF_040938575.1 of Ambystoma mexicanum. NCBI lineage: Eukaryota > Metazoa > Chordata > Amphibia > Caudata > Ambystomatidae > Ambystoma > Ambystoma mexicanum. Next base: position 908,190,650 of record NC_090930.1, read on the forward strand.
GTGGCCGAGATAGCTAGAAAAATGGAAAAAAGACAGCAACAAAACAGGCACGAAAGACGAGTGGAGGAAGAAGGAACAACCAGGAAAGAAGAGAAGTGGAGGGAAAAACTAGCAGGAAAGCAGAGGAATGGAGGGAAAACCGAGCAGGAAAGCAGGTGAATGGAGGGAAAACCGAGTAGGAAAGCTGATGAGTGGAGGAAGAAACTAGTACGAAAGCAGAGAAATTGAGTAAACGACGAGAAGGAAAGCAGAGGAATGGAGGAAAAAACGAGCAGGAGAGGAGTGGAAGAAGAAACAAGCAGGAACGCAGAGGAATATAGGACAAAACTAGCAGGAAAGTGGAGGAATGGAGACAAGAAAGGGCAAGGGGACAAAAGCACAACAGCTACCTCATCAAGGCCAGGATGAAATGCGACTGTTTGAAATGTTCAGTATACTTCCCAACATGCTAAAAATCTGAAAGTTGGCATGTGGGCAAGTTCCATGGTTTAGACAATGTAAACAGTAGGAAACATACATTTTTCACATTTATTTATTTTTTAAGTGGTCTCCAATGCTTAGCCGTACCATATGGCTCTTCACGCCCATAGTTTTACTTTCATGTTTCCTAAAGTTCAGCAGTTCATTGTTACTAAACTTCGCACACTATCAGCAGCACTCACTTTTGATGTCATGCTGGTGACAATACGGTGCTTTTGTAGTTATGATGGTGGCAGGAAACGGTGCATGTCGCTTCAATAGTGTCCGCAATGATGTTGTTAGTTACATTGTGGCAAATCTCCCATGACAACTACAGAAACTTCTTTTCCCACTGAAGTTGCTGAATGTATGCCATCTCAACAGTACGAAGTGTACATGCTTCAGCTGTGCATATCCGGGCATGGCACTTCAAGCTTACACGCTTTAGCCCTGCACATACGGCACTTATGTTGAGGTCGCCTTTGCCTCGGCTGTAGATCGGGACACCAATAACGTTGCTGCGCGATCTCAACGCTCCAACTCAAAGTAGCTGGAACCTATTTATGGGATTCATGCTTTTCTCATGGTCAGCTTTATGTGGCTTGCCCCAGAGTTGGAAAAATGTGTTCACACTAGCTCCTACAGGAAAGTCTAGCAATATTGTCTTCAAATAAGCATTGTTTTACTTCATTAAATAAACTTCAAACTAGGACTGAAGTAGGAATTACTGTGCGAAGCACGGGTACACCTGCTAGTATGGGGTCTAAGCGACAGTCTAGAATCGAGAGTAAAACCCAATGATTTTGTTGCTGGGGCAAACTCTACCAACACCTCAGGGATTTTGGCAGATGAGAACCAGTTAGACATTAGGACTTGTAGAATCTGGTATATTGTGTTTTTGACTGGTTTAGCTTAAAAAAGTGGGAGGACATCAATGATTCGATATCGGAGAGGCAATCACAAAGCAGACCGAGCTCTTTATCAGAGAAGATCCTCAGATAGAACTGGGCGTCATCTGCATATGGATGCATATAAATTCTTGTGTTCAAAAGCAAACATTTCTAAAGATTCCATATATACATAGTTTAAAAATGAACAGAGCAAGGATATATTCCCTGAGGGACACAAAAAAGGACTGCAAGTGGATCAAAATGAGTATTGCCCATCACAACCAAATCACAACAATTTCTGTTTGTCAAAAATTATCAGAAATGTGCATCAAATCCTCATATGGCATGATAGAGTTTCAAAAATAATCTTTTAATCAACTATCACATGCTGCCAATAAATTAAGCAGCACAAGAATACAAGAACCACCATCATCCATAATTCTTGAGGTCATCCAAAATCTGTAGTGTGGCTGTTTTAGTACAGTACGAGTGCTGCAAAATACTGATTGAGATGAACCAAGTAAGTTTTGTTCTCATATCCAGTTATTTAATTGAGCGGAAACAACTCTTTTCCATAAATGTACCTACACATTCTAATGCGGTAACTGGTCTACAGTGAGTACTCCTGTATACCTCTACGTTCTTTCTAAGATTGCATTCTCCCATTGTCTGTAACTACGCCGTGGTACCTCCGGGTCTGGGCGTATAACAAATGTAATAAATAAAATAAATAAAATAACACACTCTGCATCAAGATTGTTTTGTTTAGCAAAGGAGAAACATGGCCAACTTTACAATAGTCAGTCCCAAATGCAGTTAGATACGCTGTTAAAAAAAGGAAGAAAGAATTTAAAAAAAAAAAGGCTAAAAAAAAGGCTAAAAAAAAAAGGTTCTTTTACGTAGGGAGCCGGACAAGTCTCATCAGACAAAAAGTGGCTTCTGTCTTTTGCATTAAGGAAATACGTTTAACAGCACCAGGAAACACAAACGAATTCCAGATTGTTTTGGCTTTGCAAGTTAAAAGAGCAGGTTCAGTGTGTGTGCTGGGAATCTCTTTTCTAATGTCTTTGATCTTGTTAAAAAAAAATACAACAGTTTGATATTTATTAAATGAGATAGAAGTTTATTTGGGAGGAAGCAGATTAATTAAAGCTTTCATCAAAAAGTACTTTTGGTTTATTCAAAGCCAATTCAATTAAGTGATGAAAATAGGCTTTAGAGATCTGAGATGTATAGCAATGACATGCCTTCTTTAAGTTCTCTAAATTGCTATCTGAATACAAGGAGTGCCAAAAAAATAGGCTCCAACCGATAAACAGACTGGCATTGCAAATCTGAACTTTGAAGATACCCACTCATGCAATGCATACATACCCACATTTATTTTGTTCAATGGTTTTGCACCCAAAAAAAATTGTACCCAGAATACATTAAAGGAGTTGAGGCGTTACATTATCTATATGGTTTGGGCACAAAGTTAAATTGTGAAATGCAATAATGGGAGTTACTCAAACTCTGTATGGCCATCATAATACCAGAAACGAAACAAAAAACCTTTTAATCTACTTTGTTTTGGAATCACAATTCACACAGCTCTAAGAATGTCCTTCAAATTATACAATTAATAGGCCTTTGTTTTATTTGTATGTTTCCTTGTCTTTTTACTATTTGTCATGATTTTTTTTCCCTCCAAAAGCATGCAGATTTTCCAGTTATGTATAATGTCTCAATCTGTCATGCCACTTACGGTCCTGCCGGGCGGGTTTCCAGGCGCTCTCTTGGCAGCCCTACCCGTGCTTGTGACATTTTTGTTCCTGTGGGGTCTGGGTACCACTCTACCATTGCCTTTTGACTGCGCATGCGTGGAAGGCCGTATTCGACGCTTCATGCATGTGCAGTTCATATAGCGCTTCAAAGCCCCTCCCCCAAAAAAAGAAAAATGACGAGTTTTCTCTTTGAAATATCCACATAGAAAAACCCATCATTGTTTCATCCCGCGATGAAATGACATGGAACCCTGTGTCCTCGCGCCCATTACTTGATCTCCGTTTTAGTAACTCATTCAGTTCTCATCCTTCCTTCAGGGTTCTTTGAGGAGTCGGGCACAAAGCTCAGACACAAGTTGGCCATGGTTTTGGATAAAGACTTATTTAAAAGTAAAGTGTTTGGGAAAATGCCTCTTTGAGCCTGCTCTAAGAGGAGTTTCTGTACCTAAAAAAAAAACTAAGGATCTGTCGGTGTCAGACGTCCAAAACAAAACTGTCCTGTGTTCATAGTTCTATTCTGACCCTCACGCTATAAATTAAATTGTAAGGCGAGTATGGAAATTTCTTTAACCTTGGGTGGTTTAGAAAAGTGTTCACAAAAGTCAAGAATAAAGACCCTTGCTCCAGAGGGTGTCAACCTTCCCCTGGATTCCTCTTTACTCTCTGATGTATCACAAACAACAGTGCTTTGTGTCTTTCTTGGCCAACAACACCACTGACACACACAACTGTATGACCTTTTAATTTAGTCTCTTTCAGGACACCTGCTATACTTTTCTGCAAGAGTTTTGTTCCTTCTCTCCTGGTTCACAATCAATTTCTTCTAGTCCTGATGTTTCTTCTCAGGACTTGTCATCTGACATAGTTGTATTTGCCTGGTATACTCGCCTGCCAGTGCTTCTTATATTTACACACTTGCAATTGCCTGGCATACTCTGCTACCAGGACTTCTGTTAATTCGGGTATCTGCTTTCTCCCAGAGTTATACATACACTTTGTTTGATAATGTATCTTCTTTCTATATCACCTTGTCCGGTTTTCCCATATACTTGAACTGTATACATTCACATCTTTGTAAGGGTTTTGCTCTTAGTACAATTCTCTCTTTAACAATAGGTCCATTTGCTCTTTTATCTCTTGGATGTTTGATTTATAAATACTTTCATTCAGCATGGCTGCCGATACGCCCCGTGTCCCCACTGAGTGGACTCACCGGCTCTTGTTGGCATTTCTGGATTCTCCCGCGGTCAGCCAGTAAAGCGTTTCCGTCTGCTTCGTTCTCGCGACCACTTCCTCTTGGTTTTCCAGTCTCTTGCGGCTTCCACTTCACATGTCTGCTTCGTTCCAGGCTCTGGTAAGTGAAGGACTGCTCTCAGTCACCTGCAAATGCACAGCAATCTCTCGCCTGCTCCTGGTGTTTCCGCAGCGTGTCCTTCTCAACAGCAGATTCTTTCTACTTGGTCAGTGAGATGCCTGGCTCCCCCGCGCCGGTCTCAGCCTTTCTGTTACTTGATCTTCACAGAGAGGCACAGATCTCTCCTGCCAGCAGCATACCTCGACCCTCTGCTTCCGCCCTTTAAATTTCTTGGGCCCAGGTGTATGCGAGCAACAACTAGAGTGCTTACTGGGCTTCACTCTCCGTTGCTTGTTCCCTCTTCCTCATCCCAGTTTTTTGGTATATCCGGAAGTAGTTCAGTTTTGACAATTGGTTCGAAAATCCTGGACAACCATTCTCAATGGTGTTAAACGGCAAATCAAACCTGGATGATTGATAGGTGGAACTAGATGGCGTTTTTTCATATGTTTCACAAGACAGACCAAAGTTGGAAGGTGGGCCCATTAGGACTGAGGAACAGGGTTTCCCTATTGTTCATAGGAGAAGGAGAAGATGTATGAAAAGCAGCCATGGGGCTATTAGATACAGGGGGGTTATCTTCAAGGGAAAATTGGGAATATGTCTCACCCGATGAAGCCATGACATCTCCCTGGAGGTGGTCTACTCTGATGTGATCCTCCCTCATATAGCCACCACAGGGTCAGGATCAGCGAGGACTGCACCAGAATGACAGTTCCCCTCCTTGGTTCCTGGGTGGGATCCTTCTTGGGCCTCCTGTCCTGCCTTCAACTCCTTGGTTTCTCACCATACTCTCCCTCTCTCACATTCGTTCCCGATTACTGGGGTAGTCTGGTGTCCCATCCTCCCTTCCAGCCTCCCACCAGGGTGTTTCCTTTCTTGTTGCCCTGTCTCATTCTCTGCTGCCTGCCTGATGTGCTGCATCATCTTACCAACAACAGCACACTACCCTCCAGCATTACCTTATTGGATAACCAGGATCCAGAGTGGCTTTGCCTGCCAGTGCACAGCACTGTCCCTGCATCACGCAAAATAGGAAAGTGTCGTCCTGTGGTGTGGGGTGCCGATTATGTGCTTCCCTTTGTATTCAGGTAGCGTTGGGTTGGTTTCCCGAACTAGTCATTCTTCTCGAACAACTTCTGCGGCAGACTGGCTTTGTCATCTCCGCAACAAAAATGAAGAGCAGGTATGCGGCACCAGCGACACGCCATGCATGACACAATCCAACATCCCAATGAAACAATTTTCTTTTAAGTCTTTGAGATTCAAATTTCAAAAGACGCACTTTTAATTTGCAAAGCCCGATAGACCTATATCCGTATCCCTCAATTATCTGTGTTCATTGGGATGGGGAAAACACCCTATTTTGTGATTGGAGATCGAGAGCCTTTTGATTAATGTGGCCATCTAAAGTGCTTGGTAGGTGGTTGAGTGGATTTATATGGTGACTGACAACCTCCAAAAGCATGTGAGTTGCGCTGTATGCCAATTCTTCCTAAAAACAGGTTTTGAGTAGGTGCATTGGTTTTGTTAGTAGGGACTGCAAACTGGTACGCCTGTCCTGCTCGGTCTTCCCAGATGATCATCGCAATCCGACAATTAGGAAGTGTTACATTCACAAGTTGGCCGTAGGCACTGTTGTCTGGAATATAAATTTCATGGAGAGGACAGGTTAGTCGGATGTACTGGTTGGGTGATAAAGAAAACTTAAATGTTCTCCCTTATGAATACATTGTACCAACGTAAAGCCAACACAAGGCACAGGTATGCTGTAACAAGGTTTATTGAGTTACAGGATAACAAGCCTCCCCAACACGACCAACACCTCCAATGCAAAGTGCTCACCTATCTTCCTTGCAACCCATTTGCTCCTAAACATTCCACACCGCAGTTCCACAACTAGTCCATCTAGGACACCCCTCACATTCTACCATAAGTCACCAAAGCCATGACAACACATCTCCCCTTTACTTTTAGCATCTCCACCTCCTTACAACAGCAATTTTGTTGTTATTCCACACTTGACCGCTGCTTACCCACACTGCGCCATGCATGACCTTCTCCACCTGCTCCGAGTACAAGGGGTCACCCTTCCTCCTCACAACATCCTTCGTAATACTCACCCAATCACCACACGTCCTCTCATTCACCACACCTCCTCTCATTCACCTCTTCTCATTCACCTCTTTCGGCCACCTATCCTTATTCTGATCCAATTTTCTTTTTACCACATCCACAAAACAATCATTTTGCCTAGCTCTTTCCAACTAGGGAGGAATCATCTTGGTATTGACTTTGCGGCCTCTCATCATTTCAAAAGCACCAACTCCTGTCACAGCATTGGGTGACATTTGAAAAGCACTCTCTCACAAATCACCACCTTCTTGTCCTTCACGCACACCGCTGCCATCCTTATAGCTTCCATGATACATCTATTCACTCTCTCAACTCTGCCATTACTTTCCGGATGATACAACGCTGTCATTTTATGCAGAATCCCACCCAAATCAATGTATTTCTGACATACACCAGCCACAAACTACCTCCCATTATCAGTCAATAGACTGCACGGTAGACCTCTCACGAAAATATTCAGCAAAAAAACAACCATTTCACCCATTGCTTCTCTCACCACCTTGAATTCCATCCATCTCAACAGTTGGTCCACCAAGACCAACACAAATTTGCTGTTGCAAGTTCTCAAATGAACAGGACCAAGAACATCCATCGCCAGCTCATCTCACACACCTATGGCAATCTCCACTTTCACCAGCGGCTGTTCCTTGGCACACTCACCCTTCCCAGACAGGCTACATTCTGTACACTCACTCAACCTCCTCTCACTTATCGGTCCAAACCAGGCCACCAATACTCACCCCTCAGCACTGCCTTGGTATGTGACGCTCCCAAGTGTCCCTCATGTGCCAAATCGACAATTATTTTCTGTAACAACTTGGGAACAATCACTCGTTCCCAACAAAACAAAATGCCTTCTACCAGGCTCAACTCCTCACGAACCTCCCAGAAAGATCACTCTTCCTGAGATAGACTCATCTTGCTGGGCCACTCTGACTCCATGAAACCCTTTACATGACTTGGGACGATCACCACCCAACCATTTCATCCATTCTTCCTTTCCAGTAATTCCACCACGATTCACAAAAAACAAGATCTGTGATGCCCTCTTCACCAATTTCTTCCACCTGTCGACCAAACCTTGATACATGGTCCACCAAAACATTCTCGTGGCTGGATATAACCTCCATCTTGAAAACATGACTTTGCATCCTGGTGACTCAGCCTGCCACCCTCCAGGATACCTTACGCAAACCTTTAGACTCCAAGATGCTTTTCAACGGCTTATAATCCATCCTAATGATAACCTCTGCACCCCACACAAAGTTGGCAAACTTCTCCACAGCCCAGTGACAGGCTAGTGCCTCCTTCTCCAACACAGAGTAATTTTTCTCCCGACCCCTTAACACTCGGGAGGTATGAGCCACAATCTGCTCACCTCCTTCATTGCATTGTGACAAAACAGCACCAACCCCATTGTCACTTGCATCCACAGTTATGACACTCTTTCTTCTGGTATGCATTGCATCAGCCAAGTCAATCTCCTCTTTGATCCATGAAAAAAACTTTCACAGAATTTGTTCCACTCAAAAACTACACCCTTCCTGAACAACTTACTCATCTTCTTCACCTTATGCACAAAATCCTGCACACATATTTGATAAAATTCCACCATCCCAATAAATGATGTCAAGTCACCTTCCGACCTGGGACTACACACTTTCCTTATGGAAATCACCATATCACCCTTGGGCTTCACACCTGCTCCAGATATCTCATACCTTAGATATTCCACACAGTCCTTACCAAAAACACACTTCTCCTTCCTCAAAGTGATACCCCTCTTCCAAAATATTAAGCACGTTGTCAAGGGTGGCATCATGCTCCCTTTCATCTCTCCTGAATACCAAAACATCATCCAGAAAGCAGAACATGCCACTCATACCTCTGAATAACCCATCCATCATTTTTTGGAAGACGGAGGACGCCAAAACCAGCCCAAACGGCATACTCTTGAACTGGATATACCTTCATGCGCAAACAACATAGCATGTTTCCTGCTCTCCAGCTCGCCTCAATTCAATCTGATATGCTGATGCCATATCTAGCTTGGAGAACACTCTGCCATCACCAATCAAAGCTAATATTTCACTCATATTGGGCAAAGAATGTCTCTCCACCACAAGACCAGAAAGGGTTGCAAGGAGGGAATTTACCTTGGCCTTTTCAGAGAAAGGAAACCACTACTTTCACAAGCCCTATAGAATAAGAAACAGACCGGGAATTAAAGCTGAAGAAAGGTGCATTGTGTGTCGAAGATACCTCGGGCTCTCCTGCATCGCTAGCCGAGGCAGGGAGGAGTGCTTGCGGCCTTGGTACTGTCCATGGCTCGTACAAACACAGCTGCTCCAGTAAAGTCAGCACAGCCGGTGAGTCAGGGAGACCGATAGCAGACTGGTCTGTGTGAGAACTAACGTTGCAAGTGACAACATTGTATGAAGAAATCTGTAAAGAGCAGAGTGCAAGGCATATGTGATGAAGACGCGAGTAGAATTGCATATCCAAAGTGTCACTGAAATTTTGAAACCAAAGTAGAAGCCATATACAGAGCGGTCCGGTGCCACGTGTATGCTCATTCGATGGTCTCTGTTAGGTATCCAACTGAGAGTGTGAAATTATTAACAGTAAAATCGAATTGGTCCAGCAAAGGTTCAAGCCTAACTCTGTGCACATTCGAAAGGCTTCGATAGCTAATACAAACTGTAATTGGTCGGAGCCCGCTGAGGGAGACTAAGGATCTTAGCCCGACGGAGAGGGATCCGGGGTGAACCGTGAGTCGCCTGAGAAAAGATTGTGATACAAAAAGGGATCTGAGCCCAGCTGAGGGGGATCCAGGCTGAACAGTAAATTGCCCTACTTGAATACTTGGAAAGGAACTTGTGTGTTTGTTTGATACATCAGGCCCTCTGGATCAAGAGACTTTTGATAACTTAAAAGATTTGGGGACAGAAGGCCCTGATGCTTGTAAGAGAACCGTGTCCTTGTGCGGAAGAAGCCCAAGAGCGAGCTATGCTGGAGTGAACTGCCTTGTCACCTTCTGAAAACGTGGAGAAGGCAGGCCAATGGCCTGAACATCCTGACTTATCATTTTATGAACACTTCTTCCTTTTTCATGAACAGTTCCCTGCACTATTTGTAAATTAGCAGTAAGGACTGGAAATAGGTTTTTTAGTATAGGCCCTTTTATTTTGACGAGACTCCGCTAGAACTCTGTTATTATTTGATGGTTGTAGCTTGCTCCCATCTTAGATTTAGTTTTGGATATGCATTTATCACAACCTTGATAAAGTTCAATAAACACCCTTGAACTGTGATCACTTGTGTCGGTCTTTCTTTGATACCATGCCTTCCTTACAGTAGACAGCAGGGGAACGGAGGGAGGGTGGGTGGATACAGCAGGGGAATGGTGGGTGGGTGTAGACAGCAGGGGTAGGCTGGGTGTAGACAGCAGGGGTCGGTTGGCTGGGTTTAGACCGCCTGGGTAGGTGGGTGGGTGTAGACAGTGGAGGTAGGGTGGTTTTGGTGGGGGTAGAGAGTGATGGGTGGGTGGGGTGTGGTGGCGGTGGTAGAATGTGCAGGGGTAGGGTGGGCATAGAAGGCACAAGGTTAGGGTGGGCATAGAATGCAAGGGGCAGGGTAAGTGGGGGTAGAATTAATGGATGAGGTAGAGTGAGAGAGGTAAGGGTAGGTGGGGGTGAAGTGAGTGGGGGTAGGGTGGGTGTGATGTGTAATCACTGAACTGAAAATTCTGAATCCAAAAATGTATTTATTAACATTTGTAAAGTGCACAGCAGCCCTAAGGCATCATGGCGCTGTTACAGTTCATCATTACTGGTTACAGAAAAAAGAGCAGACTTAGTTACAGACAGTGTGTTTGGATATACATACTTTGTAGGGTAGAACATAACAAACATGCAGAGGTCTGATAGGCGTGGGGGAGGTGAGGTCAGTGATGGCGGGGAAGTGTTTGTTGAAGACTGTGGTTTTGAATACTTTGGGTCAATTTGTCAAAATGTCAATTTCTGGGGGGTTTTGCAAATCTCACCACCATATAATTGCAGTGAGATGCAATGCTAAATCTTTTGCATTTTTGTGTTCAGGAATTTCAGATTTGGTATTTTGGTGTGCTACTGATTGCATATGTAGGGTAGAGTGAGCGGGCTAGGGTGGGTGATTAGAGTGGGGGAAGAGGTTGGGAAAGAGTGTGGGCATGGGGTAAATGTTGGCTATAGTTTATTTGCATTTGGTTAATACAAACCTTTGCAAAGGAACACCTTTGTCAACATTTCATTACGTTACAGTTCTTGATAACGGCAACGGAACAGGGACTTTGTTGCGGGCCGTTTGGCCGAAAGCAACACCTCCATCACGTCTTCAGGGAGGTCCCAATCCTTATACCTCAACCTTCCAGAAACCAAGCGCGAAGGTTGAGGGATCTGACCTCTGGATGGAGAACCTGACCCCCCTCCCGTGAGAGTAGATGGTCTCATAAGGGAAGACGACGTGGAGGGAAGATGGACAAGTCAAGAAGGTCCGGGTACCACGTCCTCTGGGCCCACACCGGAGCAACGAGGATCATCCGGGAACCGAACCTCCATAACCTCTGCAGTACTTGCAGGATGATGGGGACTGGAGGAAACGCTTACAGCAGTGGGAATGACCACTCCACCACGAACGCGTCTCCCAAGGCTCCTTTTGGGGGAAATTCCTGCGAGCAGAACCTCTCGCACTTCCGGTTAACACTGGAGGCAAAGAGATCCACTTGAGGGGTCCCCCAAAGGCCGAAGATCTCCAGGAGAAACTCCTGAGCCAACTCCCACTAGTGAGAGATTGTGCTCTGCCTGCTCAGAGCGTACGCCGTCTCGTTTTAGTCTCCAGCCAGATGAACTTTCTTGGAAATCAAAAAATAAGGGAAATACCATGCCTTGTACCTCTCCGCTACAGGCACCAGTTCTATGGCACCTTTCTCCAGCAGGTATTTCCTGTGCAAGGAGCGGATCCGGACTCTTCAAAAAGATTCCCCGGTGGATTGTCTTGAGGCCTCTGCCGGAAAGGAAGACAGTAGCCGTGGGTTAGGATCTCCAGAACCCACACATCTGAAGTAATGGCGCGCCACTCTACAAGATGCTGCGCCAGCCTTCCCCCAACCGGCGAACCATGGGACATGGCCTCATGACTGACTTGAAGCGGCTGCGGCGTTGCCTGAGGGCAAAGAGGCAACAGCCCGAGCGGTCTAGGCACCACGAGTACCTTGTTTTCCACCTCTGGCACTCCTACGGTGGCCCCTTTGACTAGCAGCTCCTTTCGCTTTACCAAAGGATGAGTAATAACGAAAGGAACCTCCCCTCCATTGCTGTCCCCTAGGACGAAAAGGCGGAGGTTGGCAAACTGAAGCGTTCCAACGACTGCGCTGCAGCTTTTGAGGTCTGCAACCTCTCAAGGCTCTCGTCAGCCTTGCTGCCAAAAAGATGGACACCATCAAAGGGCATGTTGAGGAGCCGGGCTTGCACATCAGGAGCAAACCCGACTTCCGCAACCACGCAAACCTGCGTAGTACGGTGCTTGCCGCCATGGACCGGCTGACGCAATCTGCCATGTCCAAACCCGACTGAATGGCCTCACACATGGCATCCTTGCCATCCTGGACCATAGCAAGAAAACCATCCCGTTCGTCCCCTTTGGGAATATGTTCAGCTGCTAAGGCAATACAGTTCCACAGAGTGTGCTTGAAACGAGACAAGGCACATACAGAGTTGGCTGCCTGAAGCGTCATACCCCCTGAAGAAAACACCTTCGCCCAGCCCTCAAAACGCTTGTCGTCCCTATCAGGAGGGACGGTAGGATACGATGCCTGCTTAGCTGGGGCCGTAGCCGCCTGCACCACCAAACTCTCTGGAGTGGGGTGCGTGGACAAGTAGCAAGGGTCACCACTGGCTGGGCAGTATTTTCACGGCAAAGACTTGTCCACTGCCGGGAGACTCTCTGGAGCAGTCCAAGCCGCTGCCACCCCTCTTTGCAGAGCCATATGGAATGGCAGTACCAGGCCAGTGGGTGGACCTTGATCGAGGATATTCGTAAGGTCATCCTGCACAAAATCAACAGGGGGCGCCGACCACCGCAAGTAGTCAGTGACCCTCGACATAAGGCGCCGGTACGATGACTCGGCATGGGTGCCAGGCTGAGGCCTACAGAACTCCACCTCCAGAGAGGTGTCCAGACCACTGGCATCATGCAGTTACTGATGCAAGGCCTCAATCTGGCTATAACCAGAAAGAATCTCATCTGGTACCGTGTCCGGAACCAACCCATCTTCAGAACCCTTATCCACCTCAGAAATATAATCCATAGGCTGGAAAGTGGGCATCGAATAGGGGAGAAAGACATGTTTTGCCTTAGCCAGAGCCTTTCCACGGGGTACCTCCGACACCACAGCCTCGAAAGGCGTTGAGCAAAACGGTGTCGAGTGAATCGGCGTCGACGTCGAGCGCGGCGGCGACAGCATTGACGGCTTCGACGCAGGCTTCGAGGGCGGAGCCCCGAGCGTGTTCTGCGACAGCCTGGGCGCCGACAACTTCCTCGGAGGCGGAGCCTCGAGAGAGTATTTCGACGACCTCTGCGCCACCGGCGTTGACGTCTTCTTCGAAGACTTCACAGGTGCACACGGGCTCGAGCGCATCGAGGACCGGGACCTGGAACGGGCATGACTGGAACGATTCCACTTGTCCGAGCGAATCGTGCCGAGCCCGAAGGCGTACGAGCGGTGTCTCCAGTACAGTCACGATCGACCCCTCTCTGAGGCGCGGACAGACCGGAGCCCTGCGATTCAAGAATCGCCAACATTGTCTTCCCGAAGGAAGCCCACTCTTCCGGAGAGCATCGCTTGGTGGGATAAGAAACCCACCGACGGGCGGAGTCCTCGGAAGAGGACGGGGAAGGCGACCGATGACGGCGCTTCCGGGAGTGCCTCGAAGAGGAAGAGGAGTGGCGGGACCCACTCCGGGACCAAGACCCCCCTAGAATTACGACTATGATGTGGAGAGTCGCTCCTTGAATCATCCGTCGAAAGCCCAGTGGACCACGCCTTCCGGGGCTTGGACACCTTACTGACCAACAGCTTCTTCTTACGTTCCCGCAAGGCCTTGGACGTAAGCGACTGGCAGTCGACACAATCATCCGTGTCGTGGGCCTCCCTGAGGCACCAGAGGCAGGCATTATGCGAGTCCGTCACCGACATCTTGGACCCGCAGTCCCCACACTTCTTGAAGCCCGGACGCGGGGTGGAAGAAGAGGTAGACATCTTCACGAAGAATATACTTCACAATACGAACAGGTTCGAAGAACCGAGAAAGAACACAAACTCCAAAGAGTCGAGGCGCGCCGAGATCTCCAAAGCGAACACGTTCGCGGAAAAAACGGAACTGAGGCCACCGGCATCGTGCATCCTACTTATAACATCCGGTGACGTCGGCCATCGGAGGAGGTCCTCGAGGGCGGCGTATCAACGTCATCGATGCAGGACGCAGTCGCCGAAAGATTTTCCGAAGCAGCACAGCTGTGGTGATTACTGTCATAGATATGGAATACGTCAGAGGACCCAATCCCCTCGAAATGTAATTTGGTATGAGCCAAAACAATCTGATGCAAATGTGATTATTATACATGACTCGATGTTTCACCGCCAGACTTAAACAACAAAAAACTGTTTTGCTCTCTGTATCAAAGAATAGTCTCTCTATCTAAATCACATCACCCTCATTGTAAATTATGGTTCTATGAATATGTTCTGTTATTTTGAGTCTGTAATACAATTCTAGCATATCAGCCTAAATAGCCATCTGATCCAGCAAAAAAGATTCTGTCCATCCGTCAACCAAAACGACCTTGGCTTTTTCTCATTGCACAGTATACAGGCTTGTCATCCAAACACGTCAGTTTGTGAGCAAAAACAACACGCACAACGATCAATAAAGTTTGAGAACATAAACTGCAGCACGCATGCGTGTAGACTAGATACAGCGTTATCCTGGAGATGGTTGATAGTGACTTTTTCGACAGCCACTATTTCGAAATCCAAATATGTCGAATAAAAATTGCCAAATTTTTTTTTGAATGCCTTTTTTTAGCCAACTAAATAAAACTAAACCCTTAAGAAATTCGAGAAAAAAAAAACAAATCTGCACTTTTGATTCGACATATTTGTATGTCGAAAAAATGTTTGACATAATGATCGGATACCCCTGGAGATAGAGCTCTCCTCGCGGGTAAGGCATTCATTGTTGCTATTCCTCATTCTTGCTGAATTAGCAGCGACTATTTTCGACCAGTCCCCCCCTTGTTAAGAGCACACATGCCACTGACACTGAATCATCTCGAATTTCATTTCTTTGCAACAGACCTCAGCCATTCACGAGCTCGGAGCCATCCTCATTATCTACTGATGACCTGCGTCTCTCCAACTCTGAATATGCACCAACCTTTTGATCCCTTCTAAGAGCTCGCACGTGACCTATCAAGGATCGCCTAAACACCGAGTCCTCTCCCGCCTGCAGTCTAACAGAACAGACCCTTGCCATTCACAGGCTCAGAGTCACCTCGCCTCGCTCCCTGGAGCCGCATTTTTGCAGCGCTAGTATTAGCTTGCCTTTTCACTGCACGTCAAAACATTATCTCACCATCACAAACTCAATATCTAAGCCGCATTTAACAGCCATTTACAACCTTGCACTCTTTCCGGGCAGTGCCAAGCCTCCACTGGCTTACTGAATGAACAACCTCTGAAGACCCAGCCAGGCTGTTCCTGGATACTTACCTCACCCTCTGCACGCCATCCATCAGGTCCCAGGTATCGCTCTCTGTTCTCACTACAAATCAATATGTTTCACTGACTTATTACAAGCCTGCATTTATACCTAGATATCTGTATTATCCAGATACTAGAGTCTGTTGTCACAGACCGAAACAACGCCAGCTGCACAAACGACAGCCGGCCAACCACAAACAACTCCATGCCATGACGCCTCCTACTAATTTAGGTAGGTCCCCCTTCCACAGTGCCCTCCTTGTGAATTTCCACTCCTTGATCACCTTTTAAAATTAACTCTCTAGGTGCACGTCATGCTTTGTTCAACATCCTCTACATCAGAATCAACGTCCCAATGCCAGTTTTGTGTCTTTAACAGTGCTGTTTAATCTACACAGCTCCTGCTAGAATTCCATTTTCTCACTGGACCAGAAACACCATAAATCCTGTGTGTCCATGTGCCACTTAATGCACATATGTATTCTTAAATGTGTGTCTATGTAAGAAATTAAACTTTGTTTTAGACATCTCTACTCCTGGTGATACTTATGAGCTAGTATATGCTAATCTAGCTTCACTGCCAATACAGGGTGACCTCCCGTGCTTTAATGACAAGGGTAGCTTTTGACTCTGTTCTCCAATCTGCAAGAGGTGGATTACAAAACAATTGTGGGCAGTACTCAAACCCAGTCAGAAACCCGATCATCAATTACATTATTCTTATTTGCCGACTCCTGCAGTTGCTTCAAAATGATAGCCCTAAAGATTTTGCTAGAAGCATCTAGAAGGGAAAGGCTGATGGTGGATTAGCCCCGTTTCCCTTCTTGTAAATTACAATGATGGTGGCCTTTTTACAGGAGGGGGCAAAAGTTTTCGTCCTGACAATTTCAGAGAATAGGACATGTAAAAAGGTTGCCCAGAGATTGGGGTTAGACTTAAGTGTAGCAATTGCTAGATCGTACGGGCCCAGGGCATTTGAGGTCTTACTTTTCTTAATGGCTTTCCTTATTGTCAGCAGGCTGATTTTTACCTGCTCCGACCAACTGCTATTAAACACCGGCATTTCCTCCACCCTCTCATTTGAACGATACAATGTAAAAAATGGGTCTCCCACTCAGCTGACTGGATAGGTTGGCTTTGCAGGCAACACTGGTGCATCGGATCTTTACTGAGTCTCCAGAAGGATGCTGCATTTTTACATGTGAGGGAGTAGAGCATTACCTCCATATCATTTATATAGAACAAGAACCGATGGCCCCTTACCCAGGTTTTATACTAGAGTCTCAGTAATCTCGCTCTATCTTCGTAATCATATTGACTTTCTCTTAACAGTCTTTATTGAGCTCCCTCTTTCGATCTGCCAACATGGTATCGTATTGATGTCTATACCCTTGCTTCTTTTTGGCCTTCTTGCCATTCTCCCCCATTTGGTCGATATAAATTCCCCTAGGCCCGTTGGATCGCTTTATCATAAGTGGCAGGATTATACAGGTCACCTTTGTCATTCAAGCCCATATAAAAAATAAAAAAAAATCGGTGCCCTAGTGCTGGCTTCCACACAAATGCACAATTCCCTAAATTAACCCCTACTGCCACTTCACAATTACTACTTTGGGTATTATTCACAGAATCCTGCATAGATAAAACTAGCATGTGATGGTCACTAGATTTAAATGGCTTTACTCGAAGACCATCACATTTCCAAAATAAGGATTCAGGTAAGAATACATAATCCAGAGTGGACCATTCTCCCAGGTAAATTAGGAAGGATGGTCTTCCCTTAAGTTTCCATTTGCTAAAATGAAGTTCCAAGATTTAACTCCCAATCTTATTTGCCTCCCTCTTCTCCTAGCCATTTGGGAAGCCCCCCCTCTGGTCACCTCAGAATACCACTTGGAATCCAGACATTCACTATTGAAGTCGCCCAATAGTTATTTCAGCGATCTCTTTTTCCAGGGTGTTTGCAACAAGAGCTGAGAGCGCTTCCAAGAATCTTTCAAATCGCTACAGATTTCGGGATAAAATATATATTACAAACATAGCAACATCTGTTTTACAAAGTTCCACAATCACACACCACTTTTACTATTTGGATGTCCCTCCTGTGTGTTTCAATAATAGTAATTTTTAAACCGATGCCATTTTTCACAGCACACGGGAGCCCCCCTACTGGGCGACCCCACCCTCCCTGTGTAGCATCTACTGTTAAAACCACATAACCATCTATTATAGGACAGGCTGTCAGCCATGACTCCTGTAAACATAGCAGAGCACATTCAGGTAATAGAGAAAAATCTGACTCCAAAAATGTATGACCTCTACAGTTCCACAAAAGGTCCACTGATCATCTGCTAAAGGGTTGGGGATTTTCCCTTCCATGTAGTGCAGACAAGACAGTGAACCGAACATACTCAGGCGATGGCTTCACTTGGTTTTCCTCGATGATTCTTGGGCTTACATATTTAGGACTACTGAAAGTGGGTATTAAGTAATCAATTCTTGAATGGACAAAGAAGATCGAAGGGTTGAGATCATAAAAGTTCTTTTCGGGCTGGTTTTGGGTCCATCAAGTTCTGCACCACGTCGTATTCCAGAGTTAAAAAAGATTCTAGTTTTGACAAAACCAGTGATCTATGATATGATGTGATAGATTATTTATAATGTGCTTAATATCCAGAGGTTTCTCAGCGCGGGCCCGGGGATCAGACCTGTGGTGCTCTGTGTAGTCTTGCTTCCAATGCGGGAATGTTGCCCCTGGGCTATCCTCCCAAGACAGTGCCCTAATCATTCGTGACGACAAGTGGAGTTTTGCCAAGTTCAGTCTGCCTCTCACTGGAAATTGGACCAGCGCTATATCACAGCAAGAGATCGGTCTCAGGCTTGCACTCTTCTGAAACAGCACCAGAATTTGAGGTTGATATAACAGAGGCGAGTCAGAATGAATGAATACTCTTCCCACGACTTGTCCCTAGTCACTGCTCTTTTTGTATTCCATAGACATTTGATTTTTGTACCAAACCCGATCATAAATGTTGATATTTGTCTCTCCCTTTCTCTTTTACACTTATGTAAAGGGTTTGCGGTACCCAAATGGCCCAGTTAGTCAGGTGGCCAATACAGGGAAAGAACAGAGGCCCCTTTGCCTTTTGGAGATGGCTCTGGAAAATGATGCCCACTATCGGGGGATTTTACCAGATTTGAGTCCTTATTCATCAGGCACGATTTTTGCCTCCTCTTCTAATGTCAAAAAGGGGCTCTGCCATTGATCTCTTTGGGTGCCCACTAGTTTCTCCAAATAGACCGATGCACTTGTTTGTGCTCCTGGATGTCCCTGTTCCACCAGCTGCACATCAGAGCCCTTAGGTTTAGGTAATTGGAGATCGTTTCAGGCTGGCTCCATTTTCCTGGGCTGGTTTCCAATGGCAATTTAGGCCCAAGACTGTTTGGTAAATTGGCACCAATTGCTGGACTCTTTTTTGCAGTCTGTTCTGAACTTCTTGCTGCATATCCACGGAGGTGGACATTTACCAAAGCCAGAAAAATCCTCCATACATACCAGACTTAATGGGCTGGTTCGCCCACACTGTCCATGTCCGAATACACTACCAAAATACTTTGCTTCGTTCTTCCAGAAGATTTTACAGAGGTCTTACAAACTTGTCAATTGGTCCTTTCAGCTAAGCTCTTGGCCTGCTTGTTAAGTGTCTTCTTCGACTTTCGTGGAGGAAATGATGGTTCTTTGCAGGAGTTGTATTATATAGGCTAGCGTGCAAACTTCCTCCTCGATTTTAAGGGGAAAGGCTTTGGCTAGCGCTGCAAACCTCCTCCTCGATTGTGGGGCAAAGGCTTTGGCTATGCCATAGGTTCCTCAAAGCTTTGAGATTCACTTCAGCCTCGTTTTGGGGGGCGGAATCGTCTGGTTTTTATATTTATTTGATTTTAGACTGTCCCATTTCGTTGCCTTCCCCACTGTATTTATTGCCTTGTCCACCATTTTACAGTGCTCAACTCTTCTAGTTTGTTGTTTGTTTCGGGAGGGAGGATCGAGGCCAGAAATTATGTTGGCTTCCAACGCCCCTGCCCGTCATCTGGACTGTGGTAGCCCCGCTTGTCTGGAGCATTCTCCCAGGCTCTGAAGCCTTCCATGAATAAAACTTTCCAAGTTCGCCAATTTGGAGGACATTGTGGTTAGGAGTGTGTGCTGTTCGCGAAACTCCTCCGAAATTAAGTCATAAGAGTTGCACATCCAGGAAAGAGTAAAATTGAAAGCATGAAGGGCAGAGCCAGGCGTATTGGGTACATCATGTATGGTAGTGTGCATGTGGATGGATCCACCCTCTTATTGTGAGAGATCCCGCAGTGAGAGGTCCAGTGGTGAAGGCATTTGCTAAATAACATCAGAGATTGGGACAGATTTTCATCTTTGGGACCCTGGAGAAAAAGATTTGTAGTACTTCCAAGTTTGGCTCTAGTTGATGTGGCAAAGCATTTTTCAAAGTGGTTGCTTCTTGAACTGACTCTAGATAGCTGTAAAAGTGCTGTGTCAGTTAATGGTAGAAGCGCATAGAATGATCTTAGCCACACTCCTTAAAGAATAAATATGCATGGTATCGGACTGGGCGGATAGGGCTTGTCATTTAGGAGGGAGGAGGAAGAATAAGCACTGCCGACAGATTCACGATCTTTATGTCGCTTATAGAAACACACACTTTACTAAATATGCAAAAACATTTACCTAGTCAAAGTGTAGACGTGCGTACACCTGTGACTCACTTCAGCTCACCAGCCCTCATAAGAGCTCACCTCACACTCATCCTCTTGTTTATTCTGAAGGTATTTCGTGTTGACAGCACCTGCACAAAGTGGCGAGATTTCCCAGAATAGTGTAGCTTGGCCTTAGGAATGACCGGGGTGTTAGGTCTGGAAAAGATAAGGGGCTAAGCTAATGTCGGGACTGGCAGGACTCAGGTCTAGCTATAGCCTTTTGGTTGTAGACCCTGAGCTACTATCTGGGGCTACAACCAAAAGACCCGGGGCTATAACCCCCGCAGCCCCCACCTAGCAACGCCTCTGGGAATGATCACGAGAAGCAACAGAGAAATAGCAGGAAACATAGTAGACACACTTGCAGCACGCTGCTGCATTTCTCTGCGTCTGCTGGTTTTAAGGTATTGCTCCACCTTCAAAGGGATAGAAGCTGTAGAAAGTCTTCGCTCAGATCTGCTACTGACAAACGTGAGTGTGTGCAAGAACTTGAGGTTTTATTGAATGCCAATATGATACAAGTAATTTATAACGTGCCTGTACAAACGGAGGGAAGATAGAGGGAGAACAAGACAAACAATATTACTAGTCCTGGTGTCAGTCTAATCGTGCAAGTGCGAGAACGAAAAGTGCAAGGGGAAAGGGACAGGGGAGGAGGGAGTGCAAGGGAGAGGGGAGGGCAAAACAGGGCAGCAATGCTCCAAGTAAGTGCAGCCAGAGCAGTGCAGCTCTAGGTAGTGCAAGGAGAACAAGGGACCCTCCACTGTCTGCTTGGAGAAGTGTCCAACCCTTATAGAGTTGTAGGCAGCCGAGAAGGAAGGTATTTTGGAAGAGAGAATCGGATCTAGTGCAGACCCCGGCCCCAGATAGCCTTGTGGACAATGCAAAGGGTTTTGAACTTGACCCTTGCAGCCAACGGAAGCCAGTAGAGAGATTTTAGGGCTGTAGAGATATGGTCCCTGGGCTTGAGGCCAAAGATAAGTCTTGCAGTCCTGTTCTGGATTATCTGCAGTGGGCAGACAGTAGAGGAAGGCAGATTGAGAAAGAGGCTGTTGCAGTAGTCCAGCCTAGAAAGAACCAAGTCTCTGGAGACAATGAGCTTCTGGGAGAAAGTGAGAAAAAGAAGAGTCCCTTTGAGGAGGTGCAGCTGGTAGTGAGACTTCTTGGAAAAGTGGAGTTGAAGATAAGAGCAAGGTTTTTTTGCCCCGCAGGAAGGCGAAAGAAGAAGGCCCAAGGCAGGTGGCCAGAGTGAGAGAGGGAAAACAGGGGCTGAGGTCCCAATGAAAAGGATCTCCGTCTTACTGGCATTAAGGCAGAGATTAGAGCACACCAATCCTGAATTGTGGATAGACCGTCAGGAATGCGCGAGCAAGGAAAGGAGGCTGAGAGGAGGAAAGCGGAGTGTCGTCCGCAGAACACTGAAAGTTAGAGGAAAAGGTAGAGATAAGGTGGGCCAAAGGGGCCAAATAGAGGTTGAAAAACCAGGGTGAGAGCACGGGGAAAAGCCACAGGTAAAGAGGTGGCAGAGAGAAAGGGACCAAGTTGGATCTGGGAGGGGCGGACCAGCCACTCCAGGGCCTGATCCGTGATGCCCAAGTTCTCACAGAGTCGATTGATCAGAATGCCGGGGTTGATTGTGTTGAAAGCAGAGGAAAGATCAAGGAGGATGAGGACTGAAGGAATGCTGGAATCAAGGTTAGGGAGCAGATCTTCACGGGTGTTCAAGAGCAGTTTCTATGCCTCTGGCATCTCTGAAGTCAGAGTGATGGTCATTGAGATAACCAACAGATTCAGTGTGGAGAGTAAGCTTGGAGCTGGCCAGCTTTTCCAAGAGTTTTCCCAGGACATGGGTGATGGAGATTGGGCGATAGTTTGTCGGTCAGGTAGGATTGGCAGATGGCTTATTCAGTTGGGGGTGAACAAGGGAGTGCCTAAGGGGAAAGGGGATGGTTCTAGTGGCGAAAGAAGGATTACAGAAATCGCCCAAGGCTGGAGTGAGGGTGTCACCATGGTCCTTGATGGTTCTGGAGGAGCAGGGGAGCACCTGTTTGGACAACACCTTCATAGATCAGACTTGTCTAGAAACCTGGTCAGGTGTTGTCAGAGAGAAAGAGGAGAAAGGAGAGGGAAAGATCGCCAAAGGGGGGCTGAGAGAGGAAGAGGGGATAGAGGACAGGTTGTACTGAGTTTTAGCAGAGAAGTAAGGCCAGAGTTGTACAGAGGGGCTGGGAGGGAACAGGAGAGGTAGAGTCTGCAACAGGATTGGCCAGTTCCTTGCAGATTTTAAAGAGTTAGGCCATGTTGTTAGAGGCCGCAGAGACACAGGCTTGAATGTGTGCTCTCTTCTTGGACACGACAGAGTCTGTATTGCCTTTGGAGCAGGCACCAGGCCAGTTTGTCAGAGGATGCCCCAAAGCCCTCCGCTTACTCTCAGCCAGCTTGCACTTGCGTTTCAGGATGGTGAGGTCTGAATCATACCAAGAGTTGCACTTGGAGGTAGGCTTCAGCCGTATTGTCATGACGGGGCAAGGATGTCTAGTGTGTTAGAAATAGAAATATGCAGATTAGACAGGGCTGCGTCAGGGTGCGAGTAGGAGGAGCAGATCAAGTAGAGACAAGGCATCCACTGACACACGCTTCATGGCCGAATGACGGAGAAGTGAGGTGGCAGCACTGGGGGGCATACGGGGGGGGGGGACTTTTCCTGAGAGTTTCAGATGAGAAGAGAGTAGAAAGTGGTCAGTCCAAGAGAGGAGTGGTGTGAGGGTTAGAGAGGGGGATGTCCCAGGTGATCAGAACATCCAAATTGTGTCCGGCAGAGTGTGTCGGGCCAGAGGGCAGAAAGGAAAGAAAGTGTTGCAGAAAAGCCCAGAGGAGGGATTTGAAGCATCCAGGTGGATGGTGAGATCTCCCAGGAGGTAGAGTTCAGAAGTAGAGGCAAGGAGAGAAGAGGAGAGGTTGGCCCAGTCAGAGAGGAAGAGGGCAGTCTGGCCAGGTGGCCTCTAGATGGTGACCACAGATAGAGAGAGGCCAGGATAGATACAGAGCGTGCAGACCAAGCATTCATAGGAGGATTAGGCCTGCATAGGGATGACAGAGGCTGGGACCCACTCCGGAAAGAACAGGGTTACTCCACCTCCAGGACGGTTGGTTCTGGGTTCAGAGAGGATCTTGTAGCCCAAAGGCAGGAGAGTGTGAAAACACGTGACTGAACTGGCCATAAACCATGTCTCGGTTAGAGCAAGGATCTCTAGGACGAGTTCTTCTAGGAGGTGACAGATGTCGGAGGACTATTTAACAGGAGATTGAGAGTTAAGAATAACGACGTGGATCCGGTTGTCACGTTTGAAAGACTTCTGTGGAGGTGTACAGGCTTGAGGTACACCCTGCTGGGGTAGTAGAGGGGCCCGAGGGTGGGCAGAGGAGGAAGATGAGGGTGTCAGAAGTAGCAGGAGATGGGAGAAAGTTGATAAAATGCAGGAAACACCTATCAAAAAGGAGGATATTGGGCTGAGGATCCTGAACCAAGACAGTGCCGTTCAGATATCAACATTAATGATGGTCTTGGAAGAGTGGAAGAGGGCCAAGAGGACCTCCCACCTAGTGCCACCTTTAACGGGAGAGGAGGAGAAAGGAAAGAGAACAGAGACCATATGAAGGGTCCATAGCTCTGGAGAGGGGACAAAGGATGTCAGTGAGAGTCTGTCTGGAGGAAGCACTGGTGTAGGTATATGCGATAGAGAGGCCTGGGTTGGAGACCAGAAGGTCCTTCTTAAACCTCTTCCTTCCAGACTTGGTGAGAGGGATAAGGTAACAGATAGAGTAGCAGTTCGAGAAGATAGGTGAGAGAGAGCACCATGAACATGCTGCACTTTACAGCTTCCCCTGGCGGAACCAAAAGTAACAAATATTAAAAGGTATGCACCCCAACCACTCGGGTCACTGCATACACCGGTCTGTAGCCCATATTGAAAAAGCACTTTCGGTGATAGATAGCTTAACTCTGCCTTGCAGACAATTATTGAAAGCATATACAGCTGAAGAGATCAAGATCTGGCAGAGTGCACTAGCAACTGATGTGGCCTCTCATCGGGTAGACATTCTAATACGAAATACCAAGACTAATCTGAAGCAAGGAGCCTGAGAAAGACTGAGCTCTCCGGACCAAGAAGAATTACGAGTCAAATAAGATCAAGAATCGATATGGAGTCGGACTACAAAATTGGAAAATTTCAGTTACAAATGTCCAGTGGCAGAGGATGATTAGGGGTCACTGGGGAAAAACACGAGGACAACATGGCAATTATTATCTGTGGGCAAGGGCACAAGGGAAACCCAGATAACAAATCCCAATAGCGAACAGGCTTGGTTAAGCTACATTGGGGAAAATATGAGGACACAATCTGTAATCCTTTCTCCACAGGTAGTAAAGAACCCCATGCTGGCCATAGGCACTTCCCGAGAGGTTTTAATTGAAAGGCTCAAAGGCCCCTGGTCCAAACGTGCTAGCTAATGTAGTCCTTAAAAAAGATCTGGCAGGTTGGGCCTCTCTTTTGGGAGTCTTGTTTGATCAGGTCTGTACTGAGAATACGAAACCGGTGTCATGGCGGCAGTCTGTATTGATTCTGGTCTTCAGAAAAGGAGACATGAGTCTTCTGGAAAGCTACAAATTGCTGTCCATGCTGTACATAACTGGCAAGTTGTTCTCAAGCTCAATACTTAAGAAAGTTCTGGCCTTGGTTGTGACAAAAAGTATCCACCATAGCTTTCAAACAGGTTTTTTCGACCAGGCTCCACTACGATCCATAACATTCGAATGTTGTATCGCCAGATTCTCAAAGCCGCACAAAAGGAAGCTCCAGCTATGTATGTGATGTGACATTTGTTGACTTTAGGTCAGCATTTGACTTAGTAAACAGGACAAGGCTTTGGGATAAAATAAAGCTCCTAGGCTGCCCAGGCTGGCTGTTAAATATAATTCTGATGCTCCATCAAGACACAGGGGCTAGAGTATGCTTGGGCACTGATGGTAGCGTAACTTCATCGCTGCAGATTAACAGGGGAGTCAAGCAGGGTTGCATGCTGGGTCCCCTATTTAATCTATATTTAGCAGATTTGTCAGACGGATGCTGGTTAGCTCAAATTGTCCTCCCAGGATTAGAGACGAGGATCGCCAGCATGTTATGTACTATTAGTACCCGGCATGCGCTGTCCACGGGAAATGCTACACGTGGATTGGCTCTTTTCCGAGCCATACCACAGGGTATTCCCATGTACATATGAGCGCGCTGACTTTGTTCAAGGCGGGGCGTGACAGCCCCTTAGCCAATGAGGAGGCTCGAAACAGGGCATTCCCCGCTCCGAGCCTCCCCTTCACCCCCCTCTGGGTACTCAGGAAAGTTTTGTTTTCCCCCTCGACCCCCCCACCCCTACAAACTATCCCCTCCCTGCCCTCCCTACCCCACTTACCTTCTTTTTTCTTTTTCTCGGGAGCGAACGCGCTGGAAACACTTCTGTTCCCAGCGCGTCCACCCCCAATGGCTGCCATGGAAAGGGAAAATGGACTACGTTTTCCCTTTCCCGGCGGTCATTTTATTTGAAAAAAATGCCATTAGTACCCCGGTAGAACGGGCCGGGGTACTAATGGCTATAAGACCCTCGGCGGCGGGCCAATACCGCCAATGGTAATGCCCCCAGGGCCTCGTTAATTAGGGGGCCCGGGGGCATTTCCTGGGGCGGTATTGGCCCGCCGCCTCAGGTCTTATTGCCACAATAATTTCTGCATCATTGACCATACTCTTTCTGGTCGCGGATGCATGTTGGAAGAATTGGTTATCTATGCTGGTGAGAACTACCTCGAAATTAATGTTGAGAAAACCAAAACCATATTTTGATTGCCTGTAAGAAAGTTTCACTAGAGTCACACTAATATCTACAGTGGGCACTATAGATAGGTTGATCATTATCCATATTTAGGATGGGAGGAGTGCAGTGACGGATTACATACATATTATGGAAACAAAGAAAGGAAAAGACAGTATATGTACTCAGCTTTTTTTTAAATAAATTTGCATACCAGACTGCAGGATATTCTCTTGAGGGAATATTGACCTGTTGTCCTGCCATTTTATATGGCCTGAAGGCATTAGAATGAAATGAAAGAAACTCAGACCATCAGTATCAATGGAATTCCTGGCTTGGAACCAGGGCTGATTTCTTTGAGGGGACAGGTTGAGAGTAAGAGGAGTGAATTATATATACATTCTAAGACAAATCCAACATGCTCGCTATTGAAAGTTCTGGGAACCAATTGTGGGAGGTACCGCTTTACTAGTGGTGATAGTTTCAATAACCTTGTAATGTTCATATTTAAAACAATACATTGGTACCCGAACTGGAATTCTAGGGTTGATGAAGTATTAAAAGTCTTATAAGAAAAAATACGAATTATGGGACTGGAACAAATATTTTGATCACATTGCCACCCTAAAATGTTATCGCCATGTGTCCAAAGTGGTTCACAAGTTTAAGAGACCTTATTTGTTTATGACTCAGTGTCCTAACCCCGAAATACGTATGCTCTTAGTGGGTCTACAAACAGACCAACTCCCCCTATTAACAGTTTTGCGTTCCCAAATGAAACAGAGTCCTGATGAAAGACACAGCCGTGTCTGAAAACTACGGGATTCCCAGGAAACTGCTGGGTTCTATCTATATGTGCGCCTATGCGAGCTTTTTAAATGATTATGACTCCATAAATACCTACGACTTCTGGGACTACTGTTTAAATTACGTTTCCGTTTCAGTGCACATTGCAGTTTTTAGGATCTGGGTGCAAATAAAAAAAGCAAATAGGCATTGGAGTAAATTAGCCCAGATGTTGAATTACAACAATTAGGATTGATTGTTGCACTATTTGAAATATAAAAATATCTTTGGACATATACTTATAGCGCATTCGTATATTAAACATCAGTGTATTGACCTATACATCAAATTTCACATTGCTCTATTGCACACATTTGTATCATAACACCAAAACATCGAGGTACATTTATGTTTGTACATCGCCTATTTGCACATTGTTGCACATAGCACCACAGTTTTGAGGTATAGAATGAACTGTGTACATGTTGCCTCTGTGATGCACATTTTTCTTATTCCTTTGTCAAATGCTGAACGTCACGAGATTTTAATACTACTGTACATGAAGAAAGATTTGGACTGTACCGTTAGGGATCTTAACGATTTTTAATGATCTTCTTAAATGTTGATTTTTAGTGGATTATTATTCTTCTAAGAATATTTTATTATATGTCTGTACGTGTATGTAATATTAGTGAATTGTAAAAAAGTCGTTTGACTAATTATAAAAAATAAATAATTGTCATGCCCATACTCCCAACAGTAGGGTATGCAAGGGGGCTGACCAGCACATAATTTGCACTGCTGCTCGGCCTTCCAGTAACACACTGATTACCTTTGAGAACTCTGTGGCACACCTAATTTAAAGAGTCAGTCGAGCAAGCATAAGTGCATCTTCTCATTTTTTATTTGCGCGACTGTGAGAATTAGCCTATAATCACACATTTTCTCAACTATGACTACACGAATTTTAGCGGTTAGGAGGTTACTTCAGAGTTCCCTTAGCAAAATTACAAAGGCATCAGGAGTCGGGTATTATCAGTGTGATGTAATGGAGCAATACAACTAAAGGGCAGCACTGCTTATATATGGCACTGATTTGGATAGTGATTGTAATGGCATCATTAGAAGACTCATTGTGTGCTATAGTCCTGCATTTTTGTATTTGCATTCCAGTAATATTGGTGCTGGGGTTTTTTTTGGCATTACTTACACATCTAAAACAACCCCCCCCCCCAAAATAAAAATACAGCAGGTTGACACTGCTGCCTTTGTCATGGAAAAAGCTGCACGTGCCTCAATGCAAAGAAAAGATAACAAATGGATGGATTATTCACACCCAACACCGGGGAAAGTGAATCATGGGCATGCATTTTTTTTCTTGAATACTGATTTGGTATGGTGCAGGTTTCAGAAAATAAACTGAAACTAGTCAAAGCAGCCTAAAGCCCCACTGATGTTGCTTGCCAAAACCTCAAGGCAATAGGCTGTGGGGTGAGCCAGTGCTGCACCTGGGCAAGTGGGGGGCTGTGGATTTGGTGGCAGCAGGTCTCAAATGTTATGGTACAGGTTCATGGTATGCCAAACCACCACCTTCGTAGTATTCAAGCACCTAGTTTCGTCGAAAAAGTGAGGTATTGTGCCTCTGTTAGGGTTTTCCAGACCATAGTCTGCAAGGAAAAAGTAGAGGAGGGCGTGTAGGAAGATAAAAATAGGCTAACAATAAAGAAAACATGTAAAAACAAGTAGGACAAATAGAGGGGAGGTAATATTTGTAAAGATTTGGATGAATATTGTCTCAATGAAACTGGAATGTGAAAATTTGTACTTTAAAAGAGGTCTTTAGATAAGGGAAAATTAACTTGAAGGCATGTTAAATAGAGAATATTAGAAATTGTAGTGTATGCCAGTGTGACTGAAAAGATATGTGCACAAATACACTTGTAGGGTGACCGCTTTCATTGCCTGGGCGTAACTTCTACAAAACAAACAAAAAAGAAGAAAAGCTATTCTGGGACTACCCACCAGACTGACCAAATGTAGCCAAGTCAACAATAGGCAACTGAATGGCAAGAATCAGGCTAAGTAAACAAACATGAGTCGGGTATTCATTTTGTAAAAAGTGACAGTCTGGCATCCATTTCTGTGACACGTTCCAAGGACGTCAGGAATTCTTTGGCTCAGCAGAGGTCAGGCTTGCAAGGTTCCCCATTATCAGGGTTGCATTGTGAATCTAAGCGTGTTAAAACCAAGCACAAGAGAACAGGAGAGGAAAGCCTTTCCAGTTACTCTAGGTTCTATAAACAAGGAAGCTGGGAGAAACTACAAATACTTTTTTAATGAGAGCTGGCTCTGAAGAACAAGTTACTTATCAACTGGTAACGTTCTTTCGACTGGATGTTCCTCCAACGCATTCCACATCTTTGACATGTAATGTCCACAGCTGTGCACTTCGCCAACTTTTTCGGCAGATGGCGTCTTGCGTCATTGGCGTTGGGTCCATGTCCCTCGAAGGCCTCCGTCGAGGGCGACGTCACAGAATGTTATAAATGCGACGCACGGCGCCCGTAGCCTCAGTTTACGTCCCCCCCCCCCCGAGAATGTGTGGCACCAGTCTGATGCATGCTGGACTGCACTTAGCCTGGCGGAAAACGGAAGCTGCAATCACATAGAAAATTCTCCTGAGGGGCAGGCTGGGAGGGCGATGTGGAATGCGTTGGAGGAACATCCAGTCGAAAGAACGTTAACAGTTGGTAAGCAACTTGTTCTTCGAATGGATTGTGTCCTCCAAAGCATTCCACATCTTTGACAGACTTCCAAAGCAGTACCAGTAAATGGAGGATGGAAAGAATTTAGAGTACCCAATTAGACTGCGGAATAAAGAACCGCCTTCCCAAATGCAATATCCTGACCATGGATTGTATCCAGGGAATAATGTTTTACAAATGTGTGGATTGAAGCCCAAGTAGCAGCATCACAAATATTCCTAATAGGAACACCCCGCTGGAGGACGGTGGAAGTAGCCACAACCTTAGTGGAATGAGCTCTCAACCCATCAGGAGGGTCTTTACCCCGCCTATCAGTAACACTCCATAATGGTAAGGATAATCCACCTGAACAAGGTCTGTTTAACAGACTGGCCCAATCGGTGTCCAGCATATCCTACAAAGAGTTGAATGTCCACTCTCACCCTGGACATCCTAGAAATGTAAAAGCTAAGAGCTCTCCTAGGATCCAACCTATGGAGACGCTCCTCTTCCTTACCAGGATGAGGAGGAGGAGGGTAGAAAGATGGAAGAACCACCTTTCGACTCTAATGATATTCAGAGACTACCTTAGGTAGAAAAGAGGGACGGACTCGCAGTACAACCTTGTCTTTGTGACACACAGTAAATGATGGCTTAGATGAAAGTGCCTGCAATTCACTTGCTCTGCGAGTGGAAGTAACCACAACCAAGAACACAGCCTTGAAGGGCAGTCATCTCATAGGACAAGAGATCAAAGGTTCAAACGGAGCACACATGAGAAACTTAAAAACCAAATTCAAATCCCAAACCGGCACCTGGTAGGGTGATGGCGGAAATACATTAGTCAGTCCTTTAAGAAACTGGGAAATCAAAGGAATCTTAAAATAAGAGCATTCTTCAGATGAAGATATACAGCGCTGCCAGGTAACCTTTAATGGTACCCACTTGAAGGCCCTTGTGGGCCAAAGAAAGCAAGAAAGACAAAACCATAGGAATGGATCACTGAAAAGGATCAAAAATTGCTTAGTCCTTGAGGAACCTTTTACAAGGTTACTAAAGAGTGGACCTAAGCATCCTCTTTATTGTTGAGAAAGTATTGGAGTCGCATGAAAAATGCTAACAGCGGAATAGACTGGTTCCTCAACTGCGTTCACATAGGATACTGTAATTGTGGTTACTCTTAATTATATTCATGCACCAAAAAGAAAGAAAAAAATACTAAATTCCTGGTGATCATAGATTTTGTATTAATTTGACATTTGCCCTATGGGATGACGCGTGTTTCGTAGGTTACCCCTGTCTTTTTCAAATCAGGGCTTCAATAGTTATAAACCAAAAAAATGTATATATAAGAAGTAAAGATAAAGTAAAATAAGTCAACCATGGATTAAGTGAAATACACCATAAACAGATACCCTTATTGTTCAAAGTGATGTTAGTACACATTTTCAAAGTGCATAACAATGTATTCAGTCACATTTACAAAATGTTAAATGTACATTTTCCAAATTTAGGTTGACATGGAGGCAGGAGTGATGGGTGGGATGGTTAAGGGTATAAGATTGGTCAAGGGTATAAGATGAGAGAAAGAAAAAACGAAAACATCTTCATTAGTAAATTTTGAACACATCTTATTGAATCTCCTCTTATTCTGACACGTCATTTTCACTCTTGTCAGATCTGAGCTTACCCAAATTGTGTCGATTGTCCATATCAATATTCTTACAGCTTGTGTGCCAAGTCATGGGTTAAATCCCAACCTAATATATAAAGAGTATGTTAGCACTTAGCTTGCATTATTGCTACTCTGCCAAATGTACATAATGCCTTAAGTCCTGCATTTCTGTTTGTTTTGATTCATTTGATTGATTATAGTGACTAATTCACAAACTGAACATTGCAAGGTTAGGGTTCAACATTGTGATGCCTGCACCAGTCGCAGAACTTATGGCAACGGTACAGGGATTTTGTTGCAGACCGCCTGGCCGAAAGCAACACCTCCATCACGTCATCCGGGAGGTCCCAAACCTTCTACCAAGCGTGAAGGTTGAGAGTCTTTACCTCTGGATGGAGCACTCTCACTCTCACTCTTCCCCTTCCCCCTCGTGTGAGAACAGATCCTCTCGGAGGGGAAGACTGCGTGGAGGGTAGATCAGGTTCCCTTTGTTGGCCCACCAGAGAAGATCCTGGGAGACAGAGTGGAATCTGAACGGGATCCGACATCTTGCTGGAGAACTGCGAACAGTGCATCTTCAGCACCCACTGCAGGGATCTCATCCGCGGCCTGGCCTCTGGCACCAGAAAAATGCAGTATGCCATGAGGCAGAGCAACCTTAAGGATTCGAAAGCCAGAAGGACTCTGGGCCTGTTGAAACTTCACCATCTGCACAATGTGATGAGCCCTTACCTTGGGAGGCGAACACTTCCACACGGACGAGTCCAAGACAGCCCTGATGTACTGGAGCTGTTGGGAAGGTGTCATGTGCGACTTCTTGAAATTCAAGGAGAAGCCCAGCGTGTGGAGGGTGCGGCAGGTGACACAGATGATCCAACGCCAGCTCGGGAGAGCATGCCCGGATCAGCCAATCGTCCAGGTATGGGTAGACATTAATTCCCACTCGCCTGAGGTACGCTGCAACCATCACCATGAGCTTGGTGAAGACCCTCGGGCGGAGGTCAATCCGAACGGCAGGACCCAAAACTGAAAGTGCGCATCACCAGCCACAAACCTCAGGTCCCTACTGTGCGCGGAATGGATCAGCACATGGAAGTAAGCATCCTTGAGGTCCAGAGACACCAACCAATCTTGAAGTTGAAGGGCCTGGAGGACTTGAGAAAGAGTGACCATCTTGAACTTGTCCTTCCGGAGAAGTTTGTTCAACCAACGCAAGTCCATGATGGGTCTCAATCCCCCGTCTTTCTTTGGGATCAAAAAATAAGGTGAATACCCTCCCTTGTTCCTCTCCGCTACAGGCACCAGTTCTATAGCGCCTCTCTGCAGCAGCGACAAGATTTCCTGCGCAAGGAGCGGATCCAGAAGCTTCAAAGAGTTTCCCCGGTGGATTGTTGCGAAGCCGCTGCAGGAAGGGAAGGCAGTAGTCGTGGGCTATGGTATCTAGAATCAATGCATCTAAAGTAATGGCCCACCATTCTTCGAGATGCTGAGATAGTCTACCCCAACCAGCGAACCATGGGACATGGCCTCATAACTGTTTGGAAGCGGCTGCAGCAGTGCCTGAAGGCAAAGAGGCAACTGCTTGAGCGGCTTTAGCACCACGATTTCCCCGACCAGCACAGGTACTTTATCGCTGGCCCCTTTGACTGGCAGCCCCTCTCGTTCTACCAAAGGAGGAGTAGTAACGAAAAGAACCTCCCCTCCACTGCTGTCCCCATTGATGAAAAGGCAGAGGTTGACGCACCGCAGCGCTCAAAGATTTCGCTGCAACCTCTCAAGGCTCTGGTCAACCTTGCTGCCGAACAAATGTGCGCCATCAAAGGGCATGTTGAGAAGACGGGCCTGCACATCCGGAGCAAACCTAGACTTCCACAACCACGCAAATCTGCGTATAACGGTGCTCGCATGCCATTGATCGGCTAACACTGTCGGCCGTATCCAAACCAGGCTGAAGGGATTCACACATGGCATTCTTGCCATCCTGCACGAGAGCAAGGAACCCATCCATTTCTTCCCCCTCGGGAATATGCTCAGCCGCCAAAGAAACAATTCCACAGAGTGTGTGAAAACCTTGCCAAGGCACAAGGTGAGTTGGCCGATTTCAGGACCATGCTCCCAGCAGAAAACACCTTCCGGGCCCAACCGTCGAAGCGCTTGTCCCTATTCGGAGGGATGGTAGGGTACGCTGCCTGCCTCGAGGTGGCCGTAGCTGCCTGAACCACCAAACTCTTGGCAGTGGGGTGAGTAGATGGATAGCTGGGGTCGCTAACAGAAGGGCAGTATTTCTTGGTCAAAGACTTAACAGCCAGAAGAGATTCCGGGGACTGCCAAGCAGCTGCCACCCTTTTCTGCAAGGAAAGATGAAATGGCAAAACAGGGTCAGATGACGGACCTTGATCCAAGATGTCCGTCAGATCATTCTGCACAAAGTCTTCAGGAGGACTAGACCAGCCTAGATACTCAGACTCGCGCCATGAGCCTCCTATAAGAAGACTCTGTATGAGCCCCAGGCTCAGGTCTACCGAATTCCACTTCCGGGGAAGTGTCCAGCCCCCTTGCATCATGCAGGGTCTGCCTCAACTCCTCTGCAGAAAAAAGTGGAGCATCATCATTGTCACCAGGTTCCTCAACCTCGGACCTTTCCTCCTCTTCATAAATATCATCCAGAGGGAGTTGAAATCCAGGTCTAAGGACAGAAGCGGGCCTTGAGGCCAAAACCGACCTCACAGACTTCGACATAGCCTTCCTTGAAGGATCCACGATATCTGGGTACTCAAATATTAAATTTCAGAAAATAAATCCCTGAATGCGCCGACAGCGCTGAAGGCTTCGACGTTGACACAAGTGCCAACGGTGCCATGGGCTGATACGACGGCAAGGTGTTGATGTCTGAATCGGACTGACACGGCACTGAATGAGTCGACGCCGGCACCATGCCCTCAATAGGTTGCTGCGGTCTCGCTTGAGACGAGGACCGAGACCTAGAGACATGTCTCTTCTGATGCTTTGAATCCTTGTCCGAATGGGTCCTCGCCCGCTCCCGATGTGAGTTGCTTCGTGTACCTGAGCCGAAGGCATGCGAGCCACAGTACAAGACCGATCCTGGCCGGCTTCGTCAGAAGGCGCATCCGGACCCGTGCCCTGCAATTGAAAAATCTCCAACATGGTTTGTTTTACACCGCCCACTCCACCGGAGTCAAGTACTTTGTTGGGCATGTAACCTTCCTCGAGGGGCATCCTCAGAGGAGGACGGGGAAGGTGACCAGTGATGGCGCTTCCTAGAGTGCCGGGGCGAGG
Source organism: Ambystoma mexicanum (assembly GCF_040938575.1). Lineage (NCBI taxonomy): Eukaryota > Metazoa > Chordata > Amphibia > Caudata > Ambystomatidae > Ambystoma > Ambystoma mexicanum. Next base: position 908,225,183 of record NC_090930.1, read on the forward strand.
AAGACGAGTGGCGGGAACCACTCTAGGACCGAGATCCCAGGATTCTTTCCGACACGGAGAGTCGCCCCTCGAGTCATCGGTGGGAACCCCCTTGGACTTGGAAGTCCAGGACTTAACAGGCTTAGAGCCCGTACCTACCTGGAGCTTCCCCTTCCGCTCCCGCAAGCCCTTGGCAGTCAGCAACTGGCATTTCGAGCAGTCGTCGGTGTCGTGCGACTCCCCCAGGCACCACAAACAAATGCGGTGGGGGTCGGTGAGCGACATTTTCGATTTGCAGTCCCGGCAGGGCTTGAAGCCAGACCGCAGAGTCGGAGGGATCGAAGATAAAGACATTATAATTATGAACACACGAGGCGCGCCGAGTCTCACGAAGTCACGTTCGCTGGAAAAACTGAACTGAGGCTACAGGTGACGTGCGTCCTATTTATAACATCCTGTGACGTCGCCCTCGACGGAGGCCTTCGAGGGACATGGACCCGACACAATCGACGCAGGACGCCCTATGCTGAAAAAGTTTCCGACGTGCACAGCTGTGGACATTACAGGTCAAAGATGTGGAATGCGTTGGAGGACACAATCCATTCGAATTGCAGCTACTGCGAGAGAAAGGTAAGACCATGCTTCCTGAAAGTACAGTTGGCCTACTGAGAATCTTATTTGGATGATTGCAGTGGTGTGAGAGGCAGGAATCCTCTTGAGCTGAGGATAGGCACTTCTGGGAGTTAAATTCTGCCATTCTCAAACTGAAAGCTGAAGTTACCTTTTTCTATTAAAAGAGGGCAGCATGGGGATCTTCAATCCAAACGGGGTGTGGAGTGGAGTCTAATTACCAGTTTAATATGCAAGTCATCTTTTGATGTTATGGCCCTTTTCATAACTGAGTGCTGCATCATTTATATATGTTTGGATGTTTTGTAGAGTGCTACCCATCACCTTTCAGCTGCAACACAAACTGGCATTATGTCCCAAAACACAAGAGGCAGAATAAACAACTCATCTGCAATCTCACAATTGGAAAGGGAGAATAAAAATTAACTTGTGTGTCAGGTAGAAGCATTGATTATGCGAGGGAACCGGTGAAAGTCCCAAAAAGGGAGCGGAGGACACTCCCTGCTCCCAAATGAAAAAGGAAGGTTGTCATTAAAGCACAATTTCAAAATAACATTTCTTGCAAATATGCATTTGGAAAAAGACACATTGGTCTTAACAGAATCCACTTTGAAAAACATGTCCCAGCAGTTTAAACATGACATGGCATAGTTAACACTAACATACCGTAGCATTCTAAAAAAGCATATCCTTTCGAAGCAGGGAAGATTGGATGGAGTTAAATAGTACAGCGATATGGCAAAATCATGGCAAAATGTAGTTGATCAGGCAACTAATATTCTAACCCGGCACTGCAAAGTTAGCGTGTCTCAAATAAGATATTTCGAGTGGGCATGACGCTGGCACACATTCATTTCATCCACGTTGTCCTTGCCCCACTGTTTATCCTTTTTTCACTCAACTTTACTTGTCTTACCATACCAACCATACTTATATATAAGGCTGGCACAGAAAACAATCATAATGAGGTTTGGCAATTGGAGCTTTGCTCGTTTTTGAAGTTAGGATTGCAAGCCAGCGAGGGTGACTTTGAAAGCAATAGGGTATTTAGGCGATATGTAAGCTGGGAAATACTACATAAACCATTTCGAAATCAGTTTTGGTTACAATAAAACCTGTGGGAACACATTAATTTGAATTAAAATGGACCCCCAGAGTGGGCATTTTTTCAGCAACAAGTTAAAGTGCATCTTAGCTCATTCAATTAAATTATTTGCTAATATCCTTTTTAAAGATTTCCACAGAAAGGCCACAGGACCATGCATTCTATCCGTCGATTATGTTTAACGGGAAAAGTCGAGAGAGTTTAAATACCCCCTAAAAAGGGGACCATGTTTATCTCCCCCAAACACACACGGGCAACTTTCACCCACACCAGCAGCAGACGCTAATCTTTTCCTTTCCAGGTTCTATGTCACATTTACAAGCAGAACAACGCATGGGTCAATTTTCACTGCTACGGTGTGACTGGCTAAATGTAGTATTGCCCTGACATGTACCAGTTCAACATACTGAAATGAGAAGTAGGAAGGCACTTACAGAAACAGGGAAGTGAGGCACACACTATTATGCTGGACGCACAGCCACTAAAGGAACAAATAACTAAAGGAGATTGAATGCAAGTGTGACTAAAGGAACAGAACTTATCCCATGTGAAAGGTATTTTGTATGTTATGGTTTGTTTCTGTCTTCAATAGTGTCAGTCAACACCATCATTTTATAACTGCTGAGGCTTGTCTGCCAAGGGATATCCAGGCTTTGGGCTGTGAAGAAGAAAAACAATCTTCAGAGAAATTGTGAGGGCCAAAAGGAAGAAAAAAACTCACATTGTGTTCCCAATCAATAGTGAGAGCCTCTCTCCTCAGGACAAAAACAGCTTTAGGACCAGATTCTGTAGGAAGTTGACCGCTCTGGTGTGTCCACACCCATGTATTAGAGCACTGTCTCACGATAGGAGGAGACTATTTGAATATCGGTCTGGTGCTGCCCACAAGGATTATTCAGAACCTAAAGGCTGTGAAGTTCTCCTCTGAACCAGAGTACCAACAGCAACCCCAGAAAGTTAATTCTTGGCGTCATTAATGAGATGAAGCGGTGTCTCTAGGCACAGAGAACAAGGGGTCCACATTTGCATTATACTTCATAACAGAAGGTGGACAACCACGTCTTTCAACATCTGCCAATCACATTAAAGTGGTGTATTGTTCACGCAGGAAAGAGTTTCCGAGGCCAAAGGCTACAAGAAAAGGGAAGGGTGTTGAGAAAAATAAACCCACATGGATTTACTCTGTGTAGGAGAAGGCCAAAGGACCGAATCAGACATGCTTTTTATAGGCATATGCACGGACAATACAATGTGCATTTATGAAGCATTTGAGAAGGAAAAAGCACTGAGAAACTCGCATACATTTTGGGGGCAGAGGAGAATGTCAACGCACTGATCTCCCCATGAGCTTTTTATGAATGGAAGGGGAGAATTAAATTAACACGTTTGAATCTATTACAGGACACAAAAGGTGGTAACGGTAGGGGGCGGGGGTGAATATGTCAGTTGGGTACATTTCACCCACTACTGTAGCAGCTTTTCGTCTTAAATAAACCCAGATAGTGTGTGTGTCTCCTTGTGCTGGCCCATCAGTAACTGCAGATTTCTTCCTATACAGGGTTTGCTGGTCTCAAAATAATCTTGTGTATCGAGAAGAAATGCAATTATGCATGCAACTCCCTTAAAAGTGCATCATGAGCCAGAGAATAGAGATGGGGTAAATTGAACCTGCACTAACTGAGGAACAAGAGAGAGAAGATGTGACATCAGCTCAGCAAAAAAGGGCAATCTGCAATTCCTGAATATGCCCCTCCTCAGATTTCCTTGGAAACAGATTGCAATAGGGAACATTACAAATATTATGTTCCATCCCCTGGTTCAAAGTCGAGATGTGGGCACCTCTACCTTGATGTCACCACAGATAGAGGAAAAGAGAAAGGAGATTATGGTGCGGGCATTGTCAAATCTATGTAATTGTGAAAAATAAACACTGTACACACAGGGAGCCAGCTGAAGGCATCCCCCACACCCAATCAGCCCATGTAAGTCTGTGAGAAACCCGAGGGTGTTCTCCCGAGTAGAGCTCAGGAATACCCATGGCCAGGACACGGCCATCGCTGTTGCATCCAATTCCTGGGGGTCGACCAGTGGGGGAGGATCACCTGGATGGGGGATCCCAGGGTTTTTCTTGGGGAATTGCACCAGGTGAGATGCGGTATTGTGCCAGAGAAGGGGAGAAGGATGAAATAACCGAGGCCTTCGTGGGCTGTATTACATCTGCCTCCCTTCCTCCTATTAGGTCTCTCAGGCCCAGATCCAATAACCCCTCCGCACGAAAGCAATCATCTGAGGTCCCAAACCTGGTTACACCCAAAAATGCATAATTCCCAGAATCCTTGTTTTACCTGTCTCCACTCTAATACTTCCTACCTGTGTTCTTTCCGTTCCTGATTATCAGTTTCCGCATTCCAAATTGAATCAAACAAAACAGTACGATTCCCATAATTCCCATAGTTTATTTAACAATCCCTTCTGGTCTGTTTTACATCCTGGTCACTCTCGCTCATTGCACCAACCTTCCCAATTTTTATCCCGTAGGATTCTTTGACGCCCTAACCTCTGCTCTTTTTGATGAATAAAATAATTTTCGATATCCACACTTTACCACGATGTAGAAAACCACAGTCTTGTAATAAACCTCTTTACCTGACATGTCCCGACGCAAGGGTCAGGCAAAGTCAGACAATTAATTTTAATCACATACACCTGACGGCCCTTCCTTTTCCCCACAGGGGTAAAAGGTGGAGCAGTAGAGAGCAATACGAGCAAGGCAAGCAAGACAGTGGAAAGCACAACAAGACAGCTAACACGCAGCAGTTCAGAAGGAGAAAGGTGGTGGGAAGACAAAGGGTAGCGAGGAGAGAAATGACTTTGCCCTTTTTGTCCCCAGCCCACAGAGCTTTCCAAGAAGAGAGCCTAAGACCACAAGCAATAGCGCAAGTGTCCTGCACCGGATGTCAGCGGTACACAAGGCAAACCCATAACGATAGGCAGGAGCGATGGAAGCTCCCACGCCCGTGGTACCGGACTTGACTTCAAAGAAGAGGCCAAAAAGCCCAGCGGTTAAGCACAATCAATGAGTCGAGGGAGGAATCAATAAATCTGGGTTGTGTTGAATGAGAATTGCAAAGTTGCAACTTTTGAAGCCGAAGTAATGAACTTTGAATGAACTGTCAAAAAAGGAAAAAGGGAGAGACCAGTTGCAGAGGGAAAGTGGCACCACGTGGGTGTTGATTCTAGAGACTCTGGTTGAGCCCCATATTGAGATACTACAGATGTCAGAAATCCATAGGAAGGCTGCCCAAGGAAGCAAAGTGGTCATACGGGAGGGTCGAGTAAAAGCCCTGTACAATCGAAAGACGTTGATCCATAGGTTGCCGAAAAAAGGCAATAGAAGGGAAACCCAAACCTTATGAACTGTGTACAGTAACTCTGTGAATGCAAAGAGGGGTCAGCCCAGAATAGGGGGACCCAGGGTGGTGAACCACTATCACCCTAATTGAGAGCCAAAGTAAATCCGGTGAAGGAAGGCAAAGGATCAATAGGGGTCGGATTCCGGAGGAGCGGGATCCAAGGGTGAAATGTCGTCGCCCCAATGTGGAAATGTGTAAAAAGACAATAGTGAACCCAGAGTAGGGATGCCGATGGAATGAACTGTTTGGTAAAGACATTAAGAAGGGTCCAAATCCCAGACGAAAGAGATCCGGGGTGAAGCTAAACTCAACACTGACAGTCAAGAGAGGTCTGAGCCTGAGCGAGGGAGAACCAGAGGTGAAGTCGCCCAATGGCTGGTAGTCGAAAGAGGTCCGAATCCAAATGAGGAGATCCAAGGAGTTAAGCCATCATCCAAAGGTTCTATTGAGTAAGGGACAGCCCTACAAGAAGGGGACCCACAGTTGAAGTTATCAACCTAGTATAAATTGTAAAAGTACAATACAAAAAGAGTCAGCCCAGAAGAGGGGAACCCAAGGGTAAAACCATCACCCACAATGAGTTTTGAAGACAAAATTTCATTTGGTAAAGGAACTTTTGTTTTATTGTTTGAACCTTTTGGGCCCACAGGCAAGAAACTTTAAGGAAATGAGACTTGGCCATTAACGTCTTGAAAACTGCGGTCTCTTGCTGGTGAAGCCCGAGACCATCTACCATTGGAACTGTCATCTTGTCCTGGTGAAGCCTGAGACCATGTTGTGCTCCAAGCTCTGAGCTTCAACCTAATCCCGTGCTCAAAATGTAGGGAAAGGAGACCCAAGCCACCATACCCGACTTATTATTTGAGTACACTTATTTCTTTCTTTCTTAAAAATGTAACCCATCTGTGATGTTGGAAATGCATTGGAAGGACAGGGCCTCCCTGTCCTTGTTTTGTAGTCCTTTTTCATGTGTGCTCTGTATTCTTTTCTGCCCAATAGTCCATGTGGGACTCCTGGCAGTGCAGCTCTTCCTCTTTTTGGTTTGGTGTACAGACCCATGGGTGGGGGTACAACCCTGTGCCCCTAGTGTATGTGTTTGGGCACCTGTGTGTGGCCCACAGAGCAGGGTATGAGCTGGTGGCAGCTCCATGCAGAATTTGACAGGTGCTCTGATACCCAGGCCCTGCCATTGGAATCAGTTGATTCCTGATAGGCGACAAGATGGCCCCTGTGGCCTCTTGCTTTCTATTGCCTGTTACCTTGTTTTTCCCAAAGTCCTGGGAAGCCCTGACTCTGTCCCTTCCCCCTGGCTGACTGTTGGATGGAAATTCCATATACGGTATTGCGGGGAAGTCCAGGCCAGACTGGCTGGAGCCTTCCCAGTGACTGTATGTTGTGGGTACACACTTGAGGGGGAGTGGGGGGGTGCTGGGTGAATGGAGTGTGTGACCAATATGCACTTCTTGATATGGGCGTCTGGTTTCTGGTATGTGACACAAATACTGAGACAGCCCTGCCCGAAACTGGTATGAATGCAGTGTGGAGTGCTGTATAGCTGGGTACTTGTCCCAATACACATTCCTTGTTGTGAGTGTCGAGAGGGAGGAGAATGGCCTGAATGCACTGTGAGCCCGATTGGCTGCCTGACTGCCTGAATGCCCTTCTGAGTGATTGGTTTCCTGAGTGTGACCCAACAGAGTGAATGAGAGACAAACAGTTTATCTGGGGGCCTCTCACTGCTAGAAATCGTTCAGAAGCTTAAGTCCAAACTGATGCTTAATTTCAAAGCCGAGCCCGAAGAAGGTTGACTGCTGTTACCTTCACTGCAATTCGAAAGCTGCCATGCCTTTGAAACTGATCCAAGAGAGGACCTGTCTAGGAGACCTCTTCACAAGCTACAAAGGACCATCGTGCACCATTAACATTCGCCAAAGTGCCGTGGAAGTCAGCCTTCGAAAGACTGAACAGGAGATGGAGCCTGCCGAGGAGACCGAAGAGAAGCAACGGACAGCCGTCCACCATCATCGAACAGGGTTCGCTATAACCGATGGAGTCCCGTCTAAGCCGTGTTGCACAGAAGTGGGAACCACTGAACGCCAAGCCGCCGACGATCCAAGCCACAATGCTCTTCTGATTAAGACACTTTGAATTCGAGGACATTCTCTCGCCAGCACCGCCTACCGCTTTATCCCGCGGGAGAAAGTCGAGGTAGCTGACGCCGCGGAGCATCCGCCAGTGGGCTTCCTGCCACCCGAAGACCGCAGAGACACAGATGACTCGACGGCATTGCTGGGTCAAAATTATTCATACACTCTTTTGCGGCAAAGAACAATCATTGTCGAAGTGCCCCGCACGCCTCATCTTCGCAGGATGTCCACGACTGATAGTCAACGAGCAGCGCCAGGACCCAAGCTGCTGCCTCAACGTCGTTGTTCACAATTCCTTCGAGGGATCTCGATGATCCGTGGTTCCTGCCTTAAAGGAAGTCACTCAAGAAGGATCCCTCGACGACCCAACATCGAACTCTGCTATTCCAGGTACATTGGGGTGGTAGAACTATTTTGGAAGGAAATAAGACTCATAGAAATAATATATGGACTGGGCTTGTATTATCTTTATTTACATGTTGTCCAGGTGGGGGATCCTCACACAGAACTGTGTCTAGGTAACGGGGCCAGTATTCTGCCTATTGTTTAACCAACTGTTTTTCCTCCAAGTCTATTGTTGGTTCACATTATTTACTGATTTGTATGACATTTGAACTGAGTACAGTTAACGCATTTTAATGGAATCAAAGAGTAATGGTGGTACCCCATAGAGACTGTATATATTTACCATTTTAGATTGTCTTGAGCACAAAGTGTGTTATTGTGATTGTGTACATAACTTGAGCCTATTTATATAAAGAACTGTGTTTTCACTAACTAGTGTGTGTGGACATTCCTTTGCGGGTGCTTGGGGACTACACTGTACTTAAGAACCAGCCTGCATCACCTCCTGAGAGCTTAAGCCTGGATGACTCGCCCATAGCTACCGAATAGAGAATCTTGGCTGGGGTGCCCTGTGCTTCCACTATGCCATATAGAGAGCAGAAGTACAGATACCCCACTCCAGTCTTCATACCAACACCCTTTGAATTTACCACAAGGCATTGGTAATAAATTGTCTTAGTATAGGCCTTTTTGTTTGACTTGACATCACTAGGACTGCCTTATTTTCATTTGATGGTCGTTGCCTGCCCCATCTTAGATATAGGTTGAGATTAGGCATTTTTCCAACCCATATACGATTTTCATTTTTCAATAAACACCCTAGAACAGTGAGCCCTTTTGTCCGTCTTTCTTTTGGTCACCATGAGTTTCTCACAAGTCTGGTCAGAAAACAGTCTGAAAACTGAAATTGCTAGTGATAGTACAACTTTGCAGCCAGTCACATTAACATTATCATCTCCTCAGTCAACTCTACTCACACAGCATTCACAGTTAAGTACGCCAAGAAAACATCAAGATGGGGGAAGATGGGGGAAGGGTAATAGCCCATCTCACCCAACCCCTCCCCCCAATAAATATCAGAAAGAGTTTTTTAATTCCAAAAAGCCTCAAGCTCATCTTGGCACCTGCATATATGCAAAAACATGTCTTGATAATGAATTAGATTATCCATTTGTGCACATCTTCCCTTTGCGGATTCCTGACAAAAAGTGGGGGAGCAGAGGGGACGAGTCCCACCCCTGAAAGGAAGGCAATGGCCACATTTGCACCACCATAAATGTATGCTTCACTACATCAGCCCACAATTGCTGATGTTTCTGAGCATGTCAGAAAATATCACAAGAGACATCAAAAGCTTAGACTATTTAAGGACAGCCTTGGTGTAATGTTGGCAATAGATTTACTGCCCTATTCATTTGTACAAAAGTGCAGATTCATACCGTCAATCGGGCTTGTTAACCTGGGGATAGTTTCAACTATAATTTATGTAAAGTACAGCAATGCTCCAGGACCATGTTGGAAAAGCAGTGGAAACGTCAATGGATGACTACAAGGGTAAGAAAGTACACATAAAAATTGATATCTGGACCAGTGCTCAAGGGGAACCCAGACGTGGACCCCTTGCTCACTATTCTTAGAGAGGCACAGCTCCTCCCTACTGTTGAGGTCCAACCAGACCGAAACACGTGTCTGGGGATGCTGTTGGTACTCTGGTTCAGAGGAGAATTGCCTAGCATTTCGGTGCTGGACTGCCCCAGGGCAGGACAAAGATTGATATGTTTGGGATATTTCTTCTCTGTGAAAGATAGTGAGCTTAAGACTCTGGGTAAGTCTCTCGTAACCAGAACTAATGTCTGGCAGAGGGACTCCTAGGACCCCTCTTGTTAAGGTGCAGATTTGTCATCAAGGCACACAGGGTCACCTTTCCCCATAATGCTGCTAAAAAAAGCCCAGGACAGAAGCATCCAAATTTCAATATTATATTTGCCAACAGGTGAACTTGGGCATGAAAGGGTTAGACATTGGCTCCACAGAAGGGTGATCTCTGGGAGAAAGTAAAGAATGTTGTAGCACATAAGATCACTACTCAAGGTTTACAATTCAGCTGTGTCACAGTTGGAAATTGATCGAATGTTGAAGCTTCCCTGATAGGAATGTCAGCAAACAATAAAATTGTGTTCTACATAAAGTTCAGAGCTTTGTCCAGCTCGAAGCTTTCTTTCAGCTCCCTTCCCAAATTATAAAGCAGTTCTAACAAAAGTTTCAGGATTGCCTTAAGTTCCAAAGTAATATAAGATTAACCATTACTCAGGGTTCCCTTCCCCAAGTTCCAAAACACAGTTCAATGATGTAGCAATATAATGAGGTTTCCCAATCTTCTTAATATTCTGCGCCACACTTGCACCCTCCGCATAGATCTGGTCTTTGCACTAGAGACTGTTTCAGTTTATTCAATATGATGGCGTTTCCCAATTTTAAGGTTCGGTGCCACACTTGTACCCTCTGCATATAGCTACTCTTTGCACCACAAAATGTTTCAGTTGAAAATGTTCAATTGAATTCACCTTTTAACTTAATTTCCCAAAGGTTCCATTCATTTTGGGTTAGGATACACATTAGATTGACTGGCCTTGTTAAAGTTGCATTCACTGTAGAGCTTGTTAAACACTGGTTTCCCGTTCGGCATTTAAAATGGCTGAAAGGTTTTCATGTAAGTAACTCAGTTGTTATTTTCAATAAGCTTTGTTATAATATCGTCGTTTCGTTGTAATAGGTTTTTGTAGTTTGCCTTTAAATATGCCCAGCGTTCAGAGACTTTAAAAAACGTGCTTTCATATGCACGTGACCATTCTGTGACTTATTCCAGAGTTAACAAGACTTATTGTTCGCTGGTTTGCAAGGATTCGAATCAGAGACCTTCAAAAACGTGTCTCACCATTCACGTGACCACTCCGATACAAAATATCCTTGCCGGTAGAATTAAACATTTGCATACAGGGATTCTGATTGCTTAGAAACTCACTGATTGCTTCAATGCAAATTCTGGCAGCGCAGATATCCCAGCCTTCTGGTCTTTGCTTCAGGGCTCCACTTCCTGCCCCTCAGGCACTCCTTGGTCAGCTTATGGCCCCAGGAGAATGAGCACCTTAAGCAATAGAAAAAGGGACAGCATTCCGACACGGCTCCACTTTCACGCCTCTTGGTTCCACAGAGCCCCAGCTCCCTGGCCACTCTTTCCTGAACCATGAGTGTGCTGCACACAGACAGCTTCACTGTTCTTCTTGGCCTCTCTGCTGCTGATGCCATTTCACTGCCACTGCTCCTGTCTCCACTACCTCTTCCCCTCTCATATGTTGGAGCTTTTTATACACCTGCAGCCCTTTAACAGGTGTGAGTTCACAATTATCCCTGCCTAATCATCATTAAGGGGACATGCCTGATATCTACTACTCTCAGTCGAAGTACCTAAGTGGTGAAAGCAACTAATCTTCATTACTCCTGCTTGCTTGTTCCTCGTCTCATTACCTTTTGTAGTTTTATATGAGGAAGTCAGGGGAGTTGATGTAAAATACGCATGAAGATGAGGAGAGGGTTGGGCGGGTCATTAGTAGGAAAAGGGGGACACCAGGTCTCTCCCAACACCATCCCATTTCCGGAACCCACAAACCCGCCACCCAGGTGATCCTCCCTCGCTTTTCACCACCAGTGTCAGGATCAAGAGTTATGGCCTTTCCCTGGCCCCCGCGTAGAGGAACCATACGTAATAGGAGTGAACACCGTCAGACTTCTGACAGCACCAACCATTAGATGAGATGGCAAAACATTTGCACCCACTTAAGTCACTCCAACATTGCCCAAAAGATATTAGAAAAGCTGTAGTTTCTCAACCATCTCCCTTACAACCATCTGTAAACTGCAATGTCAACTCGGTGAAATTAAATCCTCTGTATGCAGATTTGTTTGCAGGACCAGAGATGCCCTACTACTAAATATCCAGATACAGCAACTAGATCTTCCCTACTTAACATCTACACATTGGAAAATGTTGGACAATGTATTCTCTTTGCTGCAGCCATTTGAAGTGGCCCCCCATGAGGTTAGCCAGTATGCATCATTCAGCAAAGTGTTGCCAATGGTGTAGCAGTTGAAAGTAGAACAATCCAACTTAATGATCACCACATGCCTGGTGATGATTAATCTGGTTACCAATCTGCTCTCACCCTTCTGCTAGGATCCCTGTGACAAAATAACTACTACCCTGCAGGAGTACAAAGGCGAGTAGTGGCTAATCTGCCTACTCAGCCACCCAGACTACTACAGAAAAACAGCGATCCTAATCCTAAACAGGTACAGGCAAGAAATATACCTCCTTTGATATTTGCAGTAACATGGGATGAGGGAAAGCCACATTCTTAATGAGGTTTGAATGAGAGAACAGGATCAGCCGATCAGCAATAGTATCACAGTCCAAAATAAAGGAATGTCCAATTAAGGTTGTATACATATATATATATATTTTATTACTTGTGCATAGTCAAAAAGAAAAATTGACTTTTACAAGAAGACATTTAGATACAAATGGTCAACTGTCTTTGTGAAGTGCAGATGGTCAGTGGTTTCTTAATGGAGAAATCTAAGAAAGCGAGTCCTGGATTTGCTAGTTTAGTAAGATTTGGGTGGAGTTGATATTTGCAAAAGCTGCTTCCAATAATTTTGCAGTGGCCACTGACCATCTTGTTTTTTCCCCTGAAATCAGGCGGAACCACCATGTTTCTTCTTCCACCAGTGTTTTGACCAAACGATCTTCTTCTGGGCTATTACATTAACACCAATGCCATCATCACATTGTTATGCACAAGCATTGGAAATGTCCACAACCACAGATTCGGGGTACAGGGTTGGAATTTTTAAAAGAATGTTAATTTCAAAACAAAATAAATTACATTTACCAGTCATTACTACATACCAAGTATATCATCAAGTCACCAAATAAACACATAAGGAGAAAGAAAGTTATAGTAAAGAAACGGAGTTGGTAAATTACAGCATTAATGTTTCATGACTCAATTAAATCCTAAAAACAACACAATCAGCAATGTGGTCTGCGTCGCTGTATATAGCGTGCCAATGGGGAACACACTTCACCAAACACATTCGTACACCATTCCATCTTGTCGAACAACATGGTCAACTGCAATTGTTATTTATTTATTTATTTGTATTGGTTAAACGTAACCCTTACAAAAAGATTCAGAAAAGAGAAAGAAAAAATACCATTTTTTTTTAAATTACAAAGCATATGCTCGAGAGTTGAAACAGATCATTACAAAACAGTAAAGATTCTTAAAGACCAAATGAAGGAAAACAACTAAAATCGGCAGACAAAAGCTCATTTGTGCATTCTGCTACTGCTAAAACATCCTGACAGAGTGACAAAACATCAAGTAGGTTTGCATATCAACATATACTGACTCAAAAAGACCAATCGATCTGAATATCAGATCTGTACATTAATCTGTGATTTCTTTAGGAATGAATTTGCAAATGAGATTGAGAAATCTAGCAACAGCAACCTGTAGTGATACTTTCTTTCCATGCAAAATTTCCCACCACAGCCTATCAAGGTCTACATATGCTGAATTGTTCACACATTTTTTAAAGTAATCTATTCATTCCTTTCTCAATGAGATGCAATCAATTGATACATGTTGTAATGATTCTATCAACCCCGGGGTGCCGCAAAACCGGCACAGTGCCAGACGATCTTTCGCCTTTTCTCTAAGATCCAGGATCTCACTGGTCAGCATCACATTAAATCTGAAACGCATAAACTCATTTTGCAATCGTTTAAATGGAAATATGGTCAGATATGGCTCCATGGTACCACCTCTATTGAAATGAGAGAACAGCTGTTTATATAGTCGGGTTTCAAGAACTTTCATTGGTGATGATCCAGTCCATTTGTTCAGATTGTTTTTTTTAAACTTTGGCTGGCTTAAAAATAAAGAGCTCACATGTTACCCCCCCAGTTAGACAAAAAGGCCAAGCACTGAGACTTTAGATCCTTTAGATAGCCAGAGGTACAATTTCCATTATGTATACTGCTGCCCCCCAAATCACACAAAGTGTCTTTCGGACTGGTGATCAATTTCCTAAAGAGGCAAACCCTTCGCCACATGACCACATTTCCCATGGAATATAATCCTAAATCGTAGCGTATTGCGGCTAAGGGTACACACTTCGGTAGACACTTTAATACAGACCTTGATATCCATGCTTCATATTTAACTAGTTCCTTGATCACCCACATGGGAAAATGTTTGAGGCCATAACAAAACTGGAGTATTACCTTGCATTTATAGTAATGCACAGTAGAAAGGAAGGGACATTTCCTGTATTAAGTATAATATTTTTTAGCTGTGCTATTTGAGATATACCCTTCCCTTCTAAATATTGCCTGTACTGAACCTTCTTTTTGTCACCAAATATCGGGTAGCCTAAACAGCGCAGATATGGTCTAACTACCAATTTTTCATGATTCAGAAACCACGCTGTACTCGGCCTACCCGGTCTAGAATGGAGGCAGAGAATTACTGTTTTTTTTTATAGCATTAATCAAGAGGCAATTGGCCAAGGTGTAATCTCTGAACACGGTCAACAAGCATTGCATTCCTCGTGGGGTGTGGTCAAACAACATAAATTCGTCAGCATATGTGGTCCAACAGATCTCGACTCCCTCGACCATGGGTGGAACAAAGGCGGCCGCCTCAAATACACCACTTGCGTCAGATACATATAAATTGAAAATCGTTGGTGTAAAAATGCACCCTTGGCGCAGGGCATGAATAGGTGATGACAATGTTCCAGTGTTGCTAAGACGTACCTGTAGTTTAGATCCCTCATGCAGATAATACAAAATTGATAGCAAAGATGATGGTAGACCAATTTTTTGTAATTTGCCCCAAAGTATACTCCCGTCCACCATATTAAAAGCCATAGTAAGGTCTATTGATGCTACATAAACAGGAGCACCATTAGCCTTCCATGCTTGGTCTTGCATTATAATCAATAATAGGCCCCCTGCATCCGTTCCTACGTGCTTCTGAAAGCCAAATTGGAACCTCGACAGGATGTTATTTGTATGCGCCCACTCTTGGATGTTCTTCAGAACAAGACCAGACATTTTTTCGAATCTACGTCCAAGTGTGCGATCGGCCTATAATTGGCAGGGCAGGATCTATCCCCTTTCTTATACACAGGTACTATACAAGATGTATGCCAAGTTACCGGTATGCCCCGTACCCTTACGATATCTGTATAGAGCATGAAAAGTATTTTTTACTACAAGTCTGCATTTCCTTTGAAGATGACATTTGCCAGACCATTCGGCCCGGCCGCCCTAAATGGTGAAGCCTTCCGTAACAGTGTTTTAATGTCATCCTATGTAATTGGGAAGTTCCACAGAGTGTTTATAACGTATACTGGAAGCGAGTATTGGATTTTTGAGGCGGCATAAACCGAAATGGCCTTACTACTGTATCACCGAGATTGCAGAGGATTGTACAGTGACCTGAGGCATTATTTTTAATTATTTATTAATGCCCAAAAGGATCTGGAAGATGGGTCACTTTATGGAGATGCCTATATCCCATAGTCTGTTATTTTTTAGATCTCTCAACACCGGATCATAGATGTGTAAATGCTGTATATTCTTACACTTCCTACCCAAAGGGGATGCTGTATTCTTTATAGTGGTTTGCACATCGTGGCAGAAGGTATTGGTAGTATAAAGAGTGAGCTTTCTCCCTATATTTGAAAGTTTAAAATCAGAAAGAAAGACAGCATTAGTTTTGACCACACTATCCTTATTCCATACAATACGGGCCTAGGATGTATTAATCAGGTAAAAGGAGAGAGATGTCCCATATTTCTGTAACCCCACTACTACTCCGAATTCTATCTCCAAGATCTTAAGATCACTGCAAACAGTTTTCATTAAACGTAATGAGGTTGCTAAATCAAACCGTGTTGTCGAATGATAGATATAGTAAATTCTTGTGGAAGATTTACCATTAAACCATGTTGTACGATCGATCGTTTCACACATTAAGTCACAGGTGTTGTGCAAACCCTACACTTCAAAAAAGGCGCCCCACATTTGCTCCTGTTGGGATGTGGGTGTACAGCCCAGGAATACACCATTACGAGTGTTGTTTTGGAGACAGTTTGTTTGACCCATATCCATTCCCAAAACCTGCCCTCCATCCTCTTGCCAAGGTATTTCAACACTTTAGTCGCCAGCTACTATAATCAAGAGGCCCGAGCATATTTGAGGGCTTTCTTCAAATATACGTTCAAGGAAGACTAAGGAGTCCGTCAAGTTGGTTTTTACACTCCAGTAAATATTAACCAGTAAGATGTTACTGGGACCAAAGCAATTTATGATCTGCAACAATACCGCTAAACACCATTTAGAAATTGCAAAATACCTTTATGACTATGGGCCCCCATCCACTCGAATTGCAGTAATTAGTCCCCATTAGTCTCCCAGAGGGTCTACCTGGTAGTCCCTTTGTGGCTAATTCAGACTATACTATAAATCCATCTAGGACATACGGGGTTGTGAGCCATGTCTCTTGCAGACAACTGATTGAACACTTTGTTGGTAGGGAGCACATTTCACAGGAGTTTTTTAAAAACCAGTGTCCCCTAGTGTTCCAAGACACCAGGGCCATTTTACCATCCACATTAACTATTTGGTTTCAGACCCTGTAGTTGAGATATAGAGTCCCGTAGAGTTAAAGCCAGCCACCTGAGACTGGCATCATTTAACTCATCACCTCCTGTGATCCTGCTTGTGATCCTCTCAAAATCGTCAGTACCCTTATCCCTTAATTCCGTCAACTGAGTTCCATCACTGGGGTTTACAATACCTCTGCTAAAGCTGGGCAGGTCATACCCAAATTTATGAAAAGACTACCTCCCGGAGTACTACTCATGTCGTACAAAATCTACAAGTTTAATGTCCCCCGATGAAATCAGAGGGAGACTGAATTTCGTTGAACAGGGCCAGTATTCTCCACCGGTTCAAGGACATTGGGCTACCATAAGAAAACAAGTAATGCAACAGGACACTGGGGTTGTCAGGATAGTGGGGATGTCCCAGCTGAATTTCATCGCATGGGTTATAGTTTTTAAAACTACACCTACATTCAGGTTGAGAATAATGTTTAGAGTTAACCATACTTTCAGTTTGTATTTGCCGCGGCCTCTCCAGCTGGCCGCCCCCCATCTGTGGGTCTCTGGCTCCGACAATTTGAGTTTGTTCGAATCCTTTAGTCAGGGGGGCATTAGGTACCTTAGGATGTTCATCCAACATTAATTTTATTACTCTCCTGACAATTTGTTCAGTCACTGAGACTTCTCCTTCTTTATTCTTAGGGGTAGATTGATCTTTATTTTTCACTAATGGGTTCCCTGTAGCCTCTGTTATGGTGCCCACTGGTGTCACCGCTGGGTGATCTTTCAGATGTTTTGCCGACCCCGGACCATTCGACTGGAAGCTAGCTTTGCCTCCAAAAATTCTAGAGTAGGAAATAGGTGATACATTTCTATAATCAACTGTTTCCTCAGACAAGGAATTGTTCTTATTATTTGTGACATTACCAGTTCCCTCCCCTGCTACATGGACCACTATTGGATTCACAAAGATTTCAGGTTGTGTCTCAGTAGTGTCCACTGTATTATTGATCACCACCAATACCGTGGACCCCACCAAGTCTCCTATTGGAACAATTAGTTTTTTTTTTTTTTTTTTTTTTTAAAGGGAAGAAGTTACACAGACTGCCCTTTGTCACCTGGTTATTCCGTTGTACAGGTACTTCTTTTGATGTGCCCCCTTGTCTTTTGGCTTTACCCTTTTTTTCATTGTTTCAGTGATGGCATCAACAGCCAAGGAGCCCCCATCCCTTACACAACATCTCTTTCCCTGAAGTGTCCAAATATGACAGCATATGGGTGGTAATTACATCTTCCTTGATGACATTTTTCTTGGATACCCTATTCTGTCCCTTTCCCATATTCCGTTTAGTCTTTTTGTTTTGTTGGTCCCTCCTCATTGTGCATCCCAGATGTAGTGTCACAGTGTCTTTGGTTTTGGGGTTGCTCCTGGCCGTTTTTTGCAGGTAATGGGGCCAGATTTCTCCCATTCCCCCTGTGCACCCTCTCCCCATATCCGAAAGGGGTTCTGTATTGGTCCCTATTGATGCAACACTACTTTTCGCCAAAGTTACACACATACATTTCTGCATATCTACAGCCTTAATTAGATTTCCAATTAATGTAGTGTGCAGTTTTAATTCAGCCAAAATGTGGGCATTAATCATTTTGGCGGTTCCCTCCTCCCAATTACCACCAGAGTCCGCCTCTCTTTTTGGGCAGAAGTTATGTCCCAGTCAGCCTCTTGGCTCACCGGATATTGGGACAGTGCCAGTAAGGAGCTGTCAATTGGGCACAGGGCCTGAGGCAGGGTTTGAGAGGAGGCACAACGTCCACCTTCGCTGGCATTCTCCCGCCTGGGGGTGCTTAGTGAATCTACATCGGCTTTTAACAAATTATTACTTTCCCCAGTTTTACTCTCTCCAGAGTCGATTAATAGTACAGATGTATCTCCCTCATTAGGATTGAACGCCTCTAAATCCATTACAGTTGGAGGGGAGAGTGGTAAAGGCATCTCAAGCGCCATTTTCATTGTCCCCCTCACCGGGATAACACCAGTGGGGCAGACAATATGTCATCAAATGCTCGTACCCCTGTCATCGTTTCCCTTCTTGTTAATAGTCCAGTCCTGCTCTATGTGTACTTGGTGTGCTTCATAGCAACAAAAAGTACAAAGCCAACAGGGGAAAATAACACAGATGGAGTACGACAAGGCAGATGAGCAAATGGTTAGTTATAAAAAAGAAAAACACTTCTCAGCACGGACAAAGTCAACACACAATAACAATGACGAATATTCAAGTGCATGCCTCAGAATATACATTGTAGAGGAGGAACTGATCCAATCAAAAGCTCACCTCCCCCACCCAACCAAGAGAACAGGCATATTCGGCTCCCCGCGCCCCACCGCCACCCAAACAGCCAAACAGCCTTGCTTAGGCTTTTCATTGGGTGCGCTGTTCCAGAGTAGTTGTAGGCTTGCGGGGAAATAGGAGGGCGGGCATTTGGGTACACAATGATGCTGTGGGTTGAAATAAAAAAGCAAAATGAGACGCAAGGAGAGAAGAAACACAGTTCAAGCACAAAGTCCCTGCACCGGAGTCCCAACGTGCAGTAACAAAGTAAAGTAAGTATTTACTTGCTGAAATTCACAAGCTGACTTTGCCGCGTTTCCACACAGCACAAGCTTCTTGTTGCGAACGGCGGCTCCCACAGTTTGCACACTGTGCCACAGCCAGACAGCCGTACTTAGGCTTTACTTTAGGAGCAATTCCAAATATGTTTATTGCATTATTTTTATTTGCGGTTTCCATTACATTGGCAGCACAATCTGTGCTCTAAAGATTAGAATACGGGAGCACATGAGCACGATCTCAAGCCAAGATGCTAAATATCCCCTAGCCACCAATCATCAGATGGACAACATTAAAGATTTGAGATTTGTTGGAATGACACAGGCACCTTCGCCACCTCGAGGTGGCAACCAAGAACTAAGATTGAGAGAACTAGAGTCTTGTCTCATCTGTAAACACGGAACAGTTTATTCTGGTCTCAACACAGACCATGAGTTTCCCATATTTTTATGAATTAAAACTAGATACCCAACCATATCACAATGATCTATATGCAGAATTGTAACCGTAAAGACCCAATGTCCTGGGTGATTTCCCTTCCCCAGTATTCAAAGTCACTTCTGCAAATGTTCAACCAAAGAAGACAGACATGTCTTATTTCAGTTCTTGATGGTGCAAAGTCAAAGTTCAACAACAAAACCTCCACTGATAACAAATCTGCGCTCTTGGCCGAAATGGTACACTTTCAGCAAAATAGCCCCAATGCTTTATCACCTCTTTAAGAAGATTTACCACAGTTCAAAAAGAAATGACATAGCAGCCATGGTAATCCTGGCCACGCTGCGTTGTCACTCCCACAATAAGATCTGCCACAATTCAAAAGGAAATGTAATATCCACACTGCCAATGACACACAGTTCTTGGTTAACAGTTAGGATTTCTTGAATTACAGTTTTAGTATTCAAAATGGTATGTGGGTCAGGATGACTTAATACAGCTGCTTCTACTTCAACAACTATACTTCTACTTGTTTCACCATGAGAACAGTGACCTTTGCCCCACAGTATTTCACCTTCCTTTAGACAACTTTATTATAGTCATGTTATAGCACACATATATGCAAATACAATACAAATACAGTACAATACAAAGAGATAAAAATGCAAGTACCAAAAATGGCAATACAATAAGATATATGTGTTACGCTCACCTGACTCCCACGGAGGCGCTGGCCTGGTTCGCGCTGCTGTGACCTCTTCTAAGGTGATGCGCAGGGTTCGGAAGACGGACTGGACCGGGCCCCCAAATCTGGCTTGCCTGGCTCGCAGAAGTATCCTTCTGTAGGCGAAAATAGGGGATTAACTGTCTGCGGGGTAATGCAATCGGCCTCCCACTTTCCCCTCTCACCCTCCTCGAAACCCTTCTGTGATTTCTCGTAGCGTCTCACCTTAGGGTCTGGAAGGACGAGCTCTCCATCCTGCTTCTGATGCAGGGGCGCGTTGGTATCCAGTTACTTCACTGGATTTTCGGATTGGTGAGAACCAAACTTGCTTGGCTTCCAGGTAAGTTTTTTTGATAAGAGGTTCCCCTTGTGTCCATGCATTAATGTACTAATGCTAGTGTCTTTTTCCCCATCGGGGCCGGGGTACGGAATGCCGGGGAACAGGCACGGACCCGAGATGAGAGGTGAAATCCTTGTAGAAATCAGGTAAGTCTTTAATGAGCGTTTTTTGGTAATGTCTTTTCATTCGCTCATTAACGCTGATGTCTCTTTTTCCCCTTAGGGGCCGGGGTCCGTAAATGCCAGGATGCGGCGCGGACCCGAAATGAAGAGGGAATGAATCAACAGGTAAGTCTTAACATGGAGATTTAGCTTTCCTTATTCCCTTCTCTCTCTCACCTTTTGTTCTGGTCTTTTTCTCCCTAGGCGCTGGGGCGTGACTGCGAATCCGGATGATCGCTGCTGAACATGGAGGTGCCCTGTAAAGGTGAGTGGAATGCGGCGCTGCAGCGATCGACGCGATGAGCTTTTAAATTAAAGTCTTCCTTTTCAGGATTGTCGGCGAGATGTCTCCGGGATGCGGATTAAGGCCTTTTCCTGCTCCTGAGAGGAGAGCAAGCAAAAGCAAAGGAGGAAGGTCGTGACGTGCTTCCGGAACCAGAGACGGTCCTCCTCAAGTTTTCAGGGAGTCAGGGAGGCCCCAGGCGAAGAAAGAGATCTACCATCAACTTGTTGCTTGGAAAAGCGATTGACCCTGAGGGATCTGGAGGCAGATAAGCGAAGCACTAGTGAGGGAAGATATTTACGAAGAGAGAGTTGGAGGTATTGCGGCCCCAGGCCCCAGAAGGCCTTGTGGAAAATTATAGGGAGTAATTTCGAATTACAAAGGCAGATAAAAATCGTACCAACAAGTACCATCATTATATACGGTAGTCAAATAACTACTAAAAGGCAGAGGTCCTAAATGTGCAAAGTACTAGCTACATTATGATTTATGTAGACAGTCCATTGCTTCAAATCAAAGATATCAAATAGGTTAGGGTAGCAGTCTAGATGGAGACCAATCACGCCATTCGCCAATTATGAATCATTTTGGACTAGTAAGATATACTAAGCCAGTCGCTGAGGGAGTCGCAGTCCTTGCAGTCTACCCTCCACTCTGGTCATGTTTCCAGTCTTTCTACACCCTCCATTGAAGAGGGAAGCGCTACAAAACCACCCTCCAGCCGCGGAGCGGCCGCGGAGCCAGTCGCTGAGGGAGTCGCAGTCCTTGCAGTCTACCCTCCACTCTGGTCATGTTTCCAGTCTTTCTACACCCTCCATTGAAGAGGGAAGCGCTACAAAACCACCCTCCAGCCGCGGAGCGGCCGCGGAGCCAGTCGCTGAGGGAGTCGCAGTCCTTGCAGTCCCTGCAAGTCCCGCCAATCCCGCATGGAAGAGATGGATCCTGCTATACAGCAGTCAGACGACCCTCAACAGACCCACTCCAGGGCGGGAGAGGGGAAGAAGCGACTCTTAAGAAGCTCAAAACCACTAATTACTACAAAGGGCGAACTCAATCCAACTCTTGGGGGGCCAAGCGTCCAATCGCCCCTCTCTTTCCCAAGACCGCATGCCCAAAATAGGGCCAACCCCTCGGGGGGGACAACAGCTTGTAAAGCTACTTCCGAGCCCGAGCCCCCTCTCCGAGCAGCGGAACTCTTAGAGGGGGGCCTCGGCCCCTTGCTCCTAGCCGCAACGGACTCCGTCGATCTCCAACCAACCTTCGCCACAGCCCTAAAGGGACATGACAGCACCGGACTTTCAGGGAGCAACCTAAATTCTGCATCCCTCCACTCCCGAATCAGGATGGCTAAACACAGACCCAATGCAGACTGCAAGCCTCTCCCATCGGGCTTGCTCGAGCAGCAGAATTCGTGTATCCCGCCAGCTCGCCCTTCGACCGTGGCCCGCTGCCCACTGCCGGCCGAAGGGCTGAGAGGGAAGCGGAAGTCGAAGACGGGGGGAGCGGCGTATGCAGCCGCGAGAGTCCAAAACAGGGCAGCCACCTGAAACACAAAATCCCGCCCACAGCACACGACAAGGCAGCTCTTACCTGCCTTTCGGAAAGCCCACCTGCGGGGCCTCCTGCGGGGGCTGGGGGCCCCGGGGTTGACGAACCGAATGAGCGCTGCGTTGACCTGACGGTGCTCGAGGAGGAGCTCCCGCTCCTATGTCCTCCCCCGGAGGAGAGCGGACCAGTGAGAGGCGCCAAGGGAACGCCAGGGGAGCCACTCGACGAGGCTCCACCAGTGGAGAGACTTGGAATAACATCGAAGAGCCACAGCCGCGGAGAGCCGGGGGAAGCAGGCAGCCCGCCCCCTTCAGCACCAACAGAGGAATGGGCAGGCACGGAGACACAAAACAGTCCCGTTCATCCCACAACACCATCGGCAAGAGCGACCACTCCGCGCTTGCAGAAAAACGGGCCGTGGCGCAAAAACAATAGCCCAAAAAAGAAACAACAAAAATAAGAAAGAAGTGCAACAGCTAAAAATAAAGAAACATCTCCAAGTGCCCATCTGCACGAGCTCAACATGAAAAGCTCACAACAACATCAAAGAAAAAATTCCATCTTCTTCAACACAGCAAGAAAGAGGGGATTAGCAAAAACTACAATGTGCAAAATAAACCAAGGCATGTCGGTAAAAGACTTCAACCGTCTGGGCAAAAAAAAACTTGTCACAGATGATGAAATCTCCGACGCCGAAATACTAGAAGCACTTATAGATCTCGCTCCAACCCCCAAGACGAGAATAACCGAAGAAGATTCTGCAAATAGGAAACCCGCAAGGCGAGACAACCCTCCGGCTGCCCTCCAGTGCGAGAATCGGCATCCCATTCCGACACCCTCCAGCCACGAAACAGGGCTGGAAAATATCCCGAAGGGCTCCATGGTAGTAAGCGCTCTAGGCAGTTCTGCCACTCCGGAGCAACAAATCAGCGAAATGAAGGGGCGACATCGAAATGGCACCCTCGTCCCCACAACCCCTCGAAAAACGAAGATGGCTTTGCCGACTGAGAGCCACGACAATACAAGTGATATATCAGCGGATGACTTGGGAGTAGACCTACAGAGCGACAGAACCGCCCGGACTCTAAGCCCATTGAACACAATACAAAGCCCGGACATCTCAGAGGTGATATGGCCGGGAAATTTGAGTCCAACTATCAGCCCCACTACTAACTCAAAACGGCTAGAACCAGTAAATAGCAACAAACTTAGAATTGAACCACAGAAGGTAGCATCGCCCACAAGCCTAGTGGCCGTTTGGACGCAGACTAAGGGAGCAAACTCGTCCACACAGACCCCCCCAAATGATAAACAAAAGAAGCCAGCTCCTCAGAACTTACCAAATCCACGCCCGTATAAAGGACATAACCTGCCCCAACAATTTTCATTGGATGAGTCCCTCGCTACCCCAAACAAAGCCAGAAGGAGCAGTGAGGCTTCGGCCCCAGCAAAAACGAGACCCCAGGGAAAAAACACGACACTCTGGCTTTTATGTCAGCAATAACAATAGCGCTCACCCCCTTCTGTAAACTTTATGAAGCATTGAGCGACTCTCGCTGAAAGACCAGACCACGCTACTAGCAATGACACATACCAAGCTCCTATTTCTTGAAGGATGCATTACAGCACTGGGAACATGCCCACTCGAAAAGCCAACGGGCGCACCAGGTCGCTCTTCCCCTCTAAGGGGACAGGAAAAGGAGGGACAAATCCTAAAACCTGCTGTGCTCATTTCAAGAAGAAACAAAACTACCCAAACCGAACCATGCTGCCATCCGATGTCCATGGGAGAAAATTTGTCTTCTGCCTTAAATCTAACCCGGGATGGCCACTTTCCGCTCTTCTCCGCTTTTTCCTCTAAACCAAAACCTTGCTTGCCTCGGATATCTGCATCAAAAGCCCCCAAAGGGCCAGCAGAAGGCACTAACATCTCAAGGGCCACAAAGCCGGACAGTCCACCAAAGTCCAAGTCTTCAACCCAAACATCCCTGAGAGCGGCCCAAGAAGAAATAGTCCTAACTCTCGGAGCCCCGCCGAGTCTAACTCGTGAAAAGAGACAGAAAAACCAAGGGGAGATCGCTCTACAACAGTCCTCTGAAAGCGGAACGAGTCTCAAACCTTCCCGGGCCTATGAAAAAATGCCTGCCATTCAGCCACTAACAAACTCACCGAAATCCGTGGACGACTTTCTTAGAGACAAGACCTCTATGAACATTTCCCAGCATCTTGATTCACCAGACGAAAGCATTCAAATCGATTTAACTACAGACAAAAGAACCCCGTCCCCAAAACGACTGGCGGAGGAAAGTGGTCAAAGAACACACGGGCACCACCCGCCATTGAGCAAAGCACTGAGAACAGAGCGAAGAACCCGGGGAAGATCAAAGGAACTGAGTTTTTGGAAACAGCCATTAGGAAAAAAAGCAGTTCTCCCCGCGGAGGTTACAAAAATAACTCGAGGAGTGGGTAATAGCCCAAGATCTCGCGAACGTCCAGAAGCCCAGAGAAGGCTGACAGAACTCAATTCTTTCATAAGACAGAAAAAACACAGACAAGAGTCAAAAACAACAACCTACAAACTGGAACAGAAACCCGGGAACACCAAGTACATAACCTTGAACAGAAACATGATACTCCGAATCTTCGGTAAAACTACCTCGCTAAAAAGCTTGAGGTCAGACGACCTGGCACTGGTTGAACCGTATCACAAAAAATCAACAGCAAAAGCCTACATACATCTAAAAGCGTCATTCGTGATTAAAGACCTTGAGGACACCAGGCGAGAACTACATAAATCCGGAATCAGGATACTAAACTGGTCGGAGTCCAATAGTGAAGCAGCAAGGGAGAGAGAAACAATAAGAAGTCCGCACCCGAAAGCCCGAGACCGCTCAGAACCAAAGAGACGGGACTATGAGACCTCGTCCCGCACCCCGCGGTGGAGAAAACAGAAGCGAGTGTCTCCGCTAATCCGACACAAAACTTCAAACTACGAAAGAACTCACTTGGAAAACTGAAGGGAGTACGCATGGCTTGAAACACCCAGGCAAAATCTGAGGAGAGAACTAGTCCGTGAACCTACACCCCACACGGAGGGAAGAGAAATTGAATCAAGAGAGAGTACAGAAAAGACAAAGGAGCAAAAGTGGCAGACAACCTCTTCTATTCCTCCCTGCGTCTCTAAAGCATCAGAGAAACCTACCTCTCAGAATTCCATCCAACAAAGAACCAGCGCGCCTGTTGAATCCCAGGACAGCCAAAGCATAAGGAAGCAACTGTGGTCCTGGCTACCGAAAGCCCTTCTCAAATCACCACAAAAATAGCAACTAGCAGGGCCTAAACAGCCGCCTCGATACACCGTGGGCGAAACAAATGAAATCACCCTAAAGCTGGGCTCTTGGAATACATGTGGATTCAAACATCTAACACACAAAGGAGGAATCAACTTAGGGCTGTTTGATATCTTGGCCCTACAAGAAACTTGGCTCACGGAGGTACCGTCCTTGGACGGCTTTGAAATTGTTCTCTCCCCGGCAGTGAAAAGCCGCTTGGGCAGGCCATCGTCTGGAATTTTACTAGCGGTTCGTGCAGGGAGTGGAATCAACATTTAGAAAGTCCTGGAATCATCCAAACACCATCTGGTAGTATCCTTGGAATGGGCAAGCCCCCGTGCGTCAAAAACACATCCAAAAAAAGATCCTCAGAAGGCTAAGCTCGCAATGATTGTTGTATACTGGAATTCCCTAGTAATCTCTGACGCAAAGTTTCTCAAACTGATTGAAAAATCAATAGACACCCTATTTGTGGAGGAAAACACAGTTCACATAATAATCTGTGGAGACTTAAATGCCAATTGTCTGACCGGAAGGGAACGTTCGAGTGAGTCTAAAAGGAAGCGCACAAAGGAAGAAAGAGGAGCCCAATGGAATGACCTCATGGCTTCCAGAGGATTCAGTAACATGGCGAAGGACTTCCCTGCTACAAATAGACCTCCGACGTGGAAAAGAATGAAAAATTCTGCGACAATAGACTATATCTTCACATCTGCAGAAATGCAGAAAGTGATGTCCTCATTCGAGGTGATTAAAACAGAAGCTAGCGATCACAACTTACTACAAGCAACGTGGATCTCAAGTTGCAAAGACAAAATGAGGTGGAGGCACACGGTCGAAAGTAACAATCAAGGAACCCCCCTTAAGGCTAACAGCAGAAAAAATCGACCAACTAACTTTAAAACACTCTTGCTGCAATTCAACAGTAGATTACCAACCGCTGCTCAGCCCTCTCAAAATCCTCTCGAACAAGAACAAGGGGACGGACTCGGCCAAGTCGCACCAATTTGACAAACAGGTGGTGGCCAGAAGGGCCATAATACAAAAGCTAAAAAGGTGGACGAAAAGAAACAACTCGACAGCACTGCAAGAAGAACTGAAAGAAGAAACGAAAAAATACAAAGCATGGATAAAAAGCCATCGAATAAATCTGTACCAAAAAGAGTCTGAAACAATGCTGAAAAAAGGGGCGGGAAAAGATGCTAGAGACTTTTGGAAACTGCTAAATCAAGTGTGCACGACCAACTCAAACACCCCTTGTAACGCAGTAAGCGAAGAAAATTGGATAATGCATTTCACTGATCTGTTTCGAGCACCACCAAAGGCGAACCCTCCAAACCATGAGGAAACCGAAACAGAGTGGATTGACGTGTCCGATAAAGAAGACATCCATGATTTGCTGAGAAAACTCAAAGCTTCCAGAGCACCTGGTCCAGACGGGATCACAAACACCGATCTGAAAACATACTCCGAAAACTGGGTGCCTTTCATAAGCCAGGTGCTCAGCAACTGTTCAAATTCCAGAACCGTCCCGAGGTCCTGGACCTCAGCTATAGTGGTACCCATCTATAAAAAAGGCGAAAAGTCGGATCCACGCAATTACAGGCCAATTGCCTTGCTGGACACAATCGGGAAAATATACGGTTCCCTGCTCCTAAAGAGATTCCAAAACTGGGCAAAGAGCGCCCCCTGCGCCGATCCATTTCAAGCTGGATTAAAAAAAAATCAAACTGCCACAGTTAACATCATGCTACTTAGCATAATCAAAAGTAAGTCTCTGCAAGGATCCTCAAGAACTTTTCTCGCTTTCATCGACCTATCGCAAGCATTCGATATGGTGGACAGAGAAATGCTATGGGAGAAGTTAAAAACATGGGATTGTCCCCCGAACATCCTTGCTCCAATAAAAGCTCTCCACAAAGGAACAACCATGAGGGTCAAACTAGATCATCAGGGCTTACTTTCGGAAGAGATCGCAACCAACCGAGGAGTGAAACAGGGTTGCCCGTTGGCCCCCGAATTATTCATTGCTTTCCTGGGGGACATAAAAGAAGCAACCAAGCAGACTCGATCGTTTCCTCCGAAAATTGGTAATACACCTGTCTCGAGAATGCTATACACCGATGATATCACCCTGCTGGACACAACTGAAATTGGTCTCCAGAGACAAATGAACGATCTAGCAGAGTTAATCAACCAGGCCAACTTAACCATAAACAAAGCAAAACCAAAAGTGCTTATACTGGGAAACAAAACCAAAAAAGCGAAAGACTTCACCTGGAACCTTGAAAAAGTCAAAGTGGAAACAGTAAAAAACTTCAGATACCTGGGTGCAATAATAGACAGCACTCCCACAGACTCAGCGATGCAAACAGAACTCTGGAAGAAAGTACGTTCCATGACCTCCCAAGCTAGAGTGCTGGACAAGAAATTTGGCCGCTTTTCTCTGATTCCGACAATTACTTTCTACAAAGCCAAGGTTGTCCCGGCCCTGACATACGGAGCAGCTGCGATGCCATCGGTTCCAAACACAATATGGAAAAAACTAGAGGGTTACTTCTGGAAATCAGTATTAAATCTGCCAAAATCAACCCAGATGGAGGCAATAAGACGAGAACTTGGCCTCGTCTCACTTGGCACGACAGTGGAATTGGCAAGTGTATCCCTGTTCAGAAAAACAATCCTTCCTGACGCACCACCTCTTTACAAACTAATTGACTTAGAGATCAAGAAAGGCGCGTGCAGTATGATTCTGAATTGGGCCGAACTTATAAAATCAAAGCTGACCCAAATTGCGTGCACAAAAGAAGACCTCATCACGAATCCAAATAAGATTAAAAAAAAACTGGAAGAGGCCGACTGGATTAACACCGAAGAGACAGCTAAAAGAAATAAGACCTTGTCCAC
The DNA here is from genome assembly GCF_040938575.1 of Ambystoma mexicanum. NCBI lineage: Eukaryota > Metazoa > Chordata > Amphibia > Caudata > Ambystomatidae > Ambystoma > Ambystoma mexicanum. The sequence continues at coordinate 908,253,886 of NC_090930.1, forward strand.
CTTCCCTCAAGCACCAAAGAAGCTAAATGAGATAACCCAGCTACTCAGAAGATTTCCAAACAAAACTATGAGACACTTTCTTCTAAGAGCTCGCCTAAATCTGTTACACACAAACGAGATTCTGTTTGCAAGAGGACACTCGACCTCTAAAAGCTGTCGTCTATGCAAAGCCGACTCTGAAACAGTAAGACATTTGCTAATGGTATGCCCAGTAATGCACCAGCTTCGTTTACTATATCTTCTCCCGCACCTTGAACTACATACTGATAGCGAAGAGGAAATATGGTGGAACCGCCTAATCAGTGGACAAAAAACAAACTAGTCGATCGCAACTGCAAAAATCCTACAGAATGCCCTACTGCAGTGCACACAGAGTACGCCACCGACTGCAAGCACATAACTTGAAGAAAAGTCGCCCTTTTTGTTAAATCCAGATTCTGGATAAACACAAATAAATAAAAAAAATAATAAAAAAAAAATATTGAATTGCAAAGATTATTTCACTGCCGTTTCAATTTAAGAATTTTGTTGCAGATTTTGTTAAGTGCAATGTGCACGGACTCATGCCCAGAGTTAATACAGAAGCAGCAGAAGGATTCGGTCTTGACAGTATTACAATCATGGACAAAACACTCCAGCCACTTGATATACAAATCCCCATGTACTTTACATTCCGTTAGGATGTTTTGGGCTGACTAGTTTGGACGCAGCACCACATTAACGACAGCTCCTGGCATCTTCAGGAAAACCCTGCTCAGGCCCGATAGAAGCCAAGACAGGTACTTTACCTATTCTTAGCAATAGCAAGAATCTGCGCAGTGCAGGCGTGGCACAGAGAAGTAGGAAGCCTTGTGGGGATTTGAATTTTTGGTCGAGTATATCCATGATGGTGCAATAGCTTGGAAGTTTGGCAAGGTGTCTAGTTCTCGCACCAATCCCAATGTTCAAGTTTTCCAACTAGTTTCTTAGCCAGGTTAGGTAGGAAGGCTCACTTTCCAATCTGGTTTCTAGGACATGTTTTCAAAGTCTGCAGGTACAAGGGAGGACAGAGTGGTTAAATCCATGGTCGGCAATTGTTGGCACAATACATTTAGTACAGGGCAGACAGGTGCCTTGTGAGTCTTTAGGAAAAGGAGACATCTCCCTTGAATTACCTTAGCAGGCAAGGAAGTGAGACCTAGCTCGAGACAGAATATTTACATAGGGACACTTGGGCCCAGCTCCAGCATTCTCTGCCAAAATTTCCCTTTGAGGACTTTCAGCCATGCAAGGTCCTTCATACCAATGGCCTCTAGGCCAAACAGCACAGCAGGGCAGAAACATTGCCTATACATTGTCCATACCGGATTGAGGATAAAAATCAGAGGCTGCTCCAACACATCAGTGTAGCATGTTTATTTTTAAATTGCCTTACGTTAGCTCTCTTTCAAATAATAATAGCTGGCCTTGGAGGTGAATTTGATTCCAAGATATTCGTAGCTGGACACCGTGGAGATCGCCACCTTCTTATAAGAGAAGTGCATTAGCTTGGTCTTTTCTAGGTTTAGGACCAGGTTGTGTTCCAAGGCATATTTTGCAGGACTTCCTTGAATCTTTTTAGTCCTGCAAAAGTGTGATCAAAGATAATGAAGTCATCAGCATTGGAAACACAGGAGACTTTCGTCTCCATTAATTTGGGCGGGTAGGTGTGGGCCGCTTCCAGAGCAATAGGGAGTTCGAATAGGTAGATCTTAAATAACAGGGGGGCAAGTGAGCACCCCTGTTTGACTCCTCGATTGGTGGTTATGGGCACAGAAAGCAGACCGCTATTATCGAGTCTAACTTGGACTAAGGTGTTGTCATGTAGCCCCATGATTGGCAGTAGCAGGTCACGTGGGCATCCAAAACAGGACATCTTACCCCAAAGAGTACTCCTCTTGACAGTATCCAATGCAGCCTTGAAAACAAAATCAAGGCTTCATAGAGGCTTGGTGAGCCTTTGGTCTTAGCCGCCTTGATCAAGGAATCAAATAGCCACAGTCAGTGGGTAGTGCCTGTACCCTACCGGAAACACATTTGGAATTTGCTCAGTATCAACCCACTTAGCCATTCTCTCTAGCAGTAAAGATGCAAAAAAATGCCGGTAGAGTCTAGCATAGCGAGTAATCTAAAGTTCTTTAGTTCTTTGGGCAAGTTTTCGGACCTTTCTTATGCATGGGGTTAGAATCGAGGCCCGCCATGATAACGGAATCAACTCTTTGTCGCTTACTTTTGTAAATGAGCAATGTATCATTTCCTCACAAAAGGCTGCGTTCTTTTTTATTACCGCATTAGGGAGTCCATTTGGGCCAGGAGCTCTAGAGTCCTTTAGCACTGCAATTTTCCGCCTGATCTCTTTGCGTGAAAACCTGATGTCAAACTTACTGTGGGATTGTCCCTGGGGATGGTTGGGTCATAGAAACAGTAACTAATATGACTCAGCCACTCAGATTCCCCAATAGGACATATCTCATGTCGAGATGTATTCAATTATTCAAGTAGAAACCCCTCAAATATTTCCAGAACTTTCGTGAATCCTTGGATTGAGAGACCTCTACCAAATATTGCCATTGTGCAGTTCTACCAATGAAAACCCGATCTTTAACCCATCTTCTGTATCTGTTGTTAACCTTGTGCATATCAACCAGGGCATCTGCAGGGGTGCAGGCAAAATTTCAAATCATATTTAATTCCCGCCCCAGCAGCTTTTTGGTTTCTCGAATGTCCCCATCAAAGTGATATTTCGCTTTCCCTCTGGTCAACAGAGTACTGGGTCTTTTGTGTGGCCAAGGTTCGGGTACTATCCTTTCTTTTCGCCTGAATACCATCCGCGGTGAGGCATTTTGCTATGGAGAGCCACTTGTCAAACTGCATACAATAATAAATGCCGGCTTTCCCAATAGTCTTGTCAGTCCAGTGTATTCTGCAGCGCAGGGTTCCTTTCTAATTCCCCAGTTTGCCTCCATGTGTGCATGGTAGGGTTATTCACTATGTATAGTGTGAGAATGGCATGATCGCTAATTGTGACCACAATTTCAAACCTCTTAATCTGTGGTAAAGCAATAGAGTTACAAAAGACATAGTCGATTGTAGATATCCTTGTATTTGTTGTTTTATATAGCGCCTTAATCCAAGGCGCTTTACAATGAACAAAATATACATTAAACAAGGAACAGTAGAAGAAATAATGGTAAACATTAGTCAAACCAGAAAATCAGCATGTAGAACAATTTACATATGAGAAAGAAGAGGAGAGGAGGTGGGTGGAGAAAGAAGGAGAGGGGAGAGAGAGTAGTGAGTGAAGGGAGTAGTAGGAAGAAGGGAGATTGAGTAGAGATGGGGAAGATAAAGAACACGGAGAAGGGTACAAGAAAGGGAAAGAAGGGTAAGAGGGGGAAGGGGATCAGGGAGGGGAATGAAAAATAAGAGACTTCAGTGAGGGGCAGAAGGAAGAATAGGAAGGGGAGGAACGGATAGAGAAAGGTGGGGCGTTCCAGTGTAAGGGGGCAAGGAGCTGAAAGGAACGGAAACGAGAAGAGGCACAAGGGGGTGGGGAACTGAAAGTAAGAGATCAGCAGAATGAAGGGAGCGAGAGGGGGTGTAAAATGAGAGAAGAGAGAGGAGAGGAGAGGTAAGGAGGAGCAAGGTCGTGAAGAGATTTAAAGACCAGACAAAGGAAGTGACATTTAAGTTGGAAATGGAAAGGAAGCCATTCTAGCTGAGAAAGTGAGTTGGAAATGGAGTCATGAGGCGAGAGAAGACAGAGGGTGCGGATGGCAGAGTGATAAAGGGATTTGAGTGGGGCAAGGTGGGAAGCGGGAAGACCAAAGAAGACAGAAGAACAATAGAAAAGATGAGGGAGGAGATAAAAAGTTTGGTAGCATGGAAGGTGAGAGAGGAACAAACTTTACGGATGTTGAAGAGATGATAGCGACATGCCCGAGAGGTGAGGGAGATAGGAGTAAAGGAGAGGGAAGAGTCAAAATAATTGCCAAGATTACGAGCATGGTTGGAAATAGGGAGACTAGAAGGGGGAAATTGAATAGAAGGAGGAGGAAGTGTGTTGGATGGAAAGAACAAGACTTCAGTCTTGTCCGTGTTGAGAGAGAGTGAGATGACATCCAATTGTTAATGGCAGTAAGACGGGAAGACACATTGAGATTTAAGTCAGAGGTGAAGCAAGAAAAGGAGAGAAACAGTTGGGTGTCATCGGCATAGAAATGATGAGAAATCCCAAAGGAGGAGATGATAGGAGCGAGGAGTGAAGTGTAAAGAGAAAATAAGAAGGGTCAGATGACAGAGCCTTGGGGAACACCATATTGGAGAGGGAAGGTAGAAGAGGTTTGTCTGCCCCAAGAAATGGCAAAAGAGTGGTGGGAGAGTTAAGAGGAGAGCCAGTTAAGAACAGAGCCTTTGAAACTGAGAGAGGAAAGAGTATTGAGAAGTAAGGGGTGGTCGACAGTGTTGAAAGCAGCAGAAAGGTCATGGAGGAGAAGGATTGAGCATTGCTTGGAATAGCGAGTAGTAAAGAGAGTGAAGGACATAGGTGAGAGCGGACTCAGTAGAATGTTTGGGACAGAAGCCAGATTGCGACGGGGGAAGGAGAGAGTGCGTATTGACAAAAGTAGAGAGCTGAGAATATGCTAAGCGTTCAAATAATTTGGAGAAAAAAGGTAAAAGTGAGATTGGGCGAAAGTTGGAAGCGAGGAGAGGATTAGCAGAAGGCTTCTTTAGTATAGGGATAATAGTGGTATGCTTGAAGGCAGTCGGGAAGGCGGCCGTAGAGAGACAAGTATTGAAGAAGGAGGTTAGATAGCGTAAGAGATGGGGGTACATCTTAGGAATAAGAAGGGTTGGGATGGGAGGGGGCAGCAGTAGGGTGGGATTTAGTTAAGAGGAGAGAAATATCAGAGGGAGTGATAGGAGAAAATAGACATTTGAGCTGAAGGGGAATGTAGGGAGGGGAGGGGAATTAGAAGGAGAACATACCATTTTTTGGCAAAGAGAAATAATTCTTTCAGAGAAGAAGTTGCCAAAGTCAGAAGGAGAAAGAGGGGAGGTAGAAGAGTGGTCTGGAGCTTGAGGGGAGAGGAGACGAGAGAGGGTTTGAAAGATACGACAAGGATGAGAAGCTTGGGAGTGAAGAAAGTTAGAAAAGTATGAGCGTTTGGTGGATTTAAGGCAGGAGAAATATAGAGAATGATAAGAGAAGTAGGCGGTTTGGTTAGGAAGAGGGGGATTTAAGCCAGCGACGCTCAAGGCGATGGAGGAGACAATGCTTGGACAGGAGGTGAGGAGAGAACCAGGGTTGGGAGGGCTTACGAGTAGGGCGGAAAGAGGAGAGGGGATGCAGTAGATCGAGACTAGAGGAAATAGAGGAGAAAAGAGGATAAGGCAAGGTCAGCAGGGAGGGAGGAGAAATCAGAAAGGGGTGGAAGAGAAGAAGAGCAGGCATCAAGGAAGAGTGAAGGGTTAAAGTTCCAGAAGTCACGTCGAGTAAAAGGTATGGATGAGGGTAGAGGAGAGGGAGATTTAGAGCGGGCAGTAAGGGAACAAGATCAGAACATGATCAGATAGATGGGTAAAGAGGAGACAGGAGAGGAAGAGTAGGAGGAATTAAAGATGAGATCAAGAGTGGAACCAGAAGAGTGAGTTGGAGAAGAGAGAAGGTAGGAATCTATGATCGAGATAAGAGCTGAGGGGAGGTTGCAAGGTGAAGGTTGAAATCGCCAAGTACAGTGAGGGGAGAAGAGGAAAGGGAGACAAGAGAGGGGAGGTGGTCAAGGTCATCATAAAAAGAGGGAGGGGGGCCAGGAGGTCTATAGATAATTAGGAAGAAAATGGGATGAAGATGATTTATACAAGTATTCAAAAAAAGTGAATGGAGGAAGAGATAGTGATGAATTCGATAAAAGGTATTTAGGATGGAAGAGGATACCAACACCTCCACCACAACCAGACGGATGAGAGAATTGAGAAAAGGAAGAGGAAGGGGTAGTAAGAGAGGCAAGGACAGTAATGGGATCCAAGTTTCAGTTAGACAGAGGAAATGAAGGTTGAAACAAAAGAATATGTCTAAAACAGCAGCAGTCTTATTGCAAAGGGATCTGGCATTCCAAAGAGCAAGATTGATTAGATTGGAAGGTTGGATTGGAGGGTAGATGAGGTTAAGACGATAAGGAAGGGCAGAGATGAAAGGAGGTGAATGGGGCAGGGGTTTGAGCATAGGAATGTACATGAGGAATAGGGGAAGGATGAGAGGGAAAGGAAGAGGGAAGGGGAGGGAGCGGGACGGAAGAGGTGAGGAGAAAGGTGGAAAGGAAAGTAGAGATCTAGCGATTCGCATGACAGGAAGGGGGAGAGAATGCAGAGAGTAAAAGAGTGGAGAGGAAATAGAAGAGTGTGGTAATGATAGGGCCGTAGAGTAAGGTGATGATAAATGGGGGAATGGAGGGAGAGGCCAAAGGCGAGGTGGGTGGGATGAGCAGAAGAACCCTCTAAGTTAGTAGTACACTGAATAGCACATCAATCAGCAGCATACACTACTTGGACAAGGCGAAGAAGAGCACTCTCACAGGTGGGGTCACAGAACCACCAAGTCACCCCAATGATAAGGATCTTGGCCTCATCCCTCCAAGTTCTCTTTCTGGGGATGTTGCCATATTACTCCGCCATACAGCAAAGTACAATCCCATTTGTGTAAAGTCAACCCAAATATTTCCCTTTCGGGAGTCTTTTTCAGCAGTAGCAGATGTAGACTTACTTTTAACAAACTGAGTGTCATTAATTTCATAAGGACAAAAGCATTTGGCATTAAAATCACCCAAACATATATCTCGGCCCTTGTGACATGACTTTGAATATCTCCTATGACATCTAATACAAGATCCAAGACACTGCAGCCTGATGGGTCGTATATATTAATGAGATTAATAGCAACAACATCCTTATTTGTACTCACCGATACGTCCATTACATAAGGGCTGCCCCCTGCAACATGGATTCTTGTTGCTTTTAGGCGATTTGTAAAGCCAATAATGAGGCCACCAGAAGGGCGGCCTCTTGGGCCTTTATTAGCCCTTAGTTGGAAAATTTGGTAGCCGTCAATCAGTAAATCAGAACATAATCAAACTTACTGTGAGAGGAAGATATCTTTAAGCATCAAGAATTCAAGGAATCCTCCAGGCCCAAGAAGATGGACAAATCCACGAGTGTTCCAAGAAGAAATGGCTAGTTCTCAATTTCCAGCGTCAGGTTTGTTGCGGTTATCGAAAACCAGCAAGTTCAGGATACCTAGGATATTTGCCTGTAGTGATGGGCAAGTGCTACCGTAGCCGCTATTGACGTTGGCTGGTTTGGCAACATCTTTAAAACAGATCTAGCTGCAGAGTTGTTTCCGTGATAGGAGTTTCCTCACAAACATCGAGGTCATATCCCAGCTCAGCATCAATCTTTGAAGGATATTATCATTTGAGCCGTTTCGGTGGTGCTAGAGTAGATTTAACTGAATTGGTATTTAGAGTCCTTGATAGGTTCGATGCAGTCCAAGTCCTTAGTATCAAGAACCATCAAGGGAAGAATTTCTTGAGCGAGTGCCAAGAAATCTCTTCTATTTATATTTGGATGGAATCTAGGTTTGCCACAAACTTTATTTCTAATCGTGATTGTTCGGGACAAATTGGTCAAACCTTCACCTATGGTTGCATCCGAAACCGTAGGGACCTCCTTTGGTAGTCTGTCCAAACATGGCTGGACTATGTTGGAGCAACAGGGATTTTCTGAAGGCATTGCTGAATTAGAGATGGGACGGGGTAAAACAGGGTGAATGGGAAGAGTCGGGGGATTCAGAAGAACAAGTTACTCTCTTACCTGGTAACATTCTTTCGATGCGATGGTCCGACGACGTATTCCATATCTATGACAGTAATCGCCACAGCTATGCTGCTTCGGAAAAGCTTTCGGCGTCTGCGTCCTGCATTGATGACGTCGATGTGCTGTCCTCGAGGGCCTCCGTCGAGCCATCATCACCGGATGTTATAAGTAGAACGCACAACGCCCGTAGCCTCAGTTGTAGTTTTTTCCCCCAGAACGTGTGGCACCAATCTTCTTCCAGTATGACCACATAAAGCCTTGCGGAAACGTAAGCTGCAATCGCATAAGAAATTCTGTAGCGGGGTAGGCAGGGAGGGAGCGATATGGAATACGTTGTCGGACCATCCGATCGAAAGTACATTACCAGGTAAGAGAGTAACTTGTTCTTCGAGGGGATTGGGTCCTCCGACGTATTCCATATCTATGACAGACTCCCAAAGCAGTACCAACATATGGAGGAGGGAACAAGAATTTAGAATATAGAAATTTAGAATGCCCAATCAAATTGCAGAGTAAAGGACCGCCTTGCCAAAGGCCAGATGCTGCCCATGGATAGAATCTAGGGAGTAGTGTCGTACAAAAGTATGGACCGAAGCCCAAGTGGCTGCTTCACAGATGTTATGAATAGGAACACCCCTCTGCAGGGCAGTAGAGGCAGCCATACCCCTAGTAGAATGGGCCAATGGTCCTGTAAGCCTACGGGAGGGTCCTTACCTGTCAAGAGGTAACATTCAGAAATTGCCAAGATAATTCATCTAGACAGAGTCTGCTTAGGAGCGGATTGTCCACTCTGACCTGGGACATGCATGAAATGTAGAAACTTCAAGCTCTCCTAGGATCTATCCTTTGGAGCCTCTCCTCGTCCTTACCAGGATGCGGAGGAGGATAAAATGCCGGAAGAATGACCTTCTGGTTTAAATGAAAATCCGACACCACTTTCGGACGAAAGGAAGGATGAACTCAGTGAAGGGTGGCTTAGCTGAAAGTGCCTGTAACTCACTCACTCTGCGAGCAGAAGTGACCACAACTAAAAATACAGTTTTAAGGGTTAACAGTCTTAAAGGACAAGAATGTAAAGGCTCAAATGGAGCACCCATTAGAAGCTTGAGAACAAGGTTCGAATCTCAACCGGGTACCTGGAAAGGTGACGGAGGGAACACATTAGTGAGCCCTTTCAGAAACTGAGAAATTAAAAGGGATCTTAAAATAAGAACACTCCTCAGACAAGCACTTAAATATGGACAGCGCCGCCAGGTAACCTTTAATGGTACCCACTTGCAGGCCCTTGTGGGCTAAAGAAAGCAAAAAAGACAGAACCACAGGAATGTCACATGAAAAAGTATCCACATTCTTAACCCTGCACCAGTCGCAAAACTTTCTCTAACGGCAACGGTACAGGGACTTTGTTGCCAGCCATCTGGCCGAAAGCAACACCTCCATCACGTCTTCAGGGAGGTCCCAATCCTTATACCTCAACCTTTCAGAAGCCAAGCGTGAATGTTGAGGGATCCGACCTCTGGATGGAGAACCTGAACCACTCCCGTGAGAGCAGATCGTCTCGGTAGGGAAGACGACATGGAGGGCAGATGGACAAGTCGAGAAGGTCTGGGTACCACGTCCTCCAGGCCCATGCCGGAGCAATGAGGATCATCCGGGAAAAGAACCTTCATAACCTCTGCAGCACTTGCAGGATGACGGGGACTGGAGGAAACGCGTACAGCAGTGGGAATGATAACTCCATCACGAACGTGTCTCATAAGGCTCCTCTTGGAGGAAATTCCCACAAGCAGAACCTTTCGCACTTTTGGTTGACACTGGAGGTGAAGAGATCCACTGGAGGGCCCCCCAAAGGGCAAAAATCTCCAGGAGAATCTCCCGAGCCAACTCCCACTCGTGAGAGATTGCGCTCTGCCTGCTCAGAGCGTCTGCTGTCTTTTTTTGTCTCCAGCCAGATGAACTGCCGAGATCGAAACTTCCTGCTAGATGACCCAGAACCAGAGCTGCATCGCCTCCCTGCACAGAGGAAGTGACCCTGCCCCCCCCCCCTTTTTGGTGAGGTAGTGCATGGCCACTGTGTTGTCCGTCAGAATCAGGACATTCTTTCCTCGCACAGTCGGCAGAAAAGCCTTCAGGGCAAGCTGGATGGCCCTCAGCTCCACCAGATTGATAAGGAGTCTGGACTCTGACGGAGTCCAGTGACAGCTGACTCAACTCGTTGGCATGAACTCCCCATCCCGTGAGGGATGCGTCCGTCACGATCGTCACCTCCGGCCAGGGTAGCCAAAATGGAGCCCCCCCTCATCAGATTGCCTTCGTCGGCCCACCACAGACGGTCCTGAGCGACCGAGGGCGGCACCTGAACAGGGTCCGACATCCTGCCGGAGGACTGTGGCCACTGTAGCTTGATAGCCCATAATAGAGATCTCATCCGCAACCGGGCCTCTGGCACCAGAAGAATGCAGGATGCCATGAGGCAGAGCAACCTCAAGAACTTGAACGCCGGGAGACTCTGGGCATGTCGAAACTTGTATACCATCTGCTGAATGTGAAGAGCCCTCACCTGGGGAGGAAACCACTGCCCCAGGGATGTGTCGAGCACTGCTCCGATGTACTGGAGCTGCTGAGCTGGCGTCAAGTGGGACTTCTTAAAGTTGAGGGAGAAGCCCAGCTTGTGAAGGGAGTGGCAGGTGACGGACAGATGATCCAGGAATTGCTTTGGAGAGCGCGCCCTGATCAACCAATCGTCCAGGTAGGGGTAGACGTGAATCCCCCCTTTCCAGAGATGCGCTGCCACCACCACCATGAGCTTGGTGAAAACCCTCGGGGCGGAGGTCAATCCAAACGGCAGGACCCGAAACTGAAAGTGCGAGTCGCCAACCGCGAACCTCAGGTACTTCTTGTGCTTGGGATGGATCGGCACATGAAAGTAAGCGTACTTGAGGTCGAGAGACACCAACCAGTCCTGAAGTTGAAGGGCCTGGAGGACTTGAGAGAGAGTAACCATCTTGAACTTGTCTTTCCCGAGGAGCTTGTTTTAACCGCGCAAGTCCATGATGGGTCTCAATCCCCCGTCTTTCTTCAAAATCAAAAAATAAAGGGAATACCATCCCTTGTTCCTCTCCGCTACAGGCACCAGTTCTATGGCGCCTTTCTCCAGCAGGACTTGCATTTCCTGCGCAAGGAGCGGATCCTGACTCTTTAAAGAGAGATTCCCTCTTGGATTGTCATGAGGCCTCTGCCGGAAAGGAAGACAGTAGCGGTGGGCTACGATCTTCAGAACGCACACATCTGAAGTAATGGCACGCCATTCTACAAGATGCTGCACCAGCCTTCCCCCAACCGGCGAACCATGGGACATGCCCTCATGACTGAGCTGAAGCGGCTGTGGCATTGCCCGAGGGTAAAGGGGAAACTGCCCGAGCGGCCTTGGCACCTCTAGTACCTTGTTTTCCACCTCTGGTACTCCTACGGTGGCCCCTTTGACTTTCAGCTCCTCTCGATCTACCAAAGGATGAGTAATATCGAAAGGAACCTCCCCTCCATTGCTGTCATGTAGGACGAAAAGGCAGAGGTTGGTCAACTGAGCGCTCAACGACTTTGCTGCAGCTTTGGAGGTCTGCAACCTCAAGGCTCTCGTCAGCCTTGCTGCCAAAAAGATCTTCACCATCAATGGGCATGTTGAGGAGCCGGGCTTGCACTTCAGTAGCAAACCCCGACTTCGGCAACCACGCAAATCTGCGTATTACGGTGCTCACCGCCCTGCACCGGCTGACACAATCTACCATGTCCAGACCCGACTGAACGGACTCACACATGGCATCCTTGCCATCCTGCACCATAGCAAGGAAACCATCCCATTCCTCCCCTTCGGGAATATGATCAGCCGCTAACGAAATACAGTTCCACAGAGTGTGCGTGAAACGTGACAAGGCACACGCAGAGTTGGCTGCCTGTAAAGCCATACCCCCTGAAGAAAACACTTTCTTCGCCCAGCCATCTAAACACTTGTCTCTATCAGGAAGGATGGTAGGATACGACGCCTGCTATGCTGGGGCCGTAGCCGCCTGCACCACCAAACTCTCCAGAGTGGGGTGCGTGGTCAAGTAGCAGGGGTTGCTACTGGCTGGACGGTATTTTCACGGCAAAGACTTGCTCACTGCTGGGAGACTCTCCGGGGCAGTCCAAGCCCCTGCCACCCTTCTTTGCAAGGCCATATGAAATGGCAGTACCGGGTCAGTCGGTGGACCTTGGTCGAGGATATCCATCAGGTCATCCTGCAGAAAATCCACTGGTGGTGCAGACCACCCCAAGTATTCCGTACCCCTCGACATAAGGCGACGGTACGAGGACTCGGCATGGGTGCCAAGCCTAGAGAACTCCACCCCCGGAGAGGTGTCCAGACCATTGGCATCGTGCAACGACTGACGCAGGTCTTCAATCTGGCTATGACCATACAAAATCTCATCTGGTACCGTATCCGGAACCAACCCATCCTCAGAAATATAATCCAGAGGCTGGAATGGGGGCAGAGAATAAGGGATAAAAATGTTTTTAGTCTTGTCCAGAGCCTTTCTAAGGGGTTCCACCGTGCCGCGGGGTGTCTCTGACAAAACAGCCTCGAAAGGTGTCGAGGGAATCGGCGTCGACATCAAGCGTTGGGCCAACAGCTTCGACACAGTCCTTGAGGGCGGATACCCGAGAATGTCCTTCGACAGCTTCAGTGCCGATGGCGTCAATGGTTTCCTCAGAGGCAGAGCCTAAGGAGAGTCCCTCGACGACCTCGGCGCCGAAGGCATCAATGTCTTCTTCGAATACTTCACAGGCTCCGATGGTCTCAAGGGCGTGGAGGACCGGGACCTGGAACGGGCATGTCTAGAGCAACCATCCTTGTCCGACCGGGACCTCGAAGGTGCCCGGTGATCACGACGACCGCTCAAGCCCGCAGGCATGCAAGTGGTGTCTCTAGCACGGTCACGGCTGGCGTCTTTCAACAGCGCTGACAGACCGGAGCCCTGCGATTGAAAAATCATCATCTCCTGCCGAAATTAATCCCATTCGGCAGGAGTGGAATGCAGTTGGGACAAGCAACCCGCCGACGGGCGGAGTGCTTGGACGAGGACAGGGAAGGTGACTGGTGCCGGCGCTTCCCTGAGTGCCTCGAAGAGGCAGAGGAATGGCCGGACCCACTCCGGGACCAAGACCCCCAGACCAACAACGATGCAGAGAGTCGCCCCTCGAATCCTCAGTCGAATGGCTGGTAGACCTCGACTTCTGGGGCTTGACCACCATACCTACAGAAAGCTTCTTCTTACACTCCGCAAGGCCTTTGAAGTAAGAGACTGGCAGTCCACACAGTCATCCATGTCGTGGTCCTCACCGAGGCACCAGAGGCAAGCGACGTGCGAATCCGTCAACATCATCTTGGACCCGCAGTCCCAACACTTAAACCCGGCCACGGGTTAGAAGAAGACAAAGACATCATGCAATATCACAAACAAACAGGTTCGAGGAACTGAAAGAACAGAACTCAGAAGAGTCGAGGCGTGCCGAGATCTCCGAAGCGAACACGTTCGTGGAAAAAAACGGAACTGAGGCTATGGGCATTGTGCGTCCTACCTTATAACATCCGGTGATGTCGGCTCGACGGAGACCCTCAAGGACAACGTATCGACGTCATCGACGCCGGACGCCGAAAGATTTTCCAAAGCAGCACAGCTGTGGTGATTACTGTCATAGATATGTAATACGTCGTAGGACCCAATCCCCTCGAAACTACATTCATGTAATTTTGGGACTTGTCAGTTAAAACCTCACTCGTAAGGGTACCGTTCGATATACCTTTTATGTATTGCAGATTCTGTAATGGAGACCTCAGCGATGCTGCAGCCCATTTGCCTTTGACCAGTAGATCCGTTATTTGTCCTTGCCTTTAAAACTCTTCAGTTTCCTGCATTGTTTCTGGGTCAGGAAGATGGCAGAAGGTTGCTTGGGAGTTCAGCTATTTCCTCCGCCTACTCATCATTGATGGCATCCTCTCTCCCTATTGAAGAATTCACTGAATGGCCCTCAGAAGGGGCCAGATTGTGGGACATAAAGGTGACGGCTGCAGCATTCAATCAGTCAAGGTCTCCATCTTCATTAGGTTGAGGAATGCTTTGACTTGTCAGCACTGAGGCCTCCCCCAAGATCTTATCACACATCTTCAGCAGCACTTTCATAGCATACTGCAGTGTGGACAGTTGTGCTCAAGACAGACAATGATGTCCCGTATGATCCCGTACCCCTGTCATCCAGGGGACACATATTAGGTGATGCAGAGAGTCTTTTGCTAGGCTCCTACTTTGATTCATATTCATGCACCGTGCGTTTTAGCAAAGGTTGCTCCTCAACCCATTCCTCAATTGGTAGCTTGTTTTGGACCTGCTGCCCCCCTGAATCTGGGGCTATAGGTACAACATGTTGGGGGCAAGCGAGTCACAGAGGAAATGGCCCAGAGCAAGTAGAGAGTGATTGTTATCCATCACCAAGAAAGACATGTCTAAATGGGGACTGTTGTGCTCACTGCCTGACTTCTCGCCACAGGGAGCCAAGTTGGCATTGGGGGGTCTCTGGAGGGGGGGATGCATAGGTTTGGGTTCGGTAGAAAAGTAGGAGTCAATGGTACCGGCTCCAGGGTCACCATGTTGCTTACCCACCTAGGGGTAAGCAATAGTGACCCGTGCTCTAGAAGAGTTCACATTATTGCCCATGGCACAACATCGGGCACCCTCTCCTAGTTGTGTTTTAGTGTATGGTGCAGGTTTCCGTTGTATATTGATGTTCGAGCTCAAACTCTCCCAGGCATTTTCTGTAAAGATGGTGGGAGGTAGTAGAACTTATGCGAAAGAAGGTAATATTAGTGGTTAAAATCCAATCGTTCGGACAGGCTCCAATGGAACGGGAAATGTAAAAAGCAAAAGATCACACTTTCTCGAGAGGTGTAACAGAAGGTGATAGAAAATTGGAGTTGGTGTTAAGCGGGCTGTGGCGGGCTATAATACTGCATACAGTGATGGGGTATCACACTCCTATGATGCACAGACAGAAATAGGAAAGTTAATAATAGGTGAAACTTACCAAGGGGGCGGTTCCGTCAACAAAGGCAAGAAAGGAATAGCCACGTTTACCTCCCCATTTGCCTCCAGAGTCTCCACCACCAGATGAAGAGGGGGGTGCAGTGTCCCAGTGCTCCGGTGCTGACTGCACCGACTGCAACTACACCTCACGCACCTCCACTGCGCTCCGCTTGGAGCCTACGGTTTTGATGGTTCGCTCCCCTCCTCCAAGAGTAGACAGTGTAGAAAGACCCTGCAAGTTAGACAACGGCAATATAGCATATACTGAAAACCAGATATAACCTCTTCAGTTTCAATACTTTGGACTACTGCCACAGCTTCTATGACTTGTAGATAGACTTTGACCAGATCGATTTTTAAAGCACTTCATCATCCTCAGGTAGGCAAGGCACTCTTCCTCTGTATAGATTTCTCCAAAGGGGCAGCCTCTTTGCCTCTTTTGCCTATCTGTCACAATAACATCCTGGGTGTGCCTTTAAGACTCACTTCTCTCTGGCTTCCACAGTTGTGGACATTACAGGTTGAGTCTGCATCAAAATAATCTTTGAAGCAACCAGTTCCCCTTCCCCAACTTTACCTGCACCTTTTTCCAGCTATCAGCCCAATCAATTACCCAGAAGCCTTGGTGCCACTCACTTAGTTTCAGGTAATACTTGCACACTGTTGTTTTAGGCCAATTAACTGTTCGTAACTTCACCCTATTGCTGAATTGCTCTTTAACTCGGAGAAAGGTTGGTTTCACTGTTAAACTGGGGAACCTCTTGGCTTGAGCAATCCTCGTTCTTCTCTTCAACCGTTTATATTCTTTAA
Organism: Ambystoma mexicanum; assembly: GCF_040938575.1. Classification (NCBI taxonomy): domain Eukaryota; kingdom Metazoa; phylum Chordata; class Amphibia; order Caudata; family Ambystomatidae; genus Ambystoma; species Ambystoma mexicanum. The sequence continues at coordinate 908,269,701 of NC_090930.1, forward strand.
CTTCATAGAAATTGAAATCATGTCACTTTTGGATACAGTTTAAGATTCAGTCTTTCTGTAGAAACTTCAAATTAGGCACATGTGACCACTCAATAACAGTTTTCCCACATTAAAGATAGTAACTTTTATATTGTCAAAGTTTGGTGTTCGATAATGGTTTTAGCAGCTTTCCCTCTCCTTAAGTAGCAACACGTGATGACTCCCTTAAACAGAAAGTCTTTTAATAATGGAAATGGATTTTAAAGACGTTTAGCTTTTTACGCAAATAAGGGGTCATTCACGTTACATGCGAGCAATATATTTCCATTGTTCTGAGATTTCTGAACGCAAACAACAACTTCTATTCTCATAACTTTGTGAGCCAAGTTAATAAGGAGCTGGTTACTGTTAACAGCAAGGCTTGGGCAATGTATTAGAATGCAGTGTTTCACTCATTGGCTTGTTATACACTTGCTCTGCGGGTCGCACTGCTTCCCCGACTTTTACCCCAACCTCTACTGCTGCTGTATCACTGAGGATCCAAACCCTTCTCTTGAAGAGGTTTCTCCTGTCCGGCCATACGTTTTGGGAGTTTTTCCTACTCCCGAGAGCCTCGGCTTGACAATTGCTTCTTGCTTCAGTCTCTTGCACGTCCGCAGCTCAGCAACCATGGCATTCAGGCTCGCATGTGGAAAACTATTGTTCCTGCACGTCTTCCACTGCGCAGCCTCTGCACTTCAGAGTTTGGGGAAACGGGACCCTCTCAGAAGACGCAGGTGAAATTTGATGTTTTCACATTCTGGCGTCCCTCTTGTTCTGCCACTTCTGCTTCGTTGGACAGCCTTGTGCCTTCCTTCTGCTTCCACTGCTACACCAAATGTTCCAGCTCCTTCTTCTCCTTCCTACATGCACAAGGTCGCCTTTATGCCTCCCAGGTTCCTTCAGGTGTGGGTTGTTAGGCTTGATTGCCTGTTACAACTGCATGTCTCTTCAGTACTCTTCCTCGTCCCAGTGCTTCTGGGATTATGGGACTTTTTGTTTCCTTCAACAAAGTTTGTTATTTCAACTTCTGCAATTTGGCAAACAGCCATCAAAAGTGTGGGATTATGGGGAACGTTAAATAGGGGGTTGTCCCAGTCTTCCTGCCTCCCCCGCCCCCACATGTGATCTTCCCAAAGTACTCCTCCCCCAGGGTCGGGATCAGGAAGCATCTGCCTTTCCCTTGCCAGATGAGGAGGGTTCCAGACCAGGTTTCTGTGAGTTACCATCGCAGATTCATCACAATATCACGGTAATAGGACAGCTGTATTGCATATATTTCCTCATGTATTTTCTTTTGTCTGCAAAGTTCTTGTGGAATAAAGCTGAAGCCCATGCCTGAGAGCTTGGGGTCACTGTCCCAGGCTATAAGCCATGGACAGTGGTCCACACGCTCACTGTGGCATAGTGGCCACTGGGCCGGGCCACAGGCAGGTCAAGTGGGTATCATGGGGAGGGTTGAGGCATAGTTTAACCTCATGCCTCAGGCAATTCAACCAGAACTTACACCTTAAGCATGGGCTGAGTAAAGTGACAAACATCAATGTGTACTGCAAAAAGTATGGTGGTTAAATGCGCTGTAATCGTTATATCATGTATGTGAAAAGAGGAATTATTAAATAACTTACAAGCAGTATTGGAATATCATTAAACATTCAGTTTAAGAAAATAAATATTGAAATTCAGTGAAAACGGAACATCATGGATGCAGAGCAACATCCTAAACCAAAACAATTCCCCAGTTATGGTAAGCTAAATGGACAGAACTTACTCTAGAATTTGGAAAAACTGGGACGAAGTGAAATGAGTGCCAATCTCTCATGGAAGTTCTGATCCCGCTATCACTGTCTGATGTGTGGCAGAATGCTGGTAATTGAACCTGAACAGTGACCAACTGGTACCTATTATTTACTAGGAGTAATGAAAGGACTGCCTCCCACTCCAATATTCCTAAGCACGGGGAAAGCATTATGCAATAAAATTAACAGTTCCTATGGGTTCCAGTTCACTGACACCTCACCAGAGCCCATTTCTAAACACTCACATTTTATCTTCTTGCATTGGCCCTCACCAACATTCTTTTTCAGTCTTAGTCCTCCAGCTGTCTTCTCAAAAGATTTATGATTGTACGATTGAAAAAGCTCAATGTTTGGACAAAAAAGATCCTTGAGTGAGAAGCTGTGAGAAACTAAAGGGTGTCTCACTTGCTAGTCCCCAGGGATCTCTCTCTCTCAGGTGGCCAGGGCACAGACATCGCCATTTGGACCCTGGGGGTGGACCAGTGCGGGAGGATCACCTGGGTGAGGGATCTTCAGGGAGGGGGGGTGAGACAACCGATGGTGAGATGCGGTATCCCCCTTTCCCATACCTCATCCCATTTTATAGGATTCTCCAACATCCCGAACACCCCCTTTTCTACACAAATACTGGGCAGAGGAAGAAGAGAAATGAGAGAAAAGCGGCTAACCCTTACATATCCCATTGGACATATACCGTTAAAGTCAGGCAAAGTCAGGCATCTGAACTTTATCACATACATCCGATACCCATTAGCTCCCGCGACAGGGATAAAAGGCAAAGCATGGAGACACACTCAGATGGAGACACACGAGAAGGAGCAGATCTTCTGGGGCGAAGGCAAACCTACTGGAGCAGGACAACCGATCAAGGGACCAGAGTGAGGGACTGGGAAACCCTGAACATCCCTGCAGGGGGTTGCTGCGTCCAGGAAACAGATACGCAGAGAAGGCCAGAACCCAGACAAGAAGAAGCTTGCATTGTATTTCACGGTCACCAGCGACCCTCCGGGGTGAACTACAGAGTTGGGGAGGCGAGGCCAAGCTTGTGGTATTAACCTTGACTTGTGAATCAAAGCCGCAGAACAGAATGCACACAATAGGTGAGTTAGCAAAAGACATGAAAGGCCGGTTTGTGCCATGGAAAGATTGAAACCGCAACAGTATCTCACAAATGAAGGTTGCACACATGCTGATGAGACACGAAAGAAAGCAAACCTATGGTGAACTTTAAAGTCAGTGGTAACTGTGAAGCCAGTGATAGAGTAGCAGAGTGGTCGGTGAAAAGAAACAGCCCACTCAAAAGTCTTCACAAAATGTTTGTTTGATATAAAGCAACAAATTGAATGAACTTTGAGATACACGATAGTGAAGACTAACCCTGACAAAAGGGGAAGTTAAAAGGTGATTGCTTTAAGAGAAAGACTTCTTTGAACTTTTTGAACTACCCAGACCAAGGCACACTGGGAAAATATCTTAAGGAAGAGTGGAAGTGGTCCTGTGAAGATTTGTGGAAAAAGCTTGCACATTTGAAAGTCTTCGACATCAGTGAAAGGTCCGAGCCCGACTGAGGGAGGCCTAGAAGGTGCTATTGTTGAATGTGAATAAAGCTTGGGGAAGGGAGCCCCTGCAAGTGCAGTGATTTCGAGTTCCAAGCCAGACAGAGGGAGATCTACGTTGAATCAGGTACTTTTCTTGAGAGGTCCGAGCCCGACAGATGGAGACCTACGTGAATTTTGTTGAATTGTGAAAGAATGTTTTTGTGTACTTAAGTGACTAACGTGGAAGACCAAGCAGGCCTTGACCCATTTATTGAACAGCCTTTTAAAAAAAATATATATGATCCAGTGTCTGTCATCCTGTCTACAGGGGTGCCTTACTCCATGCTGTCCAACGTGGGAAGGAAAGCTGACTCAGCCATCTTGATCCTTTATATTAGAACACCGACTTTCCTTTGCATACACATTTCCCTTTACACACTTTTTGCATAAGAGATAGGGCAGGCATTATTTATTTTTTAGTATAGGCCATTTTGATTTGACAGACTAAGTAGGACTGTGCTTTCTGTATTATTCGATGGTAGAGACTACTCCCATCATAGCTATAGGGCAAAGTAGGAGTTTTTCCAAACCCCAAGATTTTAATAAAGGTTTTAAAATGTGTACCTCTTGTGTCACTTGTGATACCATGCCTCCCTTAAAGAGCAGAAATGGTTTCTAGGTGTACCCTTACACTGAGTAACCTACCAGCTTGGTCAGAGATTCTACCTTCTAACTTTGAAGCTTAAACCAAAATACTTTGTAGGCCAACCTTCAAATCCAACAATTTACGCCAACCTTCTGAGGAATCTGGTCGGTGTGACAAATCACTTGATGTCATCACTTGTTCCCTTAAGGGGGACGCTGCCCATCGGGCCAGAGAGGTGAGGCCGCTACCTGATAGTCCCACTGGGGGTGGTACTCAGTTGGAGGATCCCATGGGAGGTGACCCCCTCTGCGGGAGAAGGGAATACTATCAAAGGGGAGCGCGGTATGTCAACTACTATGCTGCCTCACATTATTTACCCCACAACACGGATAGGGACCAAGCACCCCCACCCTTTAGGTCTCCTCTTTCTTCTGTTATTTGCTTAATGCATAGTAGCCCCGTTTATCAGATAGACAATACTGTGATGAGGAAGAGTGAGGAAAGAGTGGGAGTAGATGGCTTCAGAAGTACTGACACAAAGAAGAGCGGGGAAATGATGAGCCCTACGCGGAACCAAGACAAACATACTAGCTATCCGAGATTCGAAAGACGACTTACCATAAAAACTGACAGAGCACTCTCCTCAGGGTTAGTCATACCCCAGAGAAACATTGAGCTGGGGAGCAAAGCCGCGCAGAGACGACGTGCTGCAGATCTGGATACATGGAGAAGGAAGTCGGCGTCTGAAAAGGCTGAACAGAAACAAGGCTCACCTGAAGGCTGGGAAACCCAACTTCTAGGGGCAGAAAGGGAGTGAACTAGGTGAGACCCAATGTGCAGGGAGAAACCAGCGTGGTGGAGCCACCAAAAGTCGAGAGAAGGCCGCGAAAGCCCACGGGAAGTCAGAGTAGCTTGACAATGTTGCCCAGGACTGGAACCCACGCGGAGCAAGTTAGAATGTATGCAGAGGGGGGCCAAGAAGGCACTGAGAGACCCTAGAGGCTGTGGTTGGGAGGAAGTGCAGAACCATCTTCCTTTGTCCCAGTGGGACCAAGCAGAGAAACAAAACATACTGGGTGAGGGAGCACCCCAATGAGGGTCATGGATCCATATGTTGAGAATATGAGAATTACATATGCAAGACAATGTGTAACGGGGCAGATGTATATGTAGGTATCACCTACTCCCCCCTACTCTGATATATACCAACTCCTGCCCCTACTCCTCAACATTTACCGTACAGTTAAAGAGAAGATACCAGCTGGAGCAGCCCTTCCACCCCATGAGTATAAGGGTGTAAGGCAAGACAAATGAAGATAGATTCCAAAAACAATGATTTAAACAACCAATGTAAATGCAACCACCATAAACAATTAATTGGGTTGCACAATGCTGGTAGGGGTCACAGAAGGGAGGAGGATTCTGGAAAACCAAGAGAGGGACACACTACACTTATAGTGCAAATGAAATTATAGGCAGGATAGAGTTGAAATGTGCTCCCACCTAGTAAGCATGACAGATGCACCAGGTGAATGTAAAATCACCAGACATGAATATAGGTCGTCAACGAGGCAAGAAGCGCAAGAGAACAGCCATTTATCTACACATAGGCTGCAGCAAGCCTAGATGTTAGCAAGGCCTCAGATGAGACACTGCATATTTTAGTAGCTTTTAAAGCAGCAGAGAACAGTACACATTGAGCGCCAAGGTCAGGAGTCCAGGAAGGAAGTAGTAGATGTGAAGAATGCAGGGATGAGCTAACAGTTGCCACGATGCAAAACAGCAGCCTCCCATAGAAAATCAAATTCATAAGTGCACAGACAGCCATTGATGTCCAAATGCATTAGAACAGTATACAAAAAGACTCCATAGAGAGAGGGTGTCCCAAATGGCCACAATGAGTACAACATGCATGTTAGAATTAGCTAAAACCTCAGTAAATGGGAAGAAAATCATTCTCCAACACGGGCACCTAACACCCGATCAAGACATGAAGAACATTGGTTATTCATTATGAGCCAAGTACTGAGAAGACACCTGCTGAACTCAAAAAAAACACACACACCTCCCTCTCCCCCCCAGTAAAAAAGGAGCAGGTAAGGCACATGGCTTGGGAATGATGGGGAGTACTTTTACTTGGAATTATTGCAGACCATGGAATTCTCTGCTCCAACCATATGTCTCCCTAATATCTTGATTTCTCATCAAAGCATCCAAGTTTGGGGAGATAATGGTCAACCAATGGAAATCCTTCAGACCACACTGCCTATGATGAACACAGCCAACATATCGAGTGTAGGTGTAATGATGTAAGGAAAGTTGCATCTGTAATGGGCTGGACTCAGGAGGGGCTATCAGATATGTTTTAGGTAATGATGAAACACACACCTATATACTATATATGTAGCTTGAAATATTAACCAACCCAAAATACTCATAGGTTTTGTAATCAATATTGTAGTATGATGCCATTGATAACATGTTTTTTATTTATAAACCACTCACACCCATTGTAATACTGAGAAAGGGGTGTGGGACCCACATAACCTGAAGAAAAGACCAAGGGGGGAGAGAGAAATCCTTTGGAAAAGGTCAGAAGATCTAATGAAAACAGAAACATTCTTTAGTCAAAGACTAGAGAAGACATGGGGGGGAAGAGAGAAATATAATTTGGCAAAAGACAAGAGACGACCAGTGGAGGAAAGTTATATCCTCTGGTAATACCACCAGACATCATTGCAACCATTAAAAGAGCCTGGGAAAGGCTTGGGGAAGGGAAGCCACATATCATATCATACCATATCATATCACTTGTTTTGGTAATATAAAGAGTTACCTGAGAAGGGCTGGGTAAAATACACCCCTCCACCCCCCACTCCCCATCTGTTTGGAACTATTGTGAAGGCATTATGAAGTAAGACACAGAAAACAGATTCAAATTTGTACACAAACAAGTTTATTTAACTTAAAATGTAGGATGGAGTAAATTGTAACTTGCCCTAAGCTAAGGTAGGATTTCTCTACCCTAAGAAAACCAAGGATGGTCTGTGTCAGGATGTCCAAATCAAGTATCTGTCTCCAAAACCTAAACTTGCACTCACAATTCATTGTATACAATGTGTAGGAAGTCAGCCTCAAAAGAATAGTGTTCAACAGAAAGTTCAGTGCTCCCGCCATCTTTTGGCATATAATAAGCTTGGCCTTCCCCAAGTTCAAACTAGTTGGGGTTACCTTCCCATAGAGTTCAAACCTTCTTGCTTCCAAAAATAAGAGAACACATTTCAAGTCGGTGTTCTCTCCCCATGAGTTCAAAACGTCCAGCGTCAAAATTAACACAGTCTGTTTCTTAACTTCAGTTTATTACACAAGAATGTGCCAACACACAAGCTTCACATCAAACATCCGTTTATTGGCTTTTTCAAACTAGGGCAGTTGGTCTAGGCGCAGTTGTCAGACCACACGCTCCACCCATTACAGGTCACACAACCAATACCACTTTTTCCATCAATATTATGCCAGTACATTGGTTCCATCTGACTGTGATGCTTCATTGGTTCCTCAGTGTCCCACTCTTTAGACAGTGTCCCGTGGCTGGCTTAGACACCAGGCACTTTAATATTCTTGTTCGCATTCCTCAGGTACTTGCAATGCCTGGACCCCTCTTGACTTTGGGCCACTATTTAGTTTCTCATCTTCGTACCCTACATGGTTTTTTCTCGACTTTGCAACTATTTGTTTCATAAACTGTCTTCCTGGACTTCACTTTCAAGAACTACTTTGCGTTCGCTCCGTTTGTAAGCATTCAATTTACTTTCCAGTCTGTGCAGCATTTGCAAGCGCATTCAATACTTTTAATTCTGTACGGTATTCATAAATGCTTTCAAGTAGTTTCACTTCCTTCGATATCGGTATTCACAAGTGCTTTTAATTTGTTTCATTTCATTCACTATCTTGTCAATACTTTTTCCAGTATTCAACAGTACTTTTAATGCCTCGCCGCTCAATCGGCATTTGCAAAAGACTTGCTTAATGTTACCAAAGCCCCCCCAGTCGGAGTATGCATTGGTTTTGCATTCACTGGTCGCACACAACAGCATTATTCCTCTTGGCGTCCTCCCAGTTGGGCTTCTCCAGACTCTGCCTTCCTCTTGTGGTCTGCACAGAGCGTACTGCCCACTCTCCTAGCTTCCCTTGGCAATGGCTGAGATCACGGGGAGCTCCACGGCTTCTCCTCACTAGACCCGCTAGGGGAGCAGGATCTCTGGACCCTCACACAGCCGACCATGGCTACAACGTCCCCTTCTGTGCAGCACTGCTCCAGCCACCTGTGTATCTAACTTCCTTTCCGCCAGCCCTTTCATCATCTCTCAGAACGACTGGCATTTTTAAACTCATCAGGTGTGTTAAGTGGCCTTAGGTGTGGGTCATCGAGTTATCTTGCCTGGCTTTGGAGGACTCCATTAGGCAGACATGCCTGGTTGTTCCTCTGGTATGTCTCCATAGTCCTCTTCCTAGTCTCAGTACCGGAGTGGTGTTTGGTACTGTCTGATTTAATAAAATTAACATTTGGACCTCTGTTTGATCTCTGCTCTATGTGTGTTTTAGTGGAATAAGGATGTGTCCTCCTAGTTGGTCTCTTCCTCGTGCCAGTACTAAGGTTCTTTTTCTGGAGGACAGTTTAGAAGGAGGAAAATGGAAAGGGTTGACAATATCCCACACAGGCTTTAGGGATAGATGGTTCATTATGAAAGGGGAAAGGAGGATACCATGTGTCATCTAAGGGTATCCTCTTCCCATTCCCCAAGTTGCCTCCACCCAGGGTCGGGATCCAAAAGCATCGGCCTTTCCCTGGCCACCTGAGAGGAGGATTCTAGGGAATGAGAGGTGAGGACACCCTCAGGTTCTTCACATTATACAAACAAGACAAGTGACGGCCAGGGGAAGAAGGATATTCCCCCATCATTCACAAACTAAAACCATCCAGAAGGAAAGACAACCTTCTGGAGTCAGGGTGGAACCTATTATATAGTTTTTGTATTTGTAAGGGATGGAAATAATTAATTGGGAAACCGGGGAACTGGCTAACTGAACAACAGAATCATATCAAATGCTTTCATAAATGTGGATCTTGTAAATTCTGACAAGCCTTCTAAATTTACAACCAGGTGGTGTGATGTCTGCATTGATACCTTTCTTAATTGTCAAAGCAAACATCATATGTATTTGTGACAGAATGTACAGGTGTAGCACTATTCAGGATGTGCGTGTCCGAATAAGGAAGCATTTGAATTCAATCAAGAGCTAATATCGAAGATTTCTTTTGGCACAACACTGGACACAAATATACCCATCTCAAGAAGAGAAGAACTGAGATTCGTCATGATTGATAATGTGAAGCCTCTAATTTGAGGAGGAGACAGAACATGAACTTAAAAAATTGGAAGCCAAATAGATTTACAAACTTAGATCTACTGTGCATGATCTCAATTCTGACACAGAAATGCAACCCATATGAAAAGATAGAATGCATTCAGCATAAGGACGGATTTAATGTGGGACAATGCCAACATATGTAGCAAAATGACCTAACTCATTAGTGAGAGATTAAGGCATATGAACATAGCACACATTCTGGATGCCATAAAGGAGAACACATACCAGGAACAGTGATAGTAAACAATTTGTAATGGTGGAATCCAGCAACAAAGTTGTTTACATTGCAGCTTCTACCTTTTGTATGGCTAACGCCGGGATACATTTTAGCATCTACATCACAACCAAGATTGTGGTTCCAGCGATCATTCAACACTTTTTATTGAATTTACAATACACAGTGCAAGTGTACTTAGTGTATTAGCCATTTTCATTATAATGAACCTGTGCACTTATGCTTATTATGGTATTTATCACATAAGTTGCACAGTAAAAAAACATTTAGCACTCTGTATCCTGTGCAGTTGCTGCTTTGTGACACTGGGTAACTAATACTTTAAATGTGAGGAGGGAATTAGGCTCACTTTTATTTGATCACTGCTGCCATTTTGTAGCATACTTCTGTGAAAACAATGTATTTATTTATTTATTTTATTTATGTCTCAGGCAAAGAAAAGCCTGTAGGCATCGGTGCGTGACACAGACACAAAGGACCAACAGAAGAAATGGGACATGATCACTGATCAGTCGAATGGGGGCTTACTTAAATAACAAGGTTTTTAGGGATTTTCTGAAAGTCCAAGGATTGTGGTCTACGGTCATAGGTCGTAGTTGCAGGGAGTGAATTCAGAATTTCACTGCTTTGACCTGGAATGATCTGCCTAAGCCCATCTCCCATTTCAACCTGGGACAAGCAATCTGTGTTTTGTTAGAGGTACATAGTACTTACTCTGGCCGGGCAATACAGTGGGACCAGCATCTTCAGGTAAGAGGGCGCTTCTCCATAAACACATTTGTGAATAATAGTACTCACTTTGAAGTAAATGTGCTCAAGAATGGTTAGCCAATGTAGCTCCCTTCTGTGAGTTGAAGTGTGCTCCCACCTAGTAAGGTTATTAACAGTGCGCACAGGGCTATTTTGCAGCACTTGAAATTTACTGAGATTTTTGGATTAGGCTCCTATCAGTAAGGTGTTAAAGTAGTGCAGTCTTATGAGAATCGTGGCTTGGGCAATGGTTGCTGTGCCGTCTCTGCAAATTAATGGGTGTATGTTTTTAGAAGGAGGGAGTGGCTACAATTTTTTGTCAAGAGGAAAAGAGAATCAGAATTAAGGGAGGCCTCTAGGCAGATTCGCAAGGTTTTCACCCTGCTAAGGACAGGGATGCTACTTGCACCAATCTGAAAGCTGGAGTAGGCTGTGCTTAAATTGGCCTGTGCTGCCTTTGAGCCACAAATCAGTAATTAGATCTTGTTACAATTTAGGCAGAGCCAGTTGTATGACATCCAGTCATCGATATGGTGATGGATTGTAGACAGGGCTATGGTGTCGGCCAAGTCATCTCCCGTAACTTCTAGGACCAGCTTGGTATTATCTGCGTAGTTGGTAAAAAACACCCTGAGGTTGTTTAGAAGGGTACAAAGAGGCCGGATATACAGATTGAACAGAATAGGCAACAGGCTATCTCCCTGCCGTACTCCACACCAGATAGATTCGGTGGGCGAGCTTGCTTGGCCCCACTGAATACGAGAATAGCTTTCTGATGAGGAGAGAAACCAGTCGAATGCAATGCCCGAGCATTGCCCAAGGTTGCGTAGAGTCTGTTTCAGGGTGCCATGGTCCACCAGATCGACGGCCGTGTATAAGTCCAGCTAGGCCTGAGTGCCTATTTTGCCATCTTCTAAAATGTGGAGCATGTTTGCTTGAAGATCCACTAAGGCAGCCTCTGTGCTGTAGTGCGGTCTAAAGCCAGATTGTCTGTGGCGTAGAGTACTATTGGCTTCAATAAAGATTTGAAACTGCTTACAGGCAACCGTGTCCAAGCCCTTCAGCAAGAAATTGCAATTAGTGATAGGTCTAAGGTTATTGGTATCCTTTGGATTGAGGTTGGGCTTTTTTTGGTAGCAGGGTGACCGTGTTCATGGATGTAGGCACTTTTCCTTCACGGACGGAGGCATTAACGGTCCACATGAGAAAAAGGGCGAAAAGCATTGCATGTTCCAAGATGATTTTCAGCGCAACAGTATTTTCTGAGCACGCTGTAGGCTTCATGGAAGAAAGGATGTCTTCCTTTTCGCGGATGTTAATTTTAGAGAAGGAAAACAGTGTTTTGGTGTCTTGAGATCTATATTTGGGGGACATTGAGAAGGGATGTCTTGGGCCTGCATCTTTACCTCCATCTTCTCTCTAGCTTTGATAATTTTATCCTAAACGGCTGCCTTTACTGTGATGGTATCATGATTGGTAGGTAGGAATGTTATTTGGAGGGCATTGGGTTTCTCAAGAAGTCCGAGTGTTTCAAAGAGTTTCTTAGCACTGTTGGTCACTTTGGATATTTCATGATTGTAAAATTGTTTTTTGCAATCAATCATTTTATTTTTGTAGATGTTATCCGCCTGTTCCAAGGCTTCTTTATTGTCCTTGGTTTGATGTTTTAACCATATGGATTCTAATTTACGTTTGGGCTGTTTTAATGTGGTCACGACTTGGTCAAACAATTTTTGGCGGTTGGGGTTGTCTAAGACTAATCTGGATTTAAGTGGTGCACTTTATCCAGAAGGCTAGTCAACCTTTTGTGATATAAAAGAGGAAGATGTTTAGCTAAATCAGTGTCCAGGGTATTTGACATAACGAGGTTAAGGCATGCGTTAGATTCTTGGAGTCTATCTTTTTTAAGATTCCTGCTGGTAACTAACTTGGCTGTGTTAGGTCTTCTGGAGGGCCTGTCTGGTAGCTGGATATGGCAATCGATGGAAAAGTGGTCTGATCAGACACAAGGCTGTGTCTGGTCGACCTGTGCTACAAGATTCCTAGTAACCAGCCAATCAAGGTTGTGGTTTTTGTCTGTGGTTGTAACATTGTTAATGACTTGGAATTCTAAATTGTTCATGGATCTTTCAAGCTCGATGGCCTCTTTGTCGATTTCATCCCCCATCCAGAAATTCATATCGCCTGGACAGATAGTGGCCCGATTGGGACCTTCCAGGGAGTGCAGAATGTGTAATAATTCCTCATTAAACTCTGGCATTGCTGAAGGGGGCCTGAAGATAAGCACAATAATCAATGTAAACGAACACCATGGTACTCAAGAAATAGGACTCTCGGAATAAGTGTATTCAAAATAGTTTTAAATATGGATGTCACGTGTGATGATATGCACAGTATATCACATTATTAGTTGCCATTTGACAGTATTCTCTTAAACAGAATCACTTATGAAAATAAATATATGATAAACTGAGACTAGTATCCTTATTGATACTGTCAAAATTGTTCATGAACTAAAATAGCTTAGTGTGCTCCAAAGAAATATATAATAGCTACAGTGGCAAGAAATCACGTGATCATCACGTACATATACACAAGACAACATGGCTGTGATAGAATGGGAACTGAACCTGTGAAACTATAGGTAAGAAGGGGAATCCGCTTCAATACTTGGGTTTTAGAACAATCAAGCATTTGATAAAGGATGGGATTACCCATTGCCAATGTGATACTAATTTGGGCAATTTCTTATAGGTCTGATAAATGGCGAGATAACTATACAGTGACTTTACATAAACTACTGGAATGCAGTGACAGTGGATATACATAGGACCGCCTCATAACCACCAGACAACACAGAAGTACAGCTTAAAACCTTTGACGTGATTGTGGTGCTATAATAGCAAAGTACTTGTAGTATGTATATATTCATAATGAACACCCATGACCAACTGAATACTAATTAGGTCATGTTTCTTACAGGTCCTATAAATGATGATACAATTATATGGTGACCTTGCATAAGAACTACTGGAATGCACTGGTAGTGGATATAGAAGAACGCTTCATAACCACCAGACAACACAGAGGTACAGCATACATTTGCTATGAGATTGTGGTGCTGCAAGACCAAACACATATTCAGAGTATTGTTTAGATATCAACCATTTTGTGACGCCCCTTAGGTTCAGCTCCACACTTACATAGGAAGGGGATGAAGGCTCAGAAACAACACTAATCATGAATAATTATATGGAAACCTACCTGAAAATGTGGCTACTCCAGATAAAGGTGTATAATTTTACTATAAGGTACAGATCGCTAGTACCGATAAAGTAAATATAGTGCAAGCAGTCAGCCATTTATTGGTCCATTCTATCTTTCACAGAACTCTATCCACTGAATATGATTGAAGCATCAGACTTCTCGCAATACAGACTTAAATAAAGTCTTTATATAATCTGGTTACTTTAACGCATGTTGTCTTTTCCCACAAGTGTGATATGGTTAACTAATAATTTTGTTTTTATCTCTTTTTTATCTTTTTGTTTCTATTATGTCATGTCTCACAAATCTTAATTTTGTCAACGAAAAATTATTTGATCGTTTGCAACTTGTGCAATGTTAATTGATGGCATTTGATTTGATTGACTGTTCCTTTATTCCCATTGACCCCTAGACTGCTTAGCTAACTAAAAGAGGCAATACCCAATTAGGCTCATTTAGAATACAGATGCCTTGACCAAGCCTGGAGGGCAAAACCGAGGGCCATGTAGTTGGCACAGTTCTTAGATTACACACTTTCTACAGTTATTTGAATACAAAACTGACTGTATAATTTTGATCTTTTTTGTACTAACTCACCACAAATGGACACACTTGTATATTGAGAGGTATGATTTACAATATTACTTGGAAAAATATTTGATTGTGTATTGTTTTAATTTGGGAAGCACTTTCACTTAGGGAAATCAATCATGAACTATGGAAATTGGTTTGGGGCACAGGACAGTGTACTATTTGTTTTTGACAGACTTTCCGACATCATCCTTAGTTTTGTATGAGGCAGGAAACCCCCCCCCCCACCCCTTTTAACCATTGGGACAGGTAGAGTTCTTCCTTATTTTCTGTTAAATAAAGGTTTATGCCAACAAGCATGCCACGCTTACATCCATCAAATATAGACCATGTCTCACATTGGTTTTTGAACAAAGAGGGTCACGCCTTTCAAACTTTCATCGTCATCAAAATGACGAGATCTTCCATTCCATATTCATATATTTAGTGACTGGTGAGGATTGACCGAACATTCACATTCTTAACTAGTTTTATAAAGCAAGCAAACGTGTGTCACCTGCTCTTTTTTCCTTTGACTTGTCCTTGGTCTTCTTACTTTTCTTTGTTTATCTGCTATTCCCGGCACATTTAAAATGTTCGGCAAGGAGACCAGCAGTGGTATACGTTTACATTTTTTCTTATAGGAACTGGAAGCACCTTGATCTTTTGTCGTTGATTTACTTTCAGTCATATTCAGCCTGCAATCTTCACTTGATTCTTCAGAGGCCGTGGATGGCCTTTTTCGTATAATGGCCTTTCCAATACTGGATATAGGAGAATCTGCTGGATTGTTTTCTATATTCCCTTCAGATATCTTTGGTGGAAACAGAGGTTTCTGTATTTCTGTTACAGTTTCTTGCAACTCTAAATCAGGCTCTTCATCCAGTGAGGGCATTGTTTGAGAAAACATGGAGAAAACGGGGGTGCTGTGCTTCAATTTTCTTTTGAAATATTCAAATGAACATTCTTCATCCGACATCTTCAGTTCTTTTCTTTTTCTTTTTTACAAACCTGGGGAATAAATGGGTAAACTACAGTAACTAAATTAATGCAAAATAGCCCTGATTTTACAAGAGTACACTTCACAAATTTCACTTTGTAATTTATACTATATATATATATATATATATATATATATATATATATATATATATATTTTAATAAGTCCTACTTGCCTGCCAATGAAATTTTGATTCCATGGGAATTTTTAAATGATCCTTTATATATGTATTATCTCCATACAACAACTATAAATCATACTCTATAAATATTGTGGTGCATAAATAATCTTCAATGGTTGTACAGAGAAGTTAATCCACAAAGTAAATAGCATGCAACATTTTGGTCACATTATGTATATTTTTGCATCATATACTTTGCTTGCAGAATATCATGTTGGTCACAGTATCATGTTGGTTTACCATGTAAGCTAAACTATAACCTGCTTGATACTGCATGAACGATGCACCCTGACTGCTCCTCTGTAACCTTATGCTTCATCGCCTTCAGGCCCTGTGTAACTGGTTCTACAGCACCCTGATGCCTGAGGGCTTCTGCGTGCTTTGCATGTGAAATAAATAAAATAAATAGAACATTTTGAAATAACGGGTCATGCTATTTGAACATTTTGAAATAACGGGTCATGCTATTTGAAAATGAACATAAGCAAGTCCCAACTAGCATTGTGATGACAAAGAAGATATACATAAGAAAAATATCCATGGGCTTCCAGGAGAGAATTACTTCAGTGTGTTAAATCACAAAAACGGTGTTCCTCAGAGTCAGTTTGTAGATTTTGAGTTGACAACATAGATCTGTGCTCATGTGACAAAATAACAAAGTTACTCACCGTAGTGACTGTCCCCTTTCATCCATACTTTTCGGACATTCAGTCCTTCAGGACAGCATCAAAAAACGACTTGTCCTATTTTTATGCAGGGGCAGAGCATGTGGCCGTAACCCCACCTTCCTGAGCTCCGCTGCACGCATCGCTCTTCCATCGCCAAAAGTCAAAGGACCATTAGCAAAATAGAGGAAACCTATGAGGGGACGGCGGGCAGGCGTATGGCGGAAAAGGGGACTATGGGCTAGGAGTACAGTAGTTACTACGGTGAGTAACTGTTATACTCCTACGTCCCGTCCACTTTCCTCCATACTTTTGGGAGATTCCCAGCACTGACCAAAGAAACGGGAGGATGGACATTTCCCTTACTGGAACAGGTTTCTAAGAAATGCGTGGCCAAACTGGGCATCAGCCCAGGATCTCGGGTCAAGACAATAGTGTCTACAAAAATCAGAGGGAGAAGCCCATATAGCAGCCTTGGCAATGCACTCCCAAGGGACATATTTCTGGAAGGCAACAGCAGCCGCTTTGCCATGGAATAAATGTGCATGAACGCCCTTTGGGGGCTGAAGGCCTTGAATTGTATAAGCCTCTGAGATGCATGAAGCGATCCATCATGAAATGGAAGCTTTTGAAGTCTGTTTCCCTTTTGGGTCCCAAAAGTAACAGTTGTGGGGAGCTTCTGAAATCACTTGTTCTTTCAAGGTAAATCTTCAGAGCCCTTCTGACATCCTGGTTACATAAAACCATTTCCGTATCAGAGACTGGGTTCAGAAAGAAAACCAGGAGAGATATTGACTGGTTTATGTAGAACTCTGAGGCAATTTATTGAAGGAAAGAAGGAGTAGTGGGAAGCACAACCCTATCCTTGTGAAAAGTCAAGAACAGGTGTTCGACAGCGAGAGCATGTAGCTCGTTTATTCTTCTTGCAGAAGTTACTGCAATTTTGAAGGCCTTTTTCCAGGATGCTGGCGCTCCGTAGTGGCCAGTGGTTCAAAAGACTTGTGAGCAGTAAGGACCATGTTTAGATCCCATTTTGAGCGAAGAGGCCTGACCACCGGAAAGAGGTGGAGGAGACCTGTGAAAAGCCTCTGGATTATCAGAGAAAAAGAGCAATTCTTTGTAGAAAGATATGCTGCGATGGCTGACCAATATGTTCTGCACAATAAGACATGGATGCCAGAGGCTGCAAGGTCCGATATAAAAGACAAGACACAGTCAACAGAAGCATGCCGAGGATCAAGATGTTTAGCAAGACACCAATGACAAAAGTTAAGTCATTTACCTTTGTATTGCACTCTTGTAGACGGCTTATGTGCTGCCTGGATAATGCGCATATTAGCCGCCAAAAGGTTAAATTGCTCCAAGGCCCTGAACTCGGGTACCAGCCTGCCAAGCTGAAGGATTGTGGGGAGCTTTGCCACGCCTGGTGATTGCTCTGGTGTAAGAGACTGAGGCTCTGCAGTAACTTGATTGGGTCACATATCAATAGATGCTAAATCTCAGAGAACCAGAATGTGGCTGACCAACAAGGAGCTATGAACAGGAGAGAGGCATAAGCATCCATGTTGTCACATGGAATCTCGAGCAAATCCCCCAAAGAAGATGCTGTGAGACCGTCCCTGGAAGCACAGAGTGGTAGTTTCCTGTTGGTTGCAGTCACAAAGAGGTCCACTGTTGGAGAACCCCATTGATGGAAAATCGTGGCAAGAAAATCGCTGTTCATTTCCAACTCGAAATTTGTCACAGACTGGTGGCTCAGGAAATCTGCTGCAACATTGATCTGTCCCGGGATGTGCATGGCCTGTAGCCAGACATTGAGTTGGACTGCACAATTCCAAATCTGGAAAGCTAGATCCAGCAGAAGAGGAGCCTTGGTGTCCCCCGGTTTGTTGACGTAGAACATAGCTACAGAACTGTCCATGCAAATTCATACTACCCTGGTGATGATGAAGGGCTAGAAAGCTTTCAATGTTAGGTAAACCGCCAAGAGTTCTTGGAAGTAGATATGAAACATACGGTCTTGGGGTGTCCATAGATCGTAGACCTCGAGATGACCCAATGTAGCTCATCATCCTAGAAGGGAGGAGTCCATTGTAACTAGGACTTGTGGTAAGGGCTCCTGGAAGGAGTTTCCCATTGAGAGGTTGTTGATGGTTGTCCAACATTGACGATCCAACATCATGGAAGATTGGATCAGTATCATTTTAGTCTGGATCCAAAGCTTGGGACCAGCAACTCTGCAGCGCTAGCTGTGTATGCCACATTTTCAGTCTTGGAAGAGGCAGAGCTAGAACACATGAAGCCATCAAGCCAAGGATTCTCTGGAACCCCCAGGCTAACCGTGATCATCTTGAATTTCTCTTGGGGATGGAAAAGGTTGAAGTTGGAGAGGTCGAGGATAGTGTGCAGGCTAGCCTGGTTGGGTTTGGGCACTGTAAACAGATGGAAGGAATTCCCCACAAGGAAATAGGTTCAACCGTTTTGAGGGTCAGAGGTTTTTGTACCTCTACTCTAAGGGAGGGAGACTCAGTCTGCTGAAGAGGAGGGTGAGAAGGTGGGGTACGAGGGAGGAGAAGGCAGAAGCCCGCTTGGGCGATGGACAAAACCCAGTCTTCTGTGATGGTCTTCCATGCCTCCAGATGAGACGATATACGTCCTCCCACCGGAGTCTCGTGTGACCGATTGAAAACATAATTTGGAAGATTTATCAGGGGCAAGACCTCCTGTTGTAGAGTAAGAGGCTCATGACAGAGAAAAACTGGCCACTTTGCCTTTGCTGCTTGTGTCGGGCCCACCAGAGGAACCTTCAGCTTGGCGTGATCAACACTCCTTGAAACCTCAAAATCCTGAAAAGGACCTTGTCTGGGTCCCCTACCTTTGTGTATAGGCCACTTTAGCTGAAGGTTGTTTTGCTAGGACCGACAAAGATTTAGCCGCCAGTGTGCTTGCCTTTGTTTTGTTGAGTTCCTTGTTGGTGAAGGAGTGGAAAAGCTCTTTACCTTCAAAGGGGAAGTCAAGTAACTTGTCCTGAACCTCTTGAGAACTTTGTTGCGTGAAGTCATGCCATGCCTGGCAGGAAATGTCCATACCAACTTTAATGCCCAGAGTGGATGTATCAACATGATGGGCCACTGGCTCCAGCAGGTCCTGAGCCAGAACTCTGGCATCAGATTGGCCTTCTTTAAAATCTTCTAGCTCGTCCTTTAGGATACAATCTTGAAAACCCTGAAAGCTTTCTCCACAGCTTGAGGTTTGCCACTGCAGTAATTACTTCAGTATTCGCTTGACCCAGCTGAAGACCTGCATTGGAAATTTTCCCCCGATGCCATCAAGAATTTTGTCCTCCTTGGACAGGACCCGAGAGGCAGCCGTGGAGAATGTTGAAGACGGCTTAGCCTGTAGTGTAGCAGCTGCCACTACCATTAATAAAGCGAGAGTATAGGCAGTCAAGGGTATGTCCTCTGATGAGTGGAGCTTGTAGCGAACGTAGATTTATTTTATTTATAGGTGCCCAGAATTAGGTTTTCCCAGACTTTACGGGATTCAGCTAGCACATCTTTTTGAAGAAAAAGACATGTTTGCTCATGTGCAGTAAGAGTTAAGGGTCCTGAGAGGGCTCCTTCTTGTGGAGTCGGAGGCTGGGGTATTGGAATTTCCAGCAATGCCATGATATCCAAGACCCGCTCATGAAAAGCACTGACTGAGTGGGGTGGGTCTTCACTATCCTGGTCCGCGTGCTCCTCGTGTGTTTTGGTGGGAACAGAAAACTGATCTGCGAAAGCGGAGGAAACGGTGCCAGTGTAGGAGGGACCCCCACTGGAAGCGGAGGAGGCACTACCGAATCCTGCTGAGGAGTAGGCAGAGCGGGTTGTGGCTTGAGAGGCTTAGGATATATTTCTTCGAACAGATCCTTAAAGTAAGCCTTCATCGGGTGCTAGTAAATGAGGGCCTGGAATCTGCCAAATAATACGTCCTCAGAGGCATGTCTAGCCAGAGGAGTGGGTAGAGGCCGATCTGCAGGGTATACCCCCAAGATTGCATTGCGGCTGGTTGAAAAGATGGCCCTCCTCCAGCTGGATCCACAAACTAAAGGAGCGGACGTAGGAGGAAGCAAGACATTGTGCGGCAGCGGAAACATTGCACGGCAGTCAGTGGGCAACAAGGGTTTCTATGATCCACGTTTCGTGGATAAGGTTGCTTCTTGACAAAAGTAGGCCCCTCTATACCAGCTGTTGAGAACGTTGGTTTGGAGGAGCTAGTCAAAATTGCCGCCTCAAGCCATGTGGGTTGGACCACCATTTTGTCACTGCCTAAAGTGATCTGCGTCACAGGTCTCTGTGAGGCCAATGTCACCACAGGGATTGTAGGGGCTTTGGAATTAATTTTAGGCCTCCGACAAGTAACCTAGAAGACTTGGAGTGCTTTTCAGCCCCTTTGGTTTCTGCAGAAGTATTAGCCCTTTGCGGGGGAGACTCGGCAGGGCTGGTGCTTGAACACTTCTGCCCCATCTGCAGAACCGTTCCAACCACAAGATTGCTTGGGGGAAGCTTAGGGACGCACCCAGTAGCCCGAGTCCCTAAATGGGACCCCTTGATCCTGCTGGTTTTGATGATAGCCCTTATTTGGGGATCCTCAAAAGTGACCCCGGTATTTTAAGTCTCTTTACAGGAACCCTCGAGAATAGCCTTGGTACGTTAGTCCCAGGCTTCGGAAACCTCAGGTATAACCCAGGTTGAAGTAGCCCCAGAAACGTTGGACTTCGCCTTAATCCCCAAATGGGGAACCTCAGAGGAAAATTCAGTATCCAGGTTAGATTCCTTTTGGGACACCCAAGGAGGAACCCTGGTACAAGGGCCAGTTGGACCTCTCCCGGACCCAGAAGACCCCGGGAAGGAGTCGCCTGTCCGGGAAGCCCTAAAAAGGAAGGAACTTGCCAGACACTTCCTTTTTTCATTGATGAACTGCTGGAAACATGTAGGAGGAAACCGTTGGAACACTTCCTCCCACCAGACGAGCCTATGATGGCATGCCCGGATGGAAAGAGAATCGCAGTAGAGACAAGAGTCCCACCGATGTTCTGGGTCCAAGCACTCTAAACAGAGAGAATGGGGATCCACCCTCACAGAACCCACGTTTGCACGAAGAACAGGACACAAATCCCTGACGCTGCGGCATAAATGGAGAAGACTACTGTGGAACTGTAGGAGGTAGAAGGAGAAGTGGGTGGTGGGGAGAAAAATTCCCCACAATGCAAGTGCTTCTGACCCCGACCGTGCCTAGAAAAGGATTGAGGGTCATTCGCAGGACGGAGCTCAGAAAGCTGGGGCTATGGGCATGTGCAGTGACACGCGTAAAAAAAAAAAAAAAGACAAAGTATTTTTTTGATGGTTAGAAGTGCTTGTGCCCCGTTCCGAAGGATGGAATCTCCCATAAGTATGGAGGAATGGGGACGGGACGTAGGAGTATGGTTTTTGCGCTGCGAAGTACAGGGATGAGTAATGGCTAAGCCACCTACTCAGCACTCACTTCTACAAATCAATAGGGATCCCAATCATAAGCAGATCTACTTCCTTTGCCTACCATAGTAACGTGGGCCATAGGAAGGCTAATTTTTTTAGAAGGGGTTTGAAAGTGATCCAGTAGCAACCCAAATGACAATTGTCTAACAATCCAAATCAAGGTTCTATAAAAATATATACTTTAATTAAAAACACCAATGTACAACTAACTAGTAAAAACATTGACATAGAGGAAGTTAGAGAAATCCAGAATTTGAAGATGCAGCACTCTAGATATTTAGCAGGGAGGAAAAAGGCATGCAAGTACCACAGTGTTAAAAAGGATATGCTTCTTGATGAAAAAGTGCAAAAAGAGGCTTTTACAGTGTCTAGTGTTCCAGTAAGTGAAACGGGGGATGGGGGTTGGAATGGAGTCTCCAACAGTATCTCATTCAGTCCTTGGTGGTTTGACAGCATCAAACAAGGCGCGTGTGTGTGTGCACGCGTGTATATATATATATATATATACATATGGCATTGAACCAATTTGATTATGCAAGCAGGGTACTTCAAAGATCAAGTGAGTGCCAAAGGCAGCAGTGGCTGTTAGCTCAAATGTTTTTGTACATGTTTCCAAGATGGCTCAAAGCAGCTTGACAGACAAACATTTGAATCGTGGCTGATATGGCTCTCATGATGCTGTGAGCCCTGATCTAGGGGCACATGGACAAGATGCGGTCTGTGTTCTAATTCTATCAACACAGGGGAGACTGGCAAACACCAGCTGGGGTCCTTTACCTCTGGTGAGGCCCTGAGTCTGGCAGAAGCTGGTCTTGTGCCAGCAGGTTTTTACGACAATGTCCCCCGGGGATGGTTACACAGCAGAGCTTACCACTACCTTGGAACACTCAATCTTCATCTAACTGGTGAAAGACTCTGGAAAGATCAACTCTCCCAGAGAGGACCCCATGAATTCTTACTTGAGGCCTCAAAGGTCCAGAAGTGCATCAAAGAAGTGGTGGAAGAACTACTCGCGTAGGCAAAGTACCACAGTGAATTGGACAAAATCAGGCTAGCTTTTGAGGGGTTGAATCCCTTGTGACAAGTGGTATTTGACTTCTTGCATACTACCCAAAGTGATTTATGATTAAAGGTAGAGGAGACCTCCAGGAAGGAGATGTACAGAGTGAAGCAAGATGATGCAATCCTTCCCAAACTCTTGCGAGCTCCTACTGGACTACACTAACCTCTACACCAGTGGTCTTCAAACTTTTTTGGCCGTGGCCCCCCTGAGTAAAATTTGGGCAGGTTGGGACCCCCCAGAAATGCCAAAGGGTCAGGTTAGTGTAGAGTCTACACTAACCTGACCCTTTCTCAGACCCACAGCATCGAAGGCCCTTAGGTATGCAACACCCTGCTGTGAGGCTTGTCTCTTTTGTGTAGAGTGTGTACTTTGATTCCAGTCTTCCAGGTCAGCTCCAGTTGAAGGAATTTACTGCTGAAGAGATGGGTTACCCACACTCACAAGGATCAAGAGAGGCATAGTCATTATTCACTTGTGCTGCTGGCTGGTAGAGCCCTGCTGTCTGACTACAATACACATACACACCATCCAGAGCTGACCTGGGCTCAAAGTATGATTCAGGTCAGATGTGTTTGGAATAATTATGTGAATTACCACCCACCATATACTCCAAACACAGGTATGGCTTGCGTTTGAAGATTATACGTGTGCCGATTGTAATAGAGACTCTGCACTGCAGTGACTTGGCTGTCACAGCAGATGTCAAAAGGGCACCTTTGAAACTGTTCTGTGCCACTTGAGAGCAGGCGCAGGAGAACCGTGCAGCTGCAGCAGAGCATGTGTCACTATACTTTTGGCATGGAGCTTATTGAAAGGGGGGTTCTGGCTAGCATAAAACCCTTTCTGAGATGAAATTACCTGCATCATTTAATTAATAAAAGAAAAATTCAGGGCTTCTAAGCCCTTGCCAGATAGCTTATCCTTTCAACCAATCTACAGGAACGGATTAACTGTGTGACATGAATGTGAAGGGTCGCAACTGTGGTGGGGCCCTGTAAACCAGAGCCTTGCATTTTGATAAATGGAAACAATGCGATCTGCTAATCATTTTAGACCCACTTGTTAGTTATGGTTTCCTTAGTTTATAAATAATCCACAAAGAAATATTTACCCTTTTAACATTGAGAGGTTTTGGGCCTTAACACAAAGCCACTATACGCAGTCTTGTGATGCAAGTATGCACTTTGAGTGGACAGAGAACGAAAATGCATTGGGGTGATGACCATTACTCCATCACACCGTGATAATTGAAATGTTTGCATACTCACAAGGTGGCGTCACACAGAGAAGAGTGTGACGCCGGCATGCAGCGGCTGACAAGTGACTAGTTGCTTTCCAGATCATTCATCCTAATCATCTCCAATAGTGGATCATGGAGCAGAGAGAAGGAAGCACAGAGGTCAACAATCAGGAGAGCATACACTAGATGACTGTACAGAGCCAGCATCGTGTCTTCCCCCTTCTATATATCCGGTGTTGCTGGCACATTCACCACAAGCTGATCCTACCATTGAGACACACCCATGGATGGTTCTAGCAACATGGCTACTATGATTATGGCACTACGATTATGTCAAGCAAGATGTTTCTATGCCATGAAGAAGGTTTCTTGAAAACATATGGGGTAGAGACAAATATTTGATGGCAAAAAACCCCAAGAAAATATTCACCTGTTGACGGTGTGATGCCCTATGAACATACAGTGACAGATACCTATACCTCATCCAAGCAAGAATGGCAAGACATTGCATGTAACATCAC
The DNA here is from genome assembly GCF_040938575.1 of Ambystoma mexicanum. Lineage (NCBI taxonomy): Eukaryota > Metazoa > Chordata > Amphibia > Caudata > Ambystomatidae > Ambystoma > Ambystoma mexicanum. The sequence goes on from NC_090930.1 coordinate 908,294,146, forward strand.
TGGAGTGTGGACAAGCAGGACTCATGATGGACACTTTCGTGGACATTTGCTACGTGAGAGGTACAGCAGAGCATGCTACAGATAAACTCAAAGATTATGTTATGTTAAGGTGCGTTTTGGTTATTGCACCGTATCAACAGGTGGAAGATTTAGGTTTATTTTCGGAGGGATGTTGTGATACAAGTAAGCTTGCAAAGAGTACCTAGAAAGTACCTGCATGGTGATGTTGCAACAGCACAACCTTATATAAAAGAGAGCATGGCATCAGCTTAACTGTGAGCCAGTGACCCCACGCTAATCACTTGCGCATGTTTGTTTCTCTATCCATCAGGGCTGCGTGAAGGTGCGACACAGTGATTGACCCCGTGGCACTGTTTATTTCTGCTACTGGTAAGTTAGCGTGAACATTCAGGCATGTTTCCAAGTTGCAGGGGTTATTTCTGACAGAACAGGTTCCTTCAAACAATCCACGGCGTATTCATCAACCCGACAGACTTCAAATAACTTTCATAGCCAAAAGCAGATGATTGTAATGTGCGACAGGGTCAGTGGCCCGAACTTGTCTAGGAGGATGGGGGAAAACTCAAACTGGTGCACGAGTCCCATCAGCGGGTTTGCCATTGCCAGGTCCTCCCCAGTTTTAGGATGAGGGAGTGGAGAGTGTACCAGTTTGTCTCTTCTACATTTGCCTGAACACAATAGTAGAGTACCAATTTTAATCACACCATAACATCCTTTGCGGGATTTCTACATCGGTGAGGGCCAATGGAAAGTGCAGCAGAAGCAGAAAAAAGCACAGCAAGGAGTAGGGGTGTGGGCTGTTTCGAGTGAAGTCAAGGGACTAACCCGAGGTAACGTGTGCAAGATTGACTTGTAGAGCAGAGCATGAAGATACTAATTGAGAAGGTGTGCAGAGTGAAGTATTAGTTCACAAGAGAGAGTTAAAGGAGGGTGAAAGAGGAAGAAGAGTAGTGAGTGGAAAGCATTAAAAGCGAGTGGAAATTAGTGGTAATTAGTGGAAATGGTGGAAAGTAGTGGAGAGGAGAGAGGCGAAGTAACATTGAATAACAGAGAAGAAGAGAAAGAAGAGATTGGGAGGAAGAGAAGGGAGGATAGTAGATGACAGGGAGATGAAAGTAAGAACATCCGGGTAAAGACCACTATAGCATGAGAGGTAAGGATCAAGTGCAAGCTGGGTAGTTGGATGGCACCACTTCCAAATGTATTCTTTTGATGTCCGCAGGTTAGGGTCCACCTCGCAGACCCCAGTGGGAGTAAGAAAGAAAGCAGTTGCTTTTAAGCCCACACCATTAGCCAGGCAGATTATAGATAGTAGCGGTTGCTGAGCTCTAATGACCACCTTGGGATTTTGGGAAGTCTGGGCCACGTTGGAAAGAGACCAGAGGAAAAAAAAAAAGAGTAACAGACCTACGATGGACTATTTAAGTTCTTAAATAGCCCTTCAACTGTCTTTGAGAACAAGTGTGTTCTTGAGGCCACTTTTTATATAGGTTAACCATGTTGCATTGTAAGGACGCTTATGCTCTTATCTTGTCTTCCCTAAATTTCCCATATGTTCTTAGAGTCATCCATATAGCTTGGATAGAATGTGGGTTTATACTGCATCTTTTAAGGTTTGTCAAGTGTCAGTAAGTGACTCATACTTGTTATGCCAGAATGTGGGTGCGGCAGTGTTTTTATTATGAGCCAATGCTAAGATCTAATAATTCTTACTGGCAAGTATTTAACAGAAAACTCTCCAACTTCATCTAGGGAGGGGCAAAGCTCCTAGAATTAACATAGCAAAACTGCAAGCAGACACATGCACGAGAGGATTGAAATTACCCAACATGGAATGGCATTTCCCAACAGCACAGCCAAGTCAACTATTTTTACTGCATACATGAGTCCCACTTCCAATGGGCCTTATGGGAAATAACACTTACAGCAAAATACTTGTAGTTCCCAAATCCGACCGCTCGATGAAATAGAACATCCTATTCTTAAAACAAATGTACAAAACTGGATATAAAGTAATGAATCGGAGTATAGCTGCCTTGTTAAGCGTTCTGGCCTTAGTACTATACTATGTGGCATGCTGAGTAACTAGTACAATGAGGTTCTACCCCTAACCTCATATATATTATACCGATTAATCAATGTATTCTTGCTAATGGTGCTCGCCCCTAAATTATAAAATCAACAAATATATCTGTACGAGTATACCATGTCCAATGACTTGGATTTATTGTAGTCTGATATTTACCTGGATACAGCCAACAAGTGTTTCGACACAAGGTCTTTCGCAAGGCATACAGGTCTAAAGGATCTTGCTCGGGTGTATAGACTTGTACTTTAACCAGTATCAAGGATCACTTATTCTTTTTAAAAAATATATATATTTATCATCTTTATTTAATTTTAAATAAACATATCAATAAAATAACAGTGAGTAGTACAAAACGGACAATTTTAAGCAAAATCTCAAATATTAATAATCCCATTAGAAACCAAGCCATTCCAAAAACCCCTCTCCCAATTTCAATACTAAACTCCACAAACTACAACCACAAAAAAGAACAAAAAAAAAACACTACAACATCAACCCCCCACCCCAACCCCACAATATTACAATCCAAATTCTCTACAGCCTACCCAAATAAATCAAGAATCCAAACTCTCACAGTATTCAGTCTCCTGATGTAACCGACAAGCACAAGATTTGTCATATCTTGACAAGCGCAGATATACCAACCAACCCTCAACATGTGGCTTTTTCCGTGACTTCCATACTTTCATAATATGTTTTACTACCATCATCAGTGACCTATTAACCCAATCAGTACCACCACAGTTTTCCAAACCCCCACTTCCATTCAAGAGGAAAACCGCAGACAGAAAAGTCTAAGGCAATGGACTACCCAACACCAAATCTACCCAATCAAAAACATCCTTTCAAAAGGTAAGCACCCGTTCACATTCCCACAACATATGTAAATAAGTTTCCCTTGAACGAGGACAACCCCAACATAAATCAGAATCCATCAAACCCCTCTCCTTCATTCTCACTGGGGACCAATAAATGCGTCCCAAGATTCTTTGATGAGTTACCCTCCAAGCTCAATCCCATTCCTTTCCCGACAAATCCTGACCCAACTCTTTACCCACTTCATATGTAAAGATCACTTATTCTGAGATTGGACATGATCTTCTCTAACTGCAGTCTTTTAATAACATTCTAGATTGCTCACTTAAGTTAATGACAGTTAATGTCCTGCTGGAAGACGTCCCTGGACTCCAGACCGGTCCATCTGATTTTCTTCCCACTCTAGGATTCTCACAGTCCTTCTCCCTTTGGGGAGACTTTAGTCTTTCTCATTCCCCTCTAGCCTGGGTCCTTTCAGTCTCTTCCCTATTATGGGGCCTGTTCCCGATCACTCCCCCACTATCTGGGGCACTGGACTTTCTCACTCCACACTCTGTGGCTGGTTGGCTATCTCCCAACTCCAGGGTTCATCTCTTTCCCCCTCTCTCTAGTCTCGGGTTTCTCCTTTTGACCTCCCCACTCTGGGGATTTTCGATCCTCTCCCCATTGCAGAGATATTGACTTCTCTCCACAACATGTGGCTTTCCCCACACATCTTTGCTTTGCCTCCCCCCCACTTCCCAGTCCACTGGAGTCACCACGTAAATGTTTCAGATGAGCAGTGCTCCTCGGGAAGGTTGTGGAGTCTGCCGGATCCTTCCCTGACCACAAAGCTGCTTACGCGACTTGTCAACTGGACTCCACATCGTCAGCTGGCAACTCTCTATCCTGCTCGCCCTGTGCAGTGACCAGTCGACGGCTAATGCTTTGGCTTTCACCTCAGCACTCCAAGGTACTTTGTTCTCATCTGCATGAGTCCTTGCTGCAATCCCGTAGGACAGAAGACTGACTATGGTCATCAAGCTCCATAACATTTTCCTGAGCTTTGGACAGGTGGTTGTTGACTATCTCTTGCCACTTTTACGTGGGACGTTTGACAGCAGCCTGGAATATGGGAAAACAAGCATCATCACTCTACTCCCAGGTGTCTCAAGTCATATCGAGCACATCCCGGAGTTCCCTACCATATAACATTCAGAGGCAGAGTACTCTGGTGATGACTGTGGAGAACTTTGTACGAATAAAAGGGCCCACTGTATCATTAGGTCCAAGTTCTTTCCATCAGCCTTTACTGGTTTCCTAAGGATATGTTTTAAGGTCAGATTAAATCGTTTCACAAGACTGTCCATCTGGGGATGGCACACCGAGGTCCTAGGAGTCTTAATGTTAAGCATTGCTTTTACTTGGTGCACAAGGCACCACATGAAAGATATTCCCTAACTGGTAAGAGTTTCTGTAGCAAATCCCACCCTAGACAGAAAGGGAATTAAGCATTTCACAATATTCTGGGCATTTCTCGTGGGGAAAGCTTTCGGGTTTCAAGGGGGCTCGAGTCAGTTGAGATCTGTGACACATTTTGCACGATGTGACAAGATTTGACATCTGCCAAGGACCTGATCATGGATTTTTCCAATACCTCTTTGACTGGCTGTTACACAGACTATCTAGGATGTTGTGGCAGGAAATGTGAAATTTTGCCTTGCAGACTGCTCTTTTGTACAATATGCCAGTCTCACAACCTCAAGTCAAAACACCTGCCACAAAAATGCTGCAAGAAAGACAATATTGTGCTGCAGCATTTTACATTTCCTGCACTATATCCTCGAGGGTCTGGTTAAATAGGAATGGGGAAAGTCACAGTGACTCAGAGGAATAACCAGTTTTCTCTTCTTTTGTTCATCCTCTTGGTCTTCAGATATACACTGTTCAAAGGCTTCAGCCATGTTTTGATCATTCCTCTGGACAAAGGCCAGGTTGGGCTGGCTCTCCCCGAGCCATGGGTAGATGAGGTCAAGGTCCCATCAGCCAGCCCGAAGCCTAGCTTACCCCTGTTGGTGATGGAGGCCTTAAACTTCGTTTAGGTGAGGGATCAGGGCCTCGGTTCCGGAGCACTCCGTTTTATTATATTGCTGTGGGTCCTCACATTATGTAACACAATGTAGAGGCAGGGCCAAATGACTCTACTGGGAATACCTCCCCTATTTTGCCTGTATGTTGGAAGCCGGAAATTGCGACATGTGCAATACCAATAATGGCACCTATACCACGAAGATTCCTTGAAACAAGGTACCATTGAGAAAACCCTATAGGATGTACCCGCAGAGAAAGGACAGCCTCTTAAAGGAGGTCCCTGAAGAAGTGTGAAGCGATGAACGTAAGAGGATGGTGACGTCACAAGAAATGTGTGACGCACTGAGAAGGATGATCAAAGAAGAGAATGTATAAACCTTATAGAACCGGATGACTAAATAAAGAATCGAGTAACATTTCATGTACAGAATGAAGATCGCACGTGCGAAGAACACTGAAGAAAATATAAGTCGCTTTATAAACTGTACAGATGCTGCAACGCAAGTAGACTAAGTAACTGACGGCTGGCTATAGGTAGTGAATTGCCGCCAATAAATATATATATATGTGTATAGAATCTGGATGTTCCACATCACATTTGGAAAACCAGGAGCTCAGTAGCAAAAAGGGCTCAAAGTGTGGCACAGCAGAGGAAAAACAGCTGAAGATGGAAGAAGAATTGAGAAGGCTTGTCTGGCCCAGTTTCAAGGGTTGAGGCAGCAAAGAAGCTGGTTATTTATTCGAGAAGATACAATGAACGTGAGAAGTGAAGCAAACTCCTGTTGAGGTACAATAGAAAAAACACTGAGTTCCAAGTCTTATTAATTTAATAGTATTAAATACAAAGGAGCTAAAACACAGTGTACTGTCACATGGGGTAGATGTGAAATAGACTTTGGGCAAGCAACATAGCAAAGAGCCCTATAGTTTGATAGCCAATGAAATGTTGTGTATTTGATGACAATGAGCATGACTTGCACCAGGGGTGGGCATAGTTGTCTACCTGACAATAGAGACCCAATCATAATCCTATCCCCCATAGAAAGTATACCTAGATGATCCCCATAGACTAACCACAATCCTAGATACGTTTTCTTTAGTTTGCCACGTAGTATAACGTCAATGACGTGTTTTTGCTGTAAGAGTTTCTTTCATGTAAAATGTTGAGAGACATGCTTTGAGACGCTGTTGATATCAGTTGTACTCCCCGTTTTGATATTAAAGCAGTTATATTTTGCCAACTTCTTGAGTGTAAGAGTACATTCTGCATCCCCACCCATCCAATAAAGTGTTACCTTATTAAAAGGGCCTAGAGGTTCAACTACCTTGACTTTCCCCCTGAAGTCTGGGGTCAATGACCCCCTGCTTATACATCTGCAATCTCTTGGCCTGTTGAACCTCCAAGAAGATAAGGACCTAAAAAGGGATGATAGGGACCATCACCCCTTGTATCTATCATTCCTTCCATGACTGACAGAAATCACAATTCATTTAAGCCCTGTCTGAACCAACTGCCCAGTGGCCATCATCGGCCAGTCTAGAGTCTCCATTAAATGGCAAGTGATTCAGAAAAATAGTCTGATCCCCCACATCTACAGAGCTGTCCTTCCATTCCTGGAAAACTCCTTTAACAGAGCCATTAAACAAGGAGATCCTCTCTAATTATGTGGAGACGTTAGTTAAAATCAAGCCAGTGGTTACATATTCAGTGGATGTGTTATGAGCAAAGACCAACACAACTATCAAATGTTATGATAAGCATTGCAAAACCGCCAAGAAAACTTGGATCAGGTAAAGCATATTAAAGATTGCTCCCTGCGCGAAGTAGCCACGCTGATTTCCTTATAAAAAAACGATTTACCAAAAAAAGAAAAAACAATTTTGCTCAAGAAAATTGGGGTAAACTCATGTATGCAATCTGGAATAATTACAGTATTACATTCTGGAAAAAGATCTCCTCTGGTACAAACAAGGAGCTCCATAAACTCCCGGGCAGCATTCCAGTCCAAAAATGGTTCATTCAGTATTTCTGCATCTTATATTTCAGAAAGCATAGTTTCCTTTGTAAACAATTTTTTTGTCTCAGTGGGCAGTGTATTGTCCATCTAAGTTTTTCTATAGAAGAGATCAAAACAGTAATCTCCTCCCAATAAAATAATTATGCCCCATTCTCAGATAAGCTACCCACATAACTCTTTAAGAGCGGGCCATTTGGGCACCATATTTCCAACAATTGTTCAATGCAGCTGCCTAAACATTTTTGGTCCCTAAATCTTGGACAAAGTTGCAAATCATTCCAATAAATAATAACTGGAGTGCCCATTTAGAGAAGACAAACCTTGTATTAAATAGGTACACTGTGGTTACGAACTCTTTTCTTTAAAAAAAAATATAGCAATGTGGCAATAAGCACAGTACTCATTGTATATGGATTGCAAGCCAGACCTGCCAGTGAGGAGCCAATTAATTACCCCCCAATATCCCTATTAGACATCAACGGGAAGATATATGCAAGGGTACTTTGTGCTCGGCTTGAGAAATGGGTTTAAGAGAATCATCAATCACCCCCAGTGAGGTTTTAGGAAAAGAATCAGCACAATTGATCTGTGCTTTAGTCTGTTTCTATTGACCCAGAAGTATGTAACCCCAGGGAGGAGGAGACGTTATTTTTGTTGACCACCAAACCGGATTTTACAATGTTACGAGAGGGTTTATGGTCATAAAATCGAAATTAGAAATCTCGAAAAAAAAGCACGAAAAAAAAAAGATTTAAAAATATCGAATTTTTTTTTGACTTTTTTTTTCGAAATGGGGGCTCCCCCCACCCCCTGTTTTTTTCTATTTTTTTATTTTAACCCTTTTTTTTTTTTACTTACCTGACCCAAAAAATACATATATATATAAAAAAATAATAAATTTGATATTTTTTTTTCTGCCTTTTTTTCGAGATTTTTGTTATTCGGGATTTTTTTTTTGGCCTTTTGACCGACCATCTTACGAGAGCCATGCTATCGTAGATATTTAGGAATCTCGGACCGACAATGGCCCTCCTGCTGGCAATCAGATCGTTACAGTAAAACAACAAGGCTGTAGTCAGATGGGGTTTCGGAGGAGATAAACGCCCCTTTCAAGGTGTAAAAGGGAGTTTGGCAGGGGTGTGCCCTCAACCTGTTACTCCTCTGTATTTATGTCAACCGGGTAATAGAGAAGGTGCTGTAACTAGCATTGGATACCCCAACACTTGGGAATGACATATGTCCTATGCTAGTGAATGTTTTTCATACAATTTTAATTTCATTGAACCACACAGGTCTTCGAAAACAGATCAACGCGTTTAAGGAGTTATGCATAAACAGGGGATGGAAAATCAACAAAAATAAAACTAAGGCAATGATGATCACTCTGCCTGGTTAAATAGGTGTATCCTTACTACTGAGAGGAACACTGATCCAACAGGTATCTATTTAGGACTACCTGGGTCTTAGAGTCGTCACTGCCACCAGTAACTGGAGTGCCCATTTAGAGAAGACAAACCTTGTATTAAATAGGTACACTGTGGTTACAAACTCTTTTCTTTAAAAAAAAATATAGCAATGTGGCAATAAGCACAGTACTCATTGTATATGGATTGCAAGCCAGACCTGCAGCACTCTACAGGGCTGAATTGTGGAGTTTCGACAGTGACCTTCCTCCAACCTAGCTAAGAACAGGCTGTGAATTTACCAAAGAGCACACCCCCCCAAATGCTGCGGCTGGAATTAAATCACCAAGGAATTGACTATCGTTTTCCTTATGCCTTTTTTGAAATGTATGTAATGTAAAAGATTTTGTAGAGTGCAAACAAGGCCACAAAGGCATCTGGGCGCTAAACAGCCAGAAGCAAGGAAGAGGAGAAATAGCCACAGCCTCCACAAAACAAGAAGGTCCTCAGGACCTTCCGAAAAACACAAACGATCTGGAATCTCCCCCAAATACACAGGCAGCGACTGCCATAATGTAGAGGCCAAAACCGAAAAGCAGCATCCTTTGGAACTTGGAACAAATATTACATTGGGTTCATGTCTGGGTTAATCCATCTCTTCTAAAGTAAACAACCAACCTGCAGGATATTCTAAGGCAAAGTGGAGGTCTCACTATCCCATGGTGCAAGTGAATAAAAACATAGCCTCCTATATTGAACATCCAGAACTCTGTATGAACCCTTCAGTAATTGGGAAAGGCACAAAGAGCATGGTAAAATCTGGCTTTGAGGGAAAAAGTGTGAATACCACATTATCAACTAAATTGGGAATCTAAAAACAACTGGGACCAATACCTAGATAAATTAAAACCCCCTTTTGCACTATCATTTTATGTGACAAATTCAGGTTTGATTTTCTCCCACTTTCATGCCTACTTAACATGCAGGACCCTTCTCTATCTGAAAAGTGTCTTTTTTTTGTTTTTTTTTACATTTTACAAACTATTAAATTTTTCCGTAACTACAATATGTCGATGATCTCATACATAAGGATAACAATCAGCATACAAATCAAACAAAATGTTTTAGTATTAACAAGCACAGGAAAAATAGAACTAAATAACTCAGATGAACAAGTTACTTTCTTACCTGGTAACGTTCTTTCGATGGGATGGTCCGACGACGTATTCCATATCTATAACAGGTAATGTCCACAGCTGTGCTGCTTCAGAAAATCTTCGGCGTCTGTGTCCTGCGTCGATGATGTTGATGCGCCGTCCCCTAGGACCTCCTCCGACGGCCGATGTCACCCGATGTGATAAGTAGGACGCACAACGCCCATAGCCTCAGTTGTAGTTTTTCCCCCCAGAACGTGTGCCACCAGTTTTCTGCCAGTCGGACACACAAGGCCTTGCGGAACGCAAGCTGCAATCGCAAAAGAAATTATGCAGCGGGGAAGGTAGGGAGGGAGCGATATGGAGTACGTCGTCGGACCATCCCATCGAAAGAACGTTACCAGGTAAGAAAGTAACTTTTTTTTCCGAGGGGATTGGGTCCTCCAACGTATTCCATATCTATGACAAACTACCAAAGCAGTACCAAGCAAGGAGGTGGGAAAAAATTTAGATCACAAATTTAGCATGCCCAATCAAATTGTGGAATAAAGGACTGCCTTGCCAAAGGCCAGATCCTGCCCTCGGATGGAATCGAGGGAGTAGTGCCGTACAAAAGTATGTACTGAAGCACAGGTGGCTGCATCACAGATGTGACGAATAGGAACACCCCTCTGCAGGGCAGTAGACGCAGCCACTCCCCTGGTAGAATGGGCCCGCAAGCCAGCCGGAGGGTCCTTACCCGCCAAGCGGTAACATTCGGAGATACCTAAAATAATCCAACGAGACAAAGTCTGTTTCGTCACAGCTTGTCCCAAACGCTTTCCAGCGTAACCAATGAAAAGTTGATCGTCCACTCTGACCCGGGACATGCGCGAAATATAAAAGCTCAACGCTCTCCTAGGATCAAGCCTATGGAGAGACTCCTCTTCCTTACCAGGATGTGGAGGAGGATAGAACTCCGGAAGAACAACCTTCTGGCTCAAATGAAATTCCGAAACCGCCTTCGGAAGAAAAGAAGGACGAACTCTAAGGACAACCTTGTCCTTATGAAACACAGTGAAGGGTGGCTTAACTGAAAGTGCCTGTAACTCACTCACTTTGCGAGCGGAAATAACTGCAACCAAAAACACAGTTTTCAGAGTTAACAGTCTCAAAGGGCAAGAATGCAAAGGCTCAAACGGAGCACCCATAAGGTTCAAAACCCAACCGGGCACCAGAAAAGGTGACGGAGGGAACACATTAGTGAGCCCTTTCAAAAACTGAGAAATTAAAAGGAATCTTAAAATAGGAACATTCTTCAGATGAGCGCTTAGCCCCTGTGGGCCAAGGAAAGCAAAAAAGACAGAACCATGGGAAGGTCACATTCAAAAGGATCCACATTCTTAACTCTGCACCAGCCGCAGAACTTTCTCCAACGGCAACGGTACAGAGACTTTGTTGCCAGCCGCCTGGCTGAGAGCAACACCTCCATCACGTCTTCAGGGAGGTCCCAATCCTTATACCTCAACCTTTCAGAAGCCAAGCATGAAGGTTGAGGGATCTGACCTCTGGATGGAGAACCTGAACCCCTCCCGTGAGAGCAGATCGTCTCGGTAGGGAAGACGACGGGAGGGCAGATGGACAAGTCGAGAAGGTCCGGGTACCACATCCTCCGGGCCCATTCCGGAGCAATGAGGGTCATCCGGGAAACGAACCTCCGTAACCTCCGTAACCTCCGCAGTACTTGCAGGATGACGGGGACTGGAGGAAACGCGTACAGTTGTGGGAATGACTACTCCACCACGAACGCGTCTCCTAAGGCTCCTTTTGGAGGAAATTCCTGTGAGCAGAACCTTTCGCACTTCCGGTTGACACTGGAGGCAAAGAGATCCACTTGAGGGTTCCCCGAAAGGGCAAAGATCTCCAGGAGAATCTCCTGAGCCAGCTCCCACTCGTGAGAAATTGCGCTCTGCCTGCTCAGAGCGTTCGCCGTCTTGTTGTCGTCTCCGGCCAGATGAACATCGGAGATCGAAACTTCCTGCTGGATGGCCCAGAATTCGAGCTGCATCGCCTCCCTGCACAGAGGAAGTGACCCTGCCCCCCCTTTTTGTTGAGGTAGCGCATGGCCACCGTGTTGTCCGTTAGAATCAGGACACTCTTTCCTCGCTCAGTCGGCAGAAAAGCCTTCAGGGCAAGCCTGATGGCCCTCAGCTTCAACAGATTGATATGGAGTCTGGACTCCGATGGAGACCAACGACCGCTGACTGTCAACTCGTTGGCATGAGCTCCCCATCCCGTGAGGGATGCGTCCGTCACGATCATCACCTCCGGCCAGGGCAGCCAAAATGGGGCCCCTTCATCAAATTGCCTTCGACGGCCCACCACAGAAGGTTCTGGGCGACCGAGGGCGGCGCCTGAACAGGGTCCGACAGCCTGCCAGAGGACTGAGACCACTGGAGCTTGAGAGCCCACTGCAAAGATCTCACCCGCAGACGAGCCTCTGGCACCAGAAGAATGCAGGATGCCATGAGGCCGAGCAGTCTCAAACTCGGACGCTGGGAGATACTGGGCAAGTTGAAACTTGTGCACCATCTGCTGAATGTGAAGAGCCCTCACCTGGGGAGGAAAACACTGCCCCAGGGATGTGTCGAGCACTGCTCCGATGTACTGGAGCCGCTGTGTTGGTGTCAAATGGGACTTCTTTAAATTGAGAGAGAAGCCCAGCTTGTGAAGGGAGTGGCAGGTGATGGACAGATAATCCAGGACTTGCTCGGGAGAGGTCCCCTTGATCAACCAATCGTCCAGGTAGGGGTAGACGTGAATCCCCCCCTTTCCTGAGGTGCGCTGCCACCACCAACATGAGCTTGGTGAAAACCCTTGGGGCGGAGGTCAATCCGAACAGCAGGACCCGAAACTGAAAGTGCGAGTCGCCAACCGCGAACCTCAGGTACTTCTTGTGCTTGGGATGGATCAGCACATGGAAGTAAGCGTCCTTGAGGTCGAGAGACACCAACCAGTCCTGAAGTTGAAGGGCCTGGAGGACTTGAGAGTGTAACCATCTTGAACTTGTCCTTCCTGAGGAGTTTGTTCAAACCGCGCAAGTCCATGATGGGTCTCAATCCCCCGTCCTCTTCGAAATCAAAAAATAGGGGGAAAACCATCCCTTTTTCCTCTCCGCTACAGGCACCAGTTCTATGGTGCCTTTCTCCAGCAGGGCTTGAATTTCCTGCGCAAGGAGCGGATCCGGACTCTTCAAAGAGAGGTTGCCAGGTGGATTGTCGTGAGGCCTCTGCCGAAAGGGAAGACAGTAGCCGTGGGTTATGATCTCCAGAAGCGACACAACTGAAGTAATGGCTCGCCACTCTACAAGATGCTGCGCCAGCCTTCCCCCAACCGGCAAACTATGGGACCTGGCCTCATGACTGAGTGCCCTCAGGCAACGCCGCAGCCACCACCAAAGAGGCAACTGCCCGAGCGGCCTTGGCACCTCGAGTACCCTTGTTTCCACCTCTGGCACTCTTACGGTGGCCTCTTCGACTGCTAGCTCCTCTCGCTTTACTGAAGGACAAATAATAGCAAAAGGAACCTCCCCTCCATTGCTGTGTCCAAGGACGAAAAGGCGGAGGTTGTCAAACTGTAGCGTCCAACGACTTCGCTGCAGCTTTGGAGGTCTGCAACCTCTCAAGGCTCTCGTCAGCCTTGCTGCCAAAAAGATGTTCACCATCAAAGGACATGTTGAGGAGCCGGGACTGCACATCAGGAGCAAACCCAGACTTCCGCAACCACGCAAACCTGCATATTAGGGTGCTCGCCGCCATGGATCGGCTGACACAATCTGCCATGTCCAAACCCGACTGAACGGCCTCACACATGGCATCCTTGCCACCCTGAACCATAGCAAGGAAACCATCCCGTTCGTCCCCTTCGGGAATATGTTCAGCCGCTAATGCAACAGTCCCACAGAGTGTGTGTGAAATGAGACAAGGCACATATGGAGTTGGCCGCATGAAGCGCCATACCCCCAGAAGAAAACATTTTCTTCGCCCAGCCGTCAAAACGTTTGTCGTCCCAATCCGGACGGATGGTAGGATACGACGCCTGCTTTGCCGGGGCCGTAGCTGCCCGCACCACCAAACTCTCCGGAGTGGGGTGCCTGGACAAGTAGCAGGGGTCGCTACTGGCTGGACGGTATTTTCACGACAAAGACTTGCCCACTGCCGGGAGACTCTCCGGAGCAGTCCAAGCCGCCGCCACCCTTCTCTGCAGAGCCATATGAAATGGCAATACCGGGTCAGTGGGGGCCCAAGATCAAGGATGTCCGTGAGATCATCCTGAGCGAACTCCCATGGGGGAGCCGACCAACCCAAGTACTCGGTGACCCGAGACATAAGGCGCCGATATGAAGAATCGGCATGAGTGCCAGGCTCCAGCCTAAAAAACTCCACCTCCGGAGAGGTGTCCAGTCCACTGGCATTATGCAGCGACTGTCTCAGGTCATCAAACTGGCTATGGCCCGAGATAAGCTCATTTGGTACCGTAACCGGAACAAAGCCTTCATCAGCCTCTGAAATGTACGTCAGGCGGTGAGAGGAAGACATCTGGGGATCAAAGCTGCGCCTGACCTTAGCCAGAACCTTTCTAGGGGCTAACCCCGTGCCACGGGGCCCCTCCAACACCACCGCCTCGAAAGACGTTGAGGGCGCCAAACAAGTCGGCGCCGGCGTCGAGAGAATCAGCGTCAGCTGCAGCGCCGGCAGCATCGACGGCGTCGACACAGGCCTCGAAGCCGGAGCTCTGAGCGTGTCTCGATGACCTAGGCGCCGACAGCGTCGACGACCCCCTCGGAGGTGGAGCCTCAAGAGAAATCGCTGACTACCTCGGCGCCACAGGCGTCGCCGTCTTCTTTGAAGACGGCACAGGATCACGCGGTCTTGAGCGAGTCTAGGACCGGGACCTGGAACGGGCATGGCTTGTCCGAGCGGCACCTCTCCCGCGAGCCGTGCCGACCACCCGAGCCCGAAGGCGTACGAGCAGTGTCTCTGGACCGGTGCCGACCGACCCCACTCGGAGGCGCGGACGGACCGGTGCCCTGCAATTCAAGGATCGCTAGCATCTGCTTCCCGAAGGAAGCCCATTCCTCCGGTGTCACTTGCACGGCGGGATAAGCGACCCGCCGACGGGCGGACTCCTCAGAAGAGGACGGGGAAGGCGACCGATGCCGGCGCTTCCGGGAATGCCTCAAAGAGGCAGAGGAGTGGCGAGACGACTCCTGGAAGGAGACCCACTGGACTTCCGACGATGACGCGGAGAGTCGCCTCTTGAGTCATCCGTCAAAAGCCCCGTAGACCTCGACTTCTGGGGCTTAGACACCCGACCTACCGACAGCTTCTTCTTGCGTTACCGCAAGGCCTTGGCCGTGAGCGACTGGCAGTCGACAGTCGTCCGTATCGTGGGCCTCCCCGAGGCACGGGAGGCAGGCGTCGTGCGAGTCTGTGACCGACATCTTGGACCCACAGTCCCTGCATTTCTTGAAGCCCGGACACAGGGTTGAAGACGAAGTAGACATCACCACGAACAGGTCTTCAGAAAAAAAATCGAACAGGTTCAACAAACCGAGAAGAAAACAGCAAACTCCAAAGAGTCAAGGCGTACCGAGATTCACAAAGCGAACACGTTCGCGGAAAAAACGGAACTGAGGCTATGGGCGTCGTGCGTCCTACTTATCACATCGGGTGACGTCAGCCGTCAGAGGAGGTCCTCGGGGACAGCGCATCGACGCAGGACACAGACGCCGAAGATTTTCCGAAGCAGCACAGCTGTGGACATTACCTGTCATAGATATGGAATACGTCGGAGGACCCAATCCCCTCAAAATAACTAATGATAAACTGATTATCAAACAACATATTGACTTCATATCAACATAAGTATATACATTATATACAAAAACACAAAACACTAGACACGACAAACTTCAATCCCCTCACCAATCCCGCACCCCAACTTGAAATGTAATATATAGTTAAAACCTGCTCTGCCAGAGCATCAAGCTTAAAACTCATTAAATATACTCCACTGCTCTTTATAGGGTTCTTCTCTATGTAATGTACCAAATTTAATCTTCTCAAAGGGTAAAAGTATCTGCACATGCACTAGCCATTCTTCAACACATGGCTTTTTTCTAGTTTTCCAGAAACGCACAATTTGTCTGGTCGCCACCAGAAGAACTTAATTGACCCAACACAATGTCGCATAACTAAGATGACGAGTACAGCTCAGTGATTTCAAAATTACATCTAGTGGTGTTCTTGGGAAAGCCACATTCTAAACTATATCAACCCTATCTAGAATATCATGCCAAAAACCCTTAACTCTTGTACAGTCCCACAGCATATGCAACATAGTGCCCTTTTCCTTCATGCAACTACAGCATCTATCATTATTGCTTAATCCTAGTTTAGTCATCTTATCCGGAGTCCAAAAAAGACGCCCCAAAATCCTTTGATGGACATAGAGTAAATTCAGATCAATTTTTGTCTTAACCGGAACCTTCCATAAGCTCTCCCATTCCTTCATTGGTATTACCACTCCTAATTCTTCAGACCATGCAGTTCTCAACTTATCCAATGACACTATTGAATTGCTTTCAAGCGGGAAAAGTATTAAAAAACTCGACACCACACGACGAGCAACCTTAAGAAAGTCACATCTCTCAGGCCTCTCCATCAGAGGTATGTCTAGCATTTGTTGTCTCTCAGATATCGTAGCCTTCAACAGGTTATACCTTAGCTCCCGTTTCTGTAGAGCAAATGTCATCCTTAAAGATTCAAAAGTTTGCATTCCTCCTTCACACCAGATATCTGCCACCAGCAGTATCCCCCTATTAATCCAACTCCTCCAACATAACATTTCATTATTAATCTGTAATCCTGGATTTTGTGAGATGGAAGCCTCCTTGTACATATATAATCCTTGTCCACTCCCCCCGCATCTTTAGTGGCAAACGCTGCTTATAAATTAGTTACTTGTCTAGGTAATTTACCAAAAGAGTATAAGCTTTCAATATGAAACAGTCTCATTTTAGACTCTTCAATATGAGCTCAAATTGAGATCCCTGGCCCATTCATGGGAAATGGATAACTGATTTCTTTAATAAAATGCTTTTGTAATACTTATCAAGAATAGGGATTCCCAATTCCCCCTTCATGTCTGCTCTGAGTCATAAGCTACAGTGGTATTCTAGGTCTTTTCCCAGCACCCCATAAGAATTCTTGGAAAACTCTCCACACTTTGTAAATTTCAAAAGGAAGCGAATGAATTATATACAAAACTTTAGCTAAGAGCACCATTTCGATGGCGTTAATCTTTACCCAATTAGATAATGGGTGTCTCCCCCACTTACGGATATCTTTCCAAATTGTTTCTATAACCAGATCTACATTGAACCTAGCCATCCCGTTCACATCTCTGATGAGATATACCCCCAAATACTTCACATGTCTATTTTCCCACTTATAATTTAACAACTGATCACGCACCGGAGTATTCCGTACCGGAAACAAAACTGTTTTCTCCCAGTTAATTCTGTAACCCGAGTGTCTACCTACTTCCTCAACCATATTTTGCAAAATAATACCCCCCTCTTCAGGATTACCAAGAATAATTGTAACATTGTCCACATAAGTTGCAGAGTTCCCCAGGGATCCTCCCTTTCCCCACTGCTTTTTAATCTATATGTAAAATTATTCATAGATATCCTAAGAAAGCATGGCATACAGTTTCACTTGTATGCGGATGACACTCAGGTGTTCTTGAGGATACAGAATCAAGAGGGAACATACGAGATAGTGGGAGGATGCCTACAAGAAATACAGGGCTGGATGTGTGCGAATCAGTTGTGAATGCCAGCAAAACTGAAGTAACTGTATTCGCCTCAAAACACCATCTACAGAAGGAGAAATTGCATCCCCCTTGCCTATTGGGGACACAGTTCAACTTTTCTAAGAAAATGAAAAACTTAGGCTGTATTTGGGAGGACAATATGGCAAGTGGAGCTTGGGTGAGCGTGAAGGTGCAGGCAGCATACCACTCATTGCGCATATTGAGACATACCTTACCTTTCATTATGAATGAGGATAGAGCGGTAGTTATCGGTACTCTGGTCAATTCGAAGCTAGATTATGGTAACGCATTGCTGTCGGGTATCCCAGCCTACCAACTGCAAAGATTGCAGTTGGTCCAAAATGCAGCAGTCAGACTGGTGCATAGGGCAAAAAAATCAGCCCCAATCTCCATTCTGAGAAAAGCCCTACACTGGTTGCCAGTAAAGGAGAGAATAGAATTTAAGGTCCTCTCTCTGGTCTACAAGGGTGTGAATAAGATAGGACCAACATACCTATCAGACAAAATCAGGAGGTATCAAGCCTTGAAGACCCATCTGTTCTGTTAGGTTTTCCTTTGTGTACATTTACGATTGCTGGTGCTAAGCAATCTCATATGATTTAGTGGATCGCTCATAGACAAATGGCAATTGATACATCTGCGCCCAGTTACGATTTAATTCATCCGGTGCACATTATAAATACTCAATTCAATTTAATAAACCAGCACTTTAATTTCAGACTCCCCTATTCTAAAACCCAAAAGACTCAGTCTGCCGAACATAAATCAAAAACGGCTCTGGGGCCAAATTGAAGAGGTAAGGCGACAAGGGACATCCTGACGTGTGCCTTTACAAGTCTAAAAGAAGCCGACAGGTCCCAGTTTACCCAGACCCTGGCACTAATAGCCGAATGCAATGCTCCAGCGGCATTAATGAATAGAGGACCAAAACCCATCTTCATCAGAGTAAAATTTAAGAAGGTCCAATTCACACTATCAAATGCTTTTTCGGCATCTAAAAAAATAAGAAGTAAACCATCTGATTCTGACGTCGACAGATTACAGATATCTAAGAGAGTTCTAATGTTATCATATCCATAGCGCTGTTTCATAAATCCCAGTTGAGTCCTATCAATAAGATCACACACATGTTTATCTAGTCTATTAGTTCCAATTTTCGTGAAGATCTTCCCATCCACATTAAGAAGAGATAAAGGGTGATAGTTGCAGCACTTCGAAGCATCTTTCCCTGCTTTGGGAATCAGACAGAGTACCCTCCATTAAAAATCAATTGTAAAGGGCACATAATTCTGGTGCCATCTGTTCATTAAATGATTGGTAAAATTCAGTGGGTAATCCATTTGGGCCCGGCAACTTACCAGTCTTCAAGCCTTTAACAGCCACTAAAACTTCTTCAACTAATATAGGAGCATCAAGACACTCTCTAGCATCATTGGACAGGTAGGGAACACCAATCTTATAAAAAAACTCTTCCATCTCGCTTTCCAATGCAATACGATCTTCAGTATACAAAGATTCATAAAATGAGCAAAAACACTCACTAATCTGCTCCCTCTTAACAAATATCCCACCGGATCCATTATCCAGCTTTTGAATAAAAGATCTCTCACAAAGGCCCCACAATCTATTTGCTAGTAGTTTACCTTCACTCAACTTCCCAAAAGCCTTGTCTTGAATAAAATGCACCACGATCAGCTTGTGCATCAATTTCACAGCGTAGCAATTACTTCACGTTGCCCATCTTAACACGATCTTTAACAGCTTTAGTACGCGCAAAGGTGGACTGTGACTTTCCCAATTCAAGATCTTTCAATTTGCCTTCCCCCCCCCTTCTTCCTCACCCTAGCAGTTCAATTTATCAATTCGCCTGTAACTGAGGCCTTGAAAGAATCCCACACCAATAGGCTACCAGCAGATATCAGCGGAACAGTTATTTTCAGTGAAATGGTTCAAAATAAAGCTATTAAGTGACTTAGAAGCACTTTCTTCTTTCAGGATAAATGGTTTTAGTCTCCATCTGCAAAAATCTTGCCCATGTAGATCTAAATGCAGTTTAATCAAAACGAATGAATGATCTGAGAGATGCCGTTCACATATCCGAGCTTCAATTACAGCCTCAACTAATTTGTCAGAAGCCAGTACATAGTCGATCCTTGAAAGGGAGTCATGAACTGGAGAATAAAATGAAACATCCTTCTCACCCTGGTGTAAACAAGTGTCAATCAAGTCAAACGCCTCCATAAATTCCCTACTGGATTTCTGACCATTGAACAAACACGTTGAGGATCTATCCAACTTGAAATCTAAAACACAATTGAAGTCCCCTGCTAAAATAATCAACTCCCCCTTCATACCAGAAAGAAGCTTGGTTAAGGAATTAAAAAAATGTCATCCTGCTGCACATGGGCCATAAACAGAACCAATGGTAATAAGTTTATCTTCATATTTCAGGTCAACTAGAATTATACGACCTACGTCGTCCATAGCAACTTTATCCACAGTGTCCTTTTGTGAATCTGTCAGGGAAAACATTAGCCACCAGATTGGCTTGAAAGGTGTCATCCCTTTATTTATTTTTTGCCTAGTACAGAAGTTCATAAGTACATTCATAGAGCGTGGCTAAATAGGAAGGCTGGTCTGGATACCAAGAAGCTGATTCCCATTTATTTACTCAACCTTTAAACCATTTTTAGTTGTCAGCTTTGTTTCGTACATAATGTTGCACATGTTTGTGTGCTTGCCTATATGTTGTTGTTTAATACCTTTATTCGGCATGAGCCATATCAGTAAAGAAACAACAACATGGTTACAGTCATCAATAAACAAACGCCTATATGATTTTACATCAAATAAAGGTAGACTGGCTGAATGACTGACATCCAAGACTTGGCTGCCAAATGAACATAGGCCCTTTTCAATGGAGAAATGGCCAGGCCCATGGATATTCATCTCCTCTCCTGGGGAGGAATTTCCACCTATTTAAGGCTAAAGAGATCAAACAATATCGATTGGGATGTTGGAATTTTGGAAAATCTAACCCTAGGTTCTACTCATTTTACTAACATGAGGGTCAACCCTGTATCAGGTTGTTTGCAACCCACTTCTAGCATCACTCATGGTACGACAGAATCAGGAGACTGACATGGAGGCATGATGGTTAGGACTTATAAAAAGAAGGCCTAATCTGTACCTAAACCTACAACGCTAACCCTAATAGAAAATAGAACAAGCAAAGGGTGCTTGGTAGGGGGTCCAGATGTCTACACAGAATAAGTCCAACATTCAGAATCCTAACCTAACCTGGTTCCTGTCCCTACCTCTCAAAGGGAAATAAACACATGCTTTAGGAAGTGCCCAATGCAAGGGATGGCTACTTGCTTGTGACCACTGCCCATTTTTCTCCTCATCATAGGCCCTGGACTAGGTTTGCAATTCCGATCATACAGTTTGTGTCCTGCTGAAGGCTGTCCCAGGACTCCAGACAGATCGATCTGCATTTCGTCCACCCTAGGGTTCTCACAGTCTTTCGACCAATACTCAAGGTCCTTGCAGTCTTGTCCCCACTCTGGGGCTCTACTCCTCATCACTTCCACTCTAGTGTTTCTTCCTTCTTTCCCACTCTGGAGCACCCCTCTTTCTCACTCCCCACTCCGGGGATGCTAGGGTTCCCTCCCTACCCTGGAGTTGTAATGCCTTACCTGCGGAGCTTGGCAGGAATGCTGTGAATCATTTGCCACCATTATCAGACTACAGAGGGAGCAGCCTGGTGGGAAGAGTGTGGTTGGTACTAGAAGGGGCTCCCAGTCATCCTTCGGTTGATATGGACCCTGCTGCCAGACTGTTCAAGTAGCCGTATGAAAAAGGAACAAGGATTAGCTCCGATATTGTGGTGTGCTCCCTTCTCTCGCTCTCGTTCCTGGTACCTGAAGATCAGGAGTGCTAGGGTGCTTGGCAATTCAATTTTCACTCCTTGGCTGAGACAGCTTCTACAGCTTCTTCAGGCGCCCCCGACCCCCCATTCTCATTACTGTTCCCAGTAACTGCACTGTGTAGTTTGAAATGTCTTTCTTTCCTTTCTTTCCTGGTGGTCTTACAATGTCTTTCTTTCCTGCAGGCAAAATGAGTGGAGTGAGGAACGTACCGTGACGGCCCAAGCAACCGCACAACATGAAACCTGGTAGGCGTTGTGTGAGTAAATAGGAATCCTTTCTGTTGAGTGGTTGACAGTAATGTCCTTGATCTCCTTTATAGGTGGATTGCAATGGAGCGTGAGAGGTGCCACAACAGTGGAGCATAACTGAGTGAAGAGCAGACAATTGAGTGATGAACAGAAAATTGTTTTACTTGATCCTTTTTTTGTGCCGGTACTGATGAGGATACAGGTACAAGTGCAGCTCTTGATTAATGCTACGGATTCTAAAGTAGGTGAACACATTAGTTCTCCAGAAAGAGAAGCATGGGAGTGGCAGTGGGTGTGGCTTAAATAGCCTTATGCCTAAAATGCCCCTGATGCTTACACAACAACACGTGTGATCCAGGTGCACGCTGGGTAACATAGTTCATGCCTCCTGGCTCACCCATTCTCAGCCAATGTGGTCCACGTGTCTATCCCTCAGCCATGGTTCAGGCTAATGTTAATGTTAATTATTTCTTATAAGGCACAACTCGCCCATAGGCCTCAGTGCACAGCAAGTAAGAGCTCAGTTGCAAGGAGCGTGGTGAAGTACCAGGGAGACACCAGGAGCTAGTGAGCTCTAGTCATTGCAATTAAGAGATTTCTTAAGAGGAAAACTCTGGACAAGTAAGCAGAGAAACAGGAAGGGAGTTCCAAAAGCATAGAGCAAGAGAATCAAAGCTTGTGCCTACAAAGCGAGTAAGCTTGTATCATGGTTGCTCAAGATTATTGGAGTTACTGGATCATGGAGAACGGGATGACAGAGAACTTCATCTGCTCTCTTTGAAACAGGATGGCACATTGTCAGTAAGGCCAAACAAGGATGGTGTCCCCTTCTTCCTGGGCATCGAGGGAGAACATACTATAGAAAACGCAGAAAATGATGCCTCATAGAACATGAATTATTTAGATTAATTTCATTTCAATGGGCTCTGGACAGAGTGGAAAAGGCAAAGGATTAGTGTAAACAAGTTATTTAAACAAAAATCACTATTTCATTATACATTTATAAAAAACAATTTGTAAACACCATTGAAGTAGATCAGAAAATCTCTCTTCAATATACTTTCAATATCTAAAACATGAAAAAAAACATACATAGAAAAACATGTATTCATTCTAATGTGCAAAAATAGTCTCCAGGTAAAGGTGCACAATCCATAATCATCAAATTTATGCCATTTTGAGACTCTAAATATATCTGACATTAAACATCAACTAAAAGGTATTAGAGAGGAGTATAGATGTAAGCAAATCTATAATTTCTAAATCTCCCTTACCAATACTTTTGATGGAAGCCACATCTAAAACTCAACTGGGAGCGGATGGCCTTCTTCCTCAGGACTTGAAAAACGGTGAGATATTTTCTCTGGTTATTGTTCTCACCATCCCATATTGTATCTTTATGGTACTAAACACAGAAAAACATTAAAGACAATTAAAACCAAACACTGATACTTCGCTGCATCTTCACAATGTCCTTTGAACTCCTGTTTAACATGAGAGAAACATTGACCAATTTCTTGTTCTCTCTAGTAGCCAAACGGGCAAATATTTCTCACTCTGCAGCAATGCAGAATTCTTTTCTGCAAAGTAAACAGGAAAATGGGAATAAACCTTTCATTTTCCTTTAGTGTATAGCTACATGAAGCACTGCAGGATGAAGACATTCAGCCATGAAAAGCTAACCTCTTATTCAAGTGTGTACGTTTATCTTCAGGCTATTCCTTTCCTTAACTCTGCTCCAGAGGCACATCTAAGAGGCATAAATTCCTGAAAACTAAAATCGGAATAATGTTTCCTCAATTTTTCATGTGTGGATTTCACATGGTTATTGTCTGCAAGTAAAAAAACTGCATACTTTTCGGAATAGATATGGTTCGCCACACGGTCACTCCATTGGGAGTCCTTCAAGGATCCCGTCTCTCCCCACACTCTATAACGCTTATACAAAATGATTTTTTGCAGCACTAGAATAATTCATACACACTTCACTGACGAGACACAAATACTTATTCCATTCACAGGCAACCTCAAACAGGATACGTTGTGTCAACAAAATCTATTCTCTTATACAAAACTGGATGGCACAATATAGTCTCTGCTTCAATGGGGAAAACAGATACTCATAGTGGGCACCCTGGCCTGCCTAAGCAAGCTCCACCCTGAATGTACCTCCATAGTCATAGATGGCACCCCAATCACCATATCACACCAAGTCAAAACACTGGGGGTTTAGCTGGACTCCAGTCTCACCATGGGAAAACATTAGCGCACTTGCCTCCTCCACAGCATATACAGCCAAACTTATCGCACTGTTTGGAAGCAATTAACCTCCAACCCCACAAACGGCCCGACTCACTATAAAGGACACACTCTTGATGCCATCTTTAGCTCCAACACCCTGATTCATTTAAAGCCGCCCACCGCTATCCTCTGGTTCGATCATTTCATTCTCTCGTTCACCATTCACTCACCCGACCCCCTACCTGTACTTGAATCTGAACCTCCAAATCTACACAAATGCTGGAAAAAACTAATAATAGTCCCGGACCTAGCCGACGCTCTCCTCCAGTCTCCACCACCTTCCTGCCAACTCAACAAACAACTAACCCCTGATGCCTTTGACTCATGGCTCAACGCATCTCTGATGCGGCTCACACCCCCTTGCAAACCATCAACCCGCCGTGGCCTCTTCCCCAGATGGTTCACTACCGAGTTGAAGATCACTAAACAACTATATAAATACCTAGAACGCAAATGGCAGAAAGACAAAACTCGTGAGAATAAGACCACCCTGGCCCGACACCTTTATCGGTACAAGGCCAAAATCCGGAAAGCAAAAAAAGCCTACTAGAACTCCCTAATCCTAAAATGCAAAAACCCAAGCAAAGAACTCCACAAAATCATCTCCGAATTCACCCATCCGGCTTGCAACACGACCGTCCCAACCCCCTCACAATCACTGTGTGACTCACTCTCCCTCCACTTTTTCACGATGGCTCTCGAAGGAACAAATACTCTAGCCACCAAACTAGCTCTCACATCCTCCAAGCAATTCTCCCCTCATACCGGCCGCCCCACCAGCTGTGACCTCTACACAACCAACGTTTGAATCCTTTAGTCCAATATCACCAGAGCAATTTCTCAAACTTCTATCTGCCTGCAAACCATCTGGCTCGCCGCTAGACCCTTGCCCGGCCACAACCCTCAAAGAAATCTTCGCTTCCACCTGCGCAGGAGAACACGAAAGATCCATCATAAATGCCTCCCTTTCCTCTGGTATCTTTCCCGACGCATTCAAAACGGTTCATGTCAAACCTCTAATTAAAAAACCTTCGCTCGATCCTCTCGAGCCCAAAAACTACCGCCTCATCTCAAACACCAGATTCCTTGCCAAACTCATCGACCGAAATGCGTACTAACTAAATGCCTTTGTCGAAGTCAACAATCGCCTAGACCCCGCTCAACAGGTTTCAGAGCCCGTCACGGAACTGAAACCACCCTAACCTCAATTTGGGACGACCTTAAAATGACAGCGGACTCCGCGGGATATGCAGCACCAATCCTTCTTGAACTATCCGCTGCCTTCGACACAATCAATCACTCAATCCTCCTTGACCGCCTCCACTCCCTAGGAATGCGTGGAACCGCTCTTAAATGGATAGCTTCATTCCTCAAAGATCGGTACCAAATAACGATGCTCTCCAACTATACCTACCAAGCCCGACCAGTAGACGCAGGAGTCCCACAAGGAGCATGCCTATCCGCCCTCCGGTTCAATCTCTACTTGATCACCCTCCCACCAATAATTTGTTCGCACAACATCCTGTGCTACAACTATGCTGACGACACTCAACTAATTCTAAAACTCCTGAACTCAAAACCCAACTGCCAACCTGACCTGGCCTCCTTCCTCCTTGACATAGAACTCTGGATGACCCAAAGCCACCTACTGTTAAACCCCTCCAAAACGGAAATCGTGGTATGTGGCAACCTGGAACTTCTTCCACAACCACTACCCTGGCCATCCGCCATGGCCAACTCACTCACCCACACCAACTCAGTGAAAAATCTTGGATGCACCCTTCACTCTGACCTAACACTCTCGCGCCAAGTCAACAACGTCTCAAAGTCCTGCCACTACCACCTTAAAACACTTAGGCGCATCTTTCCATATCTCTCCTTTCCCAACAGACTCTCCGCAGTCCAATCAATCGTTATAACAAGGCTCGACTACGCAAACCCCCTATAACTCGGAGTACACGCGTACCAACTGAATAAACTCCAAAGGGCACAAAACGCGGCAGCCAAATTGCTTCTCGCACTTGGCCCAAGAGACCACATCTCCCCAGCCCTTAAGACGCTGCACTGGCTTACAGTAGCCCGAAGGGTGACTTTCAAAACCTTGTGCATCTCCCATCGAACACTGCATAAAACCGGGCCCCAATATCTTCAAGACAAGCTAAAACCCTACCACCCTCCACGCACCCTAAGCTCAAGCTCAGCCGGCCTCCTAGTCATACCTAAGACAAATGTAATCAGATTAGGCGGATCATCATTCTCAGCCTTGGCCCCCACGCTATGGAACTCACTCCCACCCCACATCCGCCAAACTGAGTATTTGATGTCTTTCCGCAAACTACTGAAAACCTGGCTCTTCCCCTAAAACCAACCTGTACCAAACTAACCCAAACAGACCAACAGCGAATCAATGACAGCAATCCATCAAACCACCTGATGTGAGAAACTGACAGCTAACAACCCTAATATAAATTAGGAGGACAAACAGAATTAAAACGAATAAAGTAGATCAAAGCAGTCAAATGGCTAATAAGAGTAAATCATACAGAAACAGTAAAGAGATTTAGGGGTTGATTCATGGAATTGTTGTGCGCCGAAAATTCCCGCGCAGATGTGCCAAAACGTGCGAATCGCAGGAAAAGTGCGAAAATCGCAGTGCAAGTGCGAAAATAGCAGGAAAACCAGCGCACAGCGATTCATGGAAGTCGTGCGCGAGAAAAACATTGGATGTGCGCTAAAAATGTGCGCCGCGCACGCCGGCGCACAGGTCATCCAACAGCGTGCGCCACGGCCACTGTGAAATCGCACATAGCACGGCGCACATCACAAAAGTAGGCGGAACACGGGGCGTAACACTCGGAATGGGGAACAACGCGTGAAAATATGGGCGTCACGGGGGAAGTACAGGAGGAAAGTGCGTGGAACGCCCACACGCTCACCTACAACCCGTATTCATGGAATCGAATAGGGCAAACCAGCGCACGGTCAAAGACGCGCACAGGGCCAAAAAAGTACGCCACAAGAAAGCAGGCGGTAGCGCCCCTGCAACTGAAAAAAATGTGCGCCAAAATGTGCGCTAACAAAAAGCACCCATATACAGCCACGATGAATGGCCCATACAGTGGCCCTCTAGGACAAATGAGGTGCAAAGGGGCACCAACAAACACGGACACCCGCTGTGTGAAAAATAGCGTGTGCGCGTGTTCCTGGGTGCGCGGGAAGTTCCACACGCGATTGGCCTGGCTAGGTGGGGGTGCGCGGGAAATTCCACACGCGATTGGCCTGGGTACGTGTATTCCGATGTGCGCGGAAGATTCACACGCAATTTCTGCAGGGTACGTGTATTTCGGTGGTGCCGGGGAATGCTACACGTGATTTGGCCATGTGGGTCCCCCCAGGTGTTCCCTCTACATCCTTAACGGCCCCTGCAGGCAGCCCACACCACAGGGTACTACCCTGCACCCCTGTTCATGTCCCACAGGCAACCCCATCCACCATGGCCATGCCCACCAGCCAACCCACATGTCACCTTGCACTACTGATCACCAACACAATTCTCCCACCACCCCCACCCCCCAACCACCCGGGGCAGCCTCCAGCAGGCCCCCACTCATGTCCCCTATTACCCCCACCCCTCAGCAGTGCAGGGGCAGCCTCCACCAGGCCCCCACTCATGTGTCCCACCACCCCCACCCCTCAGCCACCAGGGGCAGCCTCCACCAGGCCCCCACTCATGTCTCCCACCACCTCCACCCCCAGCAGTGCAGGGGCAGCCTCCACCAGCCCCCCACTCATGTGTCCCACCACCCCCACCCCCCAGCCACCAGGGGCAGCCTCCACCAGGGGCAGCCTCCACCAGGCCCCCACTCATGTCTCCCTCCACCCCCACCCCCAGCAGTGCAGGGGCAGCTCCACCAGGCCCCCACTCATGTCTCCCACCACCCCAGCCCCCAGCAGTGCAGGGGCAGCCTCCACCAGGCCCCCACTCATGTCTCCCACCACCCCCACCCCCCAGCAGTGCAGGGGCAGCCTCCACCAGGCCCCCTCCCATGTCTACCAACACCCCCACCCCCACCCCCCAGCCACCAGGGGCACCATCCACCAGGCCCCCCACTCATGTCTCCCAACACCCCCACCCCCCAGCAGTGCAGGGGCAGCCTCCACCAGGCCCCCACCCATGTCTACCACCGCCCCCACCCCCCAGCCACCAGGGGCACCCTCCACCAGGCCCCCACTCATGTCTCCCACTCCCCCCAGCAGTGCAGGGGCAGCCTCCACCAGGCCCCCACCCATGTCTACCACCACCCCCACCCCCCAGCCACCAGCCACCAGGGGCACCCTCCACCAGGCCCCCACTCATGTCTCCCACCACTCCCATCCCACAGCAGTGCAGGGGCAGCCTCCACCAGGCCCCCACTCATGTCCCCTATTACCCCCACCCCCCAGCAGTGCAGGGGCAGCCTCCACCAGGCCCCCACTCATGTCCCCTATTACCCCCACCCCCAGCAGTGCAGGGGCAGCCTCCACCAGGCCCCCACTCATGTCTCCCACCACCCCCATCCCACAGCCACCAGGGGCAGCCTCCACCAGGCCCCCACTCATGTCCCCTATTACCCCCACCCCCAGCAGTGCAGGGGCACCCTCCACCAGGCCCCCACTCATGTCCCCTATTATCCCCACCCCCCAGCAGTGCAGGGGCAGCCTCCACTAGGCCCCCACTCATGTCTCCCACCACCCCATCCCACAGCCACCAGGGGCAGCCTCCACCAGGCCCCCACTCATGTCTCCCACCACCCCCATCCCACAGCCACCAGGGGCAGCCTCCACCAGGCCCCCACCCATGTCTCCAACCAACCCCACCCCCCAGCAGTGCAGGGGCAGCCTCCACCAGGCCCCCACTCATGTCCCCCATTA
The DNA here is from genome assembly GCF_040938575.1 of Ambystoma mexicanum. NCBI lineage: Eukaryota > Metazoa > Chordata > Amphibia > Caudata > Ambystomatidae > Ambystoma > Ambystoma mexicanum. Next base: position 908,322,990 of record NC_090930.1, read on the forward strand.
CCCCCACCCCCTGCAGTGCAGGGGCAGCCTCCACCAGGCCCCCACTCATGTCTACCACCACCCCCACCCCCCAGACACCAGGGGCAGCCTCCACCAGGCCCCCACTCATGTCCCCTATTACCCCCACCCCCCAGCAGTGCAGGGACAGCCTCCACCAGGCCCCCACTCATGTCTCCCACCACCCCCATCCCACAGCCACCAGGGGCAGCCTCCACCAGGCCCCCACTCATGTCTCCCACCACCCCCATCCCACAGCCACCAGGGGCAGCCTCCACCAGGCCCCCACTCATGTCCAACTCATGTCTCCCACCACCCCCACCGCCCAGCCGTGCGATTTGCCTGGGTACGTGTACTTCGGGGTGCGCGGGAAGTTCCACACGCGATTGGCCTGGGTATGTGTACCTCGGGGTGCGCGGGAAGTTCCACACACGATTAGCCTGGGTAAGTGTACTTCGGGGTGCGCGTGAACTTCCACATGCGATTTGCTGGGTACGTGTACCTCGGGGTGCGCGGGAAGTTCCACACACGATTAGCCTGGGTATGTGTACTTCGGGGTGCGCGTGAACTTCCACATGCGATTTGCCTGGGTACGTGTACTATGGGGTGCGTGGGAAGTTCCACACGCGATTAGCCTGGGTACATGTACTTCGGGGTGCGCGTGAACTTCCACACGCGATTTGCCTGGGTACGTGTACTACGGGGTGCACGGGAAGTTCCACATGCGATTAGCCTGGGTACGTGTACTTCGGGGTGCGCGGGAAGTCCCACACGCGATTGGCCTGGGTACGTGTACTTCGGGGTGCGCGTGAACTTCCACGCGCGATTGGGCCTGTGAGAGTGGGTTACATGTATTCCAGGGGTGGGTGGGAATATTTATCCGCGACTGTGCCTGTGAGAGCGTGCTACGTGTATTCCTGGGGTGGGCCGGAAGATTCACACGTTCACCTACGACGTGCCGAAAAATGGTCCAATCCTGAGACACGTACGCCAGCATGAAGCAGGCGTACATCGACCCGCGCAGCATAAAAGTGCGCGCAAACAACAAACAAGCTCATACGCCAGGATGAATATACCATTCCTAGCAGCAGTGGTCGTGGGTTACCAAAGGAGGAGGAGGATAGTGAGGGCCCGAATTTTCACTCCCAGAAGCAACCTTTTTGGGATGCCTGATGACCAGGTGTATGGGAGGTACAGGTTTCCCCCACACACAATACTGGACCTGGTCAGTGAGTGGGAGGATGACCTCACATCACCCACCCTGTGCTCAGCCCCCTGGAGAAGGTCCTCAATGTACTGCACTTCTTGGCCACAGGATCATTTCAGCGGACAAGTGCCATAGTGGGTGGGGTGTCACAGGCCACGCAGTCACGCTGCCTACACCAGGTCTTGAACATCATCACTGCACGCCCATCAGTCCGTAGGCACACATACCTGCCCAGGACACCTGCAGAAAGGCAGGCTGCCACCCTCGATTTCTACGGTGTGGCACAATTCCCAAAAGTGCTAGGTGCCATTGACTGCACCCATGTGGCACTACGTACCCCCAGGGCATCTGAGCACATCTATAGGAACCGCAAGCACTGGCATTCCATCAACGTGCAGGTAGTATGTAATGCTAAGGGAATCATCACCTCAGTATATGCCAACTATCAAGGGTCCACCCACGACAGCTTCATTTACTGAATGTCTACCCTAAGCAGGGACCTAGAAGCTGGGCGGCATGGCGATACATGGCTGCTGAGTATGAATGCCACTGCACACGCATGCATGTCAGATGCAGAGTTATGTCACTACCCCACTAATGATACCCATCACCTCCTCACCAGGGGACAGTGCCTACCCTCTGAGCACCCACATGAAGACGCCAATTCAGAACCCCATCACGCCTCCAGAGGTAAGATACAACACAGCCCATATTGCAACCCGGGGCATAGTGGAGCGCACATTCGGAGTGCTCAAGTCACGCTTTCGCTCCCTTGACCGTTCAGGCGGGCAGCTGTTATATGCGCCCCCAGTAGTGTGCAGGATCATAGTTGCAGCATGTGTCCTGCACAATGTTGCAACACGCCGGGGCCTGGCCGTGGACATGGTGGTGCCCCCACATCCGCAACCACATGCACGCCCGCTGCGCATGGGAAGGGAGAGGGCACGGGGTGAGGCAGCCCGTACACAGCTGGTGGCTAATTACTTCATATAGAAATCACACCCCAGTGGAGTGCACACAGGCCTGGCACATACCATCTGATAAGCAATGATAACTCGACCTGACAATTAAGACGAACAAAGGGACTGTCAACTGTCAGAACCATAGCAGCCTGAGATTGTTCATGTGGAAGTGTCACAATGTGTGCATCCCTACCTACACAAACACCACCAATGCAGTGTCATGAAAAGACACTTCCATGCTGCAGAAATGAATATCCACTTGCAAAATACTACATGAAAACAGTGCCATGTCACCCACCCCCTCCTCGGCACGGCCACACAACACACCATGGCATGTCATGCAATGTGAGAGGAAAGAAATGAATCCCCACAACATGCCCCAAGTGTCAGCAGCTACAGTGTCCCTAATGGAAACATGTCCACACATGAAATGCTCACAGTAATGCAGGACCTACAACCCACATTACCAAATACTTACCAAGAATACCAATCACCTACACAACCTCCAACCTACCTTAAACATGACATTACAGACTTAACAATTAGCTAGCCTCACCACCTGATGATGACAGCCCTCCGAACACTTCCAAGTATACAGTGTTAGCGCCACGCAAGAGTGTAGGTGCACTGCTTACAACATGGACTCCAGTTCCAAGGTGGACTGCATTGTGAAGACATGAGGAATGGAACTGCTAATATGGAGGATGAGATGGATGCAGAGGCACATATCAATACACCACGCAGTGTACAATACAAAAATATGCACTATGAATGTATACACAGTATTGACTACAGACTGCCCACACAGCTCATGGGAGTCCAATGTCACCATGTACGTCAATGTCACTTGGGCACACCCTTTGCAAGCCCATGGAAACGGGAAGCAGGAGGGGTGTGTGTGACAAAAACCCAAGCATCTGAACCAAATCCATGACAAGCCTGCATGTGCCCAGCCACAATGCAGCGTATGCCCACGGGAGCCACACAAGGCAACACACTGTCCCAAAACAAAAAAAAAATGGCCATTAATGTGCCCGGGGGGGTTGGGGAGGCCACCCAGGAGGTCCGAGGACAGGGTGCACACCAAAACCCACCTGTGTGGATCTTGCGAAAAAAAAAACACCTCAATGGGCTCATGGCCTACACGGCTACCCTATTGTGGGAGTATCACTGCTGTCGCTATCCTCACCCTCTGCAGCTGCATCCGGAGTGAAAGCATGCGGGTGTGGTAGGTCTCGTTCTGGAGGATAAGTGTGCGGAGGTCCCCATGCAACAACTCACGGGATGCCCGGACCTCCGCCCTAGTTGCCTGCATCTCAGCTGAGAGCGTACGGGTGAGACGCTCCAGCTGCTGTTCTGTCCTTCGGTTTGTTGAAGCCTCAAGCTCAACAAGAGTCGTCCTGAGGTGAAGGAGTTCCAGCCTCAGGGCTTCCCTGTGGCCCTGGGACTCTATGGAGATGGCTTCCTGCAGAGTCGCCAGTGCCGCCCGCCTGTCCCTGTCGGACGCCAACATGTCCTCCCTGTGTGACTGGCAGATGGAGTTGGTTGCCTGCTGTAGTCGCTCCATCAGCCTTTCGGGGGGGACAATGGAAGTGGCCACCCTATCCATGGCCTTAGCCATCATCTCTGATGATGCTGCCTGTTGGGTTGCCATACCGTAAATGGATTGCTTCCATGCGGTATTGCCAGGTGGTGTACGGCCACCACGTCGGCGGGCACCACACCTGTCTGGGGCAAGGCGAACTGCGCCTTGCTGTGCCGGCACTGCCTGAGGCTGCATTCCCCCTCTGATCTGCTGGCCCAGGAACAGGATCAGATGTCGCGGAATGTGACCCTGCATCCGTAACCACCAAAGGCGTACCTGCCAACACCGACATCCCCATCGAGGGTTCTAACCCTTGTGCAGGTGGGTCGGACAGAACAGAATCCCTCCCAGGAACACTCACCTGCGACGGCACGTAGGTCTCATCATCCGAATCAACACCCGAGTACAGTTCGGGGGAGGTGCAGCCAGAGACACCCCTTGAGAGCACGATCTGCAGCAGTTGTGGGTTCTCACCCACCACCACACCACGTCCCTCACTGGTGGTCGGTCGGCCCTCAGACCCCTCCTGGGTCTGCACCATCTCCACAACCCCAGCAGTATCAGGTGCGTTTTCCCCTGCAAAGACATAAAAGAAAACAAATGGAAACAGGCATTAGCACTATGGCACACAATGAGGGCTGAGAGGCTACAGAAACAATACTTGATTGACACATGTCCCACATGACTAAAACACTCCCATGCATGCACCGTCACTGCGTGTGATGGGGAGGCAGAAGGCACACATTGATGTCACCAAGATGGAAGATGAACACATTTGATGCATGCTGCCTAGCAGTGGCATCACACATTGGCCAGTGATTGGCAGGTCAAATACACACACAGATGGCATGTACCCTAGCCATGAAGTGAAGAGGGAGAGGAGGTCACCAACTGTTCATTCAGTCCAGTTTGTTCATATGATTGATTATTTGTATTGTAATGGTTCAAATGTTTAACATGCAGCTGCCAGTCAAAAATGGTCCTATAGCACAGGGACATGTCCAAACTAATCATGTCCACGAAACTGAGCCAGTCCACTGTACCATAGCCATGTCAGACATGTGACAATAGGACTGAGAAATCCCGAGTAAAAGTGGTGGTATGCAAACAATCTGCCTGAATAAACAGGAGGTAAATAAGCAACAGTGTAGTGGCAAGATGACACTCCAAGGGCAACTGGCGTGGTGTTGGGCTGGATGTCTAATGTTGGCCAAAGGGATGCTGCTATACCCAAATGCTGTTGCCAAGAATGTATAGGAAGAGGCACATGGGTGAGCCCTCCCACATACACCATGCACATGGATGACACAAATGCATGTGCACTCACCGGACAATGCCTCGTAATCCGCCACTTCTCCCACGCCTTGGATCTGTTCCTCCGTGACGTAGGTCCCAGCAACCTGCTCATGTGGAGTGAGTTCTATATCATCTGCTAGAGACCCACCTCCAGTCACTAGAGTTGCGGCATGACTTGAGGCCAGCTTATTCTTTGCCCTGCGCTTCAGGTCATTCCAGCGCTTGTAGCATTCATTAGCTGTGCGCCTCACGATTCCAAGGGCACTTATGATGTCCGCAATGGTCTGCCAGTGTGCCTGACGTTGTGCAGGTGTGGTCTTGGATCCTGCAACAATCACCATTTTGCGGTCATGTGCGGACACATACTCTACAAGTGCATTCAGTTCGGCCTCATTGAAGCTGGGCTTCCTTGACGGGCCGGACTGTGTAGCCGTGTCTGGGGCATCAGCCTCTACTGGACGAGCACTCTTCCTCTTCCGCTTGGGAGGTGGTGGGGATCCGGAGTGTCCTGCGCCGCTCTGGACACTAGGGGCAGGAGCGTGGGATTGCACACTCAGCATGGGAGTTGGTGCAGGCATTATCTCAAGTGTGATGGTGTCAGGGGGAATGTCAGCATGACGGACTTGGACCGACACTGTCCTGGATGGGTGTGTGAGAGGTGGGGTGGATGGAGCCGCAGCTGCCCCTGCAGCCTCCCCAGCCTGCCTCCGCGGGGCAGCAGATGACCTAGCTGCCCCTGATCCACGTGGACTGATGACACCAACGTTCACTGGCGCACGTGGCCTAGACCTGCTGACCTGGAAGTCAGCCATGGAGTCACCCTGTGCCAGGTCTGGTTCCACAGTGGGCTGGTCCAACAAGGGCTGAGCATGGATGGTGTCAGCCACGGTAACCTCAACCAGGGGGGGGGGGCATGGGTGTCCCTGACTGCTCCTCCACACATGGGGGGCTAGGGGCACCCTGCAAGTCATGGCCATGTCCCCTACCGGATCCACCATGGCCACCACTTGGGGCTCGGCCACCTTTGCCACCCTTACGGCTTGTTCGCCTCCCAGCCATGGCACTGATGTTATTGTGCGTATGGGAGTCGATGTGAACTATTGTCCTGGGCAATTGGGGGTCAAAGGGGTTGGGTACCAGATGGTAATTGTACCCTAGTGCTCTAGCAAGGCTGTATGTCACCCCTGGGGAAAGATGACGGGTCATGCAACGCACAGGCACCCCAAAAAAGCTAGGTAAGGTGCACGCAACCCCTCCTAGACCACGTGCGTGGAAAAATAAACCTGCACTACGCTGTGGCACCCAGGAACACAAGAATGAACGTATGCGTGTCACACGCAGCCTAGAATGACCTCTGAAGGGGTACGTGACACACGAGGCAAGCACAGATGTTAAATACGTGCGCGACTCACCGTCCGCCAGGAACAAAAGCGTGAAAAATATGCGCGTGTGCGCGTTGGCAACACCCACGCCAAAAGAAGAATTGTACGCTGTCTGAGGAGACAGGACAACAGCAGTAGGGAACGCTGTTTGAGGAAACAGGCCCAGGAAAAAGAGGAAAAGAGAAAAAATCGTCAGAGGTAACAGGGAGTACGAACTGGAAACGCTGTGAAGTAAATCGCGTGTGAACCGATAAGAAGTACAGATTTCACCCACTCGCTCTCCACGAAAAGCACGTACAAGGAAATGGCGTTCTACACGTACCTTTTATACACACGTCACAGACGCGCATATGCAATGAGGCCATTTCCACCAATTACACGCTTTGACACTCGGACGTGTTTCTCTTCATTTTTACATGCGCCATTCTCTACGGCCATGCGCGTGACGTCACAGCTGCGCATGGTGGCCTTTGGGCCAATAAAATCGCATATGCGAGCACACGTGGTAAAACTGCACGTCCGAGTGTCATCGCGTGTAATCGGAGGGAAGTGAGCGTACACGCGATTGGCCTGGGTACGTGTATTTCTGGGGTGCGCAGGAAGTTCCACACGCGATTGGTGGAAATCCACGTGTGCTCGGTCATCACGTGTAATGAGGGAAACACCCGCGTGCCTCACGTCACAGACGCGCTCACGCGCTAAGGGCCTTTGGTCCAATGAAATCGCATATGCGTGCTGACGTGCATACGCGCTAAGGGCCTTTCCTCGATTTACACGCAGACATGCAGGATTTTCACGTGCCAAATCACTCCGTATCAAGCTGGCCACGCGTAAGCACACGGAAGACCACGCTCCTGCCCAAAAGGCCGAATTACTGCCCCCCCAGAGCCCCGAGCAGCCTCCCACGAGCCATCTGCTGCTGCCTGCTGCCACCGTGCCCTGCCATTTGGTGCCTGCACATCAGCCCTAGGCAGGGGTCCATTTGCTGTGTCCACCCCTGCTGGAACAGAAGACTCCCGACTGGGATACCATCGCTCCACAGCCCAGCCCCAGGACCCAGTTGCCCACCCACTCCTGCCTCTGGGGTTGCCATGTCGGGCACTGCAACATCTGGCACCACTGGCAACCCCCGGCCAGAGAGGCAGAGGGGCACCAGCTTCACTGCCACTGAAGTTGGTGTCCTGGTGGAGCAAGTACTGGGGCAGTATGATGCCCTCTTCGGAAGTAAGCGCGCCAACAAGGAAGGACGGACTCGGATCTGGACGGACATCGTGACTGCCATCAATGCGGAGGGGGTGGCAGTCTGTGACTACCAACATGTCAAGAAGCGCTGGGATGACTGCAGGTCCAGGACCCTCTTCAAGGCCCGGCGCCTCGTGGAGGGGCGCTGGGGCCGCATGAGTACCATCCAGATGAGGGTCCTGGAACGCGTAGGCCCAGCGCTCCACGCCCAGATCCTTGAGAGGCAGACCCGTCTGGAGTTGAGGGTTAAGTGGCCGAGCATTGCTGTGTGAGACAGGGCATGTCGCAGTGTGCTGGTTGTCTGATACTTGCCTGTATGTGTGACATAGGCCATGTATGCATGTGTGTGTGCAGGGACGTCATGCATGTGAGACCAGTAATGTGTGAACCACATGGTTGGTGCATGTGTTCAAATGCAACATGGGTTGCCCTATGCGGAATGGCCACATGAAAGCATGCCAGTCTCTGTTCCTGGACATGGGTGAGGGATGGGTGCTGATGCCATGTACATGTATGCTGTCCATGTCTGTGTGTCTGACCTGCATGTCTGTGACTTATGAATGCCAGGGATGCATGACACATGTCTGTCGCAATGTTCAGGTTCACTGATGCAGCCTAGTCATCCTTTTATCCACTGTGTCTGTGGTGTACGAGGCCAGATGGATGAAACTAGGGTGAAGTGTGTGCATGTGATGGGCATGGCACATGATGCATGTGAGTTCCAAAACAACAGTGTGTTTTTCAAGAATCACTTGGACATGTATGCTAATGTCCATAGCATGCGCCATGCCTGTTACAGGATGTGTTTTACCTGCACTGAGCCATGTGTTGTGAAGGGACATGATGGAAGTGATCTTTGACAGTGCCACTCATCTGCTATTGCTTCCTGTCTAGGGGACCATTGTACAGTACCCTGATGCTTGTGTTCTATGTCTCCCTCTACACAGCACCACGTGAAGAAGAGGGCGGAGACGGCTCTGTGGAGCAAAGCGGCGGGGATGCCCCCACGGCTGCAGCGGAAGGGGTGGGTGAGCCCCCACAGGGGCTTGCAACTGCGGAAGACGGGGTGGAGCCATCCAGGTTGGTGGTTTCCACAGAGGAGGAGGAGGAGGAGGAGGCCACTACTGCGGCGCACATGGGGCCTGGTGGGGGCATCCCTGCTGGTGCAAGTGTTGCAGTCCAGGGGCAGGGGCAGGAGGCAGCACAGGTCGCCGTGGAGGGGCTTGTGCATGTCACTGGCCCTGACACTGACTGCACCACCATGCACCAGCATGGATGCCCCATCCCAGGCCCGTCCGCAGGTAGGGGGGATGTCCATGTCATCTGACTCCCCTCCACCTGCGTACGAGGGGACCCCTGGCCGTATGGAGAAGGTCCTGATTGGTGTCACGTTGCGCACAGGTGCAATTCGTGATGAGGTGCGTGCTTCCCGGGAGGAGCATGCACGTCATCACGGAGAGCACCGTGCCGACGTGGCCCAGTTGGGAACGGCCATGGTCGGGGGTTTCCTACATGTGTCGGCGACCCTCTCCTCCTCTGTGGAGACTATGCACCAGTCGTTCTCCATGTCGTCTTCCAGCCCAGATGCCACCAGGGCCCCCTGTGGACCTGCCCCGACCAATGCAGCCGGCTCGGTGGGGATCCCATCCCTGCCACAGTCGGGAGTCGGAGGTCCAGCAGGGGTGGACACACCAGCAACTGGACCCCAGCAGATGGAGGATGTGACGGCATCATCGGGCAGGGCACGTGCACAACGGCGTCGGTGGATACCATCAGCCTGGATGCCGTCGTGCTGGCACAGGCAGTTGCGTCGGAGGCAGCAGCAGGCTCGACGTGGGAGGCATCATGGCTCGGGGCCATCAACATCAGGGGTGCAGGCATCGGCCGGAGGGCAGGAGAACCCTGGAATGGGAGTGGCTTCTGTGTGGGAGCAGTTGGGCCAGCAGATAGGTGCGGAGCGGCAGCGGGCAGAGGAGGAACGGCTCACAATGGTCAGGGCGGAGAACTCCATGCGGAGGGCGCTGAGGCGGGCTGAGTGCCTCGAGGGTCTTCGCAGGGAGTTGGAGCTGGACACTGCTTTATCCCTGCGAGACCTCGGGGCCAGGGAACATGCTCGCCTCCAAGCCATTGAACAGGAGTTCGATGATGCCCTGGCCCATGACAACATCCAGTGAGCCGTTGGACTAGCCCACTGCCCATGTAAATAGTTATGTAGTTAGTGTTAGGTTTCCTTTGTTTTTGCATTTTCTTTGGACCTTTTGGACAATGGGCCACATTTTGTATATAGTTATTTTTTATTAGGTAGTGTTAGATAGGTTTCACTTCTTTTGTTGGGATCATGGACCCTGGCTTGTTCACCTGTACATAGTTCACTGTTGGATTTTCTTTTCTTTTTACTATTTACCCATGGAGCAATGGCTTTCAATTATGATTTCCCATTGGATTTTCGTTTCTGGACTGTGACTTTGGACACCATTCCTTTGGATTCTGATTTTTGGTTTTGCATTTTTTCATGGACATGCTTCTTTTTACTGTTTTTACATTCCCATTTCTGTTAGTTTATTTTTGATTCAATTCATGTTTTCTTTAATACATATTTTTTGATCAAACTTCAATGTGTAGTATCATCCCATTGGTTTCATGCATATCATGATATGGGTTTTGAGATTCACTGACACCCATTGGGTGTATGTGAGGGACATGTGTTCGTTTCCAAACTTGCAATTGCAGTTCTATCATGTTATTGCCATTTCTGAGTGGGTGGTTGTAATACTCGGGTGGGTGTTTTGCATTTGGAGGCTGACCATAGGGTCCGGGGATCTAGATTGTGATGACATGTTGGCTGGGGAACATGAGTTGGACATGAGTGGGGCCTGCTGGCAGGTGGCCCACAGTGATGGGGGTGAGGGTGCAGGGGAACATGAGTTGGACATGAGTGGGGGCCTGCTGGCAGTTGCCCCACAGTGCTGGGGGTGAGGGTGCAGGGGAACATGAGTTGGACATGAGTGGGGGCCTGCTGGCAGGTGCCCCACAGTGCTGGGGGTGGGGGTGCAGGGGAACATGAGTTGGACATGAGTGGGGGCCTGCTGGCAGGTGCCCCACGGTGCTGGGGGTGGGGGTGCAGGGGAACATGAGTTGGACATGAGTGGGGGCCTGCTGGCAGTTGCCCCACAGTGCTGGGGGGTGGGGGTGCAGGGGAACATGAGTTGGACATGAGTGGGGGCCTGCTGGCAGGTGCCCCACAGTGCTGGGGGGTGGGGGTGCAGGGGAACATGAGTGGGGATCTGGTGGAGGCTGCCCCTGCACTGCTGGGGGGTGGGGGTGCAGGGGAACATGAGTGGGGGCCTGGTGGAATCTGCCCCTGGTGGCTGGGGGGTGGGGGTGGTGGTAGACATGAGTGGGGGCCTGGTGGAGGGTGCCCCTGACTGCTGGGGGGTAGGGGGTGGTGGGAGAAATGGGTGGGGCCTGGTGGAGGCTGCCCCTGCACTGCTGGGGGGGGTGGGGGTGGTGGGAGACATGAGTGGGGGCCTGGTGGAGGCTGCCCCTGCACTGCTGGGGGATGGGGGTGGTGGGAGACATGAGTGGGGGCCGGGTGGTGGGAGACATGAGTGGGGGCCTGGTGGAGGCTGCCCCTGCACTGCTCGGGGTGGGGGTGGTGGGAGACATGAGTGGGGGCCTGGTGGAGGCTGCCCCTGCACTGCTGGGGGGTGGGGGTGCAGGGGGACATGAGTGGGGGCCTGGTGGAGGCTGCCCCTGCACTGCTGGGGGGTGGGGGTGGTGGGAGACATGAGTGGGGGCCTGGTGGAGGCTGCCCCTGCACTGCTGGGGGGTGGGGGTGGTGGGAGACATGAGTAGGAGCCTGGTGGAGCTGCCCCTGGTGGCTGGGAGGTGAGGGTGGTGGGAGACATGAGTTGGGCATGGGTGGGGGCCTGGTGGAGGCTGCCCCTGGTGGCTGGGGGGTGGGGGTGGTGGTAGACATGGGTGGGGGCCTGGTGGAGGCTGCCCCTGCACTGCTGGGGGGTGGGGGTGCAAGGGGACATGCATTGTTGATCAGTAGTGCAAGGTGACATGTGGGTTGGCTGGGGGGCATGCCCATGGTGGATGGGCTGCCTGCGGGACATGAGCAGGGATGCAGGGTAGTCCCCCGTGGTGTGAGCTGCCTGCAGGGGCCGTGGAGGTTGTAGAGCGAACACCTGGGAGGACCCACACGGCCAATTCACGTGTAGTACTCCCCAGAAACCCTGAAATACACGTACCCTGCTGAAACCGCGTGTGGAACTTCCCGCGCACCCCTGAAATACACGTACCCTGCTCGCACGGGGCCAATCGTGTGTGGAACTTCCCACGCACCCCTGAAATACACATACCCTGCGTGTGGAACTTCCCGCGCACCCCTGAAATACACGTACCCTGCTGAAATCGCGTGTGGAACTTCCCGCACACCCCTGAAATACACGTACCCTGCTGAAATCGCGTGTGGAACTTCCCGCGCACCCCTGAAATACACGTACCCTTCTCGCACAGGGCCAATCGCGTGTGGAACTTCCCGCGCACCCCTGAAATACACGTACCCTGCTCGCACGGGGCCATTCGCGTGTGGAACTTCCCGCGCACCCCTGAAATACACGTACCCTGCTGAAATCGCGTGTGGAACTTCCCGCGCACCCCTGGAATACACGTACCCTGCTGGAATCGCGTCTGATACTTCCCGTGCACCCCTGAAATACACATACCCTGCTGAAATCGCGTGTGGAACTTCACGCGCACCCCTGGAATACACGTACCCTTCTGGAATCGCGTCTGATACTTTCTCGCGCACCCCTGAAATACACGTACCCTGCTGGAATCACGTGTGATACTTTCCACGCACCCCTGAAATACACGTACCCTGCTGATTTTGCATGTGATACTTCCCGCGCACCCCTGATGCACATGTACACAGGACAATCGCGTGTGGAACTTCCCGCGAACCACTGAAATACACGTTCCCCGCTTGGCGTTTGCTGTTTGCCAGCCCTGTGAACTGGTCCAGGGTTAGCGCAGCCCTTTGCGATTATTTGGGGATTTTGAAGGCTTTTCCTTGCGCGAGGGCGTTCTTGGGGGCGTAACTGGCGCTGCTGCAGGGTCGCTGCGCCACGGCTGGTTTTGGATGCGAAAATCCATGAATACGCTGTGCGCGGAAATCGATTTTAGCGCACGCGGCTGGCGCAGACATTTGCACGGGCATGCTGTGCGCCAGTCGCGTGCGACACTTTTGTGCGAATTTCTATGAATTACCCTGTTAAACTCTCGAAATGGGGAGAATGCATGCGGAATGAATGAAGTGAATCGCATGGATGAATTACTTAGAACAGATAACTATATAGTTCGAATGAATGTGGGAAGCAAATGAATTATGTAGATCGGATGAAAGTATGGAATGGATAAAAATGTTGAGTGAATGAGTGTGTAGAGCGGCTGGGTATGTAGAACAGACAAGCACATAGCGCGGATGAGTGTGTAATACAGAAAAACAAATAGAACGCAGGAGAGCGTAAAACAGATGAAGGACCAGAACGGATGTGCATAAACGGGATAAGTGCGTAGGACAGAAAAGTATGTGGACCAGATGAGTATGTAGAGCACATCGGTATGGCTAACGCATGAATATGGAAGTGCGTAGAGTGTAGACCTAGGAAATATACAGAGCGTATGAGAGGAGTGTATAGAAAGGAGGAATGTATAGAACGGATGAGGGGATAGAGCGGATGAGGGGATAGAGCGGATGAGGGGATAGAGCGGATGAGGGGATAGAGCGGATGAGAGGATAAGTGTACAGAGAGAAGGAATGTATAGAAAAGAGGAAGATGTATAACTGATTAGTATAGTGATGAATACATAGAACAGAATATTCCTGTTGAATGCATGAAAAGCCTGAGTGCTTAAAGCAGATGAGTGCTTCGAGGGGACGAGCGCCTAGAGGGGACGAGCACCTAGAGGGGTGGAGCCCGTAGAGATGAATGCGTAGAGGGGACGAGCGCCTAGAGGGGACGAGCGCCTAGAGGAGATTAGTGCATAGAGATGAATGGGGACGGGTGCACAGAGGGGACGGGTGCACAGAGGGGACGGGTGCACAGAGGGGACGGGTGCACAGAGGGGACGGGTGCACAGAGGGGACGGGTGCACAGAGGGGATGGGTGTGTAGCTGGGGTATTGAGTAAATGTGGTGTGCGCGTAGAGAGGATAAGTGCGTAAAACGGGTGAATGCTTAGTACATGTGAGGGCATAAACCTGATGAATACCGGACCGAACGAGTGCCTGGAGTGAACGAGTGCCCAGAGGCAACCGGAATGCACGAATGGAGTAGAGCGGACCGGAATGTATGGGCAGTCTGGGATACGTGAGCAGAGGCGATGAGCGCGTAGAGGGGATGAGCGCGTAGAGGGGATGAGCGCGTAGAGGGGATGAGCGCGTAGAGGGGATGAGCGCGTAGAGGGGATGAGCGCGTAGAGGGGATGAGCGCGTAGAGGGGATGAGCGCGTAAATGCGGTGTGTGTGTAGAGAGGATAAGTGCGTAAAACAGCTAAAGGCTTAGTACATGTGAGGGCATAAAGCGGATGAATTCCGGACCGAACGAGTGCCTGGAGCGAACGAGTGTCCAGAGGCAACCGGAATGCACGAATGGAGTAGAGCGGACCAGAATGTATGGGCAGTCTCGTATGCAAAGAGTGGATAGGAGTGCATGGAGCGGACTGGAGCACATAGAATCTGTGTGACGTACATAGTATGGTTTGGAATGCAGAGAATGTCTGAAAGGGCAGATAACCCATCATATCTCACCACCGCGCTTACTCTCTCCTTACATCACCACTCAACTAGAACACAGATACTATGACACCATTCGGTATAACTGTTCTCATAACAACATTCGCTGCTCACTCCACATCATTCTAAATAATCACTGCTGGTTACACCCCCCCAGCCAGGCGTTCTCCTCAGGCCTAACGCAGACACATCCAGTCCGGATAAGTCCTGCCAGAACGAACACATACTCCTGACCTCTCAATCATCACACCTACCGCTAGAAAGCAGCTATTACACGGATACCGCAGGAGCTGCACACATACGAGGTGCTCACACGCGCCTTTTGACTATCTACTCTCTCTACTGACCTGAACTTCGGTTCCCAAGGGCGTTCAACCTACCAACGCCTTCAGACCATACCAATGGTATATAAGGCGCTATATAAATGCAAAATAACAATAACAACAATAAGCAGACCCCCCCCCTACTCTCCCCAGAAAACTGCCTCACACTCGCCAGAGCACTCATCCTTACAAAGATGGGCTATTGTAATATCCTCCTATTAGGCATCTCAAAGAAAAACAAACAAACTACAATTACTACACAAAGAGCCCTCAGAGCAGCACTGGGCATAAACAGAAGGGAACACATATCGCAGCACTGGGCATAAACAGAAGGGAACACATATCGCAAAACACAGAAGAGAAGCACACTGGCTGCCAGTACAAGCAAGAATACTCCACAAAACACTCCCAATCACGCACAAATGCATCTCAGACAATGCCCCCATCTATCTATGCCAAAGCCTCTCGCGCAAAACCACTGCTAGAACACTCAGATCCATCGCCAACACTCACGTTACCATCCCCCGCTTTACTAACGCTAGATCAGGGAGCTCCAGCTTCCCTACAGCAGCCCCACGAATCTGGAACTCACTACCCACCAACATATTCAACAAGACCTCTTACCCGAAATTTAAGAAACTTCTAAAAACATGGCTGTTCAATAAATATTAACTCATGATAGCCAGCCCGCCCACACCACCTACCCAATGTTCCTTCTATCGCTTACTCTTGAAACATCTCTCGAAGCCTATAAATAACCAACCAGTTGTGTAAACATTTCGTTTTTGCGTCTATGTGTAATTAAATGTGCAACTTCTGCATGAAACTGTTAAGATGCCAAACATACTTGTAACCTACGCTGTGATACCTAAGGGTTTGGGCGTATAACCAAATGAAATAAATTCAGTACGTTTCCTAAAGCTTTAACCTCTCCATCAAGTGTGTTCATTTATATTCGTGAACCACTGGATTACACAATCTACATACTCTTCCTTCCTTTCATTCATTCTGCTCCAAAGATGCATCTAAGAAGCAGAAAACTGGAAAGCCTAATCAGAATAGCAGTTCTCTACTTTCTATGACTAATCCCTCGACCCGTGAGATGTGGGCAACAACTACACGTACGCTTCCTTGGCTTGTATGTTCCCGGAACAACCGCGAGGCGAGCACGAATTGGCAAAAAATAAGAAGAAACTAAGGAAAATGTTGAGCTATACATAAGTACAGGGTAAAAATTAGGAATTGCTTTTCTGATTAGTCTTTTCGGTTTTTTGCTTCTTAGATGCATTTTCGGAGCAGAATTAACGGAGGGAAGAGTATGAAGACAGCGTAATCCGGTGGTTCACGGATATAAATGAACCCACTTGATGGAGGTTCGTGCTTTACGAAATGTACTGAATTTGACCATGTGGAGATCCATATCTTTTCCGAATAGTCTGCAGTTTGTTAACTTGCAGACAATAACCATGTGAAATCCACACATGAAAAATGGAGGAAATATTATTCCGATTTAGTTTTTGGGATGTTTTTGCCTTGTAGATGCGCCTCTGGAACAGAGTTAAGGAAAGGAATAGCCTGAAGATCTAAACGTAGGAGAGGTTAGTGTTTCATGGCTGAATTTCGTCGTGTTGCAGCTCTATACTAAAGGAAAATAAACGGTGTATTCCCATTTTCCTCTTTACTTTGCAGATAAAAATGATACATTCTGCATCGATATCTGCGGAGTAAGAAATATTTGCTCACATGGCTACTAGAGCTGAACAAGAAATTGGTAAACATTCCTTTCATGTTAAACAGGAGTTCAATGGACATTGTGAAGATCCGGCGAAGTATCAGTGTTTGGTTTTAATTGTGTGTTTTATATGTTTTTGCTGTGTTTAGTACCATCAAGATACAATATGGGATGGTGAGAATAAATAACAAGAGACAATATCTCACCATTTTTCAGGTCATGAGTAAGACGGACATCAATTCCCAGTTGAGTTTTAGATGTGGCTTCCGTCGAAACTATTGATCAGGGAGATTTAGAAATCATAGATAGAGGGTTTGCTTACACCTATACTCCTCTCTAATACCTTTAGTTGATGTTTACTTGAATGTCCCATATATTTAGCGTCTCAAAATGGCGTAAATTTGATGATTAGAGGCATATTTGCACAAATGATTTAGCACTTTACCTGGAGACTATTTTTTGCACATTAAAATGAATACATGTTTTTTCTATGTGTGTTTTTTCATGTTTTAGATGTATGTTGAAGAGATATTTTCTTATCGACTTCAATGGTGTTTACATATTGGTTCTATAAATGTATCATTTAATAAAGAATATGATTTTTTTTAAAATAATTAATTTACACTGATCCTTTGTCTTTTCCCCCTCTGTCCAGAGCCCGTTCAAATGAAATGAATCTAAATAATTCATGTTCCATGAGGCATCATTTTCTGTGGTTTAGATTGCATGGTCAGTAAGGCACTTGTAGGTGAGGGATAGAACCTTATTTGTAATACAGTGCTCAACAGGAAGCCAATGTAGGGAATTGCAAGCTTCAGTAACGTGGTTCCTTCTTGAGATACCACATACGGCCCGAAGAGTATTGTTCTGCATAATCTGTAAAGAAGCCAGGTTAGACCGAGAAGTACCAGCCAGATGGCAATTGCTATAAGTGACCAAAGCAACAGGAAGGGCCGCGGTGTTAGAGGTATATAGGAAAGGTTTAATTTGCCTAGTAGATTATTTTAAATGTGACAAGTTTTCCAGCATGAGTTGGGCAAGTTTACTCAAGGCAGTGAGGGAAATCTTGCGACCATTCCTGACAGTGTTCAACAGGAGGGTTGGAGTTCAGCCTGGCGATCTTAGTCGGAAGATCCAGTAAGAAGGAAATAAGGCAATGATCAGAGAAAGGGCAAGTCATAACTTCCAAGTTGTGTCAAAGGGACTTGGGGTATAACAGGGGCTGCTTGGTTCCTTCCCCACTCTTTCCTTTATCGGCCACCTCAAAGTCCACTGGAGAAACCGAGTGCCTGCTTCTAACGAGCAGTGCTACTCAGGAGACGGGGGTTGGTGGAGAGGGGACAGAGGGGTGTTGTGGAGTATGCCTGTAACCTTCTCTCTGCAGAGCTGCTCATCTGACTCATCAACTGGAATTAATTGAACATATATCTCTCTAGCAAGACAGACATAATAATCCCCAATTTCTGTTGTGATTGACTGATTATTACCATCCTTCTGGTTGTTTGCAGGGTTCTTTTCCAGATCAAGAGATGCGGTTTAAAAATCCAGCCACACATTTACTACACTGCCGAATAGAGCTAATGCAGAAATAATATGACTGCAAACATTCTGCGTTAACACACATTATTCATGGAAACTCCTCCATGATGCACCTTCCTCGCAAATGGTGATAGTCTATGGCCCATATTACAAGCATGCCGGTCCGGAAAAAACTGCTGGTAAGCTTACCAGCACTGTTGTTTCTGGACCGGCATACTACAGGTCTGCCTGCCGGAGGCACTGTGCACGGCAGGTCTGACCATGCCAGACACAGCAGCCACCGTAGCCAGCCCATCACGGAAGCACCGGCACCATTAATAACGGCGCTAGTGCTTATGTGTTCCCCATTCCCATAGAGTCCTATGGGACTCTATGGAAATGGAGAATTACTATTTACCGGTGCCTGACTTTCCGGACCACCAGGGTTTTAATACCCTGCGTTACCGGCAAGTCAGGCATCAGTAAATATTTACGGGTCCGGCGGCAACCCACCGGTAATACTGGCACGGTTACTGCCTAACCCATATTCTTTGAATTCTTTGTCACTTTGTATATCGTGGATCAATTTCTGCATTTTTTATTATACAGTTTATTAACTGTTATGCTCTGGTTTTCTTGATATTTTCTTTTCCTTTGTTCAGCTATTGAGGATCCACAAAAAAGGTCACTGCAAGAACAGGTGTCCAAAGCCTTCCATTTAAGTACCCTAGAACGCCATATGCTGCCAGTAAAAGGGGGTAGCTTTGTAAGTAGCACAAGTTCTCCAATTTGAGAGATTTTGTAAGATTGTGTTTCTGCAAGCACTAAAGGATAGGGGTGTAGGGCTTGCAGCTCACCTAGGGCTTCTCCTGGGAGTCTTCATAGGGCTGTGGGTCCTGCAGGAATCTCCTTGCCGGACCGCTGCTGATGCAGCATCCCCACTGCCAGATTCCCAACGGAAACAAAGGCCAGGGCAGCCTTTCTGTGTGTAGGTGAGCATCTTCCCTCAGGTGGCGCCCCGACACCATTGGTATCTTTCGAATGCCATTCCAAGGTGGCATTCCCAGACAGTGGCCTCAGAAAGTAACCAATCCTATGGACATCTGAACCTCATTAGCTAAAATATGCCCAGGGCCCGGTCTTTACCATACATGAAATAAAAGGAAAAGGGAAGCCTTGCCTGGGTGTTCCGGCTATAGGCAGATGAAATACAGCTAAATTGATTAATCTGTTAGGCAGGCTCTGTTGTCAGCGTGACCAGGCCTAAGAATGCTGTGAATAATGTTAAGCACAGTTACATGGTATATTAGTTAGATGGTTTATTGCCCATCCTATTAAGTAATGTACAAACACAAGCCTGGACCTTTCACAACTCATTCCATATTTGTTATTACTTGAGTTCAGTACCAGACCATATCTGACATACTACTACCATGGACACAATGAAGTAAAACAGTCTCTGAAATTGCATTATCACCATACCAGCTCATATCTTTACAACGTGCAATAAGACACAAAAACTATCATTTCACCAATTCAAACCATTTAAATTGAGGGATTGAGAGCAATACCTAAAATCGCACTCAACTTATTCTGTAAAAATGATCTCTGGTGAGATCTCTCAGGATATGGAACCTTAGTTGATCATCAGTCCATATAGCAATGGCAATTCATGTTCCAAGCCAAACCCTGAAATTGGGCACAATCCTATAAATGATCCCACACAAGACAAAGCTTTACAGAGGTGTTTACCAGATAAACACAGGAAATCATATTTATTATACTCTATTGGACTGCCAGTTTGAGGAAACGTTTACAGCTGCAACACAGGAGACTTGTATTTGGTCAGCTATTCAACTATTCTATTGAGAGGACAGTTTGAGAACCGTATTCCAGAGGTTTTATTGGATTGTCCCTGCATTGCAAACTTTTCCTGGGGGGATACTTGGCTGGAAGCCCAGTATCTGAAAGCCAATAAGCTGTTCAACTAGCTGTTCCTTTATTTAGATCACATTGCCAGAGATCTCAAAAAAGCAAGACATGTCCTTGAAGAAAGGATTAAACAAACTGAACATTATTTACAAACGTTACAGAGGATAATACCATCAATTCCTCACCCACGAAGGACAGCCACTTCCAGAGGCTAATATTATTCAATACAAAAGTGAAAGCAAAATCCAAGTTTGCCCTTGTATTATTTTGTCAAAAACAGACCTTTCTTAGTTTGAGCAAAATATAAAGCAGCACTTCGGTATCACGGATCATTGGAGCATAAAGAAATTGGTAAGAAGTGGATAGGAGAGAAGAACAAGTTACTTACCAACTAGTAAAGTTCTTTCGACTGGATGTTCCACCAACGCATTCCACATCTTTGACATGTAATGTCCCCAGCTCTAAACTTCAGAAACTTTTTTGGCAGAGGGCGTCTTGCGTCGATGGCTTCAGGTCCATGTCCCTCGAGGGCCTCCGTCGAGGACAATGTCACAGGATGTTATAAATAGGACGCATGGCACCCGTAGCCTCAGTTTACGTTTTTTCCCCCCAGAATGTGTGACAATATTCTGATGCCTGCTGGACTGCACTTAGCCTTGCGGAAACGGAAGCTGCAAGCGCATAGGAAATTCCCCTGAGGGGCAGGCTGGGAGGGCGATGTGGAATGCATTGGAGGGACATCCAGTCGAAAGAACGTTACCAGTTGGTAAGTAACTCGTTTTTCGAATGGATTGTGTCCTCCAACGCATTCCACATCTTTGACAGACTCCCAAAGCAGTACCAGTAAATGGAGGAGGGAAAAGAATTTAGAATACCCAATAAGATTGTGGAATAAAGAACCGCCTTCCCAAAGGCCATATCCTGACCATGAATTGTATCCAGGGAATAATGTTTTACAAATGTATGGATTGAAGCCCAAGTAGCGGCATCACAAATATTCCTAATAGGAACACCCCGCTGGAGAGCGGTGGAAGTAGCCACGCCCCTAGTGGAATGAGCCCTCAACACTTCAGGAGGGTCTTTACCCGTCAACCGGTAACACTCCGTAATGGTAAGGATAATCCACCTGGACAAGGTCTGTTTGGTAACAGCCTAGCCCAATCGGTGTCCAGCATATCCTACACAGAGTTCAAGAGAGAGAGTGCAAGAGAGGGTGCAAGAGAGGGTGCAAGAGAGGGTGCAAGAGAGGGTGCAAGAGAGGGTGCAAGAGAGGGTGCAAGAGAGGGTGCGAGCGCGAGCGAGCGCGAGAGAGCGCGAGAGAGAGCGAAAGAGTGCGAGAGAGAGCGAAAGAGTGCGAGAGAGAGTGAAAGAGTGCGAGAGAGAGTGAGAGAGTGAGAAAGAGAGAGAGTGAGAGAGTGAGTGAGAATGAGTGAGTGAGAATGAGTGAGAGAGAGTGAGAGAGTGAGCGAGAGTGAGAGAGTGAGTGAGAGAGAGTGTGAGAGAGAGAGTGAGAGAGTGAGAGAGAGAGCGAGTCCGGGTACCACGCTCTCCTGGCCCAACCCGGAGCAATGAGGATCATGTGGGAACTGAATCTCCGTAACCTCCGCAACACTTGAGGAATGACGGGGACTGGAGGAAACACGTACAGCAGTGGGAATGACCAATCCACCACAAACGCGTCCCCCAAGCCTCCTCTTAAAGGAAATTCCCTTTAGCAAAATCTCTCGCACTTCCGGTTGACACTGGTGGGGAAGAGATCCACTTGTGGGGTTCCCCAAAAGGGCAAAGATCTCCTGAAGGACTTCCTGAGCCAACTCCCACTCGTGAGAGACTGTGCTCTGCTTGCTCAGAGCGTCCGCCGCCGTATTTTCGTCACCGGCCAGATAAACTGCTGAGATCGAAATTTCCTGCTGGATGGCCCAGAACCAGAGCTGCATTGCCTCTCTGCGCAACGGGAGTGTCCCTGCCCCCCCCCCCTTTTTGTTGAGGCAATGCATGGCCACTGTGCTGTCTATCATGACCAGGACACTCTTCCCCCGTACCAAGGGCAGAAAAAGCCTTCAGGGCTTGCCTGATGGCTCGCAGCTCTAACAGATCGATGTGGAGTCTTGACTCCAATGGAGACCAACGACCGCTGGTGGTCAAGTTGTTGGCATGAGCGCCCCACCCTGTGAGGGAAGCGTCCATCACTACAGTCACCTCCGGCCATGGTTGCCTAAACGGTTCACCCTTCATCAGGTTGCCTTTGTTCACCCACCACAGAAGGTCCTGGGAGACCGAGCGTGGGACCAGAACAGGATCCGTCATCTTACCGAAGAACTGCAACCACTGCATCTTGAAGACCCATTGCAGGGATCTCATCCGCAGTCTAGCCTCTGGCACCAGAAAAATGCAGGAAGCCATAAGGCCAAGCAACCTTAAGAATTTGAAAGCCGGGAGACTCATGTTGAAACTTGTCCAGCATCTGTACACCATCTGTACAATGTGATGAGCCCTTACCTTGGGAGGCGAACACTTCCCCAAGGACGTGTTCAACACAGCCCGATGTACTGGAGCAGTTGGGAAGGTGTCAGGTGCGACTTCTTGGAATTCAGGGAGAAGCCCAGCCTGTGGAGGGTGCGGCAGGTGACACCGAGATGATCCAAAGCTAGCTCGGGAGAGCGCGCCCGGATCAGCCAGTCATCCACGTAGGGGTAGATGTGAATTCCCCCCCTCGCCCGAGGTACGCTGCCACCACCACCACCACTATGAGCTTGATGAAGACGGCAGGACCCGAAACTGAAAGTGCGAGTCGCCAGCCACAAACCTTAGGTACTTCCATGTGCTGATCCATCCCGCGCACAGGAAGTATGCATCCTTGAGGTCCAGAGACACCAACCAATCCTAAAGTTGAAGGGCCTGGAGCACTTGAGAAAGAGTGACCATCCTGAACTTGTCCTTCCTGAGGATTTTGTTCAACCAACGCAAGTCCATGATGGGTCTCAGACCCAGTCTTTCTTCGGGATAAAAAAATAAGGGGAATACCATCCCTTGATCCTCTCCACTACAGGCACCACTTCTATAGCGCCTTTCTCCAGCAGGAACAAGACTGCCTGCACAAGGAGCAGATCCGGAAGCTTCAAAGAAAGTTTCCCCAGTAAAGTGTTGTGAGGCCGCTGAAGGAAGGGAAGGCAGTAGCCGTGGACTATGGTATCCAACACCCACGCATCTGAAGTAATGGCCCACCATTCTTCAAGATGCTGAGACAGCCTGCCCCCAACCGGAGAACCATGTGACATGGCCTCAGGACTGTTTGGAAGCGGCTGCGCCTAAAGGCAAACAGGCAGCTGCCCGAGTGGCTCTGGCACAACAATTTCCCCATCCACCACGGGTGCCTTTCCACTTGCCCCTTTGACTGGTGGCCCCTCTCATACTACTAAAGGAGGAGTAGTACCGAAAGGAACCTCCCCTCCACTGCTATCCCCAGGACGAAAAGGCGGAGGTTGAAGCACAGCGGCGCTCAAAGACTTTGCTGCACCTTTTGAGGTGTGCAACCTCTCAAGGCTCTAGTCAGCCTTGCTGCCAAATAAATGTGCGCCATCAAAGGGCATGTTGAGAAGACGGGCCTGCACATCCGGAGCAAACCCCGACTTCCGCAACCATGCAAATCTGCGTATAACGGTGCTCGCAGCCATGGAATGGCCAACACTGTCGGCCGTATCCAAACCCGACTGAAGGGATTCGCACATGGCATCCTGGCCATCTTGCACAAGAGCAAGGAAACCATCCCTTTCTTACCCCTCGGGAATATGCTCAGCCACCAAGGAAACAATTCCACAGAGTGTGCGAAAACCTTGCCAAGGCACACGTGGAGTTGGCCAATTTCAAGGCCATGCTCCCAGCAGAAAATACCTTCTGGGCTCAACCGTCAAAGCAATTGTCGTCCCTATACGGAGGGATGGTAGGGTACGCCATCTGCCTCAAGGTGGCCGTAGCCGCCCGAACCACCAAACTCTCAGGAGTGGGGTGCGTAGATAAATAGCTGGGGTCACTAACGGAAGGGCGATATTTCTTAGTTAAATTTTAATTCACAGCCGGAAGAGATTCCGGGGAGTGCCGAGCAGCTGCCACCATTTTCTGCAAGGTAAGATGAAATGGCAAAACAGGGTCAGAGGACAGACCTTGAACCAAAATGTCCGTCAGATCATCCTGCACAAAATCCTCAGGAGGACTGGACCAGCCCAGATACTCAGACCCGTGACATGAGCCTTCTGCACGAAGACTCTGCATGAGCATTCGGCTCAGGTCTACCAAAGTCCACTTCCAGGGAAGTGTCCAACCCAGTGGCATCATGGAGTGACTGTCTCAACTCCTCCAACTGATTGTCACCAGAAAATTGGGGAGCCTCATCCAGTTCCCCAGGGTCCTCAAACTCAGACCTCTCCTCCTCTTCATAAATGTCAGCCAGAGGGTGGTGAAACCCTGGTCTGGTGACAGAAGAGGGCCTGGAGGCCACAACGGGCCACACAGACTTCGATGTAGACTTCCTCGGAGGATCCACGATATCCGGGAACTCCAAAAGGCACACTCCGATAAAAAAAATCCCAGAAGGCGCCTCGACGTCGGGAGCGCTGAAGGCTTCGGCATCGATGTCGACACAGGTGCCAATGGCGCCGTGGGCTGGTATGATGGCAAAGCGTCGACGACCGAGTCAACGCCGGCATCGAGCCTAGCTGGGGCCTCGCTGGGGACGAAGACCGAGACCTAGACCTAGAGACACGTCTCTTGCGACCCTTCGATTCCTTGTCCGTACGGGGCCTCGATGGCTCCCGATGTGTCGCGTCCTCAAGCCCGAAAGCGTGCGAGCATGGAACGAGACCAATCCAGGTCGGCTTCGTCAGAAGGCGCAACCGGACCCGTGTCCTGTGATTGAAAAATCGCCATCATGGATTTCTTAAACGCTGCCCATTCCTCCGGAGTCAAGGACTTAAGAGGACGGGGAAGGTGACCAGTGACGGCGCTTCCGCGAGTGCCGGGATGAGGAAGACAAGTAGCGGGTACCACTCCTGGACAGAGAACCCCGGGATCCCTTCCGACGCAGAGAGTCACCCCTCGAGTCATCGGTGGAAACCCACTTGGACTTGGATGTCCAGGACTTAACAGGCTTCAAGCCCCTACCTACCTGGAGCTTCTGCTCCCGCAAGGCCTTGGCAATCAGCGACTGACATTTCGAGCAGTCGTCCATGTCGTACGACTCACCGAGGCACCACAAACAAATGCGGTGGGGGTTGGTGAGCAATATTTTAGACTTGCAGTCCCGGCAGGTCTTGAAACTGGACCGTTGAGTCGGAGGGATCGAAGAGAAAGACCTCTTCAATGAAGAAAATACACGAGGCGCGCCGAGACTCACGAATTTAACACGTTTGCGGAAAAAACAGAACTGAGGCTACGGGCGCCGTGTGTCCTATTTATAACATCCTGTGATGTCGTCCTCGACAGAGGCCCTCGAGGGACATGGACCCGACGCAGGACGCCCTCTGCCAAAAAAGAGTTTCCGCAGTGCACAGCTGTGGATATTCCATGTCAAAGAAGTGGAATGCGTTGGAGGACACAATCCATTTGAACCATATTGCTTGGCATGATGAAATGTGAAACTGAGAACCTGTGACCCACAACAGGATACAACAAAGGGCATACAGGAGAGGATGGAGCTTTTAGATCAGCAATATTTCAGTGACAAAAAAGGACCATTAAAAAATAAAATCTATATATCACGTCCTGGGGTTATGGTTAAGTTGCTAAACCCATAGGAAGAGCACTTTTTGGGCAGCTTATAAGGCCATAGGCCGTGCATCCAAGACTCTAGGCCCTGGCCACAATCACCACAGCATAACTTTACAATGCTACCAAACATTTTGATTGTTGTATATGTGCTGCTAAGGGGAAATAAATCCGAAGGATTTGAAGGGGTCACCAGCTTATTACTCATAAGGTGAATACAAAGTACTGGGTGATTCTGCGTTGCTTGGAGATGGGAGAGTCTGAAATAAAGTAAGGGTTGCAAGGAAGGACCTGGTGCTTGTGTTGCAGACTGAAGGGAGGGGGGGGAGATATTGTATGTCTTGCTTTACAACACTGTACATAGTTTTAGATGATGTGATAGATATGACTGCACCTGTGCACAGTTAAATGCTGTTGTGAAATCTAGAATGGAATGGGCAACCAGCTGGAATGAGAGAGCTGTGTAGATTGGAAGAACAGTTGTAGAGGCAGTGGTGTTATTTCAGCTGCAAGCTTTTTAAATGATATTGGCTACCTGTGTGCATAAATAAAGATGCATATACTCATCTTGGCTCCGTGTCATTTTATAACACACTAGAAAGCCTTTTTCCATAATTATACTGTTATTTCTCCCATCTTTTAACATGAAATTATACTTTGTTAGATAGCTGTGTGTGTTGTATCTGATTACTATTATAATCATTCCTAAAGGAAGTTCAAATGATAGATTTTATGTAAAATATCCAGAATGTATAGAAAGGAAATTGTATGTACATCCTATGCACTATAATGCATTAAATGCTATTATGGTTGAAATGTGGATAAATAGGTGGCAGTGGTTACACAAATGACAGAATGAATGAAGAGAATAACAGTTTGCACATTACAGTTAGTAATATGGGTAAACAGAAATTTGGAGAGCACACAGCTTTGCAATTGATACTTGATCATGGCAGATGGGAGAAATGACAGTAAGCTTTTTTACAGGTTATACAGGGTAAGTGGAAGTTACCCTGTTTATATGCATTTATAAAAGAGCTGTACATGTACTGTGCAGAAAATATTCATAACTGTAGTTTGTGTTCATGCATGTGGATGTGCATGAATCTGCAAGCGGAAGTATTGTAGAGTTTTAAAGAAGTTGTTGCTGTACAATTGTACTCAGAGTGATCAACAGTACATCTAAAGTGCTGAACTGTGATGATGGAGTTTGATGTAGAGTTTTTGGATGCAATTGGTGGATGGTTGTGTGACTGCTTAACAGTAGCCAATGAGGGAATGGTGCAGAGAGTGAAGTGGAAAGGGTAGAAGGGCTGCCCCAGTGTTAAGAGCTCTACGGACAGCACGGCTATTCGCAGACAGGACATGCCGCATTCAGGGCTTCTCTGCATATCCAGCATGGAAATAGGACTAGGGGAATTAGCCAATCAGGTGCTGAGGGTGTCATTCATAGGGGGAGAGTGTATTAATTTTTGTCATTGCTGTATGCTGTGAAGATGGCTGTGGTTGCCGAGATGGACAGAGTTATGCATAGTGGGAGATTATGACATTATTACTCTGCAGTGGTATGCAAACATGTGTGGCATTTCAGACAATGTTGGAATGCAGGGAGTGGAGGCTACCTGGAGTGATGTGCCAGCAAAAAATTTGCAAAGCGTTTATCCACTTTGTAGAAATATGGCTCATTTGAACACTCCTGATATTCTGGTGGTAAATTGTGGAGCAATGTATTTGGGCTATCTGAGTGCAACAAGTTTGCTTGGTGCACTGAAGCAGTTGCTAAAGGAACTGATGCACCCGTTTCCATCTGCTAAAATAATATTTTCACATAAACCACCTGGGACTGCATGGATGCCTTGTCATGTATTTAATCCTCAACAAGACATAGCAAGATGTCTTGTTAATGAAGGAATATCTTGTTTTATGTATTCTGTGGGCATGTCATCATTCCAAAATGAAAACCTTTTGAAAGATGGTACAATTTCTTCATGTAATGGAATGACTTTCACAGATTTTGGTCATGCAAAATTTCTTGGCAATATGCAGACCTCAATCAGGAAGTTGTTGTGAAGTCATGTAACAGATAAAATCTGAAAGAAGCCTGAAAAAGTCTGCAAAAATAAAAAATAAAAAAAACTCTTTTCAGAGGCAACCTCAAAGGGGAAATGGGGCACACTATGTACATTTTCAATCCCCACCCACAGATTTTGCGATTTGTCCACGGACATCGCGGTTGTCCGCGGGCAGCACGTATTACATACAGGGATTTTGAGGTTGAGAGGGATGCAAATGAGACATAGCACAGGAAGAGATTGGTCAATAGCGTTTACTGCGTGTGATGTGTGAGCAGAAAGTTTGTCAGAAAGTATTTTTCCTGAGAAGAGAGGACATAGCTATGGCTGCGTGTTTCAGAAAGCAGATTGTCTGGATTTTGGGAGATTTGTGGATAAATTGGTTGGAAGTGCATGCAGATCACTGCAGAGTGGCTGTACATCTTGGATTCCCTCATGTGGAAGTGCACTGGCATGGAGTGCGTGGAATGAAGTGGCTGGATTTGGTACCTCTTTGTGTTACTTTGGTGACACAGTGTCATCCAGACATTATTATTATTCATTGTGGAGGCAACAGTTTAGGACATGTGTCTGGAATCTCTTTGCAATTTGCAATGAAAGGAGGACTTGGGAACGTCATGGATATGTATCCAAACTCCAGAGTAATTCTTTCCCGTATTGTGCAGAGACAAATGTGGCTGCAGTCTTCTTCATTTGGTCCACAAATGGAGAAAGCAAGGCTCAATGTTAACATAGCTGTCTGTGCCTTTGAGAGATGTTGGTATGTCCTCTTTTCACACATTTTTCACAGAGATGGAGTACATCTTACTTATACCGACAATCAGATTTTTCTGCGAAATATACAAAATGCATTGCAACCTTTTTTGGAATTAGAGCAATCCATTTTGCAGTAGGTGTTGACCATTTGAAGTTTCCGAAACACAAAAAAAATCCACAAAAAGGCTCTTTTCGGATCCACCACTTCCTCCCAGAGAAAAGTGCAATGGTTGTGACAGGGCAGCACTGCACAGATTTTAGATGTCCGCGGACTGTCTGCAGACTTCTAAAAATGCACAGGGCCCTGCACATTTCATTGACACTTCCCTTTTTGTACTGTGAAAGGCAGCTCTGAAAAGAGTTTTTTGTTTTGGTGTTTTATATTTTTTAAACACAACACACAAGGAAAGGAATTGAAAGGAGGGTAAGGAAGGGACACCAACCACGGGGATAAGAAACGGCAGGTGGAGAGAGGAAGATGTAGGGTGGGCCTTATTCAAGTAGGTAGCAGTTCTTCTCATGCTCCTTGACCACAGTCTCGAAAGCACTTCGAAGGTTCTCCCCCCTGCAGAGTACTGCGTCGCAGTACATGCACAATACTGTGGCCTTCAAAACATAAGGATCAACAGCATCATGTATGGCCTGCTATCAGATAAAGTTAAATTGGGATACGTTTTAAAGGGAAAACAAATTGTGCTAGTGGTAATATTCATAGGGTTCTCTCTTAGCCTTCTGCAGGCTGCCATAGAAAGGGAAGAGGGGCTCTGTAGGGAGCGCCTTCCCTTTCCATGGTGGCCATCTTGGCCAAGTATTTTCCTTCCTAAAGGCGGACGCTGCGGGCGCTGCGGTTTGGGATGAAAAATCTTTTTTTCTTTTTTAGCACCCCGGGTTACTGCTTTGGGAACCTAGGGAGCTAATGTCTTCATCCCCCATTGCAGGGGCTGGAACGGGATAGAACGGTCCCGAGCCCTTATTATCCGCCCTCGCTTTGCTTGGGCCAATAACTTGGGCTGCCTGGCCATTATCCCCCGTTCCAGTCCTTGAAACATGGACCCGATCCTAAAGTGTGGACCCGTCATGTCGCGCGTGGGTGTATGGACACGTGGCACGGAAGGACCGTGATACATCAGACGTTCGTAGACATCAACAGGTGCAAAAACAGTGGGACAAGTTGAAAAAACTGGATAGCAGTGTTAAAAATGATGCTAGAAGGTGGGAAAGAGTTTTAAGGTGAAACTTTTTTAATTGGACAAAAAATGTTGCTATATTAGGGTATTATATTAGTAAATTGTAGGAAAATAGCATGCACTTGTAAAAACCCATGAAATTCACTGAAAAAACTTTGCTAAAGGGACGTTATGGTTAAGTTCCACTAATAAAAAAGTATGAAATTCAATGAAAAAAAGGTTGTAAAGGGACGTTATGGTTACAAGTTAAATTGAAAAACTTCAGAAATTCACCAGTAATGGTGAGCTAAGCAACCATAACTCACGCCACCACTGTGCACTGCTATGACTAACACCAAGGACATCAAAGATGACATCACAAATATCATTGATGACATCCCTCTGTCTGAGGTCTGCCACTTCCTTTTCACAGTTCTGCACTTGCGTTTCAGGGCTGCAAGTTTGAAGTAGTAGCAAGTGTTCCGCTGAGAGGCATGTTTCACTTATACGTATGACAATTTCAATACCCGTCTAAAAATTCATCAACTGTTTTGGAAGATTCACTTAAAACAGTCCTTAAGGAGAATGCCTTTGACAATGAATCAAGTAACATTGGTCTCCATGATCCATCTTTTTTCTGCACCCCCCTGCTACCAGTTATAGCCCAGAGTCGATTGTGTTCGAACATAGGGTGTTATCGGAACTAGACACATTGGAGAAAAAGATGAACTTTGAACACGTTTTTCAGATTTTCGCTCGGTACAGCGGAATGCTATCACCTCATTGAAGAAAAATAAGGCGATTGTCTTCAGGAGTGCTGACAATGGAGGTGCTATTGTACTTTTAGATAGGTTGGATTACATTACTGAATGTGATAGACAGTTAGGTGAAGCTACCTTTTATAAACTAGTAGAAAGTGATCCAACCACATGACTGCAGTCTCGAATATCGAACAAGGTAGAGAAAGCAAGAGTTTGAAATTGGATAACCAGAAAAGAAGCAGAGTATTTAGCCGATATGGATCCTAGTATCCCGAAATGTTACATTCTAAGACACTGATCAATCCCCCTGGCAGACCTATTGTGTCTGGCACTAACTCATTGTTGGAACCCTTGGACAAGATTGCCAATTATTTCCTTATGGGTTATGTAAAAGACATGACATCGTACATACAGGATACCACCACTGTCATCAATCTAATGGAGAACTTTACTTTTGATAGACAATCTGACATATTGTTAGGTCTAGACATAGTTTCCTTGTACACCAAGATTCTGCAACAATTGACTTTAGAAATGGTAGAAGAATACTTTGCAAAAGAAGTGACGGAATGACTCTGAATTCCTTAATCATGTGGTGCACTACCATGGCCTTGACTGAAAACTATTTCATGTTCAATAATAGGTTTACCAAGAGATCCATGGTACTGCCATGGGGTCGGCAGTGGCACCAACATCAGCAAACCTTTCTGTCAATTGTCTAGAAGAAAGTAAGATTTTCAGTCAGGAAAATTCCTTTTAACATCATTTCATTTTTTGGAAGAGATACATCGATGATGTGCTGTTAATATGGCACGGAGATGAGAAAAGTTTGCTGTCCTTTTTTGACTGGCTAAATGATTTGAATCCCTTTTTGAAGTTTACCAGCACCTTCAGAAAATATAAAATTGATTTTTTGGATATCGCCATCTTTGCTGAGACTGAACTGAATGTCCCATGGGTTAAACTATTCCACAAACCCAATGATAAAAATTCATTGCTAGTTTATAACAGCTTCCATCCTAAAGCATCACGTGACAATTTGCCATTTGGGCAATTTTTAAGACTTAAACGTAATAGCACTAATAAGGATGTTTTTGTGAAAGAGTCAGAAACTTTGTGTAATAATTTGATCTCCAGGGGCTATCCTAATAAGGTTGGGAATGAAATTGTTGAAATGTGCTTCTGACAACTACTGGGGAGCTCTATTAGAGTACAAGAAAAAAAACACCACCGACACAGATGACAACATTGCGTTTGCCAGTACGTATAATCCTCTATCGAATCAAATCAACAAAATCATAATGAGAAACTGGCACATTTTGTCTAAAGGAGCTAATTTGATTTCTATTCCGAGATGTGCTTTCAAATGGGGTAGGAACCTTAAAGAGTTATAAACAACTAATGACATCTCAGTCTCCAGTGAGAGACAACCTGCAAGGACTTGCAAAACCAGTTGGACACAGCCCTTGTGGCACTTTGTAGATGCTGCGCCCAGACACAAAGGACTACTATTGTAGATATTGGTCTACCAAAAGCATGGCAACAGAAGTGTTTCACTAACTGAAACACTAGTTGGGTTGTTTACGTGATACGGTACCCCTGTCGAAAGCATATTATATTTTTTCAGTAAAAAAACTTTGTTAAAGGGACGTTATGGTTCAAAGTAAAAGCTAAGTCTACAAATATAGTACCTTTTCAATTTTTACTTCCTGACTGTTACTGAAGAAAACTATGTGGCTTAGATATGTCGGTAAAGGAAAAAAAGGGAGAGCCAGCCATGTGATGTCATCATTGATGTCATCAATGACATTTGTGATGTCCTGGGTGTTAGTGTTAGCAGTGCACAGTGGCGCGAGTTATGGTTGCTTATCTTACCATAACTGCTGAATTTCAGGGGTTTTTCGGTTTTACTTTGAACCATAACGTCCCTTTTAACAAAGTTTTTTCATTGAATTTCATAGGTTTTTATTAGCGCAACTTAACCATAACGTCCCTTTAACAAAGTTTTTTTACTGAATTTCATAGGTTTTAGTAGCGCAACTTAACAATAATAACTTTGACTTTATGTACATGTAATATGGAACATACTGAACCCTTTCTACTGAATTTGACTGTCCATGGACATGTTCGAACAACAGTACCACCACCTAAAAACACTGGGGGGGGGGTATGTGTAATTGTTATATCATAACATAGGAACATTTAACAAATTCACAAAGTATATGTAGTAATACTTAAGAAATGTAACCCATATATGTAACACACAAACCATTCATTTAAATACAACATGTTCTAAAATGGAATATACCAAAAGAAGATAAAGTGGATTCCAACATAATTACCTCACAGACACTCCACAACTAAGAGCAAGACCAGACGTACAGACTAATCAAATACTTTCCTGAAATAGTAAGTGCACTTCATTTTACTCATCTTCATAAACTTTCTGTATTAGATAAAAAAAATATATTACTTTTTTGTTTTCTCACAGAAATGTGTACTACTCTGGAGTGGCTAGAGGAGCATTTCCCACAAGACGAAATGGTCTTGCACCTAATGGTACACACTTTACTATATAAACCAATTAATAAATATTATTTTGTATACATTTTTATTTTTTTTAATTTTTTTACAGACCATACACAAATTGCCACTACCACAGAAAAAGAAGCGGTGGATAACACTCTGGAACACATTAACCAAAAATGGACCAACTTATGGCAAATTTTAACGATTTAAAGAACTTTGTGGAAGATCACCTAAAACTACCAACAACATACCATTGTCCCACCTGTACTTGTCCCTCCTCACCATATCCCACTCATTTAACCACAAACCCTCTCCATGGACCAAAACGTTTTGATGACATTTCCATCCTTTTTTCACCTGATCCCAATTATGTTGAAATCCCTAATTCTCCAGTTTTTGTTTCCGTTCAGTCATAAATTGTTTATATATGTCAAATAAAGTTACTTTTTTATATTGTGTTGTAATTACTTTCAGTTCTTTGTGTTAAAACCAATTTAGGTGTCCATGTCCACGAACAGCGCGGTTGTTCGTAAATGTTCGTAAATAAACGAAAATGTAAGTGTCCTGAGGACACTATATCTGTCCGTAATGTTCTCATGCAAGGTGAAACTGTTCTAAGAACACTCGTACTGTCCTGAAATGTTCGTAAATAAACAAAAATGGAGGTGTCCTTAAGAACACTATGCCTGTTCGTAGTGTTCGCTCTCAGGTTGAAACTGTTCTAAGAACACTCCTTGTGTCCTGAATTGTTCATAAACGAAACTGGAGGTGTGCTGGGGACGCTATGTCTGTCCGTAATGGTTTGCAAGTAAGTTAAACTGTGCCAAGAACAAATGGCTGCCCGTAACTGTTCGTTTTACGTGTGACACAATTTTAATTAGTTCAGGACCCGACACTGTCCGTAGAACATCCACATGCATGCGCAAAACAATGTCCGTGCATTGGGTGTCCTGCGGACGGCCGCTTCCTTAGTGAACATGCTCACGAAGCATCCCGCGTGTTCTGAATGCGGACACTGTTCGTATCCCCGAACAGTTTAAAAGTACATTTCCAAGTAATCTACAATATTTCTCATTAAAAACTCACCATACCACAAATCCCACATACTAATCCTAAGTTTCCACATAGTTTTTGTGACTTTTTGAACCTTTTTTGGTGTTCGAACTGTCTTGCGGACGGCGCGCATGTCCGTGAACCGCGTGCAAGCACACCTATAAAAGACTACGCCCTAGAGCTCATTCTCATTGTGTTTCTGGCTATTCCACAGAGCACACTGCATTTTGCTGCATACTTTGCAGATTTTGAGATTTCCATCTCCAAGACGATGACATCCATGGATCCACTATTGCCACCTGGTGCTACATCTGCCTCAGTACCACCCCCACCCCCTCCACCACCTCCCCAAGGGCCTGTAGAGGGGAACAGGAGTGAGGATACAGAGGAGGAAAAAGAGGATGACGAGAATGAGGTAGAGGAAATCCCTACTACCCGCCCTCGGCGTGATTCTTGGGTGTGGTGGTTGTTTACCGTTCATGGGAATGTTCCTAAGGCTCGTGCGAACCGCGTCACCTGCAATGAGTGCAAAAATGGTACTCAGTCGTGGGAGGCATGGTTCGTACAGCTTTGGGACCATGACCATGAAGCGATACCTGAACTCATTCCACACTGGGGCCATTCGCCAGGTTGTACCTTGCGAAGAGCGTAGTAGGTTGATTGCCTCTACTTCATCCTCCGTTTCTGATCCTGTCCCCACAAGGAACACCTCTGTGGGACAGCGTCTTCCTCAAGCTGCCTCACAGGCCATACAGAATTCTGATGACCCTTACCTTTCGAGGGTCACAGTTGTATGTATGTACTGTGACACAGTACTCTGCAGGGGGGAGCGACTTCGGAGTGCTTTTGAGACCATCGTCTCAGAGCACGAGAAGACCTGCTCACTAATCCAAATAAAACCCACTCTACATCTTCCTCTCTCAGCTCACTCTTTCTTATCCCTATGGTTGGTGTCCCCCCCCCTTTACCCTCATTTCCCCTCCTCTCTTAGTGTGTCGTGTATAAAAAACCAAAAAAAATACAAAATAACAAAAATCAAAAAAAAAATAAGGCTCTTTTCAGAGCCGGCTTTCACAGTTAAAAAACAGAAGTGAAGATAAATAAAGCAGGGCCCTTTTTAGATCTTAAAAGTCTGCGGACAGTTCGTGAACATAAAAAGAATTGGGGTGGTACCCTATTGTAACCATTGCATTTTTCTCTGGGAGCAAGTGGTGGCTCTGAAAAGAGCCTTTGGGAGGTGTTTGTATGTCAAAAATTATAAATCCTTAACACCTACTTCAAAATGGATGCTGTATTTCTAAAAACTAAAAAAGGTCGCAATGCATTTTGTACATTTCTCAGAAAAATCTGATTGCCAGCATAAGTAAGATGGACTCCATCTCTGCGAAAAATGTATGTACTACGAAACATAATATTTTCATTGTGAAAAGAGGACATGCCAAAATCTCTTAGGAAGGCACAAACAGCCTTATTGACATTACGCCTTGCTTTCTCCATTTGTGGACCACATGAGAAAGAACGAAGCCACATTTGTCTCTGCGCAATCCGTGAAAAAATTACTTTGGAAACATGTCCATGATCTTCTGAAGTCCTTCTTTCATTGCAATTTGCAAAGCAATTCCAGAAACATGTCCTAAACTGTTCCCTCCACAATGAATTACAATTATGTCTGGATGTTCCTCTATCTTCAAAGTTGCACAGAGAGTTAGCAAGTCCAACCACTTCATTCCACGCACTCCATGCCAGTGCACTTCCACATGTGGGAATCCAAGATCTATAGTTACTCCACAGCTTTCTGCATGCACCTTCAACCAATGTATCCACGAGTCTCCCAAAATCCACACAATCTGTTTTTTGAAACACTCAGCCATAGGTATCTGTTCTTCTCTCAGCAAAAAGAATATCTGAGAAAACCTCTCCTAGCACAACACACTCACTAAACTTTACTGACCAATCCCTTGCTACATTCAATCTCATTTGCATGCCTCCCCAACCCAAATTCCCCAAATGTAATACACGGTGTCCTAGAACTACCGCCATGTCCGTGAACATATCGTAACATGGACAGCCCTTCTACCATTTCCACTTCACTCTCTGTACCATTCCCTCATTGGATGTAGCTAAGAAATCACATGACCATCCACCAATCAAATCCAAGACCTCTACATGTAACTGCATCATCATAGATCAGCACTGCAAATGTATGGTGAATCTCTGAGTACAAGTCTCATACCATTGGCAAGCACGATCTACGAGAAATACTATACAAGTCTCCAAGATTTCTACTTGCGGCTTCGTCCATATGCATGAACACAAACTACAGGTATGCATATTTTCTATACAGTACATGAACACATTTTCTAACCGACATTTACCTTGTATAATCTGTAAAATGAATCTATGATCATTTTTTCATTGTCCTAAAATGAACTGACTTACAAACCTTTATACCGTTTAATTTTTTCATACACACACACACACACACACAAATAATGTTAAACCAACATTTTTGAAATAAAATATATAGACTACATATAATCAAACAAAAGTACATGCACACACTATGATCAAAACTCAAACAATAATATTTGTACAAACACATAATTGGTTTTAATTTTTTCAATTTATATAATTACGTAAATTTATATAGGACAAGCAGGCTATGACATTGACTCACTATTACGTGGAAAAGCTTAGTTACAGGAATAGTGGTATACAGTGGTATATTATGAATTTCACAAGCCATAGTTAAGATATTTTCTTTCCTACAGTTAGTCATAAGATAGTTTTAATGGTTTTGAGGAAGGGTCTGAGCATTTCAATTAAAATAATATATGTCTAAATTAAAAACAGTGCTATATACAAACCACATTACTAATTTCTTTCTTTTACAATTGCAGTGAAGACCATTCTCCAGAAAAGAAGCAGCCGAATTTGAAGTACAAAGAACTACTAAGAAGTAAACTGCTCATTTTAGAAAAAAAGTAAGTGAAATGTTACCATAATATTTGAATTATTACTCACACACTGTAAGGTTAATTCATGCTATTTCTGTGCCTAAAAATAGAGATTCTGCACCAGTCTGACCAAAAATCCCCCCATCTTAAACAGTGATTTACTGGCAGAATGAACTACAACTTCCTATTTTTCGACACACAAATTACCCAACTCAGCCGCTAGAATTTAGATGTTGTAGAACAAACAACTGTTTTAATTGTATAGCTTTAGATATACTATTTATACTTCTCCAAACCACTGGTTTACTTTTTTCTGTCATCAGTTTATTAACACATTAATTCAAGAATACCCATCCCTAGTAGTTGTACTTCCCAAAGCACAATCACACCCCATTACATACATCTTTATCATCTTACTCAAACACTCATGCACACAACACACATGATCAAACACTCATGCACACACCACACATGCATTCCAGAACACCCCAACACATACCTTCTGTATTTTTTTCAACAGACCCTAAAGAATGCCTACCAAAAAGCAACTGCGTAGAAAGGAACGCAGAAGTAGAGCAAATTTAAAAAAAAACTCTCCAACATAAACATCCATCTATAGCAGAATTTGTAAAAAAAAAAAAAAGTTGAAACACAACAGCTAATACAGTCATGTAGTGAAACAGAAGAAGTTTCTAGTACAAAAACGTTGCCTCATCTATCAAAAAGTAAAACAAACCAAAAAACAATTAACAGAAAATCAACTATCACTACAAATAAAACTTCAGTAAGCATACCAAGAAAAGTATTTTAGCCAAAATGTTCTGTCACAAAGTACTTCAAAATCTTATGAAAACAGGAGAGAAACCAGGGTCAAGACTTCAAACTTATCGTAGAATAGTAATCTTAGAAGCGTTGATAGACAGTGCAATTCTTCTCAAAAGAAAGTTATTTTAGTGTTAAACAGAATAAAACCACTAACAAAACAAATAACTAAATTACAAAAAAGACTTCTCAATAAATGAAATGTCAACAGAAATAACTACTTAAATATCTGTGGATGTGAATGGAGTCACACTACAAGCACAGAACCATACTTTAATGAAGAGTACAAACAAAAGCAAACAAATACAATTGCCATACATAGCAGTGGTCGAGGTTATGAAAAAGTTAATAATACCATAATGGAACAAGAAGCACTCCTTACAAAAATAAGCCCTGAAAACGTAGATTTACCCCTCCACGCACCTGAATCAGAACATCTAGTGTACAAATGGCCATGCACGTCAATGTGCAACATTCCCAAAAAAATGTTCGTCTTTACGCCAATTCCTCAATCAATATGTGAAAAGCAAAGACAAAATCAAAATTAAACTACTGCAAAATATGGATGCTTGTCCAGTACGCAAGTACACAGGACTACAAGGACACTCATTGGCCTGCATTACAGGACCTACTTGCAAAACAACCTTCCATGATATCAAAAGGATATCAACACATCATGCAAGTATAAGAAATCTAGTTTATAAACTGTACTATGCTAAAAGACCTGCTTTAGCACTAGCCAATTTAAATAACATTCTTGTACATGGTACAGCAAAAGACCTACTAAAAGAAATCGACTATATCCAGACAAAATATTTTGGAAGTGAAACCCACTTACAAGATGAATTAGCTGTAAACCAACTTCGTAACAATTCTGCACATGGCAACCTTTCACTACACACATACAAAAAAGAAATACTAACATTTGAAAGTACTTCAGCTGAAGTACCAAACCACGTGTGTGTATGTTGCCGCAGAACTTTTTATAAAAGTAACACAAAAACTGTAGCCCTATCATACAAAATAGAAGACAATGAAGATTCTAAATGGTTTGAATTAGCTCTCTACCTTATAGCTGAACACAAATACGAAGTAACTGACCCCATAATTCTTTGCAGTTACTGCACTACAAAACTTGACAACAACCAAACTCCTTCACGTGCTATCACAAATAACTTGGAATTATATCCACTACCAAAACCCCTTCAACAACTTAATTTATATGAGAGCATCATAATTCAAACCGCGCACCCATTTCAAGCAATAATACGCCTTTAACCAAAAACTGCAAAATTACCTCCCTCTGAATTAGTGAAAGGTATTCGTGGAAAAGTAGTGTATTTACCATTGGATCT
This sequence comes from Ambystoma mexicanum, assembly GCF_040938575.1. NCBI lineage: Eukaryota > Metazoa > Chordata > Amphibia > Caudata > Ambystomatidae > Ambystoma > Ambystoma mexicanum. The sequence goes on from NC_090930.1 coordinate 908,362,201, forward strand.
AAAAGAAAATGTGCACACTCTAGGAGTGCAACGTCCAATGCAACAATGTTTAATTATCTTGGTAAATGGAGTACTTACAAAAGACAAAACAAATTGGCAACAACTGGTAGATTTACATAAAGTTAGAGAAGCCCTGCAATATCTTAAAGAGAATGATGAATATTACAAAGAAATTAATATTGAAGAAAACTTGAAAGATACAACTGAAATAATTCAAGAGACACAAGAAGCTGGTCAATTTGAGCTCCTAGATCCTGCTACAATATCAAACACTTTAGACCATTATACAATTCATCCAGTGCACTCTAACAACACCATAGAAGATGCACTGGAAACGTACCAAATGCATCAAACAAAAGGATCACCAATCAGCATATGGGAAAAAAAGTATTGAAGCACGTGCTTTTCCTCTACTCTTTCCGACTGGCAAAGGAGGAAGATACAATGATAGACCTATTCAAATATCAGCATCAGAATATCGCTCATTACGAATGTATTCTGAAGATCCACATTTTGTCGAAATCTGGGAATACATATTCCACCTACTCTTTGAAAGTGAACTAGCAACTTTATGTCACAGAGTTGCACACATATTAAAATCAGGATCACACTTTCAAAATATGACAGCTACACAATTATTACAAAAAGTTCAACAAAAAGATGAGGTTTTACAAGCAAATCTTACAAATCTATTAGCAAATATGCGTGGTACTAAAGAGTACTGGTTTCGACGTCATGGAGATGTACGTTGTATGATCAGAAACCTTGGCCCACCCACTTGGTTTGTTACATTAAGTTGTGCAGAATATGCATGGGAAGATTTACATGATTTCCTACGCATATCAAACGAAAACAAAACAAACATAGATATACTAACACCTGGAGAACTTTGTTCTCAGGATCCTGTTAATGTTTCAAGATATTTTCACCATCGCTTCATTGCTATGCTACATTTTATTTGTAATAAAACTGTTCCTCCCCTTGGAGAAGTGCAACACTTCTTTTGGAGAAAAGAATACCAAGCCAGAGGAGCACCACATGCCCACATGCTTTTATGGATTAAAGATGCTCCTAAATTTTATCAAGAAGTGATGCCACTGTTTTACAGTTTATTGAAAAATATGTCACTTGTGAAATTCCATCAGAATCCACAAATAGTGATCTTCATGCAAACATTTTACAATTCCAAAGACACAAATGTGGCAAATATTGTCGTCGCAAATATAAAAAAACAAAGGGAAATACTTCACCAAATGCCGATTTGGTTTCCCTAGACCAGTTACAAATACAGGTCAAGTGAACAACCTCATGTGTTCAGTTAGACATAGTGTTAAAGGTAAGTCACCTAAAAATACATATTGCATAAAAAGAAAAGAAGAAAAATATATCAATGATTACAATGCAATCATTGCCCACTTATGGAATGCAAACATAGATGTGCAGTACATTGCAGACAATTCTACTGCAGTTGCACGATATGTCACAGCATACTTAACCAAATCAGAAAAGACAGAGCTCCAAGACCTCTGGAATGACCCGTCATCAGATAAAACAGTGTCTCAGAAAATATACAGCTTGGGCATAAAAATGCTGTCCCATAGAGAATGTGGATCCTATGAAGCAGCTGATCGATTAACTGGTACTGCATTGTATGGTAAATCTGCAAATATAGTATGGCTAAGTCTTGGTCCAGATAAATCTAGAAAAAGAGTTCCAAAATGATACGAAGATATAGAAACAACAGCCAAACATGATCCCAACAGCCAAGACATTTTAAAAAACAATTTATTGGACACATACTACCCAAACAGGAGTACCACTTTGGAAACCATGTGTCTATACCACATAGCCCAAAACTACACATATAAAAATAATATAAAACCTGATGAACAAAACCGTAAAGTGACAAACTGTGAAGGCAGCTTAGTAAAACTCACCAAACCAAATTTAATTAATCATATCAAATTGTCATTAAAGAATCCTCAACATAAAGAAGTATATTACATGTCCCTGCTACAACTCTTTAAACCATGGAGAAAAGAAGAAGAAATACTAGATAACTATGACTCATATGAAGACGCTTTCAAAGCAAATGAAAGCAGTATAACTGATGTAAACTTTGCACAGTACAAAAAAACAAATGTTGCACAATGAACAGCAACACGAAGAACTACTCCAGGCCCAACTAGATATGACACTCCTGACAGTAGTCAACCTTCTGTCACAGGAAGCCAAGAACCACTGGGGGACCCACGATTAACAAATGAGACAGAATTAGCTATGATAGAAGTAGAAAACACCATGTGTCAGTATGAAGATAAAGAGGACTTAACTATACCACAATCAAAGCTAAACAATGAGCAACGTAACATTTTTCAAGAAGTAACAAAAGAAATTGCACATGGTGTACAACATGAAAACAAAGAATGCACCTGTCAAAATTACAAACCTATACTATTGTATATCAGTGGTGAAGCTGGTTCTGGCAAAACATTCCTATCAAAATCATCAGTAAGTTCCTTCAACAATTGACAAACAATAAACTGTCAGCTGTTGTCACTGCCCCCACAGGTTTAGCTGCCTACAACATAGGTGGTGTCACTTTACACCGATTACTACTCCTGCCAGTAGAACACCAAAACAAATTAGATTATTACAAACTTTCTGCAGAAGCTGCAATGGAACTACGCAGGGTATTGAAACAAATGAAAATGCTACTAATAGATGAAGTGAGCATGGTATCCAACCTAATGTTGGCTTTGATTCACCTCAGATTACAAGAAGTACTCAAAACAAACTATGAAGAGCTCTTTGCAGGAAAGCACATTATTGTTTTCGGAGATCTTCTTCAATTGACACCGGTAAAAGGTGAGCCTATTTTTAAAACATTAGGACACAAACTCTGCCGTAAAACTGTTGGCATCATAGGAAATGTCAACCTTTGGCAACATTTCCAATACAGAGAATTAACAGAAAACATGCGCCAATCTGCAGATCTCACTTATGCCAGCATCTTAAAAAGTATCAGAGTTGGTATACTTTCTAAAGAAGCAGAAGCAATATTGAAAACCTGGCACATTCATGCACTTTATGGTGATAATGCATGCGCTACAGATGTTATGGAACAATTAGCCCACAAAAATGTCAATTGTATGGCCTTAATGCCAACTCTTGCAAGCGGTTTCAAATTCAATGAAATAATGTTAAGTAAAGAAATGCAACCAATAATGGAAATTATCGCCACAGACAAAGTAGATGTACACGGAATGACACTACCTATGTGTGACCAAGCCACAACAAGACTAAATAGTTTAGAAAAATCAATCTCAAACACAGCAGGCTAGGAAAAGATGGGAATAGTTTCTTACCTGTAACTCCATTTCTCCAGCATTGGTATCTTTCATGGATTCACACGCTTAGAATATTCCCCGTCGTCAGGCTGGGAATCCTCAGTAAATTATATAGACCTTTTCCTTAGGAAAATCTCAACACTTTTGTGTCCTATCTACGTCGTTTTGGGCCGCGCACTCCTGCGCCACTAGGACGTAGAGGTATAAGTAGCCCCGCCCCCGCGGCTCCCTCAGATTCCCACCCCCAAAGTAGTATGGGGGGGGGAATCTGGTTTGCATGCCAGGGGAGGCCGGCGGGCGGGCGCATGTGAATCCATGAAAGATACCAATGCTGGAGAAATGGAGTTACAGGTAAGAAACTATTCCCTTCTCCAGCATTGGATCTTTCATGGATTCACATGCTTAGAATAGATTGTACAGCAGTATCCCCCATAAATGGAGGTGTGTATGCAAACCAATATCACCCTAACCATAAGGCATATTTATCATGGCAAAACATGACCTTATAGTATGTTAACAGTGAAAACATCCCACTTCAAAGTACATTAGCCGAAGGATGCGACCCTTTAATTGGGGCTTACCTTATTGAAACAGGTGCCGTAGGACTGCACGACCCATCTTTGTATCCTCAGTATGTTGCTGTTCGAGGCAATAATGCCAGGTAAACGTGTGTGGTACCAACCAGGAAGCCGCCAGACATATCTCCCAGCGGAATTCCGGACCACAATGCCGTTGACGAAGAAGTGGATCTCGTCGAATGGGCCCTTGGACGCTTCTCCAGCGGTTTTCCGGCTTTTGATTGACAAAAGGAAATAGTAGACGACACTCATCGGGCTAGTCCTTGTTTCGAGATCGGTTTACCTTTTGCCGAAGGGCCATAAGCCACAAATAATTGTCTCGTGTCTCTGAAGCTTTGAGTGCGATGGAGGTAAAATTTTAAAGCTCTTTTCACGTCCAATGTATGGAGAGTCTTCTCCGCAACCGGCGAAGGTGTTGGAAAAAACGTCGGCAGCACTATAGAAGAGTGCTTATGGAACATGGTAGGTACTTTAGGAATGAAATGAGGATTAGTAGCCAACACGACTTTATTACTGAAAAACCTCAAGTACAGTGGATCGATCACTAAAGCTTGTATTCCTGACAGTCGTCGAGACGAAGTAATAGCCACCAGAAAAGCCAAATTCCACGACAAAAATTTCAATGACGACGATGACATTGGCTCAAAAGGGGGCTTCATCAGTGCTGCCAGAACCAGGTTAAGACTCCAGCTTGGAGGAAACTTTTTCGTGGGAAGAAAGGTTCGGAACAATCCTTTAAGGAAATGTTTAATCAGCCGGTCAGTAAATAACGGAGTTGAATGTCTCTTCCGAGTAAATCTCGAAATGGCAGCCAGATGCACTTTTATGGATGAAACAGACAAGCCTTTTTGAGCTAGGAGTAGCAAGTATGGTAGAAGCTGTTCCGGTGTGATATCAAGCGGGACCAGACCTGGTTGACCTGCGAACCATATGCAGAATCTCTTCCATTTGTATGAATAAAGCGTTCGTGGACGGCGCCCTCGCCGCTTGCAAAATGCGACGACAGTCCGCTGAAATCTCTAACGTACCAAACTCAGAGAAATCAGGAGCCAGGCTGTCAGACTGAGGCCGTCGGGGTCATGATGCCAAACAACCCCTTTCTCCTGAGACAGAAGGTTCGGGATTTTCTGGAACCTCATTGGTTCTGCAAAAACAAAGAAGTGATGGCTGGAAGGTTTAGAATGAATCTTAACCACTGGCATTGCTCTGGGCAACCCTCCAGACCACCGTTCTTTGCCTGCCAAGCCATTACAGAAGGGGAAAGACCATATGCAAATCAGGCTTGGCCCCACCCCAAAAGGGGCAGTCCAGCCCGAACTGCTAGGCCACATCCCTTCTGCACGAGACCACAAGCATCCCCAAAGATGTTTCACCCTTGTTGGGGCTTATCAGTGAGGAGTAGCTTGGGTCTCTAGGCCCAGCAGGCACGGGGCCCACGTCTGGGCATACCCGTCCCACTCGGGGTGACAAAGCAAAAACAAAGAAGTGATGGCTGGAAGGTTTAGAAGGCTGAAAAACGATGGTCTGGAGGGTTGCCCAGAGCTTTGCCTGTGGTTATGATTAATACAAAACCTTCTAGCCATCACCTTTCTGTTTTGCCAAAGTCACCCCGAGTGGGACGGGTATGCCCAGACGTGGGTCCCGAGTCTGCCGGGCCTAGAGACCCAAGCTACTCCTCACTGATGACGCCCAACAAGGCTGAAACATGTCTGGGATGCTTGTGGTCTCGTACAGAAGGGATGTGACCTAGCAGTTCGGGCTGGACTGCCCCTTTTGGGGTAGGACCAAGCCCGATTTGCATATCATTTTCCCCCTTCTGTAATGGCTTGGCAGGCTGAAAAATGATGGTCTGGAGGGTTGCCCAGAGCTTTGCCTGTGGTTATGATTAATACAAAACCTTCTAGCCATCACCTTTCTGTTTTACCTCATTGGTTCTGCCGCTGAAAGATGGAGTAGATTGGAGAACCACACTTGTCTGGCCCAGTACGGGGCCACCAGGATCACCCAACATGGACATCTGTGGATCCATTGCAGCGTCCGACGGATGAGCGGAAACAGGGGAAAGGCATACAGAAACTTGTCCGTCCACGGGAAAGAGAAGGCTTCCCCTAGTGAGCCTTGCTGTGGCCACTTGCTCGCGTATTGTGGGCATTTCTTGTTGTCTCTCGTTGCAAAGAGATCGAGGGCCGGACGACCCCATTTCTCGAAGACACGGTGTCATCGTTGGTCATTCAGTTCCCATTTGTGTAGTCGATTCATCTCCCTGCTGAGAGAGTATGCTTGCACGTTTTTGCCTCCTGACAAGTGGAACGCCAATAGATATATCTTCTGCTGAAGGGCCCAATGCCAGATCTCCTGGGCTTCGGTCGACAGAGTTCTGGAGCGAGTTCCTCCCTGTTTCCTTAGATAAAACATTGTTGTTGTGTTGTCTGTCATAATCCGTACAACTGATCCCTTTATCCGTGGAAGAAAGGATTTCAGGGCCCAATGCACCTCCCTTAATTCCAGCACATTGATATGAAGGCCGGAATCCTCCGATGACCAATGCCCCTGAACCTGTAGGGAATCCAGATGAGCTCCACATCCAGTTAGGGAAGCATCCATCACCACTGTCATCTGGAACACCGGACCTTCTTTCCTTAACCAGGCTTCTACTGGAGCCCGACATTTCGTGAACGTCCTGGGAGACGATTTTAGTCCGAATGGGAGGACCTTGAACTGATAGTGGGTTCGTCCGACGACGAACCGTAGAAATCTTTTGTGTCGTCGACGCATCGGGATATGGAAGTATGCGTCCTGAAGGTCTAGTGACGACAAATAATCTCCCGGTTGTATCGAACAGATCACTTCTTGGAGTGTAAGCATCTTGAATTTTAGATTCTTGAGCAGTTTGTTGAGAGCCCGTAGATCTAGAATGGGACGCCATTTTCCATTTTGGTTTCTTGACGACATTGTAATGGGAGTACACTCCCAGTCCTCTTTCTGCCACCGGGGCCAGTTCTATAGCCCCTTTCTGCAGCATAAGCGTCACCTCTTGCATTAGTATTTGAAGGTGGGGCTGCGTCGAGAACACCGGTGGAATGCGTGGTGGCTTGCCCTTGAACTGTAGAGAATGGCCCAGATGTATCGTGTCCAAAACCCATTGGTCTGTTAGCCCACTCGTTGACGTGACGAGACACTCTGCCCCCCCAGGACACTCTGTAAGTTGTCATTGCTGGCTTTTGGCCCGTTTATCCTTCGTCGACGAGGAGTAGGCACCTCGTCGTCTGGAGGTTTGGTAATCTCTGCCTTTTCGAGTAGCTTGGGCTGTGCGTCTGTAGCTTTGGGAAGAGTAGGAGGGCCTGCTGAAACCTCGGTCTCTAGATGATCCAAACTGGGAGTTACCTGATGCTCCTCTGAAGGGACGAAAGGAACGAAAATTCCTACCACTCTGGAGGGCTCCAAGGGAACGAGCCGTGTCAGAATCTTCTTTCATGCCCTTCAAGGCTTCATCCACTTTCTCCCCAAACAGGTGTTCTCCTTCGCACGACATATCCATTACCTTATATTGTACCTCTGGTCTGAACGTCGTGCACTTAAGCCAGGCTTGCCTTCGTAACACTACGCCATTGTTGATTTGCTTAAAGCCTGATTCCGCCAGGTCGACAGCAATGTTAATGGAATGATTGGAGGCCTCTTCTCCCTCACGTACGAGCAGCATGGCAGACTTGCTGTGTTCCTCCGGCAGATGGTCCAAGATAGGAGCTAGTCGATGCCACATCTCCCTATCATACCTGGCCATAATAGCCAGGGAGTTGGCTGCTTTAACTGTAGTCGCTCCAACAGATAGCACTTTCTTCCCAAAAGCATCTTGTCTCCTGGCTTCGTTGTCTGGCGGGGTCGTGCATTTGTGTTGCGACCTTGCCTTTCTGGCCGCCGCGGCGGATACCACCGATTCTGGCGAAGGTTGAGACGTCAAGCATTTGGGAGTCGATTCCGGAGCCTTGAATTTCTTTTCCAATCGACCGTTTACTGCCGATTCTGAAAAAGGGCGACGCATGGTTTTTAGTCCCTCCTGCCAGACATGGTCTAAAATGGGGATAGCAAATATCGCCTTTCTTCTCTTGCCCATATGATGGAACAGAAAACAATCTTTTCTCTTCTTCTGGGACTAGGCCAAACCCCGCACATGCCTTACCCATCATGGCATGGAAAGCACCCACATCATCAGGTGGTGATGGCGCACCGGACTCTTCTGAGTTTCCATCTCCGCTTCAGAGTCCCTTGTAGGGTCCCTTCAGGGGGATAACGAGATGTCTGAACCCGATCCTTCACGTTCCGACTCTGACAGTTCTCCTTTCTGTGGATGAGAACGATCTTCCTCAACCGGGTATGCGGTAGGAATTCTGGATGGAGGGCGAGGAGCTGGGCCTGGCTAGTTGACGACTGGCGAGGCCTGTAACACTGTCGGGACAAGCTGAGGTAACCGAGTGTCCAACCGCTCCAACAGGGGATTCAGTAAGGAAGAGGCAACTGGAATGGCACTTCCACTAAAGAGCGACCCCGAACCAGTTGGTTGTAATCCCAGATCGGTTGGATGTGCGACCGGATCACGGTCATCCTCCGCCGACGAGATGGAGAAAGCCGCTTCTGGTTGCAGCAAGGCCTCAGGGAGGATCGGGTCAAAAACCTCCGGTTGACGTCCCCACCGACGGGGCCACCGTCGACGATGACATCTTTTCCATAGGCGCCGTTTGACCTGACGAAATAGCCGTTGGAAGAGTCGTCACCGAAGACAAAGCAGGCGTCGACGACCGGATCGTCGTCGATGAAGTCTGTGGAGCAGGGCCTTGAGGCGTTCCCGCCGTTTTTGACCTCGACTTGTGGGACGAGGACTCTCGACTCGAGGTAGATTTATGACGGTCTCCTGAGGAGGATTTCGATGAGTCTTTTCTCTCCTTTTTAGATGAGGAGGAAAAAGACGAAGCCTTATGTGAAGAGGAGGACTTTGCAGGATGTTTCTCCGAGGACTGTTTTTCAGATGAGCGCGATCTCTTCGCCGGAGGCTCCGCCAACCCTGATCGACAAGGGGGGACAGGAGACTTATATCTCGAGGCTGTAGAGCCAACCTCCGATGCCGGGTATGCACCCGCTCCGTCATTAAGCCAAGTAACCAGGCGTCTGTTGCGGTCTTTCAGGGTCTTTTGCGAGAAGCCTCGACAGATCTCACACGTGTCCGCCATATGATGAGGGTGAAGGCAGTAAATACAGTCCATATGCCCGTCTCCTTCATATACTTTAAGACCGCATGTAGTACATGGACGAAATAATGCCTTTCCAGACATTCTTCTAAAAGAAACAGTCGAAGAAGAACGCACAACCTAATAAAATAGTAGATACTCGAGGTAATCCCACTACTTTGGAAGACGGTTGAAATCTGAGGAAGCCGCGGGGGCGGGGCTACTTATACCTCTACGTCCTAGTGGCGCAGGCGTGCGCGGCCCAAAACGACGTAGATAGGAAAATTTCGACATTTTTGTGTCCTATGGAAAAGGTCTATATAATTTACCGAGGATTCCCAGCCTGACGACGGGTAATATTCTAAGCATGTGAATTCATGAAAGATCCAATGCTGGAGAAATTAAAATTATCCTTAAATAGCAGAGTAATGCTGAAACGTAACCTTGACGTGGACCAAGGACTAGTTAATGGAGCACTGGGAACAGTTGTTGGCTTTCAAACATACCCACGTGACAACAAAATTCAGTTTGTCAATATTCTCTTTGACAAACTTTCAGAAGTAAAAAGAATAGGACGCTCAACAGCTTGATTCCTTCTCTTCAAAGACATGTATGTACGCAGAGAACAATTTTCTCTAACTCTTGCATACGCAGTCACCATTCATAAATCACAAGGTCTTACCCTAGACAAAGCAATGATAGACATTGGTAACACAGTCTGTAAAGAAGGCATGAGCTACGTAGCACTATCACGCTTACGTACACTTGACGTTCTATTTCTAATCAACTTTGATGCAAGTAAAATAAACTCTGATATTCCTTGCATTTTAGAATACAATAGACTTCGTTCACTATACACTCCCCATCTAAACACATATTCTGTTCCACAAAAAGTAAAACATTATAAAAGAAAAATAAATCAAACAGAAAAGCAACAGGATGTCACTGCAAATCCTCCAAAGAGAGTAAAAGAAAGGAATACTTCATCAAGTGCCACAAGCAAAAAAAGAATCAATTAGGGAAAGTAAACCAGGTACTTCTTCAAAGAAGGAAGACAAACTCCAAAAAAAGCAGTCAGATACAGAACTACCTGGTCCATTTTAACTCTCAAATATAGTTGGTGTAAGTTGCTACGCAAATGTAGCAATGAATATTCTATTTCAATTACCACCAATTGTTGAGAACATTTACTTACACAGTACAGACCCATTGTGTTTGCAAATGTTAGTACTTTACAGAAATGCAGCAAACAATCCTGACAACACGTATAGTGTTTATGGAATAAGACAACAATTGGACTACTGTGCTGGAATTGTGAAATTCACTATAAACTCACAGGAAGATCCACAAGAATTTCTAATGTACTTACTATTAGTACTGGAAAACAAAAACATACCTATAAATGAAATCTTCCAGATTTCATACATGTGGAAACATACATGCACTCTCTGCAACAATGTGACACAAGAACAAAACCCCAATGAACGCTCATTACCTAATTGTGAATCCGTTCCATTTCAGCAACTTGTACAAAATGCAAACCATGGTAGATTATGTTCGACCTGCAATTCAGATAATCGCTCCATGTTAGTAATACAAACACATAGTAAATACATAATACTAATGCTTCTATGTTACAATGCAGATGGTACCAAAAACAACTGCAAGCTGACTGGATTCACACATGGTCAAATATCACTTGGTAGGAAAACCTTCACAACAATAATAGGTATAATCTACCACGCAGGAGCCACAACCAATTCAGGGCACTACACTGCATATATAAAAAAGAAATGTGGATGGTTTGAATGTAATGATAGTACCATTACTCTAAAGCAGTACCATTACTCTAAAGCAGAGATTACCAGCAAATCTTACAAACGCTTATTTAATGTTCTTACAACCAAAATTTGATAACTGTACTTAATCCTTAAGTACACTTGTAGTAAAAAAAATATACACTATCACAATATTCCAAAACCTATCTCACTGCCCAAAGATGCTACAACAACTAATCAGATAAATTAATACCACTCAAATAGAGAAAAAAACAGATAGTTAGAATACACCAATTGGTATCTAACTGTCCCAAAATTTAGAAATATCCAAACAGATAAATCAATAACACAAAATTATATAAAAAAAATAAACAGTTAGAATACGCCTACTGGTATCCAACTGCTCCAAAATTTTACAATATCCATACAAATACCTAATATCTTACTGCTCCCAAAAACTGGAACAATCCAATGTATAAAGCATTAGCCAGAAACAACAAGTAAACACTGAAAACAAACAAACTGTAGCATAACACAAAAAGGTTTTTTTTTTAATCCAACATGGATTTTTTTTCTCCCACAGACCCAATGATTTTGGCAACAAACACAGAAACTGAGCAAATTGCACAGTACTCTGGTTTGTCATCTACTAAATATGAGGGTCAAAAAAAAGAAAGAAATGTTGATTGTACAATGTAATAAGTCTTTATAAAATACTAATACTAACATGCTATTTTCTTTTATCACAGAAATGAACAAGAAAAACATGGACGCCCGTTACTAAACCAAATAGTAAGTATAACATGATAAATACAACCATCTCAGCATATCACACCCATACTGGCTTATAACAATGTTCCTTATAAATTTGTTTTTGACCCAAAGTTATAAGCCACTATGAGTGTGAAATGCTGCGGTGCTTGTGGCCAGGGCATAGTGTCTTGGGTGGTTACCAGTCAATTGGTCGAAAACATTTGGTCGACAGGACAACTGGTCGACACCATTTGGTCGAATGCCAAATGGTCGAATTTTTCTTTTTTTTTTTACCCCTTTTTTGGTTTTTTTTGGGGGGGTCCCCCCCCCCCCCCCAACTCCCTTTTTTCTCTTTTTTTTTTTTTTCCCCCACACGAAAACCCACAAAACACATATATAAAAAAAAAAAAAAAATTCGACCATTTGGCATTCGACCAAATGGTGTCGACCAAATTGCAGTCGACCAGTTTGCTGTCGACCAATTGACTGGACACCGTCTTGGGTGCATGGCCAAATGGAATGTACAAGACGGCAGCTGTGTTTTCCCTGGTTTGGCAAGTGGCTTTACTATTCGAGAAAGGTCTTAAATACACCAATACAGCTGGGGCTCTGCACATGATCCAGTGGACTGAGACACTGGCTTTTCCCCTACATAACTCATTAATGTGGAGGTAGCATGTGTGGCGGTTTGCAATATTACCTATGGCTCGCACTGAATGTAAGCTACAATGATGAGCCATATAATGACAATTGGGGCACCACTAATCCACTCTGTTGTTGACAAGAGTGGATGCGTGATAAACACTGGGTGCTTTAATGTTTATGCAGGTCTGAAGTGACACGGTCACCAGGTAGCCATAGATCCAGTTACCAGACAAGCACTCTTCTGTTATTATTGGCGGACACTTCTAGTTTTATGCGTAAAGTTGGAGGCTCTGGGTCTGAATTTACTGACCGACAATTGCGCCTTTATTGCATTCGACATACTGTTTTGAGCACGGCAGGGTTATGTCAATTACGGTTATGGTTATGTTATGGTTATGGTTATGTCAATTACGATTAGATTAAACGTAGAAAGTGACATATTCCATGCCTGTTTATACTTTCAGTATCCAAAGAGCACATTGCTGTATAACCAGTGTGGGCACATATATTTGAAATACATACTGCGTCAAGGTTGCCAGACACTTGGAAAGAAACAATACCGAAACATGTGAAGTAAGCATTATTTGCTCATTATCAGTAATATCATGAATCCCTATATGATATTTGAATCACAGTTAGGGTCACACACTCTAATATTTATATGCACAACCCTATTCATTGCAGGTGTGGATAATTTTCATTGCACAGTGCTCAATGTTAGCTAATACGGAGGAGTAGATCACTTCCATTATGCTGTCTCTCGTGAGGGCTGACCGTATGGACCAACATCAAATTATGAAGTTCATTGTGTAAGTAGTCCTCCGATATGGTGATTACACAGTTCAGCTATATTGAGTTTGATATTTATAACAAAGGCCACTCCCATGTCTCCCCTCCCGATTGTTTTTCAATATACAACTCCTGCTAGATGAGGAAATTGATATTCCTACCATACCTTTGATTGATTATTAATAAATCAATTGGGTAAGTGTGAGCGTTTTGGAGAATAGACTGAATCGATCTCGTTTTGTCCATGATTAATCATATCATGTTGACAGTATGAACCATTAATTTACAACAGTTTATTCATGTTGGTAATCTTTATATGCAGGTGAAGAAAAGAAGTACAAATTGACCTCCTGGTTCCCTGTTTCTTTTTTTTTTAAGTAAAGTTACACCAGCTAGATTACCAACAAAAGAAAACCCTGAAGAATTTCCAAATGGAAATGTACATGTTGTGCGTTTAAGCCTCAATAATTAAGATCAGGCTACAGAGGAATTATTTAGTGTTAGTCTTATGTTGTATTTCTCTTGTGATTTCTTTAGTTATTGTACTGTATCTTTTTTATTTTGTGTTTATGTTTTGAGTAGTTCGGCTGGTGTGTTTGCCACTCATTGATTAGTGGTTGATTGATTATTTCTACAGTCTTCTCTAATGAGTTTTAATTGAGTACATGTATTAACACTTATTGTACCAATGATGAGTTTGTTCTATTTTATTATTAGAATTGTTTTATATATTGAGATGTTGTATCAATAAAATTGTGAGAGTTAAGAATACTACAGTACGGATTGGAATTGAATTTTTTCCTATCCGAAAACTATAAGCTGAGAGGCTATTTGAGTCTTCTTTGGTTCCCTACATAGATGCACGCTACAGCCGGTCCTTCTTTTGTGTGTGACCAGGGGTATTATACACCTGGTGTCCCCCATTTCTATTTGGATGTTTCAGGTGGATCCTCATGACTGGAGCAAGAATGTCAAGGGTATTGGTTATGGCAAGATGGAGGATGCTGAGAGCGGAGTCAGAGGTAGGGTCTGTAGTGCAGAGACGGGTGGCGGGGTGAAGGTAGTTGCAAGGCCAGTAACTGACACTAGTTTCATGGGATAGATGTTCTTGAATGAGGTTGGCATTTCTGAGGGAGGCATGGGTAGAGAGGACATAGGTGAGATGAGAGAGTGGTCTGACCAGGAGAATGGGGTGGTCAGTGGGGAGGAGAGTGAAAGATAGGTGTGAAACAAGTGTTTCCAGCTGAGCGGGCAAGACCAGAAAGGATTATGGAGAGGGAGATTGAGGTGCAGAGGTCATGGAAGAGAGTGGAAGACATGATTTAGGAGTCAAGGTGGATGTTAAAATCGCCCATGAAAAGGAGTTTAGTGGTGGTAGTGAGGGGAGAGGAGAAGAAATCAGCTCATTCAGAGAGGAACAGGGTGGTAGAGCCAGGTGACCTGTAGATGGTGGCAATGGTCAGTGTAGAGGTGGGTGAGATAACCAACTTGCAAACCAGGCTCTCGCGGGAAGAGTAAGGCTGGGTGGGTATGAGAGAAGTAGGGATCCACTTTGGAAAGGTAAGAGGAACCCCACCGCCTGCACACTTAGTGCAAGGCTTGGAGATGATCTTATAGCCGTCAGGGAGAAAGGAGTCAAAGGCAGTGAATGAGCTGGCCTTGTACCACTTCTCAATCATAGCAAGGATATCAAGGTTAAGGTCTTCAAGAAGGAGGCAGATGTTGGCAGAGTGTTTGATGGCAGAACGAGCATTAAACATGGCTAGTATGCGGTCTAGTGGTTGCAATACCCCACGCACCTGATCTTCAGATGTGTGTTGAGAGAAGGCAGCAGGAGCAGCAGAGGCAGGGTGAATCAGAGGTCAGCAGCATCGCTTTTCCGATAGCAGGATGCTGTGTGGAGACCGTGGCTTAAGCAGTGGTGCCCAAGAAATGCAGACGATATGCAGAGGGAAAGAGGCTGGCTGTCCTGATGGAGAGAAGCACTCTCCATGTCCTTCATCTCACTCCAGTGTGCGGACAGCACCGGAGCGCATGTGGAGCAGAGGGAGCTCTATTAACAGACAGCACAGCTTACTGGAACC
This sequence comes from Ambystoma mexicanum, assembly GCF_040938575.1. Taxonomy (NCBI): domain Eukaryota; kingdom Metazoa; phylum Chordata; class Amphibia; order Caudata; family Ambystomatidae; genus Ambystoma; species Ambystoma mexicanum. The sequence goes on from NC_090930.1 coordinate 908,377,397, forward strand.
GGACCATAGCTGTCAAATGCATGGACCGACCCGACGAGTAGTGAAGCAGAGGAAGCGGGTCCGTAGGAGACACCAGCAACAACCAGTGAGTTGGCATAATCAAGTTAACTCTAGGGTGCTCCAAAACTGATCGCTATACCAGAAGTTTAATTTTGAATACCGAAAAAATAAAGTCAAACACACTGAAAGTAACGAGTGAAAAGAGGGCGAAAAGAAGCAGATTATAAAATTACTGTCCAAACCAAAAAGGGACAATTCTGAAAAAGTAAATATGATAACTTAAGTGAAGAGGCCCAATAAGATTACATTATAACAAGACTTGCCCAAGCCAGAGAAGGGCAAATATAAAACGGAAGGGATACACATTTCCCAAAGAGGGGTAACCAAATAAGGGGACTCGTTTCCTGCATTACCAAATCCAAGACATATCAAGGCAGATTGGATGTAGCAAAAATAGAAGTTATGACTCATATTGTCAACAGCCAATAGGTTGTGTGGAAAGAAGTCAGATAGCAGGGGAAAAGCTCTCCTTGTAGAAAGGATCAAGAGGCAGAGAATTGCAACCTGCATTGCCAATGGCAAGCTAATCAATGTAAGAATCATTCTTCTATGGTGTATGAAAGAGGTTATAAGGCAATTGTATTACAAGTCAAAAGACTTTTTCCAGAAAATGTTGTTGGTTTAACTTTTCCCATTAACAAGTTAAATGTGGAAGTTTTTGAACAAGCCTCATCACAAAGTGCGAGTAGTAGTAGTCGGCTTTATCCTGTCATGGCGAGTATACCAGTAAAGGGACAATTAGTGGAAAAAGCTGGCAGATGAGTGGCCCAGGAAGAAAAGCAGTTTAAGTGCTACAACTGTAGTAGAAGGTTGTGGTTGAAGTGGAGGCTGGAGAAGAGTTGTAATTCCGCCATTTTCTTTTGATGAACTGTTGCATAACCATTCTGACTAAAGTAGAGTTTTGAATGATCTATCCAGATTAAGGTGAGGTTTATGAAGAAGAAATGTAAGTGTTGAAAACTCATTTGATCTCCTTAGAAAGCAATCTTTTTCTCATTGACTTTTCAATTTTACATATGAAGAAGGAAACCTTTTGATTTGACGAGTGGAAACTAACAATTGTCATAAGAGTGAGAAACTTGTGGACATAAGAACTCACCTTTCCAAGGGGAGGACGCATTGGATACAATGTTCTGTATATTCCACCAGGAATGGAACTTGGTGAGGGAAAAGATGTTTTCTGAAACTGAACTTGAGTTTAACTTATTCTGAATTGATCGTGTGGAAGGGGATCCAACCCTGATCATAGGAATGCTTGTTTGTTGTATATTTGCAAGTATGTTGAAGTTGCCAAATAATCCATGCATGAGTTTGTTATGTATTAGTGTGAGGGGCACATTTTGGACACTAGGTCATTTTCCTTCAGTATTAGTTTGACAGGCAGGGAAATTCTTGTTAGGTTAGGGAAAGATAGGTGTTTATGACACCTTTTTATTATTTAATAAATGGCATCTTGTGACACAATTTCTCCTATGTGTCCTCCTACGTCTGACTCCTCACACACCAACGCTGTATACTCTCTGGGGGGGTTCAAAAACACTCAAGTAGCTTGATTTTCCTAGCTCTTTGCCCCAATTTGAGAGTATTTGTGGTAGATTGCTGTATAATGCCTTCCACCTCCCCTCCTTCATGCCAGTCCCAAGGCTCTGATACCAAGTCTAAATCAGTGTTGCGTTTCCCTTTCTTGCTCTCTGCAAGAGGTAATATACTACTGAAGCTATAGGATCTTGATGTCCTAGCTGCAAATCTTTCTCTGCAATGGTTCCTCATGGTGTCAATTACAGATTTTAACATACAGCATTTGCTGTGTGTGAAGGCTTCCAGGTTGTCTCATTTCAGCTTCTCAAACGGAACTCAAGACCTGTTCATCATAAGGTCCCCAAGCTGTTCCACACACCCTAGCAAATACCAAGTACGCCAAAAAATCATCAAAGGGCGATTACGCCAAATGGACACATTTCTTGATCGAAGCAGATATTGGCCTAGTATCTTGGACATCCTATGTATAGCATTTTAAATGTTACACTCTCAAAACAAAAAACAGGGTTGATCATGGCTACTTCTTCAATCTAACCAAGTGAGTATTGGTAGGATTATGGTTAAAATAGGCTTTCTGGCTAGTTCAGTCATGTACTACTAATTTTGCTTTAGGTATCCACAATTCAGATGATTAATCTAGGCCCACCAAAGGACAAGCCATTAATTCAACTGTATTAGGACAATAATGTCCAAAACACCTTTTTTGGTATGGTATATCTTTCAGTACTTAAAGATGCAGATGGACTTCAAATGGTACTGTGCCCAGAAGCTCTCATATCTGGACTCTCCCTGTGACACAGGGAAGATCAGTGTAACTAACCACCTCACCGTCCCTCAAATATGACTTGAAAATTAAGATTTTGCAAGGGAGAAGGACGTTTTGAGTGATCCCTATAAAATCAGAGGACCGGGAATGGTGGTGCTGTAGTGGTAGTTAAAGTGTAACCAAAACCTTCTACTAAAAGATAACAAAGGTTTAATATGACAGCATCTCCCATTAAACAATGCAGGAATTAGGAAATGGGACTGTGCCATGCTCCAAGTAACATGGAAAAGCCCAGGATTTCACAACTTAACATTCGGTAAAACACCATGGTTTATGGCTGCTGAAAAAAGAAACTCATCCGACACCAATTACTATCAAATAGAAGAGATAATGTGACGTTAATAAACAATACCTTTTTTAAATTTCAAAATTGTGACAGGGGGCGATCTGGTGGGGGAAGGATAATGTGAAACATTTAGATTTGTTGTCATATAACGACACTGTTAATTCACTCTGACAGGATTGACTTATCATACCCCCTTTCATAATGCTCTGTACCAAAAGCATAAATCCACATGCCTCCTGGCCTCTTGACATCCCCAGTGCCTGCTCTGCAATAGCAGCAGGGGTGGTTCAAAAGTCACATTTGCATTCCTCAAGATCTTCTGAAACACAAAGTTCCAACAGGCAGAGATGACCTTTTAAAATTGTGTGTCAACATTCTTAAACTGCATACCCCAGCAGCCTGGTGGCATGCATGTATCTAAATATAAGCCATGTCTGGTTAAGACATGGTGGCTACTGAGATTACACAATTATAAAAACCACAAGCATTTGCATGTGCTATTATTATCAGCTTGTTAGGTGACCCATTCATGACAGGCCGGAGTGTGTATTAGCCGCCTGGCCTGGGTGTTCCTACAACCAACCATGCAGGATGTTGCCTCCATCTGAGGGAAGGGGGACACCTTCCTCCAGGAGACAGAAAACCTCCCAGAAACAAGTGCTTCTAATGCAGTCTTGACATGAAAAGGACCCTCTCACAGCATGGTGTTGAATACTGGGGTCCTTTTGAAGCAGGCAAACTGAGGAAAGGGGTAGAGTTAGAAAAGCACAGAGGAAGGGTTTAGTACAGAGAGAGGTCTGCCATGTTGTATTTTGCTAGGGTCCCCCTCCCTACTACCTGCAGATAAGCGCTATGGGTTTGCCATCAGCAGACAAAGGGCACTTCTTATATAGCAACCATGATTGAATTCTTACAGGCTTGATTAATCCACGGAGGCACTTTGCCTATGTAATGGGGGGTGATTTAACTGAATAATCTTTGGTCTTCCAAGACAAGATGGATTCACGTGCAACTCTGATGGGGATACAGTTTATTCCAAAGTCCTCTACAATTGATGTGAGGGCACTTTTCCTTACGCACCTCAAGGGAAAATTTGGGTTGAAACTCAGAACCCAGTTTATAACCACAAGATACTTTCAAACTGGTTTGGCTCAAATCAAACCACTATGCAACCTGCAGTGCTGCCTTTGGCACTCTAAGAACTTTGAACCACCTACCTAATTCCATACACCATCTTGAATCTACCCAGTTAGGCTAATCACCACCAAGAGTTAGTCACTGGCTCACAGAGTTGAAAACATCCGACTGCCAACATCCCAAACACTGACTGGACACAACAGAAGCATCTTTTCTATCGGACTTGAATGCGACTCGACTATCTGAACACCATCAACTTGCCTGCCTCAGACGCTGACTCGACCAAGTGTAAGCATCATGTGACCAGACTGCTGACTCAATCTGTGGAGAGCCATCTCGATCCCTGACTCGATCCAATTAAGAACCGGTTTTGAAGCCACCTTGATGCCAACTCTGCCCTGAAATGGTAAGACTCACCCTGAATGCAAAAAAGCAACAAGCATTTTGTAATTTATTTAGCACCCAAGAGAAGCAATCTAGGTAATTGTCTTGTCCACATGATCTAGCTTAAAGGGCCTTTGCCCTTAAGACCCTTACAACATTTGTATACATTTCTCATGAAATCAATTGCTTGCACCCCTGTGTAGAGAAGGAGCCAAGTACCCCCACCTCAATCACCTCGCCCTTCTTGCCTATATGTTGGGAACCAGAGTGTGAGACACGTGCAGTACCAGTGAAAATACTGATACCAAGGAGAATCCTGGAGGAAAGATTCCCATTGAGAAAACCATACCTGCATACGAGACAGTACAATGGCCATTTGAATGAAATCCCGGAGGAAGCAGGACCAATGAATGGCAAAGCCGAATGCAGAGACTAGAGAATGCAGATATTCTATAAGGCATCAAGAAAGTATCAAAGATAAGTGACATCTTGGGATCAAGATGAAGAAACTTATGCTACAGAATTGATGAAGATGTCAAGTCAGTTTCTAAGTGTACAGATGCAAAGAAATGCAAGCAGATGAAGTTTTCTTGAGGCTAGCTAAGTAGTGAATAGATTGCGGCATGCGTCAATATATACATACATACATATAGAAGTGAGTAAAGAGTGAATGTTTCCACTACGTACTATAGCAGAACTGGGCTAAAGAAAGAAGGCCACTTTTCCAGTGTGTTGCAGTTAGAAAAAAAGTGAATCACAAAGTGGATCTCAGAAAGGAGAGCCTGGATGAGCCAAGAAGCCAAGGTCTCATCAGGCTGGAGTGAGCGGATATTGGATAGATATCGTGTGAAAGAACAGAGCTCCTGTTCAAAAGGCAAGGACAAAGACAAGAAAGACGTCAGAGGTCTATTAGAAAACAGTATTTTAAATACACTAGGGCTCGATTTTGTGGTCTTCAGTCATGTGGAAGGATGAAGTTGGATGAACATGATGGTCACACCTATGCATGAGGGCAGAGAATGCCTTCACTCCCCTGAATTTTACAGAGCTAAGAACACTCCCAAGGACAAGTTCAAAGCCTTAATTGACAGCCGACCACTGAGGTGATGATGGATGAATACGCTAATTGGTGGGGAGCTATGGTTAAAGACTAGCTCACCAGCACCTGGAAGCCCAGTCTGCATGCTGCTAATGTAGGTGGAAAAGTACTGATGGAGGTTAGAGTGCCAACCAATAGTAGGGGACCGCGTGATTAAGGGTCCTATAGTTTGTGTAGCCAATGGGAGATCGTGTATATAGTGACCTGTTTAAGGGGAGGGCTTAGTTGCCCCATCTGATGTTAAGAAGCCTATCACTATTCTTCACTCCTGTAGACAAGCATAGATCATATACTTAGAGGTTCCTTAAGAACCAATTACTTTCTTCATTAGGTTTTTGTAGTTTGCCACATAGGATGATGTCACCTATGCTGATTTCTTGTCATAAAAGAATGCTTTTTTTTTTTAAGATGCATTGAGAGATCTTACACTAAGATGTCAGTTAATGTTAGTTGTCATCCCCGTTTTAGATAAATGATATTGAAACAGTTTTCCTTTTGCCAACTACCCGAGTCGTTTCGATTATTGATGTTTGAGTAACTTCTGCATCCCCATCAAACTCAAGGGAATTGCTGCCTCATCTAAAGGGCTGGAAGACTCAGTTCACGTGGTAGCTCAGATGGTAAGATATCCATCGAGAGAGAGTAGGCTTTGGGGTCCCGGAAATATTGCCATTTGGCTGAAAGGACATGAAGCTCCCTGTAGATAGCGGTTATTGAAATTTAACGCCAAGTATTGCAATCCAGGTTGGACGGGTCCCTTGTTTTCAGGCAGAAACCCCTCCCAGCGTCTACAGGAAGCTGAACGGAGGGAAGGTTGAAGAGGCTACGTACGATCGAGAGTTAGAAGCTGAAAACACGAATAGTGAGTAAAACTGAGTGAGGTGGCAATAGTGCATATGAGCAGTGGGTGAAGAAAGTGATAAGAGGAAAACAAGTAATGGAGGGAGGCTGGGGTAAGGTAACTTGAGAAATATTGAATATTAAGTAATTGACTTGAGGAGAGGCCAAGCTATGAAGAGGTATCGTCAGGAGAGGCCACGATAAAGGATACGCCCAGGGTTTCCTGCGTTTTAAAAGGACACAGAAGCCACACCTAGAGCCCTATGAGCTGGTGACAGATTACCAACTCGGTTAAAGACGAGTTTAAAGAGGGCAACTTACATCCCATGTCAGGGTATTTGTAGGGGCAAGACAGATCTTAAAGAGAAGACTGAGATATATGTGGCTGGTTGAGTATGTCAGTTTGTTTGTTTTATGTGATTATGTATGGTGAAAAAAAAATAGAGGAATTGATAGATGTGAAAAAAGAAAAAAACAGGCTTTAAGATGAATTATTTATTTGTTGGAATTAAACTAATGGTGTTTAGTGAAAACAGATTAAAGTAAAAAAACGTGATAGAGGGTTTGGAGCCTGTGACAATTGAGGCACGCTCATATTGTTTTGTTTTTCTGAAACGTGAGTATTGACAGTCAAGAGTGACATGTCAAAATGGAGGATATTACTCCGCTTATACACCTCTGTATGCAGTTACCCTAGCATGCACCCAAGCTTAGACAGTACAGTGCAGAAGGGGTGAAGGGCACAGCAGACAACATATCATACCATGGCCGCAAGGGGGATCTTTATCGAAGGCAGTTTTGCAGCATATGATGACATATTTGCATGCTGCATATACAGGAAAAAAGTTAGAGAAACGATTAGCGAGCTTAGCGCTCTGGAAAATGTACCAGAAGCAGAGAGATGAGCCGCCTCCTGTAGATTGGATGCTTAATGTATGCACAGAGGGTTGTGAGAAGCATTCTGATCCAACCACTGCGCCTGAAGTAGACAGCGATAGTAAGAAAGATGATCGGTTGTACCCATTAAGGGAGCACAAGGCAGCAGCAGGGTATAGCAGCCCGGCATATGAGCTGTCTGCGCAAAGCAGTGACGAGGCCCCAGAGATAAATACTGAGAGGGATGTCATCTCCAAGGTCCTGAGGGACAAGGAGAGATGCGATAAAGAGAAGTGAACAACCAAGTACATCCTTAGATATAGGACGGGAAATAAAGAGATGGAAAGGAGAAACTGACGAGTTAGCGCTTATACAAAACAAACGGATGGGTGGTCAGATTTTGCTCAAACTTGATAGTAACAGCATCGAGGACGTAAGGCAAAGGTAAGATTGAGATGAGCAAGATAAACAGATAAAGAACGAGGAAAGATTGAAAGACGATAGGACAAAAAGAAAGGATAGATAAAGACAGGAACAGTTGTATCAAGGGGAGCAACTGATAAAGCAAGAAAGAGCAAAGGAGCAGAGAAAATAGGACAACAGAGAGGGCAATCATAGAACGGGAAAGAATGGAGGAGGAGGAACAGAAATGAAGGGATAAAAGAAAGACGTAGAGATGAAATACGAAGGGCAAATGAGAGAAGGGACATGAAGAAGAAAGAGGAAGCAAGGGTAAGAGAGGAAGCAAGAAAGAGAAAAGTATTTGACAATGAGCTAGAACGAAAGAGAAGGCAAAGAGCATTCGATAATGATTGTATGGAAAAGGAAGTGAAGGGTCCTAATCCAGAAGTGTCATGGGAAGAGAGACGGCGGAGCAGAACCATTGTCCCCGTTATGGATAGACAGACGATGGGTGATTAATGCAAGTTTGGGGTTTCACAGTTCCTTTGTTAGAAAAGGGAGGAGCGAGGCCCCAGTATATACCTTTGTCGCAGATGGATAAGGATAATTTAAGGTGTAAACTCCAGAGTTTAACTTCTGGCACTGTGAAATGGATACATGATTTAGAGAAAATGACAGGAGGAAACACGTTAGCTATAGGGGACATTAAAGATCTGATTGTTATCCTTGGGGAGAAGGCTGATGATGTTGGTCAAGAGCAGGGTATTATGGTGTTAGAAAGATAAACACTGCTCACGATGGAGCACCGTTCAATAACTGTAGGGTGGGGTCTGGAAAGCGCTTAGAGTACTGTATCCGGACACGTCAGACATGGGAGCTATAATGGCGAAAAAGATGCAGGAAGGGGAGGAACCTCTTGTTTACATTCAAAATTTCCAAGAGCAGTGGGCCTTGGAGACACGGAAATCTATACCTGCATTATATCATATTGTGCCAAGGGCTGCCTGAGTCCGTACAGAAGCAGATCAAGAAATTGGTGGGCATAGAAGCAAAGCCATGGTCAGAAATACAGTTGACCATTGTGCATTATCGTAGGCTGTTGCAAGAGAAGAATCGAAAGACGATGTTAGGAAAGGTGAAGAGGCAAAGTTAGTGCAGAAGAAACTGTCAAAGTACGCCATTGAAGGGGCGATATTAACTAGTGGAGACGGGTCGGGTTCACAGCAAGCAGTGAACATGCCGCAGGTGAATAATGAAAGGCAGTTTGATCAAAATAATACTGGATTTTCACCATAGGGAAGGGGAGGATTTTGAGGTAGGGGATTCCAGAATAATCAGGGAGGCTTGCAGAATAATCAAGGAAACTTCCAGAACAATCAAAGTGGGTTTCAGAACTCACAGAATGATAGTCAAAACATGCAGGAGGGGCAAATTAGGAGCCAGTCTCCTGTATGCTGGACATGTGGTATGTCAGGGCACTTTGCTCGTATGTGTAGAAGTCAAGAATTTGTGCGGAATGGGCAGTTCAAGAGGGGGGACTATAAACCCACGTGCATATTCGCAGCAGAGTAGAGATGGGTTTGCTCAGAATCAAATAGTGCAGCAGACACAAGCGCTGAGCATGCGGCCAGATTTCCAAGCTCAGCAGACAATAATGAATCCACCACAGTGGCAGTCACAGCAGTCACCCATGCAGATACAGCAGAGCAGAAGTACGGGTCAATTGAGGACTCCTAGAATAGGGGGTGTTACTGTTGATGGAGGAAGTCCTTTCACAGGTACGGGGATGAGAATATATCCACAATAGGACAGCTCACTGGGAGACTTAATGTGTTCAATACTATCTGTGACGCCCAATCCTCAAGAGGAACCAGGGGTTGAAGTCCCTATAGGAGGCAAATCCTTTGTTTTTAGTAGACAGGGCGCAACACGCTCATGTATACGACAGGGGAAATTTTCATTGTCTGGAAATGCCATGAATACTCAAGCTTTCAGAGGATGCGATTTATTGACAAAGTTGAATATGGCAATTTTGATGAAGGCATAGTGTGTTCAACACCAGGAATGCATTTTTAAACGTCAGTGAATTTATTATGGCATTTGCAGGACAAGTGGTCATGCAACGAGTATCGTTAGAACCAGAAGTATTTCATTATGGGATACGCATTCTGTTAACTTGGCTGCCAGGCTTAGTGGGCAGGACTATGAGAATACCTGATGAATTCTTATTTAGACCAAAGATACTATGGATGAAGAGGAAAGGCAAATCTTTCCTTTAAAATTACAAACAGCCATAGTGGGAGGAGAATTGGCTTTGCTTGATGGGAATGATTGTGACGGCAGATGATGGTGCACAGTGACTGCCATTGGGGAAGGTTAGAGATTAACTGATGTCACTGACGAGGATATGTTTGGAGATCATCCATCAGATGCCAAAGTAATATTTGAGATGAGTATTACTTATTGGGTAACAGCAATTAAACGTGAGGTTCCTCAGAAAATATTAGCACGCAAGCTTCCTGCATATTTTGACGACATGTCGCTGGTGCCAGTCATGTTATGGACAAAAGGCCCCTCCAACATAGGTCTATTGAAGGGGGCTGGAGAAGTGAAGATGAAATTGAAACCAGGAGCAATTTTACCTCAAGCACGACAGTATCCCATGTCTCGAGAGGCAGATTAAGGTATTTTTAAGACAATGTCACTAAGATACCCTGTTCCATCATAGCAGATGTCAGAGACACTGTGTAATACAGCAATTTATCCAATCAAAAAAGGGAAAGGAGGGTTGTTACATTTAATTCACGATTTGAGACCAATTAACCAGATTGTAGAGGCCGAGTTCCCTCTAGTTCCAAATCCGGTGACAACCTTATGTAATATTCCTGTTGAAGCGCAATATTTTGATTGACCTGAAAAATGCGTTTTTCTCAATCCCATTGCATAAAGACTTGCAAGATATGACGTCATTTACGTTCAGACAGACTCCCCTGAAAAGCACTTGTTTACCCCAGGGGTCCTAGGAGTCTGTCGATTTTCAATAGAGTCCTGCAGATGGACTTAAGTAATATAGATTTAGAAAGTGTTGTGTTGCACTATGTGGATGACAAATTGGTCTTTAGCACCTCAGAGAAAGAGTGCAGACGCGACTCAATCCAGTTCATCATTATTCATTGCAGAAATAGGATATAAAGTAGACAAGGAGAAATTGCAGTACTGTCAAGAGGAAGTGCTGTATATAGGCCAGTTAATTTTGTGTGAAGGAAAGAAAGTTACTTGTGAAAGGGCTGAGGCAATTTTGAAAACAGCAAAGCCACATACGATGAAGTACATGCAGCGATTTTTGGGACTGTGCAACTATGCATGAGCATGGGTCTTTGATTACAGTTCATATATAAGGCCCTTGTTGCAAGCTCTGAAGAAAGCACAGGTAAATGAGGAACATTTTTTTGGACTGAGGAAATGGAAGAAGGGTTTAACAAGTTGAAAAAGGCAATTTGCACAGCTTCAGTTTTAGGGATTCCCAATTATGCTGAGGAATTATTTTTGTTTTTGCACATGAATGGCACTGTCATGACAGCAGTACTTGTGCAGAAAACCCCGTTGGGGTATAAGCCCCTTGCATATTACAGTGGGATTGTAGATCCAGTGATGAGAGGTCATTTTCCTTGTGAACAGTCTTTAGTTGCTGCTGCGTTCTCCATTGAGAAGGCTGCAAGCATAGTGATGGGGTGTTCTATGATGTTATTTGTTGAGCATGCATTATTTTTAATTTTGGAAAAAACTAAAAGGCACGTTGACATCTCAAAGGGATTCTGCCTACGAGTAGCCATATCAAAACCGGCGATTAAAATAGTCTGATGCAGAAAAGTGAATCTTGCCATGTTTGAAGCAGAACCACTGGCAGAGGACGAGCATGCACATGATTGCTCGAACTATGGGGAATTCTATGATGAGATCCCGAGCTGGTGAGAGTCTCTTTGACAGTTGTAGAATTAATCAAAATGACGTTCAAAGATATACAGGTGCTGCTGTAGTGAATCACACGGCCAATTGAGAGTTTGAAGTATTGATAAGTGCACAAATACCGTCTCACTTTTCGGCGCAAGCTGCAGAATTAGTGGCGCAGATTATCACACTCGAGAGACACGCAGAACAGGAAGTAATCATGTACAGTGACTCCACCTATGTGACGTCAGTGCACGCAGGGCTAGAACGTTGGAAAAGCAGGGGTTACCTCTGAGCGGACGGAACTCCAGTTCAACACAGCCTTACTGGACAGACTAGAGAACTACAACTCACAGTAGCCATCGCAGTAGTTAAATGCGCAGCACACACTAAGAATGTGAATGAAAGCATGAGGGTGATGAGTGTGTCTGAATGTTATAATAACTTGTCTAATACTCGGCTAGCAGCGATCCAAGTCGAAGCACCTCAAGATGAGAAAGGCTTGTGGACGTGGAGATGGTGTTCTTTAAACCCTTCTGAAGCATTGTGGTGACAAGACAGCACTGGTAAACCGGTGATGCCTGTAGCATTATTAAGGGTGGTTTGGACCAGCTGCACTACCCTGCTCACGTCACTAGAGAGCCTAGCCGCAACAATAGCAGAGGAATGGTTTGTTCCAAATATAGTAGAACATGTTGCACATTATGTAGTAAATTGTATTGTATGTCAAAAGTTTACTGCTGGGCACAGATTGCGCACAATTAGAGGAGTTATTGCAAGACCTAGTGGACCTTTTCATCATTTGCATATCGACTATTTCGACATGCTGCAAGTATGCAGTGGCTATATATATATATATATATGATTGTAGTGGTATGTCCTTTTTTGAGGTGGATTGAAGCTGGACCGTGTACACACCCAGACTCCACCTGTGCAGCTACATTTTTTGTATGAGAAGTGTTTCGTAGATAGGGAATATGTGAGGTATTGAGATCAGATAATGGCCCTCATTTTGTAAATGAAGTCTCTGAGCAAATAAGCTTGTTGCTTAGTATAAAGCACAAGTTTTCATCGGCGTATCACCAACAAGCGAATGGTGTCTGCGAGAGACTCAACGGCTTACTCAAAGAGAGGATAGCCAAATTGGAGCTTACCCTGAATAAAAGATGGTTGCATTGTATACCACTGACATTGGGCCTCATTACGACCCAGGCGGACTTCGCGGTGCTAAATGCACCGCGAAGCATGGCGGAAAGCCGCCGATAGCGCCATGGGGGTTGGCGGATTTACCGCCCCATTCCGACCTCGGCGGAGCGGTAAATCCCCAATCCCCATTCTGCCCTTCCCCATTCCCATTTTTGCCCCATAGGGTATAATGGGAGTGGGGAAGGAGTTAATTACGCCACCGTAAAATACGGTGGCGTAATTAACAACGAGGTCCCGTAGCGCCATGGTTTTCTCCGGCTGGTAAAACCAGGCGGAGAAAACCTCCATGGCGCTACGGGAACTCGTAGTATGGCGGAGAGGTACGCCATGCACTACGCTGGCGTAATACCCTCTCCGCCAGGGTCCTAATGAGGCCCATTGTGTGCATTGAGATCAGCCAGGTTCAGCCCCCCATCGTACCCCCTACGAGATGACAGGGAGGCAAAGGAGGACACCTCTCACACCTCCGTCTAGAACATGAAGTGATGCCCAGACAATAGCAGAATTGTTAGGAGAGGAGCTACTTGATTATCTTACATGCATGACTTCAAGTATCTCTGTATTTTCAGATCAGCTCAAGTGGAAGGGGTGTGGGGCAACTCGGAACACAGAAGGGGATGTTACAGCAAACAGAGTTAAAGAGCTATGTCTTCTCAAACTTTTCCCTGGAGATGCGGTCGTAATCCGCAATTTCACTAGAAGGTGGCCCGAGCTGCGTTTTAACGGCCCCTTCATAGTGGAGGATGTTACACCGTCTGCAGTCAAGGTACAAGGCAGGAACGCTTGGATATTTCTCAGAGAAATGAAGATCTATGCCGGAGAAACCCTTTCACCCTCATCCCCATCCCCATCGGAAGTAATCATTGTGAGGGGGGGGGGTAAGAACCATAGCATGTGCAGACCAGGTCTATGATGAGGAATAAGGACGCAGAATTTGTTGAGTAAAGATAAACATTGGACTGTGACTTATTTTGGGACACTCTTTTCAGTCAATAAAAAAAGGAGTTAAGGAAAGCTATTTGTTCTTGAGCCACAAGAGTTTGTTGACATTGGACTGAGGCATGCTTAGGCCTCGATTGAGGAACACAGATATGCCAGATCTGGAGTTCCTTTTCGACGACTGGAAGAAGGAGCAATTCCCTGATTCCTTTCTCACTGAATTTCTGTTTGGAGGGGCCTATGGTGGTGCCCAATAACAACGTTTCACAGATCGTTCTTGCAGTTTTTCTGTTCATTGTGCGCGTTTACCCTGCACTTGTGGGGAGAACTACTAGCGTTCATCTGTCCTTCCAAGATCCTAAGAATGGTCTAATCGGGAGGAGATTGCTTGCAGCTATCAATGAACAAATTCTACAGCTTCCAGAGTTCCGTGGGGAAAACACAAATTGCCCCGGTCACCGGATAATGCACATAGACTGGTCAGTTCGGTGTTGTACTATCTGATTGAGGAATGTCCGCATCTTGTTGGGAGACAAACTGATGTCAGAACCTTCCTGAGAGATCCGAGGAACAATGCAACGCTGAATGAGATACATCATAATACAAGTGAACGGGTACTCAGAGAACACTGAGAACTGAATGACAATTTCGAAGGAGAAGATCCAAAAGTCTACCGATTGAGGAACTTTGTTTTATGCTGAAGGAGAAGCTTCATGTCGTCTGATAAAAGGCCAGTTCGTGGTCTCCACTGGGAACTTTTGTTCATTATCATATAAGCCAGCTGTAGCTGATCGAGGAACGTGTGGAACCGATTCAGCAGCTTCGAGAAGTAGTGCATGATGTTACCCGATTTAATATTTGTTTTTCCTTCCTTAAAAGTAAAATGGGCAGCATCAATAGTAACTTTGTCATGGCAGATCACGAAAGACTTCCACGATGTGCAAAAATCTATTGCTGCAAATGGTCTTCTCTGTGTAGAATTTACACGTGTATCCTGTTCATAGCAATACTGCTCTCGCTTACAGTACACAATGCTTACTATAAAGACGTGAATGGAGCAAAGACTCTTGTGCATCTTCCTGTACTGAAGGAAGTTACATATGTGGCAACTACTAGGCAGCCGAGACCTTATGTGATTGTTCCTACTCTAGGTATACACACAAGGGCACCTAGTCCTATGGTAGATAAGCCTGGGTTACCTTTTAGAGGGAGATCACGTATGGATATTATATAAGACATGTTTTTGCCTAAATATTATGTTGATAGGATGAAATTTCTGGAAAGTTCTCCTACAGACGTAGTACATGTAAAATCACCCAGTCCACTGATGAATGTTTCTATGATTGGTCCAATAAGGAGGAGTTAAGCTGACATATTTCATGAGATGATTATAGAGGCTCATAAGAAAAGAACAAGATCTAAGAAGTGCTAGGGAGAATGATCATGATCTGAATGATTACCTGGACAGTACAGCACACTTGGGGAATAACATGGTACCAGCATATGAAAGAGGTGGGGACCTCAAAGGAGGAATGCTTTGTATGTGCACTCCTGCCTTATAGCATGGGGAAGTCTAAGCTCTTCATAGCTATTGTAGTAGACGTCCAGACAGCAAATTGTCTTCTGTCATACAAGGGGCCAGTTCATGGGCCGAGATGCCCATCTCAAATGGGCAACTGAATGGACAGATCCAGATGAAGACGACTATGTCCAAGATACAAAGACAAGGTTAAGCGATCATATGAAGAATCATGTGATCAGATACGAACAGCCTGGAGTTAAAGGAGCTATAATCAGATGGCAAGTAAACAGAAGACTTGAGAGTCTAGGTAAATCTGCAGAAGAAATTTGAATCTGGAACAACAGAGGCAAGATGCAGATTGCAGTCGCTATTTGCAGAGCCTGGATGGTAGTTGATCATCCTGAATCAACTGTTTGGAATACACAAGTGCTGTGCAAACCATTATGGCCAAAACTTGCTATACTACTGGACTGGGTCGAAGATAGAGGAGGGCTCTTTCAGAGAATGCCTTTGGAAAACACAAAGCTCTGTTTCAGAAACAAAAAGGTACAAAAAACTAGGAGAGAATCAGAACTGTGAGCGAATCTTGGAGGAACAAGGAATGAACACTGGAACAGCAGTGATCATGGATCACTATTGGGCTTGTGGATCTAGAGCATATATGAGGCTACCCAAAGATTGGGGAGGAATATGCACACTGTTGAATGTTCATGTTCCAGCGTTTGTGATTCCTAAAAGTGATTTCAACCATGACAGTTTCCGAAAGCAGATGCTCACCTGAGGAATAAGAGATCTGTGGAACTGATTAATCGAATGAAGAGGGAGAATTATTTTTCTGCCAAGTCAATAGAGGACTTTGACTTTATCCCGTATGAGCACAGACTGTTCAGCCAGACTTTGTCAGTATTTACGTTAATCTTCATGCCGAGAATCCACATTGGGGCAAATACCAAATGGCTGCAGATTACCAGAGGGGAATTTCTGGAGACGATCAACACAACCATAAAGGGATTTAATGCTATCAGAGAGGAGACGAGAGCCATACGACTGATGACTCTTCAGAACAGATACGTCCTGGACATGATCACAGCTATGGATGGAGGTGTTTGTACAAAAAACAGAGAATCGTGTTGCATGTTCAGACCTTCACACGATGACAAGAATGGGACCTTGCAGAGGCCATAGAGATGCTAACAAAGCTACATGTCCAGATGATAGACGATGTGGAAGACATTGCTGATGACAGCTGGTTTGGATCACTCTTTTCTTGGTTCGCACAATGGATGGCAGACATGTTGAAGTTCCTTGGAGCCCTGATCATGTTGGTGTTGCTGGGATTTTGTGTGATCAAGATAATAATCACACAATGCAAGAAGACAGCAAAGAAAGCCATGGTGATGAATATTATTAAATCAAGAGACCTTCCACACAGGATTGCGAAGGGACATCTTCGTTTAATGGATACTTGTTTAGCCCTTGACACTGTATATCAAAACACCTTTTGAGACGCTGAACATGACAACATAAAAAATTGTCAATATATGAACTTTTTAAAAAGCTCAAGCCATTATCTGCTAATGCCCTAAATGAGATTTCAAGGTAAATGAAAAAAAAAGATACAAAGCCGATGCTGCATATAAGACATTACTAGAGAAAAGGGATTCATCCCTTAAAGAAAAATTCATGCAAGGACTTGATTGAGGCTGTTGTGCAGAAGGATCTTCTGACGGATGTCAAAATACACCCACCCACTGATTCTAGATGATATAATGTGTTTTGTGAACTTGTTTTCTACTTCAGAGGATCACTTTACAGCCTTACTTTCAGAAGGTGGTGTGCATGCTTTGAAACTTAGTATTGGGGCAGGTTACTTAATAATGAACTTGACAGATATAAATGATAAAGAACCTACTGAACTACCAGACCCAAGGAAATTAAGTACAAATGCAGGCCTAAAATGCCTTAGATCAGATGATGTCCTATGCCAATGGTACTAAATGCAATGCTATCCATGTGGGGAGTTCCTGGAGAGTTGAACTAGCATAGCAATATACATTAAAGTTATTAGGTTGTCAGATTACCATGCTAGACTGGTAACATCAACATTATTTGGGAAGACTATACACAAAAGGTTTAATGGCAAGACAATCACATTCTCGCAGATATATAACTGATATCAGAGGCAGAATTGGGGGCAGTTTACCAAGCATTACATCTCCAGCTAATTATGGAAAATATGCACAAGTTCTGGGAAGAGCTTGTGTAGGCTCTCTTTGGTGGACCCTTCAAGAAGTGGGTATATATGGGCCACTGTTTACAGTACTGATTACCTAGATAAATACAGGCCAGAGTGAGATAAAGGTGAAACAGGAGTTGACAAAGGCTGTGGCTATAGTGAAAGGAGCATGCTCCCCCCTCTAGAATTTAATTTGTACACCAACTCATTGAGCGATAACCTGGCAGGTGTGACCACCTGATGTTCCATTTGTGCTCCAGGCACATCCATATATTTGGATGATTCGTTGTTAATAATTGTATTGTCCTACAAAAGCTAGTCACACACCCTTCAAAGCAGAGTGTGACCAATTTGTGAATGCCAAGATGTCAAAAGAGTGACAGTTTCAAAATATAAATTTAAGTGCACAGGATTGCATTCAAATGGAACATAATTGGGGGAGGTTCATGGTAGGAGTATCGAGGTAAATCCTTAATTTAGCGAGATCATATTGATAAGTAATCCCTAACAATGATCCAGGTTGATAGTAGCATGTTCATGCTAACCCGTACCATGGTCCATCCATCTGTGCCTCAGATGTCGTTAATGTCAGCTAGGGAGCCAGAATTACAAATTATAGAAAATGTGTTGCTGTGGCTAATCCTTGTAACCCCTAGAACATCATCCACTTAATGTAATCCCAATTCCGCCTACAGTGATCCTATTTCCAGGTGAATGTTATAAACAAAGAAGAAGATCACGTAAATGTAACAGCTATAAGTTTCTACAGCAATATAGAGAAATGAAAACACTCCAGCACGAACTAGCAATCTTCGGTCAAGTGAATCAAATAAAATGTCATGGTTAAAATACAGAAATTACATACTTTAAGTTTCTGGTAACCTTTATTGTTATGACATAGAACACCATGTCATCACGTAGTAGATCTGTATGCAGAAAAGGTTACCCCTGCGTTATACCTTTTACATAGACCAGCATGGTTCTAGATGTTACGCTTCATGCTGTTTTGAATGACATAATGGAGAACCACATCACTACGCACTTTGTGACATTATGCTCATGCCGTGACATCCTAGCGCACCTGAGTGATGTTACAGTGCACAGCACAGCAGAATTCTTTCCCACACTTCACATCATTCCATTAAATATGATTAATCCTACAGAGTCCTCACAAAAACCCCGCCTAAACTCTCCTCCGCGGTTGCCAGGGAAAGGCAGATACTTCATAATCCTGACCTTGAGGTTGGTATTAGTCAGGAGGATCACCTGGGAGGAAAAGTGCCCCAGAGGAACAGGAGAACTCCGATGGATGAGACACAGTGTCTTCCTCAAGGAAGGATGCATTATTGGTACCAGAATATTTAATGGCTTGCTGTCAGAGAGAACATTTGATTTTCCCCAAGCTAACTATAAGAATGTGTGTGAAAGCAATCATAACCCGTTATGTATTGGGAGTAAGAAAACCCCTTTTCAGGTCACTGACATTCATAAAGATGAAAACACTGAGGACTACCAGGGGAAAAATACAAATGTGTCTTTATATATTACCAAGTTAAATCCTGAAGACCTTCATTCTTCTGTAAAGACAAATCCTTATGGTATTCCTTTGGGGAATATAAATACGGATAGAAAGGAACTTGGTGTTTATATTTCCACTAGAAAAGCTAATTTTGACATTGGGAATTGTAGTATTGGGACAAAGAAAGAGGTCTACAGAGGCACACAACTGCGAGTTTCAGCCTAAAAGTTGTAATGACCCACACCTGAGGGAGACTGAAGCATAAAAGGCCCCCTCAATTGCAGGCCATGGAGAAGAGCAGCAGTGGAAGGTGGAGTGATTGCAGGAACTACACATTGCTGGGATTGCAGCAGAAGGAACGTAGATATGCTGGAACCACTGTGGCTTGGAGTGGAGATGCCGGTTCTGATGGTCTTTTCCTTCATAGACTTGAGGTGCAGTGATCATGCAGCAGGAAGCGTTCGGAGTACAAGCTTTCCCGCTGAAGATCATTATTGGATAGCTTACGCTGCGGTAACCGTTGTTGTTACAGCCTTCACCCCTGAAGAGCGCAGTTGCAGAGATAGCACGGCGGGAAGCATGAAGCCAAGAAGCCCCACCCCCAGCAAGGCAGACACTGGTGGTAGGTGAGCCCCAGGGAGGGGTAGGAGCACAGGACGCTTCTGTTCCGCTTAGCGCAGGCTGTGGAAAACCAAGCACAGTGGTTTTTCCCAATGCCCGGAGCAGAAGCCAGAAACCCGAGAGCAGTGAGGCCAGCGGACCCACACAGCAAACCAGTCGAGTTAACTTGTGCGTTGTTACCTCAGAGCGCTGTGCAACCATCAGCTGGCTCGAAACAGGTCTTTTGAATACCCAACTTATGTTTTAGAAGTAATGGGGCGGAAATGTCACTATAGAGATGAAATGGACTACAAAATGGGAAGAATGTACACCTTCCAAAGGAAATATGACACAAGAAGCAACTACAAACCCAAACCAAAAACAAATACATCTGCAAAATCTGGAACACCTACTCTATCTTCGGACACAGAAACCAATAGTGAATCAGAAAAGGGACCGATAGAGGAACCCAGTACATGCACAGATATTCTTTTTTTTTTTTTTTTTTTTTAAGAGAAATTTCGTCGTCACAAAATAAGCACACAACAAAAACCCCAACAGCCAGCCAAAACCAGCTTGGAAACAGATCAAACAAACAAATACCTCAACAATGCACACAAATGCAAGAGGGGAAGAGAGGAGGATCGAAGAAACAAACCGGGAAACCAACGAGGCATGTTAACCCGGTCTCAATGACCGGGGAACAGATGAACCTTGTGCTCTATCAAACCAGCCTATAGACTACACTTTCTGAACCACTGAACAAACGACTCAAATTTAGTCCAAACACACACTGCAGACCATTTCCACACACAAGTGTATCTTTATAAATTCTGCAGGAGACTAAAACTTAAGAAATATTTTGATGAAACAGCGTTCAAACCTAGAGTCCAACATTACAGATATCTCTGACCTAACAGTGGAAATTGTCAAAAATACAGTTGACTTCTTGAACCTCAATGAGGAAAAAGAAAGTTATACAACTGATAAATATTTGGAAGAACAAGATATCAATCCATTTCAAACTGAGGAAACAAAGCTAAAACCCAAATCCATGTTCACGCCAATATTACCGGAGAACAATATCATAGATATCTTTCAAAAGGCAGCAAGTAAAGATTTAAGACAGAATTTCCTCAACAACAAAAAAAGCAAAACGTCAGTATAACTTATCCCTCAAAGAAAAATGAGCAATTGAAAATCTAGCTAAAAATACTAATATCGTCACAAATATGGCTGACAAAGGGGGAAATATAGTACTATGGAAAGGATAGTACTTGAAAGAAGGTAAAGAGCATCTCAATGACAAAAATTGCTATCAAGAACACATCCAATACTAGAGTTACAACTCAAATGGCACAAGATGAGTAAAGAATGGCTTGAAACAGTTCTATTAACGGATGAAGAGTTTGCATATATGGACATCAGGCACTCAGTAAAGTCCATCATTTCTTACCAATAAATCCATAAGGATTATGACACATTTCCACCATGTCTCCCAATTATTAATGGAATAGGTTCCCTTACAAAAATGATCTCCCAATTCATTGATTTACATCTACAACCACTCACAACAGATTTGGCATATTTTCTAAGGGACACGATACACGTAATCCAAGAGTTTGAACAGATCCCTTGGGAGAGAAATTATCTATTTGTTACACTAGATGAAGTTTCACAGTATTTGAGTATTCATCACAAAAAAGGTTTGAAAAGTACAGAATTCTTCCTAAAACAAGATCAATCTACTTTTTGAACCATAACAAAATTCTATTGGAAATGCTATATTTGGTAAAGAACAACAACATCTTTCTATTTGACAAAGTGATCTACAGACAACAACAAGGCACTGCCATGGGTGCTATGATTGCGCCACTTACGCAAACCTGTTTAAGGGACACTTCGAACTCAATCACGCCTGGCAACAAAGCATTTAATGAAGGAAATATTGTATACTGGGGTAGATATATAGATGTACTCATGATCTGGAATGGAGAGAAAACAGACCTAATGGATTATGTTAAATACCTGAACGAGAACAATTACAACATCAAACTCACAGAGAAAGACAGCTCAACAGAAATAGAATTTCTGGACCGAAAATGATACATAGTTTGAGACAAAATCCTCACTGATTTATACACTAAACCAATGGCGGTGAATGGCATTTTACATGTACAGAGCAAGCAAGCACAACATACTATTAGGAATATCCCATAAGGAGAATTTTTGAGGGTGAAAAGAAATTGCATCATGGAAGAAACATTCCAAAAACAGGTCAAGACGCTAAAAGAAACATTTAGGCAAAGAGGATACGGACAAGAAAACTTGGATGAAGCAATACTAAGAGCAGAGAAAATTCCAAGGAGCCTTCTACTCACTTAAAAACAAAAAGAACACCAACAAAATTACTAAAGTCAATTTCATTACCACTTTTAGTAGCAATTCACACATCATGAAGAAAGTCCTAAAAAAGCATTGGAATATCCTCAAGACA
Organism: Ambystoma mexicanum; assembly: GCF_040938575.1. NCBI lineage: Eukaryota > Metazoa > Chordata > Amphibia > Caudata > Ambystomatidae > Ambystoma > Ambystoma mexicanum. The sequence continues at coordinate 908,399,313 of NC_090930.1, forward strand.
GACGATACAATCAACAAATATCTAGAGGAAAATCCAACCATGATATTCTGAAAACCACCAACATTGAAACAAGTCAGCCCAAGCTTTCTTAAATCTACGCCTGCAAAAAAAATCTGATCTAAGTGGCTTTCTGAATGTTCAAATGTGGAAACTGCAAAATCTGCCCGCAAATACTGAATGGAGTGAGAACAACAAACCTTATGAAATGGAAAACAATATACATTAACCAGTTCATTAACTGTAACAGCAGGTTCATCATGTATGGCATTATATGTGCTTGCAGTGGAATGTACATAGGAAGCGCAATAAGAACATTAAAAATAAGACTGATGGAACATTTGCAAGCGATAAAGAATGGAGACCAAAGATACCCTTTAGCGACACATTTCTGCACAGCACACACACAGACCCAGATGAATTAAATCAAATTTCTGGAGCTAGAAGAAGTGGAATTGCCAGAAAGAGGAGGTAACAGGGAGCTACTGTTACAGAAAAGAGAAGCAAAATGGATTTGCCTCATGGACACGTGCCATTCAGGCCTGAACCCTGAACACAAGATGGGCTACTGGTTCTAACATAGTCTCAAGCATGCACAAATAGAAATGCAGTATTTAGCATGTTATATGTTGCTTTCTAAAATTGATGTTGCTTATATAGAAATGTTTCTTTTTCTTTTGTAAGCCATTATGAAATGCTTAAAGAATGTTCCATATACTCATTTTCTTAGTATATTGATGTACCATTATGCCTTCTTTCTGAATTGAAAAATCTGAAATAATCAAAATATGCCTCTTTAGATGTACCATCTTTTCCTTTCCTAAAATCTACGTGCTAACCTGAAGCCTAACAGAGAACCTAACGCAAATACATAAACAAAAAGTAGATAGGTTAGGATTATTGCTAATATATACTGGTCACAAATCCACATGCAAAAACAGCATCCAACATGGCCGCTGTATGCGAAGCAATGACGTCATTGCCTCAACGTATGGGATGACGTCATTGCACCGTGTTATAAAATCGGAAGCAAACAGGAAGTAAAACACAACACGGATCGTGCGCTGCATTTCAAAGACAATCATATCTTTCTCCTTTCATTTAAAGATAAAGTAAGAAATGCAATTACTCATGCTTAAGAGAATAGATCCTTTTTCTTCTTTAAAAGATTTTGCATTTAATTCTAAGTATAGTCAACAACCTTGCTATTCACTCTAATGTCCTGTATTCAACTCCAAGAATATTTAACAATCTGGTTAACTAAGGAATCAATTGCAGTTATAAGCACATTACAGCTATAACTCATCCTCTAGTCCAGATCGATGAGTGCCTATAATTGCCAATATACCTTTAGAAAAGGATATTAATCAGTCATTTCATGAATGAAAGTTCTTACATAAAGTAGATTTCACTTCTGTAGGTTACACAATACAGATGGAAAAATTGAATTGCAAGGAAACAAATGAAGCTTCTTTAGGATCACATAAGAAAATAAGCACACAGGGTGAGTTCATTTTAATCTTATTAAAAAAACAGTATATATTTAAACATAAGAACATTCTATGTGTTTATTTAAGACCAATACAACCTCAAAAAAGTTATCGCACAGTCTAAAGGTACCATTCTAAGCTATGAAGCATGCCAAACTGATGTAAACCATAAATATCATTCTTTTGAATAGCGAGAGAATGTGAAGCGGCGAAAGTGGCAGAATAAGAGTTGGGCAAGCACACCTGCCAACTGCTACTGTGAATTTGAAGGTCAGAACAGCTACCAAACCCACAGGGGAATAACCTTGTTAGAAACAGACATAAACCACCATTGTCAAAGCCAAGAGAGAACAACCAAGACACCACTTGGTAGTAAACCCTATTGTTAGAGGAAGAGAAAGGCAAGAGAGGGAACGGACCTAAATAAGTGTTGTTTAAGTGAACTAAGAGTAGAAGTGAGAAGAAGCCATTTTAAGAATATGTTTAATGCAAGAAGGGGAAAACTAGAGTGGCAGGAAGACTGCCCTTCTGACAAGAAGTGTACAGAAGGAGAGGAGCATAACCTGCATTGCATGCAGCAAACAAAAGAAAGTATTAAGCAAACAGCACCAATGTGTTTTATGCCTTCCCCAAAGAAGTAGTTCAAATTATCGTTGATCAAATTATAAAAACCTAAACACTACCACAAGAGTACTTGAAGAAGTAGTAGTTTTTCTAGACCTGGCAGGGGAGTACAGCAGGACAAGAGACCCGGTGGTAGAGGCCTGGCAGGTGAGTGGACCAGGCAGAAGTTGTTGCAGTACTGTAGTGTGTTTAAAATTCTCAAAGAAGAAAGAAGTGGCAGAACTACTAAAGTAACCATCCTGACAAATTAATATCACTGAAGCAAGTGTTGTGTAAACTGCTGCAGAATCATTTAATACTGTTACAAAAAAGTGTTGCGAGAGCTATTGCAGATTTAGCTCAACAAACACATTTTCATTGAACTTAAGGAACTATGGAAGTATTCTTATGTTTATGAGAAGAAGTTATTTTGATTTTTTTGTCACAAGTGGAAAGAAGAAAATATTTTTGGATAAATTTGAACTGTTGGTTGAATTCAATTTGGAACGTGTGTTGTCAAGTTGGATCCAAAAGAACTGCAGTGGAACTTTATTTTTTTGGAACTGTTAAATAGAATGCTGCTTGAGTCTGGGGAAATGAAATTCACCCAGATAATAAGTAAAGACATTTATCAGATGGTGAACCTAACTGTTATATCTGGGTTATTTGAATTGCCATACGTGGAGTTGCTGTATTTACAAGGGAGACGCACAGAGACCTTTTGTTTGAAGTTGAAAGTGTTGCCTTTAGTTTATTTGAGGCAGGGTCATCCTCATTGGGGTAGGGATACTGAGGCATTTATTTAACCTTTTTAGTTAAGAAAATGGCATCTTTTGAAAAATCTTCAGAATGTTGTCTGCTGGACATTTCAGACCCATCACATAGTTTAACCTTTTTAGTTAAGAAAATGGCATCTTTTGAAAAATCTTCAGAATGTTGTCTGCTGGACATTTCAGACCCATCACATAAACTAACACTGACTTGGACTCTACGCCTGATGCTGCCCTGAATAAGACTAGGTAAGAATTACTATGCCCCCAAAATGTCTACTCGCACAGTCTATTCAATGCTGCATTGCTATACAACCCCTATCTGAGACATTGTTTTCCTATCCCCCCCGTTTTCAACATTGAATACTTGAAGCTTTTTCCGTTTTGTGAGTTTACCCAACATTAGATATTGACCATCGTTTTTCATTTATGATAAACACATATATAATCATTTGTTACATCTATAAAAACATTCATGGTGGATGGGATACTTTTCTGGATATTTACTATCTTTTTATCTAGATGTTGGTCACATTTTGCCAAAATACATCTAATCCTAGAAGCCTGCCATCTCAAAATCTTTTTACTCAATCGTCAATTGGTGGTGAGCTTTAGCCCCTTTAGCCTACCATCTATGGCAATTACTAGTGTTACCCTCTACATTTATAGTTGAATATTTTTATTTAATTCACTTATACCGGGTGTAAACAATGTAATGGTCATGAGGAAAGGGGTGTACTGCTAATAAATCGAAACATGGTGCTACATCAACCTGGTCTAATTTATAAAACTGTTTTAAAAAATTAATTTTAACATGCACATTTGTTTGTGTAAACACTTATGGACTTTACAACATTTATATCATTTAGTTTGATTGTGATTTAATATATGTCCTTGGTCTTGTATTTTAACTACTGGAAATATTTCTAAGATACAATTTATTTTCACCAATTAAGGGCTGGTATTTTGAATCCATGTACTGAAACGATTCTGAATTGACAATATGATCGACTCCATCTTCATTTGACTTGCAAGTGAATCGGGAATTATTGCATATACCAATCCATTCATATTAACTAATTAATAATTTATAAATAATTGTGTTGACAAATGTTCAGACGGGAACCATTTCATGTTGTTGTCTGATGGTTGAAATACACAAGCATGAAGACCTTGAGGGCCTGTTTTCAGAGAAGAATTGTAAGGCACATAATACAGAAATTGTATCACAGAAGAAGATTAGATTAAGAGCTTCTCTCCCAGTTTCTACATTACAAGGCCCAATGTGGTATCTAAACACCATGAGTAATATGAGACATCGGAAGCTTCTTACCCACCTTACACATTGGTATTGAACCATTGATAACCTATACAGTATGACAAAGTCGGTCCATTGCCACAAGGGGGTTGGAAACCAACCAGGGTGGAAGCCCAAACCTGTCCTACACCAGAGGTGGATGTTGGCAGTTGAAAGGGTCCCATTTCCTTTCCTCTCCCCATGTGCATGTTTGAATATGAATAGTACCACAATGTATTACCCCATACTCAGTGTTGTATTTAGGCTTTCTGTTGCCCTAGGCCCAACAATGTGCATGTGCCCCCACATTTTACTCCACCTTTTTTCCAGACACTGCATCTTCAGTAATAAAAGTAATTTAAAAGTTAAATGAGGTCTGGATTTCACAATTCACTTGCTCTCATTTACTGTTAACGTCAACTGCTGTGCTTCATTGGCACCCACATACGCACACCAAGGCTCACAAGTGGGTCTGGATCATGGCCAACATAATTCCTGTAACGATGGACATGTGTGTGCATTTAAAGCCAATACTCAGATCCATTTTACTTACAACCTCCCACATTGCCCTCACTTCAGAGAGTATGCTCTCTGACAACACTTCGATGTTTGATCTACTTCACCTGCACGGGAAATTGAATTTTCTAAATTAAGTGTTGAAACAAAAAACTACAAACAAAAACAAATAAACTTAGAAATCAGGTTTAGTGTGATACAATAGCAGGAGCTTGCTCAGAAGGGACTACTAGAGGTCTGTCTTTTGTGCAAAATTCATTGTGTCCCACATTTATGCCACTTAGTATAGCAAACATGTCATTTAAATTTTATACATGAGGAATGCCTCAAAAATTGTCATTTGCATAATTGTCAAAATGGTGGGTGGCGCGATTAATAGATTCAGTTTAATAAACAGAAACGAGATCACACTTGTTTAATCAATCCCAGATGTCTTACATTTTACAGCCAAATATATTAGTTGACCACCTCAATGTCAACAGTATTTAATTGACCCCTTTTCTAAGATGATTATCTTGGCCTCATATTTAATGTATTGATTGGCACATTGTGATTGCAAGTAAAACATTTTGGGAATACAAAACATTCCCACAAAAACAATTGACATCATAATTACACATCACACATTTGAAAAATAAAAATCATCCCACCATCATTGAAAATTGTTTTTTTTTGTATTTAAAAAATGTTGCCTTACATTGAAACAATTTATTAAAAATGTTGCCAAAGACGCATTATTTAGAAATGATAATAAACAACCCCAACCCACACAAACTGAGTCCACCCATAGCCAGTAACACAGAGCAGGTTCAAACTGAAAGAATCCTTGGCCCAGAAAGGGTGGTTTAAGGGTGTGCCCTCTGATAAGCAAGAGAGCAGAGCAAAACAGTAAACAATTGGCCAAGTCTTCGATTGGCTTATCACAAAAAATGCATGATTGATTCTTATTACCATTGGACCAGGCCACCACCATTGCTCTTAAATTAATACAATTAAAATGTGCACTGGTGATAACAATGCGCTGAGAAGGTTCTGTGCACATTGCAAATATTTCTGGAGACCTGGGCTCGCAATAAACGCATGTTTCCTATTAGCAGGCCTCGGGATCTCAGAGGTCTCCCTCTTATCCAGGATGCACTGGAATACCCTTACTTTTATAGATCTCAGAACAATGTGGCGCAGCATGATTAAAGATATTGATCCAGATCTATTTCCGACAGCATTGTTTTTACATACCTAAGCCTGAGGATGTTCATGTGGGGATCTCCAGGAACCAAGTGTTTAATTAGCTCATGGTTTAAAACAGCTTTGCTGTTCCCCCAAACTCTGAACCAGTGACTAACCGGCTGAGCTGCAATGAGGTCACTAATAAACCTGCAACCCAATTCCTGGTGCACTGCAAAGTTCCGGGCCAATCGTGGAAGCCCCAATACTCGTTTCAAAAAGGTGTTCACCACCCTAATGGAATCAACATTGCTATATCCCCACTGCTCCATGCCATACCTAGCAACATAGATAGCTTCCCCCATTTTAAACCTTGAGCACCAGCTCGACCGGTTTAGCATTAGGGGTGGCACGTGCCACCCCCTTTTTGCCGGTTTGAACCCTGCAGTATCTTTGATTACATGGGCTTTCACACTTAAGTATGAAGCCGGTCCGATAGCACAGCGAGTAGAGTGCTCGCTTTGACATCTGTGTAGAGCCTGCTGACGCAGGTTTGAATCCCAGCAGGGATTGGAACCACTCTTTCCTGATACTTTCCTGCACTAAAACAGGCAGATCTAAGACTGTTGTAACCACCTAGGCATCTCAAAAAAACTTTTAAAACAAGGGTGCGTGCGAGGTAGATTAATGTATGCACCAGGTACTTGAATCTGGGCAGTTTCAAAGAACGCAAGCTGTTGATAAATGTATAAATGTGTTACATTATTTGCACATCCAAAATATCTATTTGCTTTATTTATGTTTTATGCTATGTTTTTGATTCTCTTCGAAACATTCACGTTTAAGCTGTATGCTGTGTTTTTCACCACTCTTCAAACCACACTAACTTAAGGAAGATAATATGTCTAATACTGTTTTGTTTAAAACACTATTATATGCTTTGGTTTGTAATTCTAAATTTTGTTTAGATATGTAAGTGTTTACAAGAAAATTACATTTTTCCTTTAATACAATCTATTTATATCCACAGCCCCTTGTGTGTATGTGGGTTTTCTTCCTGGACACTTTTTATGGGCCACTCACTTTGGGATACACTCCATTAGTAAAATTGCCAAAGGTTCCCTGATAGAACAAATACGTCTTGCTTTATTCAATGACGGAATCAGGTTGAGCCTCCACCAGTAGCAGTACTATTTTTTCTGTACTAGTTTGAATCCCAGCAGTGCCAAACTCAGCCTTTCATCCTTCTGTTGTCGATAAATTAGCACCACACCCCATGTGTAATAATAAGCAGCGGTCAGATGCCGCAAGGTTCGTAGCACTATACAAATGCTAAATTCTTGCTATTATTATTATTAAGTGAATCGAACCCCACAGATGGTCAAAACTAGAGACTCTGGCGATCAGAACCCCCTTGCTGAACATGGCCTGAAATTCTGGTGGGTGCTTCCCCCTACTACAGACCATGACTGTTGAATTTTGGGCATTAACCTTTAGTTCCAACAAATCCATTAGTGAAGAATAGTCATCAATCAGACTATGCAGGGCTCTAGGAGTGCGGACCAGCAAACTGTATTGTCTGCTTAAACCAGTAATGGCATGAGCCGACTAGCAATCCTTGGGACATCAGGGTGAAATTAAGTGGCCATAAAGACCATTGACATACAAACAGAAGAGCAGGGGGGTCAGTAAACAGCCCTGGCGAACCCCTCACTCCACCTGAAAGAAGCAGTAGACCGCCCCTGCACCCCACTCCTCACACAGACCACAGTGGAAGAACGCAATATCTGCAAAACATCCACCAGTGCACCTGGACAGTTAATGCATCTGAGCACACACCACAGCCTATTACGATTGACCTTGTCAAAGGCGGTGCTCAGATCCATGAAAGAAAGAAAAATAGGTTCCTCCTTAATATACAAAGAGTGAGCCACTACCAGATACAGGTTCAAGGACTGCTCTGCCGTTCCAAGAACTGGTCCAAACCCCAACTTAATGGGGGAAAGGTTGTTACATTCCTCCCAAGAGTCCAATCTTCCCAAGAGGACCCTCCCCATTATCTTAAACACTGAGTCTAAAAGCAAAATGGGTCAATATGGTGCTGGTAGCTCCCTTGCCCCTTTTTTATAAATTGGTTGAATTACTGCTCGTGATCATGAAACAGGGTGCATACAGCCTGCATAAACAGCGTTGAAACCCAAAGTCAAAATCAGAGCCCAGAGTTTTGGTTATGATAAGAACAAGTCTGCTGGGACATTATCAGGGCCTCAAGCCCTATTTCTAGCTTTTTATGGCGCAATTTCCCCCACCTCAAGAACAATTTGTCCTGCCACTGGGATGGTTACCGCTGGAGATCCACTGTAGTGACCAAAACTGCATGACCAGCACTATATATAGGGCAGAAAAATGGGCCACCTAAGCCTGATCAGAAACCATTGCATCAGCACCTCCTGACTTAAATCCATAAAATGGCCCATTATTCACTATATACCAAAAAGCCTATCATTAGTGGCAGAGGAATTAACCCAATTGTCCCAAGACTAAGATTCAGTGTCATTCTTTCTAATGGTCCTGGGAGAATAGCTCAGCGCCAACGTGCTCGCCTTGGAAACAAGACAACATGAAGCAACACAGGTTCAATCTCCGGATCCGCGCTTAGAGACCTCCGGGAATTAAAACGCATTATAAATACGCAACTAAGAGACATATTACTGTAACAGCGCCTCGATGCCCCCGGGCTGTGTATGCACTTTAAAAATGCAAATAAATAAATAAAGGTGACCCTCTTGAAAATAGCCCCGGCACCGACTATATCCCTTTTTGAGGATAGGGGATTCTTCAGTGTTTCATGTAAAATGTTCTTTGATTTCGTGCAATCCGAGTTAAACCAACCCGGCTGCCTTTTTGCCAATCTTTTACTGGCCTTTCAGATTAAGTGAGGCTGATAGATTAGACAGGTGAGATATGAAATTAGTTAGAATAACACTTTGATTAGAACCACCTGAGAAAAATGTATCCAACTCCCCCAGTTGTTTACAACAATATCCCTCTGCAACCTCTCTCTATCAGCTAGCTGCCATTTTAGTCTGCACTTCCTCACTATTCTATAATCACAATTCCTACTTGCCCCTTGACTTGGGTCTTATGTATTTAGTTATCATCCACCCATTGCTGTTATAGCCTTCTGGGTCCCTGTTTGATCAACTGGGTTCGTGGGTTTACTGACATTCAAGTGGTCTTTCCGGTCCTCGTGAGTACTGTTTCTAAGTTCCTTATTCAGTATCATCCAGAGTGTCAGCTCACAGATCCTGTCCTTGCTTGCCCTCTACGTGGGCTTAGCACTGTCAGTATCTGTAATAGCATAGTGGGTAAGGAGTTTGCCGACTTTCCTTTCAGTCATAAGGAGGTTCTAAGTGCTTACCCCACATCCCTTTTCATATATTGGTATTATTGTTTCACTCTATTTGCACTCCTGGGTTTTAGTATACACGAGTCTTGGGTATTGTATGCACGTTGTTAGATTCAAAGTTGTTCACTGTGCGATTCCGTGCACATTTCCCTTGCCATATTCATTGCCTTCTTCCTTTCTTAACACAGTGACACTCAGGATGAGTGAAGAGAGGAATTCATGCATGGCTGGGTAGGTCTCAAAGAAGGGAGGAAGAAGGGTCTAGAGTATCAAGAGTGTCCAGAAGCGAGGTAGTGAATATAGATGAGGCAGTGTCAGGTGAAAGTAACAAAAGGTGTCAAGAGAAGAGAGGTGAGATTAGCAGAAAATGATGCAAGAGAAAAGGAGCGCAAATCACAGCACTTAAAAGATGAGGAAGGAGATGATTGGAGGGAGGGTAATTTAAACGAGAACGTAAGGAGAAAGTGATCAGAAGAAGGAAATGGAACAGCAGTAACAGAGGAGATACTGGGAACAGTTGAGAAGATTAGATCAATAGAAGAGAGTAAAAAGATGCGAGGGATGGGTAGGAATAATTAGCAGATGATGGGAGTCAAGTAAGGGTAAGAGTGGGAGATTAAAGTGGGTAGAAGAAAGAAGAGGATTGAAGTCACCAAGAATAATAAGAGGCGATTACAATGGGAGAAATAGGAGATAAGAATATCAAGATCCTCACAGAATGAGGTGCATAATGAATAGCTCAATGGGAGAGAGCCACACAGTACAATTTTTGGGCCTCACCTGTGATATTCCAGAGCAGATTATATTCAAACCAGTTTGTTTTCCTGGTATATGCAAAATAGGCAGAGTGCTATGAGCTGCTAATTTGCTTTTGTCTTTGTAGGTCCCAGTATTTCCATAGCAACCTTCATTATCCATAAACCAACATGTTATGCTTGGATTAACTAGAACCGAGCCTGATCACTAACAAGTTTCCTTTAGCGTCATTGCTAAAAAAATGTTTTAAATATCGTTTTGTTTATTAATATTTGCATAGGTCTTATTGTGACTCACGCATGACAACTCATGTTTCAAGCCTTAAACCTATTTGTGGTGATGGCAACAGTGAACATGGCCAACATGAATTTACATAGTATAAGCTTTTTGAAACAAAACCGAATCATACAACTTCCTATGAATCAATGACAACCAAAAGAAAGAACATATCCAAAAGAACAACAGATATAAGAATCAAAATGAGACAAAAAGAAAAAAATTGTATTAAACAAGAATATTGGTTCCATTTTCAGTGTGAGTAAATATTCTTCAAAAGTTATATTAACGCATAGAACATAATTTCTCATAGAGGATCACTCATCCTATTATATATCTGCCATCGACAGGCAAGTGTATATCCTTTTTCATTACTGCATATTACCATTATTGGCAAGGAGTTATATTAGAACAATCTAAAATGACAGATTATTGATAGAAAATTCAGGTAAAGTTAGGACAAACCCAAAGTGAATATCTTAGTGAAAGAAATGGGAGGAGTGTAAAGCAATTGTATGTACTTATTATTACAAATCATCAACAAAACAATTGTTCGATTGTAAATATCTAATTTTACAATAACACAACATTACACTTAACAAATAATTGTTCTGGTTTCCAGAGGATACAATAGTATCCTTTGATTAAAATCACATCTGTATTTAGGCATTCACAAAACTCAATCTAAGTTTTGAAATGACTGTTCAAGCCCCATAAAATTCTATTATGTTAAATTAATGTCCTAACCAACAGAAATGTCACAATATTGTTCTTAATGTACAAGATAAAATATGTAAACCTCTTCAGGGCCCTTCAACTAAGTCTCTTATTTACAAGAGCAAATCAAAGGAAAGAAATAATTGGGAACAAAAGAAATTATGAGAGCGTACATAAAAGAATTTATGTTCATATAGGATTATAAAATACCTTCCCTAATGAAAAAATTAAAATAATGTGGTGTTTGATATATTATACCATGATGAGAAGCTGAACAAAATAATAATCATTTGTTTACTCCTTTGTAAAAGAGACCTGTATATTAAATGTAATTAAATTAACTTAACCAATTATTAATTCAACTTACTTTGCTGTACACAGGTTTAATAATTCTGGTTTGCTCCTTCATTCTCATATTTTGTAATTATTTGTTTTTATTGTTGTACTCGAGTAATGTTCTTCATTACACTAACTGCAAAAGTGAAAGAATTAGAAAAGCTATATAATTTGAAATGTTCAGGAAAAGTTAAAATGCATATTTTGAGTTCTTTAAAATTGAGTAATTGAAGAAGGTGGGAAAGAATAGAGGTTATAGTTGGAAAGTAAACTCTTACCGTTAATAGATACAAAGTGTGTAAGCTTTTGCAGAGATGTGGTGTGTGTACTGTGTGGTTAATATTGTTTTTGTATGTGTTTGACACTGACCAACAACTTTACAAGGGTCTGTGTTCAGTTATAAAAGAAATAGAAGGTGGACAGACATTGAATGAGGGTTATAGTTGGCATCTTAGAATGAGAATATGGTAACTTGAATTAAATTTATATTTCTAGTTTATCACAAACTTAGAATGATAATAATGTATCTTGTATTTGTATACTATTTATAAGAGTTTGACTAACAGATTAATTTGGAATGTAGTCTTGATTAACCGCCATCTTAAATTGGTAGTACACCTTAGTTTATGTTAAATGCATTATGTGAGGGGTCAGAAATGTGAGGTGGACAACGTTGAAGAGTTTTCAACTATAGCCATATTATTCAATAAAAAAGCTGGATAACGCCTCGCTAACCCTGACCTGACAAGGATTTCCCTGCCTGATATAAACTAAAGGAAACACTAAAAAAAAAAAAGGACCTGTCCCTCACACTTGTACATTCAATAAGGCAATAAGGAAATGCATGGCAGTTCTATTCAACAAATATATACAACATACGATTGAATTCACAATGTAATCAATGTCTCTTCAAATAACCTGGGTGAATTTCCCTTCCCCAGATGTGAGCAAGGGTTTTCTCTACATTTAAAAAGAAATAAGGAAATCCAGTTTGACACTAAGTTCCAACACAGTTCTTAAGGATTTGTACTTGATCACAAAAGGTTCTGTTTCAATAAGGTATCAAAAGTAATATTAAGTTCCACCTCCTCCTGGACTAAGAACGATTTCACATTGGTATTCTCCAAGTAAACAACAATTGTCTTTTTCAGCCACAACTTTGATTTCAAACTAAATAATATTTTCCAACTCATCCTTGAGTAAGAAAAGGTTTCACCTTAATATTCTTCAAATTAACTGTCTTTGTCATGATGAACTGCCACAAATTTGGTTTCTGCAGAATTGGAACTCCTCCTCAACAGGTTTTCACAATTCATGAAATGTCACAATTTACTAGGAGCTGCCTCTGTTAGAACCACAGGTTACTTACAACTACTACCTGGTGTAGTCCTCTGCCAGGCCTTATAAAGCAGCAACTTCTGGTCATACAGGTATACTCGCCTGCCCATCTACTTCAACAAAAGTGCTTCAGTGGAAACGGCCAACTTAGAACAACCACTTCACAAGACTCCTTTGGCATCAAACTTTAAACCAGTTTTGGGGAAACAAGGAATAACATTAGTGTTCTTGAAGACTCCTTTGCAACTATGCTCCTCTCCCTCTTGATAACCTTCTCCAGAAGAGCAGCCTGTTTACCACTCTTCTTTCCCCTCTACACCAACAACCAAATAGTGGTAAAAAATGGTCTCACTTTTCTTCCATCTTGGCTCTGACAATGTATGTTTCGATCACCTGATGATCTGTGTTTCAAGCACATAAGCAGCAAGTCTTACAACCTATAGGCTTCCTAACATTCCCCTCTCGCCTTGAGCAATGTTTGTTATATTTGAATTGCTAGATGTTTACATACTCTTGGCTTGGGCAATGCTTCTAAGAGGTTAGGTTTTCTAAAGCTTCCCAACTGGGTTTTTAGGCCTTCCACAATCTCACATGCTCATTTGTGCAGTCACTTTCACTCAACGAGTATAACTTGTTAGTTTTGTATAGTTCGGTATTCAAAATTATAGTCACTGCTGCTTTCACGCACACGCGAGTGAAACTGCCTGGAAGTGCTGTTTGGGCGAGACTCTGAGCATTGCTACGTCTCCCGCGCCCCTGCTGAATGGATTTGCTGCCCGCTCACTGACGCCGTCTGCAAGAAGAAGCACTGTGTTTGTCCAGTGTTTGAAACACTCCGTGAACCAAGTAATTATCGCTATTGTGCTCGAACTTGACTCAATGGGACTTTATCATCTATGACTCTCCTTTATTGATTCTTGGGCTAGTACTCCGTTTACTGAGGACTCTTGGAGCACTAGCGTGCTCCTCTCTGTGTAACTTCTCCATTAACTCTGCTTCAGTGAACGTGCAGCTAAGTTTCCCTTTTCTGTTTTCCTTCAGCACATGTCCATCAATACTGGGAACTCCCTCCCCCCCCTGCGCCCGCCCCCAGGACAGCCTACAACAAGGCACGGGTCTGCGCACCCGCACGCGCACCCCGGAAGTGCCTGGAAGTGCCGTTTGGGCTGAGGGCGGCGAGGTGGTGCCCAGCCTATTTCTTGTCCGCTTTTTGAAAGTGTTATTGCTATCTAGCCTGACGGATACACTAGCAATATTATATGGTGAGCTCTTGGTTTGTATGTTACACTTGGTTATCACTAAACCGTGATTGCTGACACTTCAAGTTCACAGCGAAAAATGTGACGGAAGCACGTTACAAGAATAGAAAAGACAGTGAAATATTCCACTGTTATATCTGAGTTTGCAAGGAATCATGGCCAGTGGGCTTAGAAGCGGTAAGGGGTGTGAAAAGTAAAATCTGCACTTGCCATTGATGTAAAAACAATGCAAACCCTCAACGCACAAACCATCGGCATTGAAAAAAATGAGGACACAATTACACAGGCTAATGGGAAATTGCAAGTAAATGCAGAAGTACATACACCGAGTACGAAACCTCACAGAATAGTCCCTTCCCTTTGAAAGAAATATATGAGGGGGAACATTCCGTCCAATTTAGCTTCTTGAGCGTACGTGAAGATCAACATGTGATACCATCTTGCAATGGGACCGGTGCTATGCTCAATCAGGGCATCTCTGATGACTCAATGCTAGCCGCCACCATAATGGCCAAGCTGGGAAAACGGGTTTGCATGTTATTGGGGCCATCCACTCCTGCCAACCCCAGACATGGAGCTATTGAGGAAGTACATCTCTTTGGAGCGAGATGTGCAGACACAGACCGCTCCCAAATCCCCCTGGTGGGATATCATGATCCTGATTTAGCCTCATTGAGTACATCCTTGCCTGTTAACAGCAATGATCTACAAAATTATGAGTCAAACCAAATCACAGCTGAAGGAGCCAGAGCATGCTCCAGCCCGTGGATGCCAAACAAATATTGTTGGCATCCCACGAAGAGTCCCAAATTGCATCTATGCGCACGACGAACACACTTAATGATTTTGAGAATGCAGAGAAAACATTCCCTGTAATAACAAGGATTTTGAATTTACTAGACAAGGGGCATGAGCTCACACATCTAGAAATCAGAGAATTAAAACAGACATCCAAAGAAACCCTCATTAAAATAAGCAAAATAGAGGGGTATCTAATGGGAAATAAGAAAGCTGGTGAATGAAACACAATCAAAATAGCTGCAGAAGAGAAAAGCTATGTTAAATCAGAAGCCACACAAGCTGAAGAGCTTTTAGTGCACTCCAAAACTGCACAAACCAACCTCGGAGAAACCATTTGTAGTTTCTTTGAGATCATATGCTAAAGTGTTGGATAAAAAGCCGGTGTCAACAAAAAGTACACAAGCAGAGGCTCCTGGTGGAATACATATAGCCATTGACACAATCCATACAAAACTAGACATGGTTTAATAAATGCTAACTCAGATAACAAGCAGAGTAACACTTCCCATATCCTCTTGTTCCGCACCTCTCCACTACTTAATCTATCTTCAGAGCAACTTGTGACAGTCCTTCTGTCCTAGTTGAGATAATTGAGAAGGATAAAGAAGGAGATAATGAGGAAAAACAAACCAGTATGATAACCTCATCCTTGCCTAGGAGCAACAAGGGATATACTTCAGGCCCTTACATGTCTCGCAGACAAAAGCGCATGCATACACGACAGTTAAAGAGAAATTTACGGCCCAAAAAAGAGGCGAGGGTGACAGGAACAACAGAGTCAGGGATTCTCGCCCGTGCTGATAAGAAAAGCGAGCAGACGGAAGATACCCTTGAAGGGAATCCAGTGGAAGAGGGCACCCTTGATCTCAATTAGCTAGACGATGAAAGTAAAAAAGCACTCCAGATAGAAAAAACAAAATAGACTAACAAAAATGAGGAAGGAAATTAAATAAAGTGTGCAAAAAAAAAGAAAAGTAAAAAATGCAACTCAGGTGACTAGTATCGAAAGCGCAGAATTATCCAACAATGGGGAGATTAAAATGTCCTCCCAAATTCTTGCTGCTGGGACGTTGCCAGCTGAGCCCAAACCAACTAAGCAATCACAACTTCCTTCCATCTTCCCTTTAAAGGGAGGTATTAAACCCTCAAACAATCCAAAGTGAAGTCTGATATGAAACTGAAATCCAACAAATCTCCTTGGATAAAGAAGGATTCTGAATACATTGCATGCTCTACTTCTGGCATAGAAAAAGAAGCCAACAAGGCAGCGAGCGACAGCCCAAATCCCAAATTACCATCCACCATTGAGGGAGGGTACGAACAGGTGAAGAGCTTATCTACTCACATGGAAACTCCCTCTAATGCCATCAATGAGATGGCTAGGGAAATGGAGAATATAATAGGATGGCAAAGTGATGAAGACTTAAATGGTAAGAAACGGATTAACCGGTCTCATTTACTGCAAATCTTCAACCTTATCCCATCCTTAAGGAATTTGAAGTCAGAGGATATTAAATGGGTTGAACTTCCCAATTCTAATAACAGAATGGTATGCAAGACCCACTCTTTAATAATCACGAAGCTACTGCGTGAACATTGCATGGACTTTCAGTTATTGGGGTCTGAACTCTTTCAATTTGAATCTCATGATGAGGCCAAAAACTTTACAATTTCAACCTCCCAAATACATTACCAATGAGGAATATCTTGGTACAAACCAAGGCCTCAAGGATACGGAAATATCTGCACTTTCTCAACTCGCTAATTTAACTGCAGCAATTAAGGATTGGTCATGGCTAATTCCGCTAGCCTCCCAGCACCTCACTCCTCATAGTAACTATGATCTATCCATTCTATCCTGAAATTCATCTGGATTTAAAAATCTTAATACATGGCAACACAACTTTCCCTCACACGCTCAAACGTCCATAATCATAGTACAGGAAACTATGAATACACAGAATTTTACAATGAATGGCTTTACCATGCACTCAATGAAGGCCAAGCGTGGACCATGCACTCAATGAAGGCCAAGCGTGGCAGGGGAGGGCCTCCTTATGGAGGGCTTGCAGTTTGCCTTAACAACAGCTCAAACATGAGTTTATCATGATGATATAGGGGACAGATAACATTTTATGAATCCCCAATACCATTCTTTATAATTGATATATACTGGAATCCTTCGAAAATGCATTTGGATCTCATGTTGAATCAGCTAAATTCAAATCTGGAGGAGATATACTCCCGTCACTCTTCAAACTACATAATTATAGGAGGAGACTTAATGCATGCTGTATTGGGCATGCACTCAAGATCACCAGATCTGCTCCGTCCACTCACCAACTGCAAGCACAGGAGAATGGTGAAAGATGGAAATACTTTTTCGAAAGTTGGGACATACATCTTATAGAATTTGATACCACTGCATTAACGTATATGTGGCGGAGAGATAAGATGCACTCCAGAATTGATTATTTGGCTGTTTCACAGACTCTGGCTCCTCTAGCATCCCCTATGTTCACTGTGGATGCACATTTGGGGGACCATGTAATCATTGGTACAACCATTAGGATGAAGGTAGCAGTATTATCCAAGGATCCTGTGTTATCACATGTAGAGATTGAGCGTCCTGCCATCTCTATGAGATGGAATGACAACCTATGTCGCAAAGTAAATAAAATTATTAAAGCAGCAATGCCATCGCTAGGACCAACAACTCAGGATCAAAGTGACACTAAGAGTATAGAGAAGCACTTTACTGAGATGATTGCAGACATGCTGCTGTGACTAGGCAGATCTGCCTATAGACAAGGCACTAAGCAATGCCCACCCCGTAATAGCGAGATACACAAACTAAAAGGTATCAAAAACAGACACATATGTAAACTAAAGAAAATCTGCCCCAATATAGAATCTGCAATATATATACCAACAAATGTCACAACATCAAACGTTGCATTAAAATCAAAGACAATCAAAATATGGTATCCTACCTTTGCACAAATAACAGGACAACGATATGGGCTATGCTCCGTAGTGGTGCGGATAAAAGAACAGATATGCTGGAATCTCCTATCTCGGCGATAACCTGGACCACCTTTATATACAATAAATACCAACTCCCCTCTAGGTTCTGCAATAAAACCCCCTGCCTTGCAAACATACCAACAGTTTCAGTTTGTCATTGGTCAGAAAAAGAAATTGAATGGGCGATAGAAAACCTGAAATACTCAAAAGCCCCAGGACCAGATGGGATTCCCGCATGTGTAATGAAACAAGATCCCAGCTTTTGGGTCCGGATATGCAAAATAAAATATGATAACATCTTTAAATTCCAGAAAATACCCACATCGTGGAACACCTCTATAGTAGTTCCTATATGGAAAAAAAGGCAGGCGTGAAGATCCAGCGAGCTATAGAGCTATTGCTCTACTAGACACACAGAAAATAATTTTCCATTCTCATTCTTAAAGAATTAGAACTCCACATGAAATGCAAAAATATGCTATCAAGATTTCAAGTGGGATTTCGCCACGCAATGGGCACCCCATTGAACGCTACCATTCTAGTACATTTATTGGTGAAATCATAAAAACGGTGAATGTGGTCCGATTTATATGGCATCTCTGGACCTAACGTCTGCCTTCGACACAGTCATACATTCCTTGCTATGGTCCAAACTAGAAGACATTGGGCTTGACTCCACTCTATTACACATGCTGGTTCTATGACACAAAAATACCCATGTACGAATTTGTATTAACAAACAAGGAACTCTGACCGAGGCAGTTGCCACCCACATTGGTGTCAGACAGGGATGCAATTTAGCATCGACACTGTTTAACGCCCGAATGACATGGACAACATATGGCAGGGGAAACCAGTCTATCTCGCTAGGCTTGGGAGTTTGAAAATACAGTGGTTGGCGTTTGCGGACAACATTTTATTATTTGATCTAACACCATTCGGTCTACAAACAAAACTAGAACTCTTCGCAGCATATGCACATTCACATAATCTGAAGGCAAATGCAGCAAAATCCAACATCATTATATTCAACAATCTAAGGAAAAAATGTGTTGTATATAAATGGTCGTTGGAGGGTTCTTGAAGAGAACGAACCCCCTCAGTTAAATATCTTGGCTATAATTTATCTAACATTGCGTCCAAAAATATGTAGAAATACATGGTTCAAACAACTATACTCGCAAATGAAAATTATATTTAATAGATACTGCGAGTACTCTATGACGACACTATTTGAATATTACACCTTAAAAGTGGAAGCTATAGTGCTATATGGTTTGGACATGTGTCTGCTAAAAATTGGTCCTTATCTAAATCAGGCTCAAGCCTTGATTTGGATAAAAACGTTGAGGCTCTCTAATTCCATTCCTAGCGCAGTGTTGCGACAGGAACTTGGACTAATATCACTCTCTGCCTATCTCGACTGGAAGCGTCTCAATAACTTTGCAAACATGCTTGATCGTCCACAAAATTCCCTATATGAAAATATAGCCAACATGATGGCAGAAAAACATCCCAAATCCATCAAAAAATATTTTGAGGAAGTGCTAAGCCTTTTGGAGACCATCAATGTGACAACCGATGATCTTCAGTTGCTTCCAACTTATGTAAAAAAAGGCTATATGAATATGACTGGATAACCACTATTGAGACGCTCCCAAAGTTCCAATTGTACACAGAAATTGCACAGTTCATCACCAAGTATACTCCTAGATCGAGATACCCGATTCAATTTCCGGGCAAATTGGACCGGGATACATATTTACATTTAAAATTAAATCAGTTTCCCACCTATGAAAAAACACAATACTGGAGCAAAGAACCTAAATGGGTAACACCTGGTGGATGTCGGTTCTGTGAAAACTTTGCGACAAAGGAAACTTTAAAACACCTTAGCATGAACTGCAAGCACTTTGAAACACAGCGTAACTCCACACTTGGGGAGACTAATGTGAGTTCCACGATACAGGGGAGAGAATGGTTGTGGATTTGTTGCATGTGGGGCACAAATGTGACGCCGATTCTGGCATTGGCAAGGTTACTGCGTATTATTGACGCAGAACTACAGCAAAAGCTAGTTGTGCACAGCGGCTCATTTAGCTCAAATTCTTATATGTGGTTCCATGAGTATCATTGGAGAAAGATAAAGGGTACAATCTTGCTAGAGACATGCGCAAAGAACATGTATGATTGCATATGTGAATGAAGAATGCAAATATAAAAACTGAAAAGAGCAGGGTGACTCTAGCCTCTGGACTAGAGTATTATAATAGAACCAAAAAAACAGAAAGAATATGTCCAGAGAAGGATATTATTAGAAATAATGTATCCAAATTTATTTAAGGTGATACAAAAATTGAAAACTGGTGAATAAATCACAAATGATTATACACTGATCACTTTAATATAGCAAAACAGCAGCAACAATATGACAAAAGTCAGCTAAAACATCATCACTCATACTAGCCATTCATGGTGCATTCATTCTCACACAACTCATCATACCGCGACATACATCCATACAACACAAGAAACATACTAAAAACCTGTGGGGAAAAGGAATTCATTACTCGTCCCCATAATAACACAAATTATTGTTTACAAACAATAGAAATAATTCATTCTATTGTCAGGGTGGATCAGAGGAACAAGTGCAAAGATCGCATCCCTGTAGAGTTCATATCTCGACCGGTTTCAACATGTAGTGGTAGTAAACACAACGTCTTCCTCAGGAGGTGGATATTACCATTCTGTAAAGGAACACACAAGAAAATGGCTATAAACTACTACATGAAAAGACCAAATCTTTGCCGACTGTCTGCAACTCAATTAAAAAAGAAAGAAAATGACTGCTGCTAGCAACCTAAATACTTTTTAGGACCATATATACCATAATTAAAATTAGCAGATAGTGATCCCACTACAACGGCTTTGTGTTCCAGAACAGGTGGGTGAGTGACCCCCAAAAGAGAACCGTGCAGCGTGAAAAAGGACTTCAAAGCCAAGGTGAAGCAGCCACTAGAAAATATATATAATAATATATCTCTATAAATAAGAATAGCCTGATCAATAACAGTGTATATATCTGAACAGCGCTTGCTGTACACTAACCTGGTAAAAACTGAGCTGCTCTAACGGCCAATACAGTGTAGTGTGGCCAATCACACCGAACTGGCGCCTCATGCAGTCTAGGGAAATCCAGAGCTGCATATGTTAGACACTTGAAGAGGCAGCACAACTTAGCCTGAATAATCAACACCGTCTGCAGAATGCTGAAACAACCGCAAAGAAACTCCATTATAATATTAAGTGGCAAGAAATGACCCACGGCTTCCCCGAATGTAAAAATACTGCACTATGTGCATCTAAAGTGCCTAAATGAAATGGGGGAACACCTTCATGCAGCCGCGCCGCACTGAGGGGGCCAAGAAGTGTTCAAATGTAGAGAAGTGGCAAGCACAATCAATCAATTAGAGCTGCTCACACAGTCACGCTGTAAAAGTGAGCTCAAAGGCAAGATGCAACAGTCTAGGGGCGGCGCCTCAAAGTTAATTATAAACAGGACTATGGCTAAAAAGTTATTTGCAAAGTGAGGAGACTGGCCGCAAGCTTACCTGCCAAACGGTTGCCGTATTGTAAAATTAGCCAGGTGCTGAAGGAGAGCAGATGGCAATCTCTTGGTCCCAGAATAGATTGAAATTTGAAATGCTACGCATACGTGAAGGGACCTACACGGAACGGCTGGCTAGAAACAATGGTGCAGCGAGGCCTTTTAAAGGCAGGAGAGATGTCCGACTGCGGATGTCTTTATGTGCTGCAGAAAAAGGAACCCAATTACCAAAACGAAGTACAAATGTTCCAGCCCATATTAAAATGAAATAATACAAAGATGAATATCGCCACAGCTGATTAGAAAATAAATTCAAGAATGGAACAAAGAAATGACCATAACACTAAAAAAAACCAGCAAGAGTAAATTAAGGGCTAATGACAACACCAGGTGGATTCTGGGAGTCGTAGGCCAGTTTAGGCGCGGTATTCAGACCCACAACAATTTATAAATTGGTTCTGAAGTGCTTCAGAATGACCCTGTAAGTTGGAAAGTCCCAGTGTCTCAAACCAATTCCGAAGCTGCCGCACAATGACTAAAGTATGAATGCTCTGATGAAAATAATGTCAATAAACCAGAAATAGACAAGAGACACCGACAGCCGCTAGCCAAAGCTGTCCAGGCTACCGTAAGAGGACTATAGAAGACAGAATCTGATATAAATGGTATCTATAAATACGGGAGCCGACAGTAAAAATGACAACAGCTGGCCACAGTGCTGTAATATAGACAAAAGGTTGTGTAACTTGAGCTAGAATACTAAACAATCGTCATAACCATACAGGGCAAATTAAAAATTGAAAAACGCAGCGGCAGCTAGCTAGCGAATATTGAAGTCCCACGACTCCAATGTGTTGAGGCCTTTGTGGAGTGTTATTAAGTTAAATATCCACATTTGTTCCTTATAGGACAATGTATTAGCCAGTTGAACTGTGTTATTGGCAAAACATTTTTGTAAACAAAACCAGATTAAAGAATCTGGGTAGTGTCCCATTTCAACACAATGGATCACTAGTGGAGCCGATAAATTCAGTGTCCTGATTTTGGACTGATGCTCATTAATGCCTAAGTGGACTTCACTAGAAGTTTTACCTACATGTCTATGAATTATTTCTATTGTTTGTAAACATTACAATAATGTGTGTTATTATGGGGACGAGTTATGAATTCCTTTTCCCCACAGGTTTTAAGTATGTTTCTTGTGTCTTTTAGCATTTTGTATGTATGTCACGGTATGACGAGTTGTGCGAGAATGAATGCACCATGAATGGCTAGTATGAGTGATGATGTTTAGCTGACTTTTGTCATATTGTTGCTGCTGTTTTGCTATATTAAAGTGATCAGTGTATAATCATGTGTGATTATTCACCAGTTTTCAATTTTTGTATCACCTTAAATAAATGTTGATCCATTATTTCTAATAATATCTTTCTCTGGACATATTCTTTCTGTTTTTTTTGAAGAACGCAAATAGCCATGTTGTAATTCTTGAGGCAATAGCAAGACTAAATCTCAGGTAAACAGAAAAGCTGAGGATGATGAGCCATAGGCAATAGACATACAACAAACCGGTACAAATGCACAATCTTGCACTAATGTTTTGAGGTTAAGAGCTAAAGATGTTAGTTTACTTCAATGAATTTGATGTACATTGTTTGTTCATATGTTGGAAACATGACAAATCGATTCTGACAATATGAGAACCGTTCTCTTTGATTGAATATGCTAAGAGAACCTTCTGTGTATGAATTGTAAATATGATGTTTATATTTTTAAACTGTGTATATGATATATTAAGAAATGTTGTAAGAAGGAAAATGCAAATGAAAGACATTGTTGCAAATAATGTATATGAAAGAAACCGTTGTAAAAGTTTGTTAAACTAAATACAACAAATAAAATAATAAAAAAAATAAAATAAAAATAACGGCCTGTTGTGCACTAACGGACAGCATTGCAGCGCTCTGGAGTCACTTGCAAGCTGTGAACTCACCGGGTAAGTCACTCAATAACGCTCTACAGGGAATTATGGGACTTGAAGTCCCTGCCAACAAAGCTTGTTTTTCTAACTCTTTCTGCTTTGCAATAAGCCATTAAAGGACTAGGGTTTTGGGGGGGGGGGAGTTTGCTTCCCCATGTGATCCTCCCGCAGAAGACACCCCAAGGGTCAGGAAGCATCTGCCTTCCCCTGGCCACATGAGGAAGGTCCCAGGTCAAGGTTTTGGGGGAGGATTACTATTGATTCATCACAATTGTTCTACTATACATAAAGGTTGGACTTGCCACAGTAACTATAATTAGTACCGGGCGAGGGCGCAATCAGAATGAAGGAAGCATTCCGATTACCCGACCGAGAATCCCTAAATTCTTGACTGGGATTCCAGCTGCCTTTTCCCCGGCAGGGGCGTGGCAGCCCCTCAGCCAATGAGGAGGCTCAAAGCGGGCCATCCCCACTCAGAGCCTCCCCGTGGCTGAGAAGCTGCCTTCGCCCCCCCCCCCGCCAGAGCCTCAGGTATGCTTTTTTTTGGGATTCCTCCCTTCCCTCCTACCTCCCCGCCCTGCCCACACCACCCCACCCACCCTACTTATCTAATACCCGCTTTGTCCCCGGCGTAGGACGATGGCAGCCTCCAACCATGTGGAGACTCGAAGCGGGGCCATCCACGCTCAGAGCCTCCACATGGCTGGAGGCTTCCATCGTCCCCCGGCGGGGACCCAGGTACATTTTTTTCCCCCTCCCTTCCTCCTCCCTCCCAACCCCACTTACCTTCTTGTCTTTTTTTTTCGGGAGTGGACACGCTATCAACAGAAGTGTTCCCAGTGCGTCCACTCCCGATGGCCCCCATGTAAAGGGAAAACAGACTCCATTTTCCCTTTCCCGGCAGCCATATTCAGATCTTGCGGGCTGGGGTACTAAAAGCAATATGAAACTTGCTGTGGGGGGCATTACCGACTCAGCTAATGCCCCGGGGCCTTCTAGAACTATGGGCCCCGGGTCATCACCTGAGTCGGTAATGCCCCCGCCGCTCGGGTCATACTGCTCAAGTGATATTCTTAGCTCTATGACAGTTTGGAATAGTCATTGAAAGTAAATACTACAAATGTTTTGCTATATAGACATTCTGCTTACAATATGGAAATGCATTTAAAGGAAACGGTACATTTTTCCTGTTCTTCCCTACATCTTAAAGTGATTCAAATGATATTACCTGTGGTAACATGTCAAAAATGTGTACAATAATTTTCGTTATCATCTACAAAGTTCTTATCTCTCAAGCCTTACTTCCTCTTTTATCGGATAGGTTAATAAATGCTATTGAAAACAGAAGATTTCTAAAACATTATGGCTAAGGGATTCCCCTACAGAATACCTTAAATATTATCAATCTGGCTTATTGTAGCATTATCAGATACTTTATTTTAAGTAATTTACAAGAAACAAAATAATTCATGATCTTGATTAAATCTGTGTTCACTCGAGTTGAAACAGAAGATTACTTTAGCTTCTCATTGTTTAATAAATTGTTCAGTATGGTCTTTGCTTTCTGCCATCTTCATTATCAATATTCCCATAAACTGTAGTTGCAGAACTTTGTAGTTGACGTCTTGTTATCCAATGCATGTCCAATGGGCATCTATGGTCGTTTAGGTAAATTGGGATTCATAGGTTCCAAGTCTCAAATGTCTCCCTATAACAAGGGTCTGAAAGCAGTTGCTGCCAAATAATTAGGACTAAAACTTCCATGATCCCTCACTATTCCTTTGCTGGATAAGGCCGATGAGAGTTGTAGTCCAAAACATCTGGGAGGGCCAAGATTTGCACTCCTCTGCCCCATACATAGTTTCTTTAAAACACATATACAATGCAAGTATTCTAACAATAGATGGATGTTATTTGCATCTTTTTATCCTTACATCTGATAGAGGTCACTTTTTCCATTGCACAATTACACATTTTTACAATGTTTTAAAGAAATCAGGTGGCGAATTCCCAAGCAAAGAGTAGTAAGCTAGATGTATCGCTCCAAGATGGCTAGCACTAAGTAATAGTTACTATCAACAAACGTTAGGTGTAGCTGTGGGAGAGACACATGTCCTCTTTGAAAAATCTATTTATAGGACAGCATGAAACAAGTCATGCTCTCGTTCCTACAAAGACAGGTTTGGAAGAAAATGTGCTTTTTTGGAAAAAGACAGTGATGTGGACAGGAAAATAAGTAGAGGATTGTAAATTAAATTTGGACAAGAGCTGCTTTACGACAGAATTGACATGCACCTCTAGTAAAGAAAACATCATGTGTTTAGATAGCAATGATTATGAGCAACAAAATAGAAACTAAAACAGACCTTCAGATAAGATCAGGAGGTTAACTTTCAATTACAGGTGTACACAGCTAGAGCACCATTAAGAACATTCTTAAAGGAGAGTTGGTAAGTGTCAGGAGAAACTGCTACTTCTTCCTCAAAGTCATCCTCATTACTGCAAGTATTAGTCAGCGATTTAAAAAAGAGGATAAATGGAAAATGTTGCGTTATCTGTAACAAGGGAGGTTAGAACATTAATAGAAGGTATCTGTTGAAACCAAAAAATGAAGGATAAACAACAAGCAGAAGATTTATAGTTCAAATTTGAATAAGTTTCCAGTACATACCAAACTATTGCAAAATATTAAATAAACACGGTTACATTTTATGTAAAAACAAAGCCATTGGGAAGTGTATTGAGAAAGAACCGAATATAATTTGATTCATTTCAGAAAAGGAGAGTCAATAAAGCTGAAAATACATCTAAGCTACATGTCACCTTTATCTGATATTAACAATACTACATGACGTCCGTCTAAACCAGTTTTGTTTCTCAAAATGCAGTATATACAACATGTGTTAGTTTCCTATACCGAAGGTCAAGAAATGCTCATCTTATACTAATTGCGATATAATAATGTATTAACTGTAGGACAACATGTTATTTGTCTGATTTTGTGCATTTGTAATGCATTTTATGCTGAAAGTATTTAAAGGGAATACAATATAGAATTAGAGTGCATGTGTATGCAATGTGGACTGGTGAAATGTGGAGAAGGTGAAATATCCAATAACACATGAAGACACCAGCAGAACACAATTCTTTGGATGCAACACAGTCCACAGTAATTGGAGGAGGACTAGGGAACATCAACTTCACCGAATGGAAGTTACAATAATGTTTTAAATCAGAGGCCTCTGAGATGGACTCAACAAAGAAAGAATCAAAATGTTCTTTTGAAGATTACATTTCATTATGAATGTTGTGTATATTTCCATCGATTAGTGAATGGGGATCTTGTTTTGACTGTACATGGAAATATCAATGAAGAATGCATTACAAAGATTAATTTAGTGAAAAATATGAAGAATCGGCCGGCTTGGCTCCAGAATTCTGAAATAGATTGTAAACTAAACACTATGATTATAGGAGTACTGTAACTGTATAGCAAAATGGGGACATTTGAGAGTGAAGTAATCAGGAATGTTTGTGAAAATGTGTCAGTTATGAAAAGATTGCTAAAATATGCCATTTTGAAAAATGTGACGATCCACAGGGTTCAATCACTTCTCCCCAACGGGGAGCCCTTTGCCATAACGCTAGGGAGGTGCAGCCGTTACCCAATAGGGGTGGTTTAATTCAGTAGGACCTCATAGGGAGAGGCTTCTCCTCTGGCTACAAGGAGGATCACCTGGGGTACAGACCATTGAATGTTGTCACTCCAAAACATTCCGTAGCCCTCCCTATTGTTCAGAAACATGTTATTGAAACTAAACCTATGTATTGCTAAAATACAGGGTATGAAGCTAAAGCCAAAAGTACCAGAACAAAGAAGAGCACAGAAGACATGAATGCCATTGACTGTGTTAGTACTGGTACGAGGTGGACCCGAGGAGGCATGAGGATTAAGTTATTAACAGAAACAAGGGACTTTTACAAACCACCAGGGCGGGACTGGTGACGATGTACAAGTATGCACAATGTCAAATCCAGCTGGGAGTAGCAACAGAGGCGGAAACCAGCTGGAGTTTCAAACACTGTGGGTAGATCAGAGTCGGAGAAGAACATAGGATGCCGGCAAGGCACGAAGAAGTTCTCTGTGGGTCCAGCTGATGCATAACCAAACGCGAAGAGTCGAGCAGCAGACCAGATCACTGAGCCACTGCAGTGCTGTGGAAACTGAGAGAGAAGCCAGTGCAGCAAAGAGATAAACCCCGGCCCACAGAAGTCCCGGTGGCATGCCAAAATCCCTCAGAATGTAACAGGAGGGGTGAGAGACATGGAGGGGGCACAGGGATAGAAAATAAATGGCTTGTGGACCCAAACAGTGATATAACCAGCATTCAAGGAGAGCTTCCTCATCACAGTTGCAACCATAAGCCCACTGACCATCAGAGAATGGTCTAAAACCCCAACAAAGGGGAACCGGCCAAGCAAGGAGAACATCGGAGTTGCAGTGACAGCACTAAGTGCAGTGATAAAAAATGAAGGATTTGGGACGTTGCCAACAGCAAAAAGTGCAAAGTGCACATCATGCTGAAGATTTGAGAAACTTTTTAGATGTCAGTGGTAAGGAGTAATTCCCCTAGTTTTGTTGTGAAGTGTGCCATGCAGTACAGGAGAAGGGAGCTATTTGCCTGGTCCCGAACTGGGAGTTGCGCTAAAGATGCCAGGAGAAGGGAGTCATTCTCCCTGGTATTATTGGAAACTGTATAGAACACCACCAGGAGAAAGGAGCTATTCTCCTCGATTTGGAATTGTATAATGGCTGTATGAAACCCGCAAGGCGGGGGAAGGGAGTCATTTCCCCTGGCATTTTTGTTGCAAGAGAATGTTCTTTTCAACACTATACAAGCAACAGGAGAAGGCAAGACATTCTCCTGGAGGAAGAACTTTGTTAGATTATTCTTTAGTCGTAGTGCGAGGGATACAAGTAGGTTGTGACAGGATGGTGAAGTTTGATTTGACAAGACATTCTGATGGACCTTTTAGTATTAGATTTGAGGCTCAGAAACGCCTCCTACAAGATGGGGACAGAGTATTTTTATACACAAATGAATGTCTATAACCAACACAATGCCACCTTTGTGGCAGCTTCCTTCTTCAACACACTTACAAAGTGTAAATGGATAAACTTAAGAGGAAAGAGAAGATCAATGTCTAAATAGTTGGAATTAAATTGAGCATAGAAATTAGAAATGTAAAACAAGATAACTGCAAATGGAAAATGTATTGAATCATTGGGAAACTGCACAGGGTCCACACTATAAGAGGGTTGCAGAATCACAGCAACTAGGACAGTGTTTCATCTGAGAATCCCTGGTATGTGTTTTAATATCATAGATATGGGCAGCCTGCAAATAGATTAACTCTTAAGTGGATATCTAAATAGGACTGAGATTGAATGTTGAAATAATACATAACAGTACCTTTAACAGGTCACCCTGGAAGACGTGGCGCAGTAAACTGCTGGAAACTGACAAATGCTGGACCTGTTAGAAGGATAGTGGATCGTCTATTCATATGCTTTGGTCTTGTAACAAAAGGTGAAGTTCTTGTGATTTAAGTTTTACAACCCATAGATTTAATTTTAAACCTTTCCTTATCAAGATCCCCTATTTATAGTGCACTAGCATGTGTGCCCCTGCTTCACACAGGAATTCCTACTTTAGAGCATTGAGATTGTGCAGCAACATTATTGATATCCCGATGTACAGCCGAGGAAGCACTGACCTCAACATAAGTGCTGTACATGTAGGGCTGAAGCGTGTAAGCTTGAAGCACTGTACCCATACGTGTATGTCTGAAGCATGTAAGCTTTGTACTGTTGAGATGGCATACATACGTCAACCTCCATTGAAATGAAGTTTCTGTAATTATTAGGAGAGATTTGCCATGTGACTGACAACGTCATTGCAGACACCATTGAAGAGGCATGCACTGTTTCCTGTCACCAACATTACTACAAAAGCACTGTTTTGTGGAAGCAAGACGACACGGAGCACGACAGGTTTGAATCCCGGGTCCGTGCTTAGAAACCTCTGGGTATTAAGCGTGTTATAAATAACCCATCATATCACCTACATGACTTCAAAAGCGAGTGCTGCTAGTGTCAACTGGAATGCTGATAGTGTGAAAAGTTTAGTAAAAATTAACTGCTGATGTGTACATGGAACTATGGCGTGAAGAGCCATATGGCGGGTATAAGCATTAAAGACTGCTTAAAAAAAAAAGAAATGAGAAAAAATGTATATATTTTATACTTTTTACATTGTATACACCATGGAACCTACCCACATGCCAAATTCAGGTTTGTGGCATGTTGGGAAGTATGCTAAACATTTTCGGACAGACAGACACACACACACACAAATTTCCCTTTTTTATATAGAGAGATTAGGTTTGATGTCAGAAGTCCATAGATTAAATGTTTGTAAAAGAAAAGGGTAAATAGAGCACCCATCATGGCAAAACAATCTGATTTTAAGAATGTGGAAAGGTCCACTTACACCATCTAGCGAGGATTGTTTGATTAGTCTTTCTACAAGGGGAAATAGATCTTTAGAAAAGAGGGTTACGTTAGAGGAATACAGCGACACTAGCTGTTCCCGGCGTAACATGTGCCATTCTAGCATGTCTTAAAGGTCAATATTGGTCAGTAATTCATAAGGTCACTTCTGTCCCCCTTCTTAAATATTGTGATTACCACTGATCACTTTCAGGAAGGGGGCATAGGTCCCTGTGACTTATTCATTGAAAAGGCTAAATGTATCATAATAATTTTGCATTTATATAGCGCTACGAACCCTCGGGTATCTGAGCACTGCTTATTATTACCCACGGTGTGTGGTGCTCATTTATCGACCTTGGAAGGATGAAAGGCTGGGTTTGGCCCTGCCGGGATTCAAACCTGCGTTAGCAAGCTCTGCAAGGATGTCAAAGCGAGCGCTCTACTCGCTGTGCCACTTGACTGGCTAAAACGCTTCAGATCAGATGAAATGCGTGGTATAAGACCATTATCTATGTTCCAGCGATCACGCAGGCCTCTTCGATGTGTCTTGTACGCACATAATTGTCAACCTTGTTCCATTGCAGAATCCCTGTGATGGCATAAGACTGCGTAGTAGCAGAATTACAGCACCTACTTTCAGTTTTAGCTTGCGAGGAGGCATTCTTCCTACAGCGTTTTGCTCTTTAGAGACTAAAACATTGAGCCAGTAATTAATTGACACTGGAACCACTGTGCTGTGTGTGACGAGAAGTGGGGGTGGAAAGAAGAAACTTTGATTTATTCTGAATGTTTGCTGTAGTGGAAGGTGATCACGTAGAACTGTGCTCATTTTGTTTGTTGAAATGATGCTGTTGTTGAAGTGGGTGCACTTTGCCATTTGAACAGCAGAGGGCAACCCAACACTGATAAATTGCATTAGCAGAGTATGGAAACACCCAAGCGTTTTATTACATGGCCCATGGTAGTGGCCATGTAGTTATGGTTCAGTTGCTAATCCCATAGGAAGAGCACTTTTTGGGTGGCTTGGAACTCTGCTCCCCCTGGACGAATCCTCACCAAACTTTCCAGGGGGAGCAAAGTTTAGGGGGGGGTCCTAAAATTATTTTTTTCCCCCATAGACATAATGGGATAAACTTTGCGCACACCTATAGCTCAAACCGCTGGATGGATTTCCACCAAATTTGCGGCAGGAGCGGCGGCTTAGTCCCAAAATGTAAGGCAAAAAAATGAGTGATACCTATGTCCGCTCCGCAGACAAACTTCCCTGTTCGCTCCGCGGACAGGACACCGATTGGCTAATCGGCTTGCTTCATGTCCGCGAACACACATGTCAGCCGATTGGCTGGAGTGAGGCGTGAGGTGCGTCACATTGTTTCGATGTGCCGCCATCTTAGATCACAGCGTGGTGGCGAACAGAGGCTAAATGCAATTTTGGGGAGTGTGTTTGTGTTCAGGAGTGCTTGGGGAGGGTTTGGGAGTAAGAGATGGGTCAAATACTGTATTTAGGTGGAAGGTGCCTCTGATGTTCGCCATGCCCGCGGTCTTCGCGGCTATCCACGTACATAATAAATGCACCATTAGCTATTTTACTTTAGTATGATGTTGGTTTTGGGTTGTTAGTGGAGCATTGATTGTAATGAATATCCCCTATAAGCAGCCCACATTCCACAGTCAAAATGTTTGGTAGCATAGGTGTGTAATGCTATGGTGGTTGTGGTCAGGGCCGCTTTCGGCCATGCACCCAAGACTCTAGGCCCCGTCCACAACCACCGAAGCATAAGACCCCCATAGAATCAAACACCCATCAAATATCCACAACCCAAAGGTTTGTGCACTGTTTCATTTGTAGAGTTTGTATGTGAAGTTTTGGCTAGGGTATGCAGTTAAGACTGTAGAGTTTGTAACAAGGACTTCGTCATAAGATACCCTTGGAAGTAAACATTTTGGATTGTGGTGTATGGTTAGATGTTTGCTTGAATGGGTGTGTTATGCAGTGGTGTTTGTGAGTCCATTTATTTTATACTTACTGGTTGAGTTTTTTGTGGTTGTATGCAGTTTTTTAATGATATGGGTAACTGGACAAGACATACTTTCTCGATCTCTGTGCTAAAAGAATAGATCATATGTTAAAGTAGGTAGTTCATAATGAGTTATTGCATTGCATAATAGACATTTCTGTATTTTCTTTACCCTCATATTTAGTACTTTACAAGTACTATAGTTCAAACCAGTGTACTGCACAATTTGCTCAGTTTCTGTGTTTGTTTTCTAAATCATTGCGGCTGGGGGAAAGAAAATCCATGCTGAAAAAAAAAAACTTCTGTGTTGTGGTACAATATATTTCTTTCATTGTTTTACTGTTTATTTCTTGTTTCTTGCTAAACTATCTGTTGGCTTGTTGTAGATTTTTGGGGGCAATTAGATACCTGTTGGTGTATTCCAACTGTGTATTTCTTGTTACATTTTAGTGCTATTTATTTATCTGTTTGCTTGTTACAGAATCTTGGGGCAGTTAGATACATGTTGGGGTATTCTAACTGTGCACAGTTTTGAAGTTGAAGTTTTGCTTATGTTCATACACAGATTATTTATTAAATTTTGGTTTTAAGAATATTAAGTAAGCGTTTACAAGATTTGCTGGTAAGCTCTGCTTTAGAGTAATGGTACTTTCATTACATTCGAACCATCCACAATTCTTTTTTATATATGCAGTGTAGTGACCTGCATTGGTTGTGGCTCCTGTGTGGTAGATTATACCTATTGTTGTGAAGGTTTTCTTACCAAATGATACTTGACCATGTGTGAATCCAGTCAGTTTACAGTCATTTTTGGTACCATCTGCATTGTAACATAAAAGCATTACTATTACTATTACGTATTTACTATGCGTCTGTATTTGTAAGGTGGAGCGATCATCTGAATTGCAGGTAGTACATAATCTGCCATGGTTTGCATTTTGCACAAGTTGCTGAAATGGAATGGATTCACAGTTAGTTATGGATACATACATGAAGTGTTCATTAGGGACTTGTTGCTGTGCCACATGGCTGCAGAGAGTGCATGCATGTTTCTACATGTATGAAATCTGGAGGATTTCATTTATAGGTATGTTTTTGTTTTCCAGTACTTGTAGTAAGTACATTAGAAATTCTTGTGAGTTTATAGTGAATTTGACCATTCCAGCACAGTAGTCCAATTCTTGTCTTATTCCATGAACACTGTAAGTGTGGTCAGGATTGTTGGTTGTATTTCTATTAAGGACTAACATTTGCAAACACAATTGGTCTATACTGTGTAAGTAAATCTTCTCAATATTTGGTGGCAATTGGAATAGAATATTTATTGCTAAATTTGCGTAGTAATTTACAGCAGTAATATTTGAAAATTTGAATGGACCTGACAGTTCTGTGTCAAAGTCATTTGTTCGGAGTGTGTGTTGCTTCTTTGAAGAAGTAGTTGAGTTATTTTGACCAGTAGATTCTTCTTTGGTTGTAGTACTTGATAAAGTATTAGTTTATTTTATTTTTTTCTTTGGAGGAATTGCAGTGATATCCTGTATCGTTTCAGTTTGAAGTAGTTATCTTTTACAACGTTTTGCTTTTTGTGGAACAGGATAGGTTATTAGATTGGGGTGTAGAGTGGACGCAGCCCATTGTATTCTAGAATGCAAGGAATATCTGCATTTACTTTACTTGCATCAAAGTTGATTAGAAATAGCCCATCTAGTGTACGTAAGCGTGATAGTGCTACATAGCTCATGCCTTCTTTAAAGACTGTGCTACCAATATTTAGTAATGCTTTATCTAGGGTAAGACCTTGTGATTTGTGAATGGTAACTGCATATGCTAAAGTTAGTGAAAATTGTTCTCTGTGTACATACATGTCTTTGAAAAGAAGGAAGCGGGCTGTTGACCGTCCTATCCTTTTAACTTCTGATAGTTTGTCAAATAGAATATTGACAAATTGAATGTTGTTGTCACGTGGGTATGTTTGAAAGTCAACAACTGTACCAAGTGCTCCATTGACTAGTCCTTGCTCCATGTCAAGGTTACGTTTAAGCATTACACTACAGTTTAAAGATAATTTTAATATTTTCTCAAAACCAGCTGTGTTCGAGATAGAGTTTTCTAAGGTATTTAGTTTTTTTGTGGCTTGTGGACACATGGGTAGTGTCATACCATCTACGTCCAGTTTGTCTGTGGAGCAAATTTCAATTATTGGTTGCATTTCTTTTTTCAACATTGTTTCAGTGAATATGAACAGCTTGCAAGAGTTGGCATCAAGGACGAACAATTGACATTTGTGTGTGCTAATTGTTCCATGACATCAGTAGCACATGAGTTATGGCCATAGAGTGCATGGATGTGCCTGGTTTTTAATATCGATTGTGCTTCGAGATAGTACACCAACTGTAATACTTTTTAAAATGTTGGCGTATGTGAGGTCTGCAGACTGGCGCACATTTTCTGTTCATTCTCTGTATTGGAAATGTTGCCAAGGGTTGACATTTCCTATGCTGCCAAGAGTTTGACGGCACCGTTTTTGCCCTAAGGTTTTAAAAATAGGTTCAGATTTCACTGGTGTCAATTGAAGACGATCTCTGAAAAAAATAATGTGTTTTCCTCCAAAGAGCTCTTCGTAGTCTGTTTTGAGTACTTCTTGCAATCTGAGCTGTATCAAAGCCAACATCAGGTTGGAGACCATGCTCACCTCATCTATTAGCAGCATTTTAATTTGTTTGAAAACTCTGCGTAGTTCCATTGCTGCTTCTGTGGAAAGTTTGTATTAGTCTTATTTGTTTTGGTGTTCTACTGGAAGGAGTAGTAATCAGTGTAAAGTGACACCACCTATGCTGTAGGCAGCTAAACCTGTGGGGGCAGTTACAACAGCTGACAGTTTGTTGTTTGTCAATTGTTGGAGGAACTTGCTGATGATTTTGTTTAAGAATATTTTGCATGAACCAGCTTCACCACTCACGTATAGCAGTATAAGTTTGTAGTCTTGGCAGGTACAGTTTTTATTTTCATGTTGCACACCATGTTCAATTTGTTTTGATATTTCTTGGAAAATGCTATGCTGCTCATTGTTCAGTTGTGATTTCATTACAGCGAAGTCTTCTGTAGCTTGTTCATACTGACACATGGTGTTTTCTACTTCTGTTATGGCTAATTCTGCCTTATTTGCTATTAGTGGCTTTCCAATTGGTTCTTGGCTTCTTGTTACAGAAGGTGGACTACTGTTGGGAGTGTCCACTTGTTGGGCCTGGAGTAGTTCTTCGTGTTGCTGTTCATTGTCCAACATTTTTTGGTACTGTGTAAAGTTTACGTCTGTTATAGTGCTTTCATTTGCTTTGAAAAGCGTCTTCATAGGAGGCAAACGAATCCAGTAACCCTTTTTCTTTTCTCCATGGTTTAAAAAGTTGTAGCAGGGACATGTAATACAGTTCTTTATGTTGAGGAGTTTTTAATGACAATTTGATATGATTAATTAAGCTGCATTTATTAAGTTTCACTAAGCTGCCTTCACAATTTGCTACTCTGTATCTACCTTTCTTTTCATCTGGTTTAATATTTTTCTATGTGAAGTTTTGGGCTACATGATGGAGTGGTTTGGGTAGTGTGTGTCTAGTAAATTGTTTTTCAAAATATCTTGGCTTTTTGGATCATTTTTGGCTATTGTTTCTATGTCCTTGTTTGATGTGAGAACTCTTTTTCAAGATTTACCATACAAGACAGTACCGGTTAAACGGTCTGCAGCTTCATAGCAGCCACATTCTCTATGAGAGAGCATTTTTATGCTAAACTGTACAATCTGTTATAATATTTTGTCAGATGATATGTCATCCCAGAGGTCCTGAAGCTCCTTTTTCTCTGCTTTGGTTAAGTAGGCTGTGACATATCGTGCAACTGCAGTGGAATTGTCTGAAATGTACTGCACATCTATGTTTGCATTCCATAGGAGGGCAATTATTGCATTGTAATCATCGATGTATTTTGATTCTTCTGTTATTTTCATGTAACATGTGTTCTTAGGTGATTTACCTTTACTTGACATCTTTCTGAAACTGGTCTAGGGAAACCAAAGCGGCATTTGGTGTGGTATTTCCCTTTTGTTTTATATTTGCCATGACAAGATTTCCCACATTTGTGTCTTTGAAATTGTAAAATGTGTGCATGAAGGTCACTATTTGTTGTTTGTGAAGGGATTTCACAAGTGACATATTTGTGGATGAACTGCAAAAACAGTGGCATCACTGTCCTGACCAAATTGAGGAGCATCTTTAATCCATAATAGAATGTGGATGTGTGGTGCTCCTCTGGCTTGGTATTCTTATCTCCAAAAGAAGTGAATTTCTCTGGGGAGAGGAACAGTCGTATTACAAATAAAGTACAGCATAGCAATGAAGCTATGATGGAAATATCTTGATACATTTACAGGATCTAGAGAGCAGAGTTCTGCTGTTGTTTTTATATCTATGTTTGTTTTGTTTTTGTTTGCTATGCATAGGAAATCGTGTAAATCTTCCCATGCATATTCTGCACAACTTAATGCAACAAACCAAGTGGGTGGGCCAAGGTTTCTTATCATATAGCGTACATCTCTGACGTCGGAACCAGTATTCTTTTGTACCACGCATGTTTGCTAAAAGATTTGTAATACTTGACTGTAAAACCTCATCTTTTTCTTGCACTTTTTGTAATATTTGCATAGCTGACATATTTTAAAAATGGGTACCTTATTTTAATGTGTGTGCAACTCCGTAGGATTGCACTGTCTATGAGAGCTTCTAGGATTCATTTACTATGGTACATTTTAAGGGTTGTGCATGATTTCTCTCCTGTTTTTATAAGGTTCTGAAGGACTCTGTGGCAGAACATTTTTGGGAAAATATTTTTTTTCGTATGGCCACTACATCAAGATTTATAGGTGCAGCGTTATCAGTAGTGGTAGCTGAAATCTTGTTAATCAATTTCTGTTTCGTTATACATTTTCATAGAGGAGGCAAAGTTTCTGTACTGGAAGCTTGTTTGTTTTGCTTAATGACTGTATTAGCTGTTTTGTTTGAACTTTTCATACAAAATCTGCTAGAGATGGATGCTTATTTTGGACACTTATTTTGATTTGCTTGACCTCTGCGTTGCTTTCTACAGAGTTGCTTTTTGGTAGGCATCCTTTGGGGTCTGTTGGAGAAAAAAAGAAAGTGTGGGTTGGGCTGTTGTGCAGTGAATGCGTGCGATTGTGCAATGGGCAGCTACATCAAGTTGGGAAGGCTATTCTTGTATTTGTGCATTCCTATACTGGGCTTCAGAAGACAATATAAGAGTATGCAAATGGTAAAGGGCAGCACTAATACTACATCTAATGGTAAAGGGTTAATACACTTATTTGTTCTGCAATACTAAAATGCTAGTGTGTTTGAGTAACGGTTAGTATTGTACTTTGTTGTATGGAAGGAGTAGGTTTCTTCTAAGTCCTTGTTCGTACTTCAGGCGCTGCTGCTTTTCAGGAGAGTGGTCTTCACTGCAATTGTAAAAGAAAGAAGTTAGTGAATATGTGTGTTTATAGCACTTTTATTAATGTAGACTTTTTTTTTGTTTTTGTAATAGTAGTGTTTTCCTACAACTGAGCATAGTACGCACATGCACTTTCCTTTGCCTATGTGCATCCTGTATATTTTATTTAGCATCTGTTAGTTGAATATGTTTTACAAATGGACGCATAGATCACACTTGTTTTTTTAAATGTTATGTTATTGGATGCTAAGAGTTAGAAGAAATAATCATATGCATTTTTTTGGTATTTCTACTGGGTAAATGGCAGAGATGGTACAGAAAAGCATGCAATGTATGCATTTGCGAAGGTGTGGGAAATAAAGCAGAAGGATTTCAAATAGAGGCAGTGGTGTTTGAGCTAGGAGCCTTTCTAATGATAGTCTGTGTGTGTGCTTGAATGAAGATGCAATGAAGAGGCATGTATTCATCCTGGCTGCGTGTAATTTTATAACACGCTACAGTCTTTTTCATAATTATACTGTTATTTCTCCCATCTTATAATATGAAATAATATTTTTTTAGATAGGTGTGTGTGTGTAAACAAAAATTTGGAGAGTAGAAAGGTTTGCAATTGACACTTCATCATAGCAAATGAGAGAAATGACAGTAAGTTCATTTTACAGTTTATACAGTGTAAGTGGCAATTACTCTGTTTATATTTTTATTTATTTTATTTTACATTTATAAAGCGCTCACACAGCCCGCGGGCATCGAGGGGCTGTTACAGGAGTTGTTTGTTTTTTAGTTACCTAATAATTTTGTCTTAGTTGCGTATTTATAACGCGCTTAAACACCCAGAGGTTTCTAAGCGCAGGCCCGGGGATCAAACCTCTGTTGCTTTGTGTCGTCTTGCTTCCAAAACGCGCACGTTGCCACTGAGCTATGCTGCTGGGATGTATTGTATTCCTAGAAGAGCTGTACATGTACTGTGTAGAAAATATTCATACCTGTAGTCTGTGTTCATGCATGTTGATGTGCATGAATCTGCAAGTAGAAATCCTGGGGAGTTTTATAGTAGTTGTTGCTGTAGGTCCTTTGAAGTCACAGCCAAATTGTACTGAGAGTGATCAATAGTACATCTAAAGTGCTGATCTGTGATGACAGAGTTAGATGTAGAGTTCTTGGATGTGATTGGTGGACGATTGTGTGACTGTTCAACAGTAACCAATGAGGAAATGGTGCAGAGAGTGAAGTGGAAAGGGTGGAAGGGCTGCCCCAGTGTTACGCTCTCCACGGTCACTGCGGTTGTCCGCAGACAGGGCGTACCACATCTGGGATTTCTCAGCAAATCCAGCATGGAAAAGGGACTGTAGGAATAAACCAATCAGATGTTGAGGTTGTGGTTTGTGTTGAAAGAGGCTGTGTGTAGTGAAGATGGCAGAGGTGGAGAAAGACAGGGTGTTGGTGGTTGGAGATAGGTTTGTGCATGGTTTGGAGCAGTATGCTAAATGCAGGAATGTGGCAAACAATTTTGATGTTAAAGGAGTGGAGGTGATGTGGAGCACTGTGCCTGGTTTCAATGTGCAGGGAATTATAAAAGTTTGTGGAGATATGGGCAGGGTGAACAGTCCACATGTAGTTGTTTTGCACTGTGGTGCTTTGCATTTCGGCTATGTCAGTGCACCTACTTTGTTGGTAGATTTGGAACACTTGGTTCAGGCAGTAATGAGAATACTTCCAAATACCAAGGTTATTTTTTCTGGTTTAGTACCTAGGGCAATATGGGACAATAGTTTTGTTTTTTGTCCTGTGCAAAATATTGCTAGGTGTGCAATCAACCGAGGCATGTTAGCTTTCATGCTTAGAGCTGGTATGTTCTTTTGTAATAAATGAGAACATTGATTCTGGTATTGTTGTTTATTTTAAAGAATATGGCATTTCTTCATCTTTTAGGGGAAATGTTTTGGAACAGAAGGGTTGCTTTGGAGAAGCTAATGTGAAGATTTTTTGAGGAAAATAAGAAAAAAACAAAAAAAAAATACAAAATAAGAAGCATCTGCAAAAAAAGGTTCTTTTCAGAGCCAATCTCAAAGGGGAAATGGGGCACACTATTTACATTTTCATTCCCCACGTTCAGATTTTTTGATTTGTCCGCGGACACCGCGGTTGTGCGTGGACAACGCGTATTACATACAGGGATCTTGGGGTTGAGAGGCATGTAAATGAGACTGAGCAGAGCAAGAGATTGGTTAATAAGGTTTACTGGGTTTGTTGTGTAAGGAGAGTTGTTTGTCAGTAGGTATTTTTCCTGAGAGAAGAGCAGATCGCTATGGCTGTGTGTTTCAGAAAGCAGATGTTTGGATTTTGGGAGATTCGTGGATAAAAAGGTTGGAGGTGCATGCAGATCGCTGTGGAGCGGCTGCACATCTTGGATTATCTCATGTGGAAGTGCACTGGCATGGAGCCTGTGCAATGAAGTGGGTAGATTTGGTACCTCTCTGTGCTTCTTTGATGACACAGCGTCATCCAGACATTATTATTATTCATTGCAAAGGGAGCAGTTTAGGACATGTGTCTAGAATCTCTTTGCAATGAAAGAAGGACTTGGGAAAGTCATGGACATGTATCCAAACTCCAGAGTAATTTTTTCCCATATTGAGCAGAGACAAATGTGGTTGCATTCTTTTTCATTTGGTCCACAAATGGAGAAAGCAAGGCGCAATGTTAACATGGCTGTTTGTGCCTTTTTGAGAGATGTTGGTACGTTCTCTTTTCAGAATGAAAACATTTATGTTTTGTAGCACACACATTTTTCACAGAGATGGAGTACATCTTACTTATACCGGCAATCAGATTTTTCTGCTAAATATACAAAATGCATTGCAACCTTTTTTGGAATTACAGCAATCCATTTTGCACTAGATGTTGATCATTTGAAGTTTTTGAAACACAAGCCACCACTTCCCCCTATAGAAAAGTGCAATGGTTCCGATAGGGCAGCACCTCCAAAAAATAAAATGTCTGCGGACTTCTAGAAAATGCACACGGCCCTGCACTATTTGTCACTTCTATTTTTAAACTGTGAAAGGTGGCTCTGAAAAGAGCCTTTTTTTGTTATTTTTTTAAACATGACACACAGGGAAAGGAGGGGAATGGAGGGTAAGGAAGGGACACCAACCACGGGGATAAGAAAGGGCAGGTGGTGAGAGGAAGATGTAGGGTGGGCCTTATTGAGGTAGGTCGCAGAGCATGTTCCTTGACCGCAGTCTTGAAAGCACTCCGAAGGTTCTCCCCCCTTCAGAGTACTGCATCACAGTACATGCACAATAATGTGACCTTTAAAAGGTAAAGGTCAACAGCATCATGGATGGCCTGTGAGGCAGCTGGAGGTATGCGCTGTCCCACAGGAGTGTCTTATGTGATGACAGGAGCAGAAACATAGGATGCTGCAGAGGAACTCCACCACTATGTTTATTGCAAGGTACAACCTTACGAATAGCCTCATCGTGGAACGACTTTAGGTGTCTCTTCATTGATACAGTACCATAGCATGAACCAGGCTTACCATGACTCAGCACCATGTAGCACTGAGTGCAGATCACCTTGCTCGCATCAGATTTTGCCTTTCCATCAACGGTGGTAAATAACCACCACACCCAAGACTCACGATGAGTGCTAGTAGTAGGGACTTCCACTACCTCATCCTCTTCATCCCTCTCCTCTGCATCCTCACGCCTGTTCCCGTCTGTAGGTCCTTGGGGACGTGGTGGAGGGGGTGGGCAGTGCTGATGCCGAGGCAGCAGCAGCAGAAGCAATTTGGGATGCCATATGGAAGGTTAATAAGCAGGAACCAGGAACCTACACCCTGCACAATTGTCCTTTTGTAAATCTTGGAAATCCAAAAGCAGAATGAGGATCAGCTCTGGGGTGTGGCCTTTTATAGGGGCCTTTTATAGGGGTGCAGATGTGCGCTTCGCGGACACTCGCACTGGTCGCAGGCACATCGAACACCAAGAAAGGGCTCAAAAAGTTCCAAAAAGTATGTAGATCGGCAGGGACATTGTCCGAGACATGTGCAATAGTGAACTTTTACTGTAAAATACCTTGGAAAAGCACTTTTTAAATGTTCGGGGCCTGGTCAGTGTCCGCAAATAAGGACACATGCTCAGCATGGGTGCGAAGTAGAGGCGTGTCCTATCAATGCCTCACCTCACCTCTCCCTCTCCCTCTCCATAAAACACTCGCGGAGTGGCAGAGTGTGGCAGTCTTGCAGTCTTGGCAGCCATGGTTGCCCTGACTGCAGACTCCCCGGTTCTCTCTGACTCCGACAACGAAAACAAAACTCTGCAATAGGTTGAAGGACACCTGCTTCAAAGTGCACGCCCGCGTCCACTTCTCATCAAACAGAAACTTAAAACCCATCCTCCCTCAAAGACAACATTAACTCACTGACATCGAGGAGAAAACAAATCCAGCGCCTACGAGCTAAAAATCAGCGGTGGACCTCGAAGACCATGACTCCCTGCGAACCCCATGGACATACAGCCGCAGGGAGCCGACGGAAACACCCGTAGTGGTGTCCCCCTCACCTCCTACATGACCATTGCGCATTAGCCCGTTGCCACTCGCAACCCCGCGCCATCCGTCTGGTTTCTCTGGAGGGAGGACCGAGGAGCGGGAACGGAGAGGGGCGAGTCTGGGCCGGCCAGAGGCAGAAGAGATGTCACAAGACCCTCTGACGGGAGAAGCTGGATCTCCTGAGGCTCCCCCTCCAGGCAAACAGGGAGCGAAGCAGGCCTTGGGGAACATAACCACGCCCCTAGCCTTTCCCCGTTCTGTTCTACCGCAAGCATCGGACTCTTTACAATAAAGCAGCTTAAATGAGGATTACTTTATGGAGGAAATGCCCATAACCATGACATACTCTAAGGCCTCTGGTTTGTGTAATCCTGATAACTGGATCCAAATCTCTGCTCAGGTCCATTCTGTTCAGACCGAAAAAAAAGACTCTCCGCTCCAGTTGGGGCCTCCCCTTTGCTGCAAACTGACCCAAACTTGCTACAAGCATCTCATCCAAGCCCAGAACAAATAGAAGTGCGTCCCGTTGAGGAGGTCCTCATCGGGCCCCTAGAGGAAGCTGGGTGTGCACAAAACCAACTTAACAAAAAGCGCCACTGGAGCCAGACAGCCTCACCTGAAAAAGGATCAAAACGTCAACCTAAACTGAAAGGGAAACCTAAATCAAGCAGGCAAAAAAAGTGACT
The DNA here is from genome assembly GCF_040938575.1 of Ambystoma mexicanum. NCBI lineage: Eukaryota > Metazoa > Chordata > Amphibia > Caudata > Ambystomatidae > Ambystoma > Ambystoma mexicanum. The sequence goes on from NC_090930.1 coordinate 908,441,973, forward strand.
ACTACCCTGACAACTACAACTTCTAGAAAACAAGGGGTGAAACAAACGAAAAAAAACATGGAAACCAGAATCCAAGAAACCATCTGCAGGGAGTCTGGTAACGGATTTCTTCAACGCGTTGCACCTCAAGCAGTGGGTGTGCAGGACAATCTTACTGACGCTGGAAGCAGTCATGATCTGACAACCCCCCCAAAAGTCGAGGAAAATACCCTAAAGAGCGCTTTCCAAAAATCATACTGCCGGCAAGACATATCAAGCCCTCCAATTGGGTGACATACAGCTACAAGAGCCAATGACAACCGCGAGTAGTCACCTCCCATTGCCTCCGTTCAGCGAGACCACTTTGACCCGGGTCACATGGCCCACGCCAATCTTAAAGACTCCAAATAAACGCCCCCCATTCCAAGGGGAGAAACAACAGCCCGAAACAATGTCATTCCGGCTTGGACGGCAAATTGACAAGAAAACGGCAACCGCGGTGCCCAAACCACTGGACCCACAGGAGGCGTGGGCAAATGATGTTCAACCATTTCCTCAAACTTCGCCTACACTACAAGAAATGGCCTTGGCAAATGACACCATATTCGCACAGATGCACTCGGAAAGTCCCGAAGGCTACACGCCAAACCACACTGAAAAACGACCTACAAGAAGCCATCTCCAAGCTGGAGATATTATCAAAAACTCCAATAGAAAGCAAAGTATGGACAAGGACCGACGGTGTCCGTAGATTTGTCAAATGGTCTTTCTGCTTGAAGGCTCCTCAGTGAAAGCCATTTAAAAACTCCAGTGGCAAAAAAAGACCTACAACAAACTGGAACCCCAACAGATTTGCCTCAGAAAAAAAAGTTGGACATACTATCTATTATGTCAGCAGTAACAATTGCCCTGGCACCGTTCACAAAGCTCTACGAATCAATAGTGAAAACCTTAAGGACCACACTACTATACAAGCGATGATGCATACAAAATTAATATTCTTAGAAGGCTGCATCACCGCATTAGACGATTTCCTAAAGAAGTCCAATACTAACAGTGACTCCCACCTGTACAACATACATCAATGAGTTGAAGTCCCAGAAACTGTCGGACCAGATTCCATCACACAGCCACCATTGCTAAATAGCAAGTCTCCCTCAACCAATGTACAAGAAATCGTGCCCACGCATGAAACCTTTAAGCCAGACACACAGGATGTCATCCATATTATCGACGATAACCCTCCCAGAACATTTCAACAAAACCCACCCACTGATGGCAAAGACCTTGCCTATCCTATTTTCACCGGCCTAAAAGAAACAAACCCTGACAATCAAGTCCAACCCACAAAAATCTTAGAGACGAGAGGCTCAGGAAAATGCATCACAAAAAAAGAAAAAAGTCAACACGACGCCTCAACCAAGCACAAGCTTTTTATTGCAGCTCGCTAAGCCCCACCGCAACCAAACTTTGCCAAAAACCACGGAAGAGTTCCTAGAGGACACAAATTTGATGAACTTCAGCCAGCATATAGACATCGATCTTCCAAGTCCAGCAACAAGGCCAAATCGGGATGCTCTTGCTGCTCACAAAGAAACTTCGACCATAGAACTCCTGCGGCAGAAGCATCCTCACAATAGCCCAGTCGATCCCTCATCGCCATTCTATACACTTGAGGACAAAAGAAACATCTCCCAACAGATGCCAAAAAGTAAGGAGCCAACTTACCACAGGTTACGAAAAGTATCCTTTTCATCCCGGCAAAACTCGCCATCCCGGATACGTCGGTCACCCGACCCACGCCCACACAACCTCAAAAACGGAAGGTTCATGAGTCACAGAGTCGATTCCAAAAGATAAGACACACCCAACCCCCAAAGCAAATCCAGTGCGGGGTAATGTGAAAGACCACCACATACACTACAAATCCGAAACTGAATATTACCACAAGTCTACAAAAGACCCGGAAAAACCAGTCTGGGCCTTAAAACTAGAACAATGCGCCGAAAACAGAGACGACAATCCTCAACCGCAGAGGAATTCTCGCCCTGTTTGAGTTCATACCAGCACTTCGCCGGATAAAGTCTGAAGACTTGGTGATCGTGGATCCATACCACTCACAGCGCAGAGCAAAAACCTATTTATACATCACGTCAGAGAGGCTGAAACACAAAATAATCGATGAGGCCGAAGAACTTCTAGCATTAGGCTGTATATTGACAGATCAACCGCCAACTCCGCCGCTGAGCCAGGAGGCTAACGACAGAAAAAAAAAAAACAGGGTAACAGGTCCGAAACGCACTCCAATGGGGCCACAGACATTCTAAACAGAAATGCTAAATTTTTCACAAACAGAAGCAACCCCAACCACAAACAAAGCACTGAAAGCAAAAACATTAAACATTTTACAATGAATCCTGACTCCAAAACTAATTCCGCAGTGCCTCTGAGGAGGAGCAATAGATAATCTTCCTCTAAATACAAAAGAGAAAATGACCCTTCCCAAACTCAGACAACTCGATCCTTCAGTGGGCAAAAAAAAAGATCGTCGGAACTGCAACAAGGAAAAGAAACTGCAGGGACTCTGGGCTTGGGTCCCCAGGGCCTTGACCCAAACGAAAAAAAAAAAATAGCAACCCACAGGTCGGCAATTTAGCGACTTCGACAACCCACTTGCCAACCAAAACCTGAAAGTACTACAACTCTGCTCATGGAATACGAGAGGCCACCTACATCTGACATAGCCCGGAGATGCAGACCTGGCCTCCTATGACCTAATCTGCCTCCAAGAAACGTGGCTAATGAATTCCCCAGTCCTGGACGGATACGACAATCCTGGCACCGGCAAAAAAAGGATCCCTTGGACGTCCCATTTCCGGCCTTTTGATAGCTTGTCGCCAAGGAAAAGGTCTGAAGATCAAAACAACATTGCTGTTGAACGTATCAATTTTGTCAGTGTTCCTCGATTGGGAAGATACGTTGAAAAACCTGTCAAAATTGCAATTATCAATACATACTGGAATCCTGTGGCCATAGAGCAACACCTTGTCCATGATGGAAAAAAACGATCGATGACGTCCAGTCCATCCATCAGGTGTCTCTTATCGTAATATGCGGGGGATCTGAATGCTTCATGCCATCTCAACAACAAACAAAATGGAAGAATCAAGAAAACCTCAGCGGCCACGAAAAGAGGACATCAATGGTCAAAATTAATGACCTCAAGAAAAATGCTAAATCTCCATAACATCTTCACAAAAAAAAGACCACCCTCCCACATGGGATCAGGGTTCATCACAAGCAACAATAGACTATATCTTCGTATCCCACCCTTTCTTGGAAGATAGTGGCCTTTGCTGTCCGTAAAACAAAAGAAAGTGACCACAATCAACTAACAACTTCGTGGCAAAACGGTCTCACTCAAGAGTCTCAGAGTTGAACCAAACAACCAGGGAAACTGCCTGAAACTCACGGCTGACTCAATTAAAAGTCCGATCGAAAGGTATTCCCCAAGGGGAGCGCAAGACCCAAGGCAAACCCAGACTACGTCCAACTACTAGTTCCCTTTATCGTGAAAAACAAGTCGAAGCCAAACTCCACCAGCTCACACATGCACACATCTGACGCACAACTAGTAGAAAAACGACGTGAACTGCGTAGAATCAAAAGAAATCTGGGGAAAATACCTTCAAATCAAGAAAAACTGCAAATCTATCGGAACGGGGCCGAGCACCATCGACTCCAATTCTACCAACGTAACTCAGAAAACATGCTAAAAGCAATTTGTGGCAATAAAGCAAGATAATTTTGGTCTCTACTGAAAACCCCAACGCCCTCGATGAAAAACTCAATTTTAAACAACATGGGTGAGCAAAAATGGATTGATCACTTTACCACCCTCTTCAAACCGCCTTTACATCAGGAAATCGACCAAAGGGTCGCCACCCTCAAAGACTGGCTTCTTCTCAATGACCTGGAAGAAATCACTGAACAGCTGAAAAAGCTCAAAAACTCCCAGGCGGCCGGTCCGGATGGGATCAACAACAGACCTCAAAAGTAACCCCACAGAATGGGCAATCCTCCTAAAGAAAATCTTTGAGAGATGTGCAATCCACAAATCCATTCCAGTTTCGTTGACAAAAGCAACAATCGTCCCGATATACAAGAAAGGAGACATTAGCGACCCCTCAAACTTTCGACCAATCGCTCTCCTGGATTGCATCGGGAAAGTTTTTGGGGCTCTAGTACTGAAAGGATTCCAGGACTGGACAAAATCGGCCCCGTGTAATGACATCTTTCAATCGGGGTTAAAAAAAAAAAACGCCGGCACCACAGCTAACATCTTAACAACTAGCATCTTGAAAAATAAGGTCATGGAAGGCAAGCCCAGAATTTTCGTCGCCTTCATAGACTTATCTCAAGCTTTCGACCTCGTGGACAGGGCCCGTCTTTGGAAGAAACTAGAGAAGTGGAGCTTCCCGAATGATATCCTCCTGCCTATAAAAGCCTTACAGACCGATACAACACTCAGGGTGCGGCTATCACAGCAAGGAAATCTTCCTGCAGAAATACCGACCAGACGAGGGGTGAAACAAGGATGCCCGTTAGACCCTGCCTTGTTCCTTGCATACATAGGCGATTTTGGCGAATCAGAGACCTTACCAGAACCTTTCCACCAAATTTGGCAAATGTAAAAATAAGTAGACTCCTCTACGCGGACTATCTTATCCTATTTGATCAGACTCAGATCGGATTACAGAGACAATTAAACAACCTGTTGCTATACACTCATAACCTGAAAATCAACACAGAAAAAACAAAAATAATGATATGGGAGAATGCACCAAAAAGAACTGAAAAACCTAAATGGTTCCTTCAAGAATCTGAGATCGAGAGAATAAAAGAGTTCAAGTACCTCAGAGTAACAATAGACAGCTCGAAACATGAAAACTCCATGCAAGACTCCTTAAAACGCAAAACAGAAAAGCTGGCGGCGCAAGGAAAGGCAATAGATATGACATTTGGAAAATTCTCATCTATCCTAGTCCTGGAATTCTATAAGAAGAAAGTGGTGCCTACAATTACATATGGTGCAGAGGCCATGCCTCTGATACCTAAATCTGTCTGCCCACAGCTGGAAGGTCATTTTTGGAAGACAGCACTATCTCTGCCAAAATCTACATCAATGCCGGCAATGAGGCGTGAACTGAGTCTCCTATCCTTTTTGGGCACAGTTAACATCAAATCCCTTCTTTTATACCGAAAATGCATCATACAAGACAGTCAAGAAATCTACAACCTGATGAGCAAATAAATACAGTCCAAAAAGGTAAAAATGTTAAACATCATGGAAGAAGAAAAATTAGGCCATCTTGCTTAAAGTCGCCTGCTCTGAAGAAGATCTAATTTTAAACCCAGTCAGAGTGACCAAGAAATTGAAACATCTAGACTGGTCGATAACACAGGAGACAGCAGCCGCAAACAAATTGCTCTCCCATCTACCTCAAACTATTTGCAAACTAAAAGAACCAATGAGGTATTTGAAAATTTTCATAGTAGATCGGCACAAAATTTCCTGCTTAGGGCACGATTAAATCTTCTGGAAACAAACGAAATACGGAAGATCAGAGGAATTTCAACTACGTGCGTGTGCTGTCTATGCGGTTCAGAAAACGAATCGATCCGCCACCTGCTCCTGTCGTGCCCAAGAAACCATCAAATAAGATCTGCCCACCTCGAACACTTCCTTGTTGAAGATAGATGGTGGGATGAGGACAAATGGTGGCTGAGATTAATTGACGGCGATACTAGCTTTCATCAAAATTCTACAACAGACACTGAAAACGATACCGTGACTTGGGTCACTCTTAAGCACCGTTCTACACAAAAAGAAATGTATAAAGTTCCAATTTGGAGCAAATACAAAATAAAAAATAAAAATTTCAAAAACAATATCTATATTCAGTGAAAAATACGTTGTTATTAAATTGCGCTACTAAAAACCTATTAAATTCAGTGAAAAACCCTTGAGATTCGCCAGTTATGGTAAGCTTAGCAACCATAACTCGCACCACCACCGTGCACTACTAAGACTAACACCCAGGACAACAAAGATGACATCACAAATGTCATTGATGACATCACTGAGGACATCACATGTGCATTTACTTTTCATGAAAAGTCTGTACAAAGGATTCTTATAGTAATGTTGATAAAAAAAAGTGTGAAGGATTATTGGAATAAGTATCATGAGGTACATAGTGCATTAAGTAATGCATTGATACGAATACCATTCGATTATCAGGTTCTTTCCAGTATACTAAGCTAGCTACTCATGTAGAAACATAGGCATTGAGTGCAACATACATGAAGGATGTGCAATATTATTAATCTTACCATGTTGAATAGTAAAATGATAAATTATTTTATTACAGTTTTGTCTACTGTGCAACAATAACTAGCTAATAAACCCCACTTACTACATAATTGCATTATTCGAAACAAAACACAAATAACACCAGATACAAATATGAGCATATACAGGGAAAATGAAGTAAACAATATTACCAGCCAATCTTCATACCCCAACTGATTAACTGTATACACAGAAATGATCGCTCTGCTTCAAAGTTACTACTTCGCTATGTATAACTATCATATTATGTGACTGGACCCTAAGGAGAGTAGTGTGCAATGTATTCAAATATGAGCATATCCGGGAAAGCAAAGTAATAAAAAAAGGCAGAACTATAAGAAAGTGTTCATAACCTTACTGATTATCTTTATGCACAAAGCATTGCTATTTTCCAAATCTGTGTCTTCCCCTATGTATATGTTTCATATGCAGTGAGTGAACCCCAAGTGAATTACTGTAAGAACATATTTGAAGTATAAATCCACAAATATAGTACTTGAATATGAATTATGAGTATATGAATTTTTAGTTCCTGACTGTTACTGGCCTAGATATGTCAGTAAAGAAGAAAAGAGGGAGCCAGACATGTGATGTCATCAGTGAGGTCATCAATGACATTTGTGATGTCATCTTTGATGTCCTGGGTGTTAGTCTTAGTAGTGCACGGTGGTGGTGCGAGTTATGGTTGCTTAGCTTACCGTAACTGGCGAATTTCAAGGGTTTTTCGGTTTTACGTGGAACCAGAACATCCCTTTAACAAAGTTTCTTTCACTGAAAAAAAAAAAATATATATTTGGGATGCTTTTAATGAATTGTATGGATCATGTCATAAAACCAACTTTTTTTTCTTCTTTGCTCCCTTCCCCTTGTATAGGTTTAAACAGAAATGAGTATTCAGAAAATAGGGTATGTGAACACCCGCAAATAGAAAACATTCACTGAGAAACCACACAGCCTTCTTATTATGAGATGGCCACTGAAGTGCAGCAATAAAGACTGCAATTACTCGGTACGTCATTCTTCCTTTTAGTGTACACATAAGAGAAAAAACAAAATGGAGCAGACAGGCCGACTGAGCTTCAAGCACATTGTACATGGAAAGCAGAACACGATTGTCAAAGTAGGGACAATCAAGAGTTACACATTTTATAAAATGTTGTGTTTGTTAATAGATGCCGGTTTTAATTAGCGGATGGAAGTGAAATTTTAATTCGGAATATTTGTGCCCCCATCTAGAAAATATCAATAAAGGATGGTAACAAACCACAGGGAATGACATAGGTCTTCAAATGTTGCATTCAGTTGAAATGATGAATAATGAAACATGAAGATTACTGAATGGCTTCATCCAGGACTAGAAATGATATAGGTTTGTATAAGAAATGGGGCATGGTGATAAACTCTACTAGAACACATTACCATTACCGATTATCCTTTGATTTTATCAATGCAAGAAATCATAACAAAGACGGAGGAGAATACAGTATAGAACTGGAATTGGTAAATGCATTTTACTTACTGGAGTGAGAATTTTAATGCATATTAAGTGTGTCAAATGTATTAAATGGTAATATACTGTAATCAAAAAAGGTATATACACTGGACTATGCCCATCTTCTCATTATATACATTTTACCCAAACACATACGGGTAATGACATTGTAGTGGCTCGCCTCTCCTCTTACCTGTGGCAGTCCAGTCTGCCTTGCGGCTGGTGGCCATACCCGCAGTGGAGCAGTTGGCAGCTGCTTCTTCAGTGCCACAACTCACACCAAGCACTGGTGATGGTGGCTTTCATGTTGGCTGGTTCTCCTACATGCGCTCTGCATTGTGATTGTTCCAATGCCCAGGGCAACGTCGACAAGGTGCTGCTCAGATTCCATATCAATGATGCCCAGCATAAAAACCTAGATGCTGAGCAGGACAGTGCATCTCAAGACTATTGAGGCAACACCGACCTGAAAATCCTGCCTTATGTCTGCCTTGTGCACAGGCCTTCTTGGTTCCTTACTCTGCATCCCTGCATCTTCAAACAATTGTTTGCCTTGCACCATTGATTCCTCAAAAGAGCCAAAGGTCGAAGTGGCTGATAGAGGGCAGACCCCCTATCAAATGGCACATTTGGAAGGGAGGAAAGCAGGGAGTCTGTCAAGTCTGGACTTACTATGACCTTGTTCTACAGCGAGAAGTGAGTGGATGGAACCGTGAATAGTCAAGCGGTGAAGAGGCATAGGAGTCAAAAGCGAGAAGATGATGGCTGCATAGTCGGGGTTGGCATGGAGAGAAGGATGGAAGAACTGAAAATTGCATCTAGAGTGTTTGCGTCATGGGATTGTGTGTGGCATTGAACCATATGTTGAGATCTCTTAGCATGGGTGGGTGACCAGGATTGCCACTAGGGAGTCGCTTAGAACATTAGCGATGCATCTGTCATAGCCAGGAGGTCGGTAAATGAGTAAGAAACTGTGGGTATGAGAGGTGTTGATGAGAAATTTCACTAGGAGGGATTTGCAGTCTGAGTTACCGGCTTGTTCCTTGGAGTTTCAGATGGAGAGGTTTGATTTGTGGAGGATAGCGAACCCGCTTGCTCTGCTAGTTCTGTTGTTGGCAAGGAGTGTGTAGCCTGGTAGCATGCTTCATGTGTGATGGGTCGGAAGTCATTAGAGAACCAGGTTTCTGTGATGAAAACAATGTCTGGGCTTTCCAAGGAAATAAAATGTTGTACATGTTATGTTGGTTTTTGGTGACAGATCTGCCGTTAAGAAGGAAGCATGATAGGAGGGTGGAAGGTCGGGGGTTGTTGGCTTCCGGAGAGGTGAGCGGCAGAGGGCAGTAAGGGTTGTGAGGGAGGTCAGGGGAGGGAATCCCCTGGTGGAGGCTGTTAGGGGAAGGGTCTCCGTTATTAAGGTGGGTGGGAGAGGCTCACATTCTTTGAGGGTGTGAAAGGAGAAGAGAGAAAAAAAATAGGACGTGCTAGGTAGATGGGTTGGCAGTATTTCTGGTGCGCCAAAGTGCCCCTCTGATCTGGGAGTTGGTTGCCATGAGGGGTAGTCTGTTGCATCTGCTCTGGTGGCTAGATTGGTTAGTGGGGGCTAGGGGAGGACTGTCACACCATCAGCACACTCAAGGAAGATAGATGGAAAAAGAGGCAGAGTTTGAAGGCACCGATGGAATCAAGGCGGTGGCTACAGTGAGATTCAATGCAATGACTACACTCAGAATTCAACTAGGATTGACAGTGGCAAACTACACAGTGCTGCCAACATGGGAGCAGTGTAAGGATTAGACAGTGACTAAACTCAGAATGCAGCTAGGTTCAATGCAGTTGAGAAGCAACTAGGTTCAGCACAGTGTCGGAATGCAAGCACAGCTAGAAATAAAGCAGTGGAAACCCCCAAAAAGAGATACATTCAGTGCAGGGGCTGCACTCGGAGAGCAACTAGAATTAACACAGAGACAAATTAAAAGCACAGCTAAACACAGGCTATACTGAGAAAACAGCTATATTTAACACAGTAGCAAAATACTACACAAGGTCTATACCCAAAATGCAGCTGAACTTAACGCAGTGGCAGAAATGCAGTTAATTTAACATATAGGCTATAGTGAATGGGAGGTAGATTGACAGTGTTCAATTCAAATTGGTGCCGAGTTCTACAACAGTGGCTATAATCAAAAAGCAGCTGAATTTAACACAGTAGTTGATCTCAGAACCAGCTTGTTTAAATTGGAGAATTCAAGGTGCGGCTAAAATCAACACAGTGGCAATATTCAAAAGCAGCTGAATTCAACCTAGTGGCTATACTAAAAAAATCTCTGCTAAAATTAACAGTGGCTAGAGTTAAAATGCAGCCAAGTTCAACATAGTGGCTATACTCAAAATGCAGCCAAATTCAACACAGTGGCTATACTCAAATGTGCAACTAAATTCAACACAAAGGCTATACTCAAAATGTGGCTGAATCTAACAGTGGCTATACTGAAGATGCAACTAAGTGCAACACAGTGGCTATTCACAAAATTCAGCTATATTTAACAAAGAGGTTCTACTTAAAAATTCAGCTACATGTAACGAAGTGTCTATACTCTAAATGCAGATAAGTTCAACACAGTCGCTGTATCTACACATGCAAATAAATTCAACACAGTGGTAAAAATCAGAATTGCAGCTAAAGTTACGACCACTGTAAGAATATAGTTCATGTAGATACAGGACAGTGTCAAGAGTCACAAATACTGCACTGGTTATGTAACCAAGTAGTCATCTCTTACCTGGATGTTGCTGCAGACAGCTTTAGAGGCCTGGCCGGGTAATAGGTAATGGAGGGTGTGTTGGGTCAGAAGGGGACAGATGCAGAACTTCTATATTGAACTGATTTTTTTTTAAAGAAATGGAAAAACGCCCGACTTTTCGTGAGCTATGGGTTTTCCTACCTAACAAAACTAATAGAGTGCTCATCAGCGAGTCCAAAAGAAAAGTCTGTCTACTGTCCAAAAGCTTATCTCATCTGCGCCTACCACTAACAAAACTACTAAGGCACAGGATGACTCCCGCCTCACGTAGGCTGCTTTCTCAACAGATTGTACAATTTTTAGATCACTCTTTGTTATCACTTTTATCACGTCGTCAAGTTCAATAAGTGGGCTCTTCACTTTTCCTTCTCTTGACTTGAGGTATTATACAGACTTGGAAGTCCCTCTTGTTTCAGTGTCCACTTTTTATCTTGATTCCCACAATCAATATTCTTACAGTTATAAATCTCACTCTTCTTGTGTCTCACGTGGGCAAGGATGAGTCATCCTATGATGATTCTCAATCTTATTATGAACTTGTGCCTCAATGTGATGAATAGGAGTGACCCAGGATTGATGCTCACTCTTCTTATGACCTTGTACCTCACTGAGAGGAGTAGGAGTGAACCAGTGTGGAGTTATGCCCACTGAGAAGAGTACAACCAACCCAGTGAGGGTTCTCAAGATTGTCATCTTGTGTCTCACTGGGATGAATACAAGCAACCCAGTGACGATTCCCACTCTTTTTATGAGTGGGTATCTCACACCTTCTCTGACTATTGTATTGGGACATGTTAGGGATACGGCTCGGGTGTTAGTCCGTTTTTCTCTCACAGCGAGCTATCCATGAAAAAGTGCTTGTGTTGCGAAGGGGTGAGGGGAGTTTGGTTCCTAAGTATCCTAACCATCACACACACCTGACTTCCATTACATTTCCCCACATGGATAAAAGGTAGAGCACAAGAGCACACTCTGAGCAAGGCAAAGCACACATGAAAGCAGCAGTTCCAAGATGGCAGTTTTACACGAGACGAAAGACAGCAAAACAGAAGGGGATCACAAGGCAGTAAGTGCTGTTGACCAATTCGAAGAGGAAGCATTACTACCATGAAACCTCCAGAATAGAAAGCGCAAGAAACCAGGCAACCAGGCTGAAGAATTCTGCATTGTGTGTGGGACGTACTGCTGCCGCTGTGCTGTCCTTGGCTCTGACAACAAAGCAGTGCCAGTGAAATCAACAAGGCCGATCTGTTGGGGATGCGGATACCAGACCAGGCTGTGATGGAGCCAAGGTTGCAAGCAACATTGTATGGTGAATGCTGAAGCGAACAGTGTATGAAACCCATGTGATAACCAATGCAACTAAAATTGAACAACAGATGAGTGATTGAACATTGAAACTGAGATACAACACCTTTGACAGAGTGGCCCAGCACCATGTGCGTACTCATTCAAAGGTCTCTGTAAGGTATCCAACTGAGGTAGCAAAAGAGTGGCAAAGGATTGTGAATCAAAGTGGTCTTGCAACGGTTCAAGCAAAATCATGTGCACAATCGAAAGCTTACGATGTTGATACAGTAAAGAAAGTTGATGACAAAGTAGATAAAGTTAGTCTGAGCCCGAACGAGTGAGATCAGCTGAAAGCTTTGGGTTAAAGCAAGTTTGTGCTAAAGTGAATTAAAATTGTTCCATTCCTGGCGGAGGGAGACTGATTGAACATGGTGCCAAAATGGATCTGAGTCCAGTAGAGGGGGATCCGGGGTTGACTGTGAATCGCCAGAGAAATTGGATACATGGAAACCCTACGAACATTGTGTTAAAGGAGATCTGGGCCCGGCTCAGGGGGATCCGAGGTGAATAGTGAATCACCTGAGAAATTGAGTATGTGTGGAATCCAGAGATGAAAAGAACGTATTGTTTGTCACATCAGGCCCTCTGAAAGAAGAGACATTGAAAGGCAAAGAGACTTGGCCACGAAAGGCCCTGATGCTAATGAATGAACTGTATTCTCGTGCTAGATAAGCCAGAGACTGTGCTAAGATCGAGTGTACCACCATGTCCGGTTCTGAAAATGTGGGGAAGGGGCCTGAACATCCTGGAATTATCATTTCTTGAACACTCCTTTCTTTTACATAACATTGTTTCCCCACATGATTTGTAATTAGACATAAGGTTACTCAATAGGTTTTTTAGTATAGGCCTTTTATTTTGACAAGGCAACACTAGGACTGCATTATTATTTGATGGCAGTAGCTTGCTCCCATCTTTGTATTTAGGATTAGATGGGCATTTTTCAAACCCTTTTTAAAGTTCAATAAATGCCCTTGGACTGTGGTAACTTGTCTGTTTAATCATGCACCTACTAGTTCGTAAAAGTCTTCCACAGCTCCAGAAAACACCATCATTGGAAAATGTTCATTACCATGAGTTTTCCCATTGTCCCACATACTAGAAGAGAATTCCACCCAATCTCCTGCTTACCATTATACACACTGCCCTTTCTTACACAATCTGCCCTCATCCACTATATCCCCTATATAACAGCCCCATCAAATGTTCTCAATCTGTATCCCTTGCATAGTCCCGCTTATCCTGACTCCCACTTTTTGCCCCATTTTTCTTTGTTCCGCCACAATTCTAGTGTGGTTACTTTGGGTGAGGGCACAATAGCATATTTTACGTGACAAGTTTCCATTGACAAGTTTCTACACAGTGGTGTTTGGCACAGTATAAAAGTAATATAACAACATATAACATACAATATCATATCACATTAGAGCAACCAATATACATCTTGGCTGTTTCTACATACAGCCCGTCTAAACGGTCTCTCACACAGGTCCCATTTTCCATCTCACACAATCTATATAGTGGATGTATTAACAAACCAACAGCTGGACAATGTTCCTCTCATAGATGATAATTTATCTTATTTATAACTTCACAGAGCATAATTCCCAACTAAACCAACAAAAGATGAAAGTCTACTGTCAGCAAACTTTCTGGAGAGAACGGCAATAGAGAGTGCTCATGTAGAAGACTTTCCACTATCACAATGGATCAGATAGCCACCACTGAGGAGTTGGCACTCCTCTTGTGACTGTCTACATCTACCTTTGGTCTTTGGACTTTAGTACCTCAAACATATGAGCAGGCAAAGTTTGGGCTCTTCCTTTATCTCCATCCCTCTACACTCATATGTATTGTCGGTGTCCATTAGCAACCCGAGCCTCCCCATTAGACAAATTAGAAAGTCTAGTCTATCATCATGGATAGACCTCTCCCTCCACCTTGCAAATCCTATGCCCATAAGCATACAGAGAATTGTTGGTAGCACAGCATTGCAGTGTCTTTGTAGAACCATCAACACCACACAGATAATTTTCTTGATTAATAATTTACACCACACCAGTGCAAAGTTCTCCTTACACTGTACCCCCTGTGATGAATTGTTGGATTTAGTCACTTCTCCCCAGTGGGGAGCCTTTCCTTGTGAGGCTAGGGAGGTGAGCCCACTAGGCAATAATCCCCTTAGGGCTGGCAAAGTGGGACTTCACAGGGAGAAACTCCCCCTGTGGGACAAATACTTCAGTTAGACTGAGGAACTCCCTAAAACATTTTCCTTTGACACTACAGGGCATCATCAACCCACACCACTGGGTGTTATTGTAATACAAGATTCAAGATTTCCCTTGAAGAACAAAATATTGTAAACACCATGAAGAAGAGGAATGATGAAAGAGTAATAATGATTACAACCTGGTCTGGAACCAATAGTACTGTGATGAAGAAAATTGATTGAAGAATGAAGAGTATTCAACAAACAGAGGATGAACTATGATCCTCCGCTGGGGAGGACCCAGCAACCTGTAATAAAAAGGGAGGAAGGACTTCTATCGGAGAGAGTGTCAGGATGCATCTACGGGTATAACTGTTGGCAGAGGGAAATCACCCTTTCCAACATGGAACAGCAGTTCCACTGTGACCTTCTCAAGATGGCCTGCATTAAGGAGCATAAGGGGGAAATGTGGCGTGACTTGCCAGGGGCGTTGCAGTGTCACAGCAGATGCAAGATACATCAGAAACAGTAAGATATTGTATCGCAACTCTTCTGCCCCCCCCTTGCATGATTCCCTGTTTCCTTCCTGCACACCTCACTCCTCCTTGCCTTCAGCTTTGCATCTACTGTTTCTCCTGTTTCACCTGCTAATGTTCACTGTTTTGCTCCTGCTTCATATCTTCGTGGTGCTGCTGGATCCTCTTTGCTGTTGCTCTACTTGCCCAGTGCCTTCTTCATTCTCCTGGAAATTCCAGTCCCGTTTGTCTACAGCTTCAACCTGCATCATATTCCAGTCCTGCTCAGCTTCTCAATATTGCTCTGCTTCATTGTTGGATCACTTTACTCATCAGGTTGTTTTCCATATTTTGGGTTTTTCCACTGGACCTGGATCATTCCCTAGGTCCAGCCTTTCCCTCCCTCTGTTCATCCAGGGGTCGTGTTGGCTGCCCGAAGGGGCAGGCCCTTTCTCTTCCCTGAATAGACCCGAGGTTACCTCAGGGAAGGCGAGCATCTGACAGAGAGGAAAAAAGGACCTTCAAGCCAGTCAAGTCGTGACTGGAGAAGGAGAGTGAAAGATCCTTCATAGGGAGGAAGCCAGAAGGTGTTTTTCAGCAAGAGGTCAATAAGTCACAGGCTGAGGAGCAAGAGGAAGAGAACCCCAATGGGAAACAGGCGAGAACGGTGGTGTGACCCTGAAGGGGTGAACTGATCAGTCCGATAAACCGCAGAGACCGTTGGAGCCTGGATGTCGCGGAGCCACAAAGAAGAATCCAAAGCAGACGGAAGGAGAAACCAAGCTAGCCTGGCAACGCATGAAGTCCCGCTCCAGCAAACAGGCCCAGTGAAACCAACCCTGGAAAAGCAAGGTAACGGGGACGGAAGGAGACCCGGGAGGGAATATGACAATAACGCATAGTGTCAGCCTACTCATTCGTGAGTGGTCCGAAGTTAAGAAGTGGGAAAAACAAAATATCTGGGTCTCAGCATTCTCATCCCAGTAAGTGGCCCAAAGTTAAAGAGTCATACACACTCCGAGACTCTGCCTACTCATCACTGTGAGTGATCAGAAGAGAAAAAAACATTGTGAAAACCATCCTACTCATTTCAGTAAGATAAGAACTGGACAAGAGACTTACTATTGGGTCTAAAATAAGAATAGCGAGGAGAAAAACGGTGAATCAAAAGAGAAAGAATTTTATATCAACTGTCTTATGCACAGAGAGTTGAAGAACTGTAACAGCGAGAAAAAGTACCACACAAAGAGGGAATCAGTCTCCCTAGTGGAAGCAGGTAGAGAAAGACTTTGAGACACAGATTTCTTTTTCCAGGACTTCCAAAGCCGACCAAGCTGAGGAGGAAAGGCCTGACAAAAGGAACACGCAAGGAAAACCAGAATTGGGAAGTGTCCCCTACAAGAACTAAACGAATTACTTCACAAGATAACCAAGCATTCTCTTAAGATTGCATAATAAAGCTGAAGAAGCTTCTTCAGTTTCCATTAGTGGTAGGATAGAGTAGCTTAGAGTTGGACGGAGGACAGACTGTTGTCTTTTGAAATTAACAACAGACAACAAGAGTTTGGTTAGGTATGGAAACCCATAGATTAGTGATAGCAAGGCATTTTTACTTTATTATTTGAATAAAGAATCGTGAAATGACAAAAAACTGGTATCTCTCTTCCTTCTAAACACACACACACCTCCTGATGTAAACACCCCATTACCCCCTACCCTCTCCTCTTCATCCCCGCTATACTTCCTCCCAGTTGCAAATATTAACTGACTGACTGAGATTACTCTTGGAGCCCTGCTCTTCTAGCTCAGGAAAACCTTGAAACTTGTTTGACAGGATGATGTCACTATGTATCTCTACACAGATATGTTCACTATTATTAGAAACGATCCTGAACATAGGAGGTAAAATGTAATCTGATGGAAAGAGCTTGGCACTGCATCAACCCTTCACCACATTACCTTCTTACATCAGATACCTGGGTTTGTTAGAAATTACTGAATACAATTTCACCTAAGGAGAAGTGACTGAATTTATTTGACGGAAAATGGTAGGTAATGTGGTATATGTATAGTGCATAATAGGTGGTGTGTGGGGCAAGGGTATAAGTTAGGGTAGGGAGGGGTAATGGGAGGATGAACATTATGAAAGAATAAAGTAGAAGTCATTTTCGTTTTTCGGTTACATAGATTCGGTCCCTTCTCCATTAGGTAAAATATTTTAGAAAACAAATCATGTGTATCCCACATACCCTACAGTGGAAATAGATTATTTGAGCAACCTCTCTGGGAGTAGATCACAGAGTTCCTTGCATTTTACCATTATATCAACTGTGTCAGGGACAGATACCTGCCCCATCAGGTGGGGGCAATAACCTTTCTCATCGTGTGGTGGTGGACCACAGAAGGGGGGAGCTCTAAAAGGGACAACGGCAGAGCCAGCCCTTCCTCAGAGGCAGGGTGTGGAAGTTAGGGGAGGGCCCCAGTTCCTACGCCTACCCCTTTTGCGTCGTTACAAACATTACCACCGACTATCCCCCCATGACTGTACAGTGCCATTCTGGACTGTCTTTTTCTGTCTCCTAGAAACTAAGGTCATCAGCTTTGACAGCAAGTCACAGAAAACTGAAAAAATAGAAAAACCACAAAAAACAACTAAAAAACATTCTGAGCAAAATAGCCTGAGGCCACAGAATATCAGCCTGATCTTAACCAGCTAATAGGCAGACATAAGGACCAACACAGAGATAGCAGGACACACCAACACCATGCTGGTGCAAGACGGGACATGGAGCACATGTGATGTCCTTCCTGGATGCTGGTTTCTTGGAGCGTCAGGATGCCACTACTGTTTGCTTGTGCCAGTCCGCCAACACCTTCTCTGCCTCTTGAATTATTATCGAAATGAAGAGGAAGTGCACAATGATGCGGGATAGCTTGAATTGCCCACCTGCCTTAGAGTAGTGATGTTTCTTGGAATTGGTTCACCCCCCTCACTCCCTTGGATTCTGGTGCATCTGCAAGAAGTATGGATGCTCTAAGGTGTTTGCGTACATGCGCCCACCCCTCATGAGCCACTCCACCTCCCACCTGCCCTCTTTCCTCTTGTGTACCTGTCTCTTCGTCGACAGCTAGGGTAGATATCAAGGCTCCCAGTCTTGTCCAGCAAGGACTACAAGGTTTCCAAGGACAGCCAAGCTATTCTTCAGTCCACAGCTTGTTGCAAGGCTTCAGCAGATGAAGGCACCCCATAACTCAGGCGCAATAATGCTTTGTTGCCAGGATCATTTGACCCAGGTCCAAATATCAATGTTTTCAGTTTTCCTGGTCTTCGGCTCACATTAATGAATGGTGTCTTTTACTTCCATAGGCGCAGAAATCAGCAAGCTCCTCGTGTACCAAAGGGAAGTTATATTACAGTGCAGGTGTGTTCCTGTAGTTCCTCAGTCTCTGTTCACTCACTAACCTGTTTTTTTTTTTTTTTTTTATTTGATTTATATTTCAGGTGAACCTGTAATTTTATCAAAGAAAGTCTTGAGAATTTGTTTTTGAAATAGTTTTTCTTTTCAGGTTCTTCTAAAAAAGGTGTCTAGGTTCTTTCTAAAAAGGCTTTCCACAGATCAAACACTAGGTGGATATTGAGGTCGTCGAGCAATTTGGCCAATTAGCTCGCTGCAAGAAAGTTGCCTGATTTAACGGATGGTCTCGTTGATCTGTGTGAAAGCCAGTTCAACAAGGGTCGCCATGGCCACCGTCCACCTTGTGGATTCTCCAGAGATTAATCTTTTCCACATATCGTCTTCCTGGGCCAACAGGGGGTTCATAATCAGTGGTAGCAGATAAATGATTATGTTTTGTTTGGTGCAGGGACACGTTAGCACCAGGTGCCTGAGAGTTTCCACGCTCTCCGTGTGTTTACATAGTCGGCAGGTTTGGTTTTCCGCCTTGCCTCGAATTGCGAGTATTTCTTTTGTCTGCAGTATGTTGAGTCTCGCTTTCATGAACAGCAATCTTTTTTTCTTTTCTGGAAATTTGCTGACATACTTGATTGGCACTTTCAGTTTGTTGAACGTGGGCGGCAGGTGTTGTAACAGTTTGTTGTCAGCTGCTGCCTGCAACGTCATGATCCAGTCCCTTTCTTCAAGTTTGCGTTTGATTTTATCCGGATTTTCTTTTAGATCTGTTTCTGTACATGATATATCCGATAGACTTTCTTCTCTGATTTTGGCCTAGTTTTTGAAGGCGGTGCAGTTATCGAACTCCAGTTCTTCTTTGATCGAAGCGTGTAATGGCAGGTAGTCGGCTAAGATGATTTTTCTGAATAGTCTCATTGCACTGAACTCAGCTATCGATGCCAATGATAGCAGTCCCAGCTCTCTTCTGATAGCCACAATTGCCGTTGATTTAGGTAGCCCTAAAGCGGCTTTCCAGATCATACCTTCTATTTTGTTCCATAAGGTCTGTGGCATGCTAAGTGAGGCCTCTGTTCCAAAGATTAGCGTCGGCACAACTTTCGATTTGTAAAAATTAATTGCTGGGCTTAGCGAAAATTTTCCAAATTTCCTATCCAATGTTCTCATTTGCGCTACCAGTCTCTTCGCTTTGTCCCAGATTGCTGCTTGCATTGCCTGATCAGTTTTTGAGTTGTCTAGGTCGAACCCTAGATATCTGATCTCTTTGACTTTTTCAATTTTGATGTCATCTAAGTGCCATGACTCTGCTCTTGTTGGTTATTTCGATTTTTTCTCAACTGTCATGATTTTTGTTTTATTTTTGTTAATCTCTAGATGATTTGTCGCAATGTATTCTGTGAGATTTGTTAGTTTCCTTTGCAGTCCCACCTTAGTCTGGTCGATCAGAATTACGTCATCAGCATATAGTAGGCGGGGGATGGTGGTTTTCCCTATTTTAGGCGGAAATGTTCTGATGTTTTCTTCAGCATATTGCAGGTAACCAAGAAAGGCGATAAAGGGCGCTGGCGCAAACGGGCAGCCCCGTTTTACACCTCTTTTTACCTGGATTTCGTCCGATAAGGTGCCCTTTTGATTTAGCTTCACTCTTACAGTTGTGTGCGAGTGTAGTGCGATTAGAGGGTCGAGCAATGATTTGGGACAATCCCAGGCTTCCAATTTTTTCCATAACAGGTTTCTATCTATTTTGTCAAAAGCTTTTGACAGATCAACAAACGCCAGATAGATCTTGGGTGCTCCTTCTTTTACTTTGGCTTTTAAAATGTTAATTATCAAGGTGTTAATAGCTGTTGATCCATTTGAAGCCGGTTTGCAGAGTGTCTTTACACTTTGCTGATTTTTCCCAAATCTTCCACTGGTCTAGAATGATCAAAGAGAAGATCTTTCCCATAATGTCTAGTAATGCGATTGGTCTATAGTTTACTGGGTCTTCCCGACAACCCTTCTTATGAATCGGGACGATAACTGCTTTTAGCCAGGACTCTGGGATTGGTTGCGTTCTTTCGCATTCCTCGAAGATTCTTCCAATCAGTTCTGCCCATTCTTTTGGAAATTGCTTGAGGGTGGTATTTGTTAATCCATCTGGACCTGGAGCTCTAGATGATTTCAATTTTCTGATTTTTAATTTTTGAGGTGGATACCCAGGTCATGATTGCAGTTGTTTTAGTCTGTTCTACTGATTCCTTGGGTTCTTCAAACTCCCTTGATAGGTACTCGATCCATTTCGCTCCTGGGACAGCATTTATCGGAGCCGAGTTTGATGTAAGGCTGCTTTTTTTGATTAATGACCAGAAGTTGCTAGATTTGTTTGTTGCCAGTGTTCTCAGCATTTCTTCAGCGTCTAGTTGGTATTGCGCTGCTCTAGTTTCTTTCCGCCAATTTGCGTATCTTTTTACTTCAGTTTTCCACTCCCGCCAGTCTTGTTCTTTTTTTGAGTTTTTTGCCCTTCTTTTTATTTTGCGCCCTAGTTTTCTTTGTTCTACCAGCTCTTTGTTATATGCATGGGCCGTGTGTGGTTGGGGCGTCCTTCTGGCTCCTGCCGGTTTCTTGTATGGCAGCAGCAGATCAAGATCATTTGGTCTCTCTTTATTCTTGCTTAGTTGGTTAGCTGATGTTTTTTCCACCCAGACCGATTTTATTTGTTTGAGGTTTGCTTCCGTTAGACATAGCCGTGTTTGCTGGGCGTTCGTTCCCACCGGGGCCGAGTAGACCGGTTTCCTTGGTTTCCACCCATGCCAAGTGCATGTGAGTAGGTTGTGGTCGATATTAGCCGTTTTTATGACTTCAAATCTTGTTATGTTTGTTGCTGTGGCCGCGGAGATGAAGATGTAATCTAACGTCGCTTTAGAGGCCCCTCGTTCCCAAGTTGGAATGTTCAATTGGCTGGGGAATAGGGCAGCTCTATTTTGTAGGTTTCTCGAGCTGATTAATTCCATCCAGGCTTTCCCACGTTCCAAAGCTGCGTCTGTCCACGGTCCCTGATTTTCTTTGCTGCATTTTGCGTTGAGGTCCCCACATACCATTATCTCTATTTCATCAAACTCTTCATATAGTTGATCGATGGTCGAACTCATCGTTGAGCAGAACTCTTTTACGGTTGTTCATTGGGGATTCCAGTAGCAATTTATAATTGCCAAAATGTTGCATTTTATCCTCTTGGCGTTCTGGGTGGATGGGGACCATGTGGTAAGGGTCACTAACATTTCATATGATTCTCTCCATTTCTTCGGCACTTCGAAACCCAGGCCGTTTTTTATCCCCGTTAGCAGCCCAGATGATGGTCTTCCTAGGGGTCCCCTCGTTGCTGCTGCGATTTCCAAGCAGAATCCATCTAAGGTGGGTTTCACAAGCAGCCATGTCTCTTGTAGACATATAATGTCGAAGAAACCCAAGTTCACATCTCCCGGCGTAGTTAGGTGATTGTGTCCTCTGGTGTTCCAGGATCCAAGGATGAAAAGATCCTTGTCGGGACGTTTCTCGAGGGTCGACGTTGTTCCCACTTTTTCGAGACCCGGCCCTGCTCGCTGCTATTTCGTAGTTTTCCTAGACCAGGTAGATGTAAACCAGTCCCACGGGCCTCTTGAAGGTCTGAAGGTCCGTGTTTTTTGGGGGCTCTTCTGGTCGTTCACTTTTGCGATGGAATGTCTGGTTGGCTGTAGTGTCTGATTTTCTTTTCCACTCCTTCCGCTTGGTCCAATTTCGTGTTGATGAAGATTATCGTCCAAGTTACTTCTTTTGCGCGAGTTTGGGTCTGCGTGGTTCAAGGACCCTCTCTGGTCTCGTGAGTCGTCTCTGCGGTATTGTTTGAATTCTTCATGTGCATTTTCTTTGTCTTCCGTCTTGTTCCATCGGTTCTGCGCGTAAAGATCTTTTGAGTGATAGTGCGCTTTGTAATTTTTGAGTTTTGTTATTTTCCAGTCTTGCTCCTCTCGTTTGGTCTTTGTCATTTCAGTCAGCTGGAGTCCCATTGCTGCCATTTCCTCAAAAACTGCTTTGTCCATGTGGATGATGCTCTCAGCCTTTACATGTAAATAGGCTCTCGCCGTCCTGCCCTTGTGATAAGGCTCTACCAACTCGATGTCTCTTGACCTCACGTCCCTAAGGGTTTTTGATTTTTTCATGATCTGAAGGATGGTTGGTCGGTTTAGGATTAAGTACTCCTTTGTGATAACTTGTTGTTCGAGTTTAAATAAGCGGGTGTAACTTTTGTTTGTCGTTTCCTTTTTCCTCTTTTCTCCCACGGGAGATTTGAGTCTCGGATTACTTCTATATCTCGCACTCTCTTTCCGTCTTGATGGTATGTTTGCTTTCAGATACGTGCCGGTGGACATGATTACGTCGCCCTTCTTTCCGGATTTGTCCTTTTCTTTCGATTCTTCCCATTTGGCCTTTTCCTCACACGAGGGTCCTTTTTCTTCACTAATGGTTTCTACTTCCCTTGTTTTTTTGGCTGTTACGTTGGAAGTTACGTCTTGTTTTCTGTTATCCGGGTCAGTAGATTCCCGGTGCTGTGATACATTCATTAGCGGCAAGTCTTTCATAAATTCTTCCACTGTTCGTGGAGATCTTTGGGTGGTATTCTTCGGGGAGCAGGGATCATCCATGGTTACGATCTCATCCGTTTTCCCCTCTCCCTTTTTTAGAGTTGTAACCAATTGTTCTAGTAGTAGTTTAGTGACTCCAGGGGGTTTGCCGGATGTACTCGCTCTTATTTCTTTTTTTTTGTTTATACAGAGGTTTGTCTGGATCTTTTCTGTTATATCTTCTGGGCCTTTTATCCCACTGAGCACTTTCTGGATTCAGGCTTCCGGGCCTGTTGTTCCACTGTGCAGCTTCTGTGTTTGGAGTTCTAGAGGCTTTCCCAGGTTTGAACCTTGAGGTGGTGTAGGGTTTCTAGTTTGTTGTTCTAGTCGTTCAATTTTTCGCTCAAGCGCCTCGATTTTTCTTTCCCAGTTTATTTCCTGGATATTTTTCTGTGTTTCTATGGCCGTTATATAGCTTTCTACATGGTCCATTTTTGCGCTCATATTTCCGAGGATTGCTGTATTGTCCTGTATTTCATTTTTTAGTGCTTCATATAGTTTGCAGAAAGGCGCTAGTACAATTGACATTGCCGACATGGTTGCGATCATGTCCGGTTTCTGGTTTGAGGTGTCTTTGTCAATGGACGCGGCAATATCGCTTAGCCGGCGATTTTTAGGTGAGATTTGGGTTTTCTCAGCTCTTTTTGACATACTTATACTGTGTGGGCCCCAGTGTTCAGTTTGTGAAGTCGGGTCCTGACTTGTTGACGTTCTCCCTGCCTGTAGCTTCCGAGGTGTCCGTTGGAATTCCCAGTTCCTTGTGGATGGTAAGGCCGCTGTTTGTAGTTCCGTGACTAAGTGCGGCTTCGTCCATACAGGCCGTTGTGCACTGTCATCTGTTAGGTCCACGGGTCTATGGGTTTCCTCCGAGGACAGGCTTGCTATGTGATCTTCTACAGTTGCCTTTGTCCTTTCGTCCTTGTTTGTCATTGGGGTTTTTTGTTTCTTTTTGGGCTCCGAGTTTGAGGTTTCAGTGTCCGACGGGATCTTGGGATTGGGGGATTCCATTTGTCTTTCCCGAGAGTGATCCTCTTCCCCGCTCTTGGACTGGGGCTTTGGTTTCTCTTTTATTGCTATTTTCTGTGCAGGCTGCACCGTTTGGTTTTTTCCCCATCTGTGTGGCGAATTTGGTTTGGGCATCGTCTGTTTTTCTTAGTTTTGATCCTGGCGTGATTTCTTTCGCTATTTCGAGCATCTCTGCATCTGATACCTCTGAGTCCACTGTTAGTTTACGTTTGTACTGTTGGGTAAAGAATGTTTTTAGGGGGCAGGATAGTAGCGTTGCCGGAAGTTTTGATGGTTTTTTTCTTTTAGACCACTTTCCTTCTTCTCTACTTTTTGTGGTCTGGTCTTTTGTACCCCTTATTTTTTCTTGAGTTGAGGGTGCCTTCCGAGGTGTTTGGTTTCTTTTAGATTCGAGTTTTTTCTTTTTTTGTTGATTTACACCGGTTTTTGCACTTTCGTCCTCTGTTTCCTTGGTTGAGTCCTCCTGGTCGCTTGCTCTGTATGCGTCCCTTCGTTTGTTATCTTCTTCAAAGACTTCATCACTATCTCTATCTCAGGACGATTCACCGGAACTGATTTCAACTGGTTCCTTGTGTTCCTTTACCTGATTTTTATACACAACTGTTGTGTTTCTCTGGTCTGTGTCTTTGCTCTTATGGTCTGTGTGGATCATTGCCTTGATGTTCAACGTTTTCTTAGGGCAGTCCATATTTTTTGCTGTTCCCCCGGGGGAAAGCGATGTCTTTTTTGATCCTTTCTCCACGTTATTTTGGATCTGCATATTTGCATCCACTGGGGCTTGGCTGCCAGGGGGGTTGAAGCATTTCTCACAGGGGGTGTTACATGTAAGGGGGGTCCACCCGCTGGCTGCTACAGCAACGTTGTTGTGGATCAGGTTACCCACTGGCACCTCCAAACTCCCGCTCTTCTGGACGTTGTCCGCCTCCTCACTCCGCCCTTCACCGCCCGCCCCACAGCCAGAGCCCCGCAAAGGTGGTGACGCCGGTCGTCCTCCGACGACCCGGACGCCACTACCACTCGTCTCTAGGATGGTTGCTAGGGCCCCCGCTGCGTCGCGGACGATTGGGACGACAACTGGGTCCGGTATGCTCTTTTTCTCTCTCCCGCCCGGCCCGGCGTGGCAGGGGCTCTCTACTTCTTCCACCTCTGTCTCCGTCTCCGTCTCTACCGGCTGATTTCCTCGCACTCCGCACTCTGCGGGTGCTGCGTCGGTGGCGGTGGGGGGGATCTGATGGGAGGACTCGAACTCACAATTTCAGGCGCGTTTGCCGCAGCCCACAAGGCTGGTAAGCTTGTTTGTGCTTGCCTCTGATGAGTTTTCATTATAAGCTTATCTCTGGGGGTTCTTACTTTTTCCGCTTTCTTGGCCACAGCCCCCGCGTCCGCGGCCTCCGGTGCTCTCATTTTCTGTGTTGGTTTAGACGTTGATTCTCCGCGTTCCTCCGATTCCCAGTAGGTTGTCTTGGCCTTTCCTACTGGGGGTGTGGGAGGACGCACTTCAGGCTCCATCGCGCTTTTACTCCGCGTCTGCAGCGGACTGCTGCAGACTGCTCTCACCTCGGCTCACCGCTCCGCGGTGTACTGGGCTAATTAACCACTTCCTGGCACAACGATGTGGTCGGACTACAGGACTGCTGCAGACTGCTCTAACCTGTTTATTTACTTCATAGCAGGAGTCGCTGGCTGGTAGGCATTGCGTTGGAAAGGGAATGGGGGGGGGAGCACATCCCAGGTAAGTGCAACTCAGGTTCTTCTGGTCTCTGTTCTTCCTCTTTCTACCCATGGTCTTCTGCTTTGTCTTAATCCTTCCTTATGTGTTCTTGTGTCTGTTCTTCTTTCTTGTGCTCTTCTGTCTTTCTACCTGGAAGCGGTAAATATAGGACAAAATGGGAGCTGACCCTTTCAGGTTGGAATCTCAGAATGTCTGCCATGGGATGCAGGACATTGTGGCTGTAAAGATCTGTGAAATGTCACACGAGAGCTCACAAGATTACGGCAGAAAGTCTTCAATGTCTCCAGCCATTCATTAATGCTGCTTGACCCTACATAGCCTTACTCTAGGGGCCCATTGCCCTGCCCTGGTACCACATGGGTGGAGGTTCTGTGCATGTGGTGCTTGCTGAGCTTGGGCTGTCATGACCCAAAGCTCCCATGACAGTGCCCAGCAGGGTTTGCCTGCTCAAGAACATTTCACTCACCTAGGTCATGGCAGTAAAGTGGCACCCTTTGATAACCAGCATTTCACAGCTGGGAGAGCCTGACACCAACTGGGACATTGACTTGGTGGCCCACCATTGGGAGAGACCAGCAGACCTATGTACAAAAGTAAGGGTGAGGCTTAAGCCAACTTTTAAATGTTTTACTGATTGTGACACCTCCCTGGGGGAAAGGGAAGTAATTGATTGACTAGCGTTCTATGCTGGCTCCTCTGGACAATCGAGCAGGAAAGAGAAAGATAAAGGGAGAACTGAAAAACAAGAATGTGTTTTTTTTTCTTTTCAGGGGAGGTAACGGGAGGAGCAGGAGGAGCAAAACACTAAGTGGGGGAATGTCGGAGCAGAGGAGTGTGGATATTTGTTAAATGAGTGAACAACATGAGGTACTGGTTGGTGTAGAGAGCGGTACTGCAGTTTGAGTGGGGGGCTAATGGTGTGTGTGGGAGAATATTACTGGGAGAGTAGAGAGTGAAAGAAAGGTGAATGGGGGAGTGAAAATGGGGTGTTGAAGGAGAAGGTGTAGGTGGAGCATTGGGGGGGGGGATGGAGTAGTATGAAAAACCTGAAGGTATTCTCCCAGGTAGAGCCCAGGAATCCCTTATCCATGTGGCCAGGACACGGCCATCGCTGATGCATCCAGTTCCTGGGGTGGACCAGTGGGGGGGATGATCACCTGGGTGAGGGAGACTGGGGTTATGCTAGGGAGAATATCCAAAGTGAAGCACGGTACTGTACCAAGGAGGAAGAAGAGGACGAGATCACCAAGGCCTTCATAGGTTACAATTCATCCACCCCGCCCCATTAAATCTCTCCTACCCAGATCCAATTAACCTTCCATACAAAACCCATCCTCTAAGATGTCTAACCCACTTGCATCTCATCCAAACAACCCCGGAGATTCTTTTCCACATTCCTCTGGTTATTTTGTCTCCGACACCCAATCTACTAGGACAGAACACTACTAATCCCACAATCCCCTATATTCTGTTCTCCAATCGGGCATTCTCGTCAATTTCACAAACCTTCCCTATCCTGTCCCGCAGGATATTCTAACACTCCAACCCCTCCCCTTTCCAATACAAAGACTATAATTTCCGTTAACATCTTATCCCCACCCTAACACGCAGAACATGTACAAACTCTACCTCTTCCCTTTTCGGACACCCACACTTTTCCCCGATGTAGAAAACAACAGACTTCTACAAGACTGTTTACCCGACATGTCCCGACACGAGGGTCAGGCAAAGCCGGGCAATTAACATGAATCACACACACCTGACGGCCCTTCCTTTTCCCAAAGGGATAAAAGGATGGAGCAAGAAAGCACAGAATGAGGAAGCCAAGAAAGGCGAGCACGGCAGACAGCACGACGGAACAGCTAACCTGGCATGGCAGTTCAAGAGAAGGTGAAAGAGGGCAGGAATCGATAGGGTGGCAAGGAGAGAAGCAAGCTTGCCCTTTTCATCCCAGGCCCATGGAACCTTTGCGGAAGAGGACATATGATGGCTAACAATAGCACAAGTGTCTTGCAGCAGGGTCAACAGTACACAGGGTGAGTCTACACCGATAAGCAGGGGAGAGGGAAGCTCCTGCCACTGTGGTACCAGCCTCGACTCCAGTGAAGCCGAAAGCCAAGCGTTTCATCACAGCTGGTGAGTCAAGGGGAGAGCCTATAAGAACCGGGCTATGTTGAATGAGAATCGCAAAGTGGCAATTTGAAGGAAGTTCAAAGAACTGTGAAAAGTGTTAAAGGGGAGACCAGCTGCAGATGGAAACCGGCACCACGTGGTTGCTAACTACGAACACCAGAAGGACGTAGGAGAGCAACCGGAATAAGTCAATGTGGTCAGACCGAGGGTCAAGCTAAATCCACGCACAATCGAAAGTCTCAGATCTACACATTGTGTGAAAGGGAGTTGAATCAAATAATTGTGAATGTAAAGGTGGCAAGTGTGAACCAGACCGAGGGATGCTGACGAGATGGGCAAAGTCTAAAGTCCCAAGGAACAGTGTGTTGACAGACGTGAACCCAGCCGAGGGATGTCCACTATGAATGGTTTGAAAAGACATTGAGAAACTAAGGGAAGAGAAATTCTGCTAAAGAGAAGTGAGGGGTCTGAGCCCAACCGAGGCAGATGCAGGGGTGAAGCCATCAGTCAAGTGGGGTGGGAGAACGACCTAGGGAGATCCAGGGTGAGGCTATAATCCAAAGTTCACTGAGAAGAAAACCGATATGTACATTGAGAAGCATGATAAGTGAGGGGTCAGCACTCAGACAAGGGTGAACCAGCGGTGAAACCATCCCCCTACATGAAACTGATTGAGAAGGGTCATCACCCAGAAAAGGGGGACCCACAGGTGAACAATTATCACCCTAAAGAATTTTCATTTGGTAAAAGGAACTTTTGTTTTAGACTGGAACACGTCAGGCCCTCGAAGGCAAGAGGCTTTCAAAGGAAACAAGACTTGGCCATCAACGGTCCTGAGAGCTGCCACTTGAACTGTCGTCTCGTGCTGGAGAAGCTGTGAGACTGTACTGTGCTCCAAACTCCAATCTTACCCTGTGCTCAAAACGTGGGGGAGGGCTAGGCTACTGCATCCCAACATATTATTTGAGAACACTTCTTTCTTTTCCTGAGAACAATCCCAGACCTTTTTGTATTAGTTGCAAGGTTTGGCAATAGGTTTCTTAGTATAGGCCCTTTTATTTTGACAGGACGCCACTAGGACTGTCTTAATTTTCATTTGATGTTTGACACTTGCTCCCATCTTAGATTTAGATTATGCGTTTCTCCAACCTACATACAACATTAATTGTTCGATAAACACCCTTGAACTGGGATCACTTGTCTGTCTTACTTGTTGCCACCACGAGTTCCTTACCAGTAGTAGTGCAGTGGGGCAATAATAGCATGGAGAGGGGAGCAGTAGTTTGGAGAGGGAGTAGTACTGTGCAAGGAGAAGTACTATCATGGAGAAGGGAGAAGAAGAATGGTGAAGGGAACGTAGTCGTGTGGAGAGGGTAGTAGTACACAGAGGTGAGGCTAGGGTGAGAGTAGTAAGGAGTGCGGTTTTAGGTAGGAGTTAGGCAGTAGGGAGAGGTACATAGGAGGAACAGAAGAGAGAAGCACCACAGGGAGGGAGGAACTTTGGTGGTTGGAGTAGAAGGGAGGAGACAAGGGAGAGCAACAGCTAGATCTAGGGAGAAGAAGAATAGTTGGACATCTAGGGGTAAAACCAAGTGGAGCTCGAGTGTCTGAAAGCACTCAAAATCCACGGACGAAGTCATCTTGTGCACTTTAGCACTTTAGAACAGTATCCACCTAGATTGCTCCTGGATGCAGACTTCGATAAATATTAGTCCTTTAGGCTCTCACATTTAGACAAGCTAGATCTTAGATAGTAGTAGTTAAAGATCCTACAGACTATCCTGGAGGGAACATCCATCTCTAAACAAGAGATGGGAGGACAGTCCTTAGGGAGCCCCAGGACTACAAAACGAACAAAATCTAATGAACATTCTTTGAGAGTTGGTGTGTTCTTAGGGCCAAGTTAACCACGAAGAATACATCTAAAAAAACTTACTAAGTTCAGTAAAATAATTAGAATATCTTACAATATAATAAAAAGCCCAGATGTATGTTTGCCCCTGTATGTTTGTCTGATGCAGTAGCTAAGCCTTTGTCATTGCTAGAGGGAGTTGTTGCCTTGGGCTATATAGAGACAATGCCAATTCGCATAGTTTTGCTTATTCTCACCGCTAGAGGGAGCGGTTTGCTTAGGATATATAGTGGTCCTACTGCGTCAATGAAAACCTACACTTTGGTCCGTGTACATGAACCTGTCACTAGTTAGATTATATTTCATGTGTGTACCTATCCCTAAAGCACAAACAACTATGTGGAAGTTCAGAAGTAATTAGTATAGACAAGGAAAACACAGGACTAGGTTTTCAATCACTCCTGGTAGGCAGAGGGGCCGGTGGGTGGGGGCTTGGTGTACTCAAGCATTGAGAAACTAGCTGGAAACAGGGTGAGGGTCCCCGATACCGTACTGGTGAGCAAATTGACCAAAGTAGGCCCGCTTGCTCAGTCGACCAGACCTTCATATTAGCCCAGCCCTCCTGCAGCTCCACCACAGGTGAATGTAAAATAATCTCAAACGGATCTACACAAAAGTGCTTGATTGCTGTATACCCCTCTTCTTATTTCCCCCCACAGTCCATTTCAGTCGTATGCCTACTCTTCTTAGATTACGAGCCATGCAGCATTTGTGGGTGTTCAACAGCAAGCGGTACAATAGTCTAGATTCCACTGGGAGCCAATGCAGGCTCTTTCAGGGCTCTGAGACATGGTCTCTCCAGCCAAGGCCTGTGACCACTCTAACCAAACTATTTTGAATTACCTGTAGGTGGTTGCATTCCAATTTTGAATGCCAATCAAGAGACTACAGCAACAATCAATTTGTGACCCCACTATAGCCCTAGCAATAGTTTCTGCATTGATCAAAGAGATATACAGCCGAAGATGGACCAGCAGTTGTATGTAGTAAGCTGAAGATGAGACCAAACTGCTGATCAAGTACAATGCCCATGGTATTAACCTTCTTTTTGTGGCAATTTTACATTCAGCAATATGGAAACATTCATAGGTGGATCCCAGTTTCTTAATCATATTCTGTGTGCCAATCACCAAGTGTTCTGTTTTTTCTTTATTCAAGGCCAAGCCATTCTGTACCATCCAAGTTTGAATAAGATTATGAACCCTATTAATGAGGATTTTGTCTTCATATGACCCGGTCAGTGGGATGACACTTGGTGTGTCATCTGAATAATTTGTAAAGGCCACACCATTCTGTTGCTACAGATAAAAAAAAAAAAAGAAACTGTAAAAATATTAGAGAGAAGGAGAACCACACGCACCCCGAGGGACCCCATATTCAAGAAGAACAAGTGATGCCTCAGCCTCCCTGCAATAAACTCTGCATGGTCTATTGCTCAGAAACAAAGAAACAAAGAGATCCATTAAGCTGCATCATCAGAAGAATTTGCAACATCCATCAACCTGGTGATTAGAATGGAAGCTATTTTGAATACCGCCCAAGTAGAAAACCAAGACAGAATTTGCACAGATCCTCATGCATCCATTTCAATATGGGGAAGAGAGGAGCAAGTATTGCCACAAGCCAATAAATGCTAATGAAGGAATTACAAGATAGAACTTGAACAAGTCTCCATATATTGATGTGGGGAAAGTTGGAACAAGTAGTACCTTAAGTCAATAAGGTATAGACAGTAAAAGGAACACAACTGTGCTATACTGAAAGAGTGAGAACATTAAAAAGAAGCCCCGGTGAAAGAAGCACATCAGGTGGTAAGCATTCCCAGAGAAGACACCTGGCAAGAGAGTATAGCAGAGGACCTGCGAACACCAAAAAGGAATTCCTGGCAGGGGAGAAAACTAGGTAATCCATTTGAAATACACTGGCGGCTTGAAAGACACTGCCATCCCTGAAAAGTGGTAGTTTGAAAGAGACACTTTCTCCATCCTACTTGAGACCCAAGGGAAGGGAACCACCCTCTGTATCCAAAGATTGTTTTGTTGTTGGATGAATCTATTTGTTTTGAAGACTTTCTAACAAACCTACATCAGAGACACTTCCCTTATAACCTTAGTTGTTTATTTTTAGTGCAAGGATCAGATTGATGTATTGGACACAAGGACAGTGTATATAATTTTGATGATGAGAATCTTTTGTTTTAGTTTCCTAGGTCGGGAAACTCTTTAGGCTAATGACAGATAGGCCTTTATCCAACCCTTTTTATTTTAATAAAGATATCCGATGTTGAAAACACTACCATTTTGTTTCCGCCTCTCATTTCTGACCCCTGACGCTCCCCACTCCCTTGCATTGTTCTTATGATCTGCTTCCCTTGCTGTGTAGACCACCCCCACACCAGGACTTGTAAAGCATCCCATTGTTTCCTGAAGCTAGGTCCCCACTCAACACTAATAATAAAACATCCCTTCGGTATTAGAAACAATTGCTTTTTGCCTCACCAGACCGCATTAAAGCATTCTCACACGGTCAAAAGATCAATATAGCTCAAATTTACAGGCAATTTAGAAAAAAAGAAACATTTACATTGCATGGATGTTGAGATCTTACATATTGCAGAGAAAAAGACTGGGAACGAAATCTAAAGAGGGAATATACACACCCCCCACACACGCAAACAGAGACAAAGAGAGCAAGAATGAGAAGAACAATGTTTCATAACTGATACATATAAGGTTATCAGGAGGGTAGAAAGCTGCCTGTACCTTTTTCTCCGACACTTCCAGGGCAAGTCAATATCTGCCAGGATGACTGCTTTTGCTCACAGTTGGCCTTATCCTCTTTGGTTCAGGACACCCTGCTCCCAGTATCTAAATTTAGTGCAGCAGAGTTTACTCTATCCCCAAGATGTCCCTACAAGAATTCTCCAGGTGAATTCCAGTGAAGAGCCCAACAGCTCATTGTCTTGCAACAATAAGAGTGGAATAGATGTTGCCAAATGTGAGATACTACCTGCCTTGGAAGAACAAGGTCAGCAGAACTAGGACCAGATCTAGCCTGACAATGTATTAGTCAATTTCCTGGACAGTATCTACATCATGAATGTACATGAAAGTGTGAAAACGGAGACCGCCATGATTGAAAGATGCATCCCTCCTAATTTAGGAGCAGAGTCTTTACTCAGTTCCTGAATATCTAATATAACTGGAGAATCTTCTTCTATACTTGTTTGAACAATGGACGTTTAGGAAGGGATCTTGGCAAGAAAATGAATCCAAAATAAAAATGACTATGTCTAAGCTCGAACTGTCAGTTTCATGATAAGATTGTGCAGACCAAAAGGGACTATGCCTTGTGTCTGCAGGCATTGGATTTATTGCCCAAAAGAAACTGAAGAACCAGTGCCCCACCCCCCTCACTCATTGATCTGGTGGCCACAGCTGGGTCATGCCCCTTAGGGGACATCTGCTCACATGAAAGCTTTGCTGCTCACTCCTGCAAAGACCAGACAACTGGATTATTGGTAGCAGACAGAGCCCTTGACCTGTCAATTAAGGAATCAACAAGTGATCAGCAAATAGTTGAAAAACTGTAAGCACGCTGAAAAGTACTGACTGTGACAGATCAAAGACAGTTGCATTATTCTGCCCACAGAAAAGATGAATCACCCCCACTCAGGTTCCCACCAGACTCATCATGATATAGTCACTCCTATTCATGATTAGAGTAAAAGAAACATTTACTGTCCACAACTGTTTAGATATAGCAGCCACAGCAATTTAAAGAACGTTAGCCATTATCAGGGTTCCATCTTTTCCTCTCCAGATGTTTTAGGCTATAACTTCCATCTGCCCGAGCCACCATAGTCAATGGTGAAGGCTCATGGGCATCAAAAACATGTGGAGAGCCAAAGGCTGCAGAACCATGCTCTATATTCAGATCCTTCTGAAGAGGCATTTGGATAATTGGAATTGTAAGGGGTCAGATATATGAGGACGACAAATTTGTGAAGGCTTTTCAAAAGATGCAATTTTATTAACTCAAAAGGTTGGATAAAAGCCGCTCCATCCCCATCTGATGAGGATTTTCTTGCCTAAAATAAACTAAAGGAAACACTAACAAAAGGATTTGGTTCCTCACACGTGTACATACAATAACAACGAGGTAATACATGGCAATTCAAACAAGTCAAATGTATTAGCAAGGTTCACAACTTGTTAACAGTCTCTCCTTATAATCTGGGTGAATTCCCCTTCCTTGGGTTTCAGCAGCAATCTGTTCAGCAGTTCCAAAAATATAAGGAAATCCTGTCTTCTAAGGCAGTTCTTTAAGTTTCAATTTGACAATAAAATGTCCAACTTGACTTCACCAAACAGTTCAAGATTATCCAACAAGGTTTTATTCCTTCCTCTTGTGACAAAGAATTCAAAATATCTTCTTCTCATCAACAAAATAATGCTTTCATAGTTCCTCAGAATCAATACAAAAGTCTTTGTTAGGATAATTCTGCAAATCTGTCACAGAACCTTTGGTTCCACAACGTTAGATTAATTTGCAACACTTGCTTCAGGGATATACATTTTGTCAGGATGCATATTCCAGTGGTTCTGCCCCTTCAAGACTTTTAAACACTCCACAGTACTTCAACGACTTCTGCCTGGTCTATTCCCCTGCCAGGCCTAAACTATAGGGTCCTTTGTTCTGGTGTACTTCCTTGCCTGGACTTCCAAAACTACTGCTACAAGTGCTCTTGTGGTGAGATGTATCTTTGTGCAACTTAGAAGACTTCATACTTTGATCAACAACAACTTCTTTGGGGAAACCATTTAACACATTGGTGCAGTTTGCTTCACACTTACTATATGCAATGCAGGTCATGCTCCTCTCCTTCCGTACACCTTTAGCAAGAAGGGCACCCTTCCTGTCAATTTGGTTTCCCCCCCTCTTGCATTAACCAAGTTCTTATTTAGGCTCCTTTCCCACTTCTGTTCCCTACCACCAATATTCTGCAACTTGCAGTTTCGGGCCTCTGCAGCCCTCTTCTTTGCCCCAGTACTTTGGGAATTATGGGACTTTGAATCCATATCAGTTGTTTCCACTTCTTCAATTTTACAATATGCAATCAGAAGGCTAAGATTTCTGGGGAAGTTATAAAAAGGATTGTTCCATTCTTCTCGACCTGTTGTCCCCCACAACCCCCCCCTCCATGTGATCCTCCCACTTCACACCACCCACAGGGTTAGGATCAGGAAGTGTCTGCCTTTCCCTGGCCACATGGTCCCAGGTCACATTTTCTGGGGAATCATCTTGGATTTATCACAGGATTTAAGGCCAAATCTCTAACATAGGACCAATCACAAACCAGGCCATCACTGCCAGTGAGCCCAATGTCAGATTAACTCCGTTGAGCAGAAAAGAAACCTGGTCTTCTAGTCAAACTTTGAACATATGAGGACCCACTAGACTTTAAATGAACTAACTGGTATTTTGAAACCCTGAACTAGAGTCTCTTTCAGAGTCTACTTTAACATGCACAGATTTTACTTACTTGCACAGACGTTAGAGCATAACAACATGACTGGGTGGACATACAACATAACAATGTGAGAGTATCTAAAATGCCATAGTGCATGCCTTCTAAGAGCTGACCTTAAATGCTCAGTCAGTGTTGTAGAACTATGCAATCCAGGACAAGCTTTCATGCAACTTATAGGGACTTTGTGGATCAACAACACACCGACTACATAAAGGGCTGGGAGAAACAGTCTTAATAGTAAGAATGTAGTATGTATGTATGTGACTTATGAAGATCACACCTAGATAAGAAGCAAGAGAGCACTGTGAACTGAGGATACACTGAGGGGGTTTCAAATAAGGGTGTGTAGGCATGGATAGTAGATGAACAGGGAATTATGTTTGTGATCATCAATTAACAAGTTGCACTTGGTTTTCAGGATGTGTAGGATTGAGGTTCAAGTCTTATCCACATATGTAACTTTTTTCTAGAGACAGGGTGCACGTCAGGAATGAGCTCATTTTCTGTTTTCCTGCCGTTACAGTTCTTGGTTTCAAACATAGCGTGGCTTCTCCTGGTACACTGGAGACAGTGAGATTCATGGCCAGGTAAGGTGGTGGTTCGTGAGTGACTGCTTGCAATTGATATAGGGTGCCTTTAATATGTGTGCTTGGAAGGGTAGACAGTACATATCCTGTAGGACGGGGTTGATGTCCTGTTAGGAGGCATTCTGAAGCATGCCGAATGGCTTTCAGAAGGGTCAAAAGGCCATATGCGACTCCTGAGAGTAGGGCATCACCCATTTGGGAGATAACCAGGGTTGCACAATGGCTCCCAAACATAGGATAGATGAAAAGCTGGCCTTTGTGGAGGAGCACCAGCTGGCACTATCTGGTTTGATTCTTACTGGCAAATTGACTTTTTAATGAGAGGTGACAGTTAATGGTGATTCCAAGAGATTTTACTGTGAATGAGAGTTAAGATGGGAATCCATTAATATCCATGTTAGTCAGCCAGTTGTGGACTTAGGCATGATTGGTGCCTTTCCTAGGTGAATTAATGTAGCCTTTACTGGGTTGGGATTCAGTTAGATGCTGAACATCCAGGCTTGGATGAAGAATGGACATAACAAAGCATCATCGTATTGGTATATATTGAGCTTGGTACTGGCACAAAGGTCCACCAGAGAACCCATGTAGAGGTTGAATATGACAAAGCCGAGGTTGAAACATGGGGGAACAATACAGTTTAAGGTGAAGCACTGGGATCTATTGGGGGAAGCTATCTCTAATGGAGAGGTAGGAGGCAAACCCCTGCTGGACTATCCCATAACGGTTCATGCTTGTGGAAAGGATATTGGAGAGGGCTTCATGGTCAACAGTATTGAAGGCAGATGAGAGGTTGAATAGGATGAGTAAGTAGGGGTCTCCTTTGTCCAAGATATATAGGGTGCCAACAATAACTTGGATGATGCCCGTTTCCATTCTGTGTCATGGCCAAAACCAGATTGGTGTTCCTAGAAGAGCATGGTCTGAGTGATCCTTTCGTGCCACTCCACGGTGACAAAGTGTTCTCAGTCACTTTGCCAGGAAAGGGGAGATCCGTGATGGAGATAGATCATCATCTGGACTGAGCCTCGGTATCTTCTACAGGGGGAGGATCTGTCCCATTTTCAGTGTATCTGTGATGGTGCTTTCAGTGAAGGGTGCATTGATGGTGTTTAACAGTGGTGCAAGTGCTTGACCTGTAAAGACCTCCACAATTTAGGAGGGGAGGAGGTAGTATTTCTAAGTGGTCTGTTTGTGGGCTGGAAAAGAGTTGGTCAGAGATAATTGAGGATTCCAAGTTATGAAATGTAGCAAAATACAAGCTTCTCTCATCACAGTTTGTTAAAACAGTAATATTGCTTTTATTGGACAACAATAATTTACGGTTTATATGAACTAATAATTTTGTTATGCAATCAGGGAAGGCCTTAAAAATATGCTGCAGCACCCATTAAACCACTATCCAAGGGCGTAGGACATGGGGGGAGAAGACAGGGGGGACGACCCCCCCCACAATTGTAAGTGGGGGGATGTAATGTCATTTATCCCCCCAGAATATGTGTTTGGTGTGTCATGCAGGGATTCGTTTTTGAAGTGGGGAAGGAGCTGCTTACTATGTAAGCTGCCCTCTCCCCCTTGGCCCCCAAATCATGGGGGCAATACCCTGGGGGCAGATGGGTGATCATCTGCCCCCAGGGAAAAGGGGCAAACAAAGTTTTTTTTAACGCAGTTTTGAGTGGGGTGGGTGCGGGTGGGACCAATAGCCACCGGAGATTTTTGCAAGGGGGGTGGCCCTCTCCCCCTGCCCTAAGTGGATGCGGGCACCGTACGTAGCCCTCCCTGGGGGCAGATTTCAGCCCCTAAGAAGGGGTACATGAGATGTCCTCCATCCATTTGGGGTGAGGGGAGAGGCCACTGCTAATATTGGCAGAGCCACCCTGCCCCCCCCAAGCCTGGGGCAGTACGTTTTGCCACCTCCCTGGGGCAGATGGATACACATGTGCCATCTGCCCCTAGGGAAGGGCAAAACAAATATAATATATATATATATATATTATAACTTGTTTTGGGTGGGGGTCCACTAGACCACCAGGATTTTGTGTTTGAAAGGGGGGTGGCCCTCTCCCCCCACCCTAAGTGGATGGGGGTACCTTATGTCGCCTTCCCTGGGGGCAGATTTCTGCCCCTAGGAAGGGGTACATGAGATGCCCCCATCCATTTGGGATGTGGGGGCACTGCAAATATTGGCAGAGCCACCCCCCAAGCCTGGGGCAGTATGTTTTACCCCCCCCTCACCCCAGGGGGCAGATGGCCACACAGATGTGCCCATCTGCCCCTAGAAAAGGAGCAAAACAAAAATTAAGCAAATTATAACTAGTTTTGGGTGGGAGTGGGGGGCCATTTATCCACCATGGATGTTTTTAGTGGAAAGGGGGGTGGCCCTCTCCCCCCACCCCAAATGGATGGGGGGGCATCTCATGTAGCCCTCCCTGGGGGCAGATTGCTAGCACAATCTTCCCCTAGGAAAGAGGCAAAACAAAAAACAAACAAAAAAAAATGATAACTTGTTTTGGGTGGGTGTGGGGGGGTCACTAAACCACCATGGATGTTTTTAGTGGAAAGGGGGGTGCCCATGGGTGTCTTCTTTTTTGGAAATGCATGGGGTTCTCCATTTTCCTCTGTGGCTTCGACACCCTAGGCCCAAATCTGTAGGTTGTCCACGTAAGCAAAATCTGCAATGCCGAAAGGCTTGGGGTTATCATTGGGTTAGCCTTTTCCCTTTGCACCGAGGTAGGTGCATCCACACATGTGATGTACCGTTTTTGTTGGGACACCTGTGGGAACGCAGTAAGGTAGGACATCTGTTGTTGGCGGCGTGTGTCGGTGGGTGTGCAGAGGGAAATGTCTCTGAAATTTGGTGGAAAAAAACCCACAATTTTTAGACATTTCACTCTGGCCACCCACCGAAACACGCCGCCAACAATACATGTCCTACCCTTCCGCGTTCCCACAGGTGTCCCGATGTAAACGGTACCTCACATGTGTGGGTGCACCTACCTGGGAGTAAAGGGAAAAGGCTAAACCACTGGTAACCCCCAAAGGGTTTGGGGAGACAACCTACAGATTTGGGCCTAGGGTGTCGAAGTCACGAAGGAAAACAGGCTACCCCATGCATTTCCGAAAAGACACCCGTGGGAATCCACAGAGGTCTGACTTGATTGAATTGGCCCAGAATGTATTACCCACAATCCCAAGGGGATTAACATGTCCCCAGATAAATGCCAATTCGTGATCAGAATGAGGGAGCATGGCAGGTCGCTGGTAAGAGGGTGTCCTGTGCTACTTGAGTGTGTTGGCAAATGCCTTTAATTGCCATCTCACGTTAAGCAGGTGCTGAAACCCATCAGTGTGGATTGCACAATAATAAGTCGACAGAGGTATTTCAGATGGCCAATTTCACTCTTTGGGTGACATTGTCAAAGTGGGAGAATGTTGCCCAGTATGTGCCACTTTCTCTGCGCAGTGAATTGTGCCCACACCCGAGGAAGAATTGTGAAAAACCCACAAGGTCACA
This sequence comes from Ambystoma mexicanum, assembly GCF_040938575.1. Taxonomy (NCBI): domain Eukaryota; kingdom Metazoa; phylum Chordata; class Amphibia; order Caudata; family Ambystomatidae; genus Ambystoma; species Ambystoma mexicanum. The sequence continues at coordinate 908,481,221 of NC_090930.1, forward strand.
GAGCCCTGCTCTTTCTGTGTTGTGTCTTCCCCACAGGGTGACAGATGCCGACTCAGACATGGGTAAGTCTCAGGTGGCAAGCTTGTACCCTAGTTGATGTGGCAAAGGATTCCAGACTTCTGAGGATGATAACATTAGTAGCATTGAGTTACAGGCCACCCGACAGGTATGTGTGATAAAGTTGCAAATCAGAGCTGTTAGTGGGCTAAAGCAGAAGGCAATGTCTGCCCTGCCTCAAAGGATACGTACGACCAAAAGTAATAGGCCCCTCCCCCCACCCCCATCATGGCTGTAAGGGCCAGACTCCAGAACAGGGCAAGAATGTCCTCCAATCATCCATGCCCACGAGTAGGGTACCCCTCGTGCTCCAGGAACCCTGTTGAGAAACCTCTGCGCTTTCCAGGTGATACTAACGTTATTTAAAGCCAGAAGTCTAAAAGGTAATCACTTAATTGCAGCTGGAAATTAGCTCCTGGCGTGATCAAAATGTCTTAACCAAGTGTGATATCATCCCCTTCCTTTATAAGCAATAAGTGTGCTCTCTCGTTTCTTCATCCACTGAATTACTGTTAGAAGCAAAGGCAAGAGTTGTCTCTCTTGTGTAAGCATTAGGAAGGCAGTTGCCATGCCCATGTTCTTCCAGTATTGGCTAGCTGTTGTCCTCTTATAGCCAGGTAGAACCATCATGGCAGTGACTGGCAAATGCCTTTCCCCTGCAGACAGAAAAGCGGAAATAAGTGGCAAATTCAAGACACGGAACAAATAGAAGTTAAGTTGTTTACATTTAGTGTGCCTAAGGGGGATGTGTTGGATTGTAATGTTTGCTTTGAATTATATACTTATTGAAATGTAGTTAAACAAAGTGTTTATGCTTCTGCTAAAAACCCTTGTATCATTATCGATATGAATTGTATTTGTTGACATGCTAATAAATAGATGTAAAAAAAAGAAGAAAAAAAAGACAGATTTGCAGCTGCGTTTGCTTTGTTAGGGAGAATATGTTGAGTGTTAAGCAAGCAAGTAGTGAGACAAGGGAGAGGCAAAGAGAGGCCAGAGGGGTTCTTTGAATAATGTAACAGAGCAGAGGACCCATGCTCTGCCGTCCTAGTAACATATGAGAGAATCAAATAGATCAGGCTTTGCAGCAAACGTTAAACGAGAAAGGAACAGAGTCCAGCTCTGCATTCAGAATAACAAAGGCAAAAAAAGGCTAGGTTCTGAAGCCAGCATGAGATGGAATAAGAGACACCAGACTCATTGTGAGAGACTGGCCCAGCCCTCGCAGGGGCGCTAGAGGGGCAGCCCACATAGCGGGCTGCCCCTCTGCCCACCCCCTGGGTCCACATACACCCCACCTACTAGGCATCCCCCGGGTCCGACACATCTGGCCTCAGACCTGGGGAGTGCTTGTAAGGGGGTGGGCTTGCGATCGCTCATCCTCCTTGTTTGCTGTACCCACCCCCAACCCCCAAGAGTACAGTCAAAGCAGCAACATCACACACCTGGTCCCTCGAGTCCCATAACAGGGCTTACTCAGAGGTACAAACAAGATTTCTTCTTTCTTTGAAACCCCCATCTTTCCATTCAAGACACACACGTCTCCTTGCCCCCACACAAAAAAAAGTAGCAACTTGCAGTTGGTAGAAAAGACATCAACTCCTTTATTTGGCAGGAGTCCACTTGCAGGTGATCTGCCTCTTAACGAGCTGGCGTCCTAGCTGTGGCCCACTGTAAGTAATTGTTATTTCCTCTCTCTTACCACGAGCTCATAGTCAGATGACAAATCCAGAAATGCAACATACAAAGACATGTTCTTTGCTGCTGCATCCTTTAATTTTCTTCAGTTTTCTTTTCTTCTTTTCTCTTGTTTTATACAGTGATATTTATAATTTAATATGTACTGCTATTTTAATTCTAATTTTGTGAAAAGTCGAGTTCTTTGACTAAAACACAATAAATAAAGCAAAGTCCCCAAGATGTCCCCTGCCCCCCCCCCCCCCCCGATTTTATGTGTCTCCTACGCCCCTGCTGGTATCCCATGACAAAGTTTGGGAAAAGGTCTCCAGCGAGCGACATATCCCCACATTTCCACTCCCAGGAAATGCAAGCACTTTCCCCAAATATTCTAGGACAGGAGTATTTAATAGTAAATAATACCAGTCCGAGAATATGTGCAGAAAGGCGTTTAGTGGTGCAGGGGGAAAAAAAAAAAAAATCAATAGAAAAAGCGCCTACCTGCTGATTTTTTCACAGTGGAACCATGAAGCCGATTTTGATACCACTGTTCCATTCTGATGTAGTCCTCTACTACACTAGATTCTACAAGCAATATTGTTAGTAAGTTACACCCCTACAACTATTGCTTCCAGTACACATATTGTGTGATACGGACAGCAATAATATCCCTACATGCCCTGCATGTACTGCCACTTCCATGGATACTGCCACTCGTACTCCAACTATTAAAGTTAATACTTTTGGGACTGCTAACAAGGTCACAAATAGATTGCAGTATTGGTAAACATACCTGTACTCATACCACAAGTTGTACTACTAGCGCTGTTGCTAATACGACTATTTATTTAATAATTACGATTTCCATGGCAACAGTTTTGTTTGGGTTCGTATGTTGCCATTAAGCCATACTACATTGTGAAACGTGAACTAAAAACACCAAATGCCAAGTGATAGCTCTCAAATTAGCAATGATCCAAACGATAAATGCATTATAAAATTAAAATATATTTACACTACACTGGGCCAGCTTCTTTCTTCCCCCTGTAGCTTACGAATGCATTCTCGGAGACTGCCCCGCCGACAGCGCTGCATTTTACAAACAGCCTCATCTGTGAAGATTCCAATCGGAATGTAGAATGGATGCAGTCGGATTGATTATTTGATGGCGTCACTAAGGAGGGGCCACTCAGATGTGATGATTTTAAAAAACAGTCAAAGAAGTTCGCCAGTGTTTATTTAATTAAGGTTTCTTAAAACCACGACCCACTAGTCCACTAGGGCAGCGTTTCCATGTGATTGTTGTTAGTCTGTGTGTAAAATGACTGGCTTCGGGTTTAGTACATTTGTGGGTATCACAACAGGTCTGATGCAATTGCTTTAATGATCGAAAGAGTCTGCGAACATGGAAATCCGGATGTCGATGCGGATGCAGTGTCGGACTTGGGCAAAATGTTGGCCCCGTTTGGCATTCACAATTTGCGAGTTTTTATGACAAACGGAGTAGCGCCTGGAAGTCAATCTCTGGGAGCTTTTGTTGTGAATTCTGTATTTTAAGGCATATTACAGACAAATATTGTCAAATCTAGCAGCCTCAGTTCCCAAACAATCGACCCTCAAAACAAACTGGCCTATGTGGCCTGAAGGCATAATCCTATTGTATAATAGTCCAGAGCAAGTATGATAGGTGGGAGTGCGTGTCGAAAAGACGTTACTATTATTGCTAATTGGGAACTGAGAAGTGGGGGGTCACATTGCATACAAAACAATGACTGCACAGTTTTTCCCACCTTCCAGGGGATCTATGGGATCACTGCACCGCCCCTAATGTCGACTAACAAAATGTCTATTTCCATTATGGAGCGGGAAGTGATCAGATAGATCACTTTGGGCCGCATCCCCCTACCCGATCCCCCTCCCTTCTCAGTGGCACACTTCTCTATGCGTGCGGCATCAGTTGTCTGTGGGTCGGAGTTGTGTTGCTGTTTGTTTTTCCTTCTAAACTTTCTTGTCCCCCGCTTTCCATCTAATGGAAGCAGGGGACACCCCTGACTCCCATTATCCTGAACAAGGAAATCGGGGAAACCCCCCTGAACTCCCACTCCCTGTGGTTGGTGTACAGTTCTGCGCCGTACCAGTCGGAATTTTGGTACAGCGCAAATCCGCAGTCCTGGATCAGTCGCAGCTCTAGTGGTGACATTTTCGTAGGATTCCCGTTCCAGGCCCCATAAGAGGTGGAAGGATTCTAGGTTCCTCCAAGGGCTCCGGCCTCCAGTTGCCCCATGCTTACCCAACGCCACCCAATCCCCCACCCACTCAGCAAGTGCCGATTTACCTCTCACCAACCTCCCATGATGTCAGCTGTAATCTTGTTGGCACGCCCTATCCCCACTGCACCAATGGCTGTTGTGGAAAAGGAGAACAGACTGGAAGTAGTTCCAATCTGCTATCTTCCATGGGGGCCATTTTTTTTTTTTTTTTAACGTAAGAAATGGCCACCATATCCCACTTAAAAAAAGCATTTATTACCACCCCACACATCATGGATCATGGTGGCGTGCTAGTAGCTATAACCCACCTCAGTGTGGGGCATTAGTATGTAATGGCACAGAGGCCTTCATGGTGGTCAGTCAAAAGGTCGAAAAAAAAAATATTGAATGTCAATAATCTCGAAAAAAAGGTCGAATTTATTATTTATATGTATTTTTGGGTCAGGTAAGTAAAAAAAAAAAAAGGGGTAAAATAAAAACTAAATGAAAAAAGGGGGGTTGGCGGGGGAACCCCCCCATGTCGAAAAAAAAACGTATTGAAAAAAAAAAAATGCGACTTTTTTATTTTTGAGATTTTTATTTTTTACCTTTTTTTTCCGAGATTTTTTTTTCGATCTTTTCACTATAAACAGGCCTTCATATCGCTCGGCCTGTATTTAGCCACCAGCCACTACATGCAAGCAATACCTCCCCCCAAACTCAGGGAGGGGGTGGCTTTCATTGTCCTTGCATCAGAGGAATCCACACACTTCTACACACAGACACGATATAAGGAGTCCCTGTAAGTATTGACCCAAACTAGAGCGGTTTCCATCCAACATTTTTCTGTGCCTTTGTGATTTGTTAGATTTCTCGAGTAGATAACATCCTCAGTTTGGTTTAAGCAGCAAGCATTGCAGCCTGAAAGCATTTCCCTAATGTAAAATAATGGCTGCACAAACTATAGCAGATGTAGCATGCAGGTGATGGTCTGTTTTTTGTGGATTATTTCCAGTTCGCAATCCCTCAATCAGGACACTGCCTGGGACATAGGGAATTTTTGGACACACGTCAGGCTCATCGTTAAAGAGCTAGGGCTGGATCAGGGTCATCATGCTGGGATGGGTCTGACTATGAAACGCCGGCAGTACGGCGGAGAAGTGTTAGTCATATCTTTTGAAGAAGTGCTGGGGAATGATCCTATTTCGGGTTGATTTTGTGAAAATCTGCTAGGATTAGGTTATTAATCGGTCACATGCAATGTTGCTGCCTCAGAGTAGTGCCTCTAAAAGATCATCAACTAAAATCTCCCCCTCCTCCTCCACCACCCCCCCCCCATAGGCAATTCCGCTAGATATCCTGAAAACATGTTTTGATGAATCCAGGGAATACATCCTTCTTCCCAGGGGGGGGGGGGAGCCACCCTTTATTTGAATATGGATGCAAGCCCACTACACAAAACCCTCTCTAGGGGATTGGGCAGGCAGGATCTCATTGGGGTGACTCCTTACTAGAGGAAGAACAAAGGCTCCCATGCAAAAACATCTGCAACACATCCTTTAGTGACCATATGCCAAAGAGTTACTGGGGAAAAGGGCCCTTAAAATGTTCTGAGTTGTGTTGCTGAGCCCTCCTGGAGGTCGGAATCACAGAACCAATCATGTTGGGTCTCTCATTACAGGAAGAGGCAACCAAATACAGAGATCCTAACTTAGAAGAGAAGAGTAGCTGCGAAAACGCAAGGGCTTGCATCAAGACAGCTGGAGGGGAGCCGCACAGAGGAGACACTGATGTGGCTGCACGGAACTGAAATATCCTGGAGGCAGGGCCACAACATCTATGTGGTTGGCAGAGAGCTCAGGAGTGCTGGACACCCCAAACTGAGGTCTCTGGAAGTCACTGCTCTCCCTACTCTCATAGCAGAAGAATAACATATCCAGAGGGAGGCACCACCCAGAAAGTGAAGCAAACTCACAAACCGAAGAGCGAGGTTGCACCAGAGAGGGAGAATCTGGACCCACCAAGCAAGGAGACGGTGGAACAGTAGGTACGTGGGTCTTGGGAAGATTATGGAAAGGGGCAGTTAAACTGTGTGGCACTGCAGCGGGGAGGGAGAAGGCTGAAGTTAAAATCCACATCCAGAAAAAAGGGGGAAATGGATCCATCTAACCACATGAAAGTATAGAGAGCCAGAAATGATGGAGAACGCAAAAGCAGGGTTGGACTGAGAATCAACAGCCCTGATAGGTTATCCAAGGGGTTGAAACCAAGAATCACAACCTACAAGGTTACCAATGTCGGTTACCAATGTCATAGAGAAAGATGGGCAATCAAAAGGGGTAGGGGGACTGATGCTGCTTGCATCCGCTGTTAGGAGGGTTGGGAAACCCAAAGAGAACTTTGAACTTGAAATTATATGAAATTACTATGGCCCAGAGAAAATGCAGTGAAACTTGGACTTTTGAACTATACTAGCAAGCAAAAGTCGGAGCCACGAGAGACACTTTGGGGACGAGGTCAAGCATCAGCCTGCACACCTGGGGGCAAAAGTAGAGACATTTCTCCCAGCTTAGTTTCATTTCCTTCTTATTAGTGGTGTAAGCGACTTCAATTCAACACTACAGCTAAGTCAATGCCTAGTCTGGGATGCTGATGGAAGCCCTTATTGATGTATTTTTATGTCCATTTCGTTTACTCTGGATGACAACCCTTATATAACACCCCTCTCTCAGAATCCCCCTGACCCCACTGAGCCAAGAAGTAGGTTTGTTTTGCAAATGAAAAGGTTTATTTGAAAAATAAACACATATATATATATATATATATCACACTTTTATAATATGATGTTGATCAACAATGGATAATGTTATAGTGGCACACTCTTTTTAATGGCTTAGAAGTTGATATAGAGAGGATAAAGTAGCTGAGAATGCTTTTATGGCTTCAAAGACAATGCAATGATGAATGAAATGCAGTACAGAAAATAGACTTGATATGATTTCTCCCAAAACAATGTAATCACTTTTCCCCCTGGTAGCAATTCCTCCACCCCCCCCCCTTTATGCAATGTAAAGAGATGGAAGGAAAGCACACAGTTCTTAGGAATGCAATCAAATATAATTCAGTTCCCCCCTAGCAAGCTTAGAGGAAAACAGGTAGGAGTTTAAACACAGGCCCAAAATGATTTGAATGTGATTGCAATTAAGTGAAAAATATGCGAAAAATGATTTTAATTTCCTCTACGAGGTTCAGGGTAGGTGATAGCTACTTTGTATTGGTTCAGGATCACTTTAGCAATGCTCTATGAATGATTGGAATTTCAGCAAAGGAAAGCAAGGGCAAATATTTTTACACATGGCTGAAATTAAGCAAAATGTCAAATCGCGGCAAATTTAGTTCCGTGCGTCGAGCGCAATTACAGAGGCACTATAAGTGGTAGAAAGTCGGTTTTTGGAAGATGAGAATATCAGCTTCAAAATAAAAGTCAAATCTCGCTTCTATCACAAACGGTTCCGGGATACGGCCGATTTAGTAAAGGTAGTTTTTCGGATTTGAAATTTGAAAGCTCAGAATGACAGATGTCAGTTTTCAGGTTTAAAGATGACAGAATGACATGATTCTCGGAGGCAGTTCTAAATAGTTTAAAATAATTTAATCCAAACTCATTTAACCTAAGAGATTGGTTTTGGCACAGTGAGTACTCACACTATATTTTTGAAATAAGCCGTCAAGGTCTGGTCAGGTTGGACGGGACTTCCGGCGGGTGGTTCTGAAGTCCCGGCTATCTGGGTCAGCTCTGCTCTCTGGGTCTGTCAGACACCGGTTCTGCTCACAACGGTCTGGTCTGTGGTTCTTTCTGGTTCCAGATACAGCACTGCTTCTGGATACTGCTACAGGTTCTTGCAAAAGTTCTTGGCAAACAATTCAAACAGCTCGCCCGGCTGTTGAATAGTTTGGTTGGTTTGGAGGCCTGCTGAAAAAGGATTCAGCTAGTGGATTCAGGCCTCTCTGCTACACATTCTGGAGTTAATTTCTGGTCTCTGGAAATTGATGGATTTGAAGTCTGGATCTCTGGATGTGAAGTCTGAAATCAAAATGCTCAGCAGAAAGTGAAAAAGAAAGTCCTATCTGGCTTCCAGTGGCTCTTTTTATGTGTTTAGAAAGTGGGTGGGTCGGCTAATTCTGCATGCCAAACCCACTAAGGGTTCTGATAGGTTGAAGAGTTTTCTGTGCTCTCACTGGAGTACAGAGTTGTGTGTCAGAGTGAGTCATGAGGTGTCATCTTTATGGCATACAGAAAGAACACTCCCCTTTTCAATGTGCACACAAATCTATTTCTGATCCAAATACATATTTCCTAGATACACAATTTGTTGAAATTACATGTACATATTACAGATTACTCATGGTCCATGCTTGCTCAATGCTGATCTTCCTGGCTGGGGGCTTGCATTCACAAATGGCAAGTTAATTTTGTTTTTAGTTGGTTTCCCAATGTTAAATCTGTATCAAAATGTACACAAATGTACACCCTCCTTCTACACACATTCCAGTAATTTACTAGCTTTCTAGCCTAAACCCGGTGTCTGTAATATCAATAAATAGCAGGGTTTCGCATCAGAACATGGTACAAAGCTGAATCAAGTCTTGAATTGTGGGTACATTTCTTAGATTAAGGTTCTCCAAGTTGCACATTTTTGTGAGCTTAATACAATATTTTAGAAGCATTTAACTTAAACATATATCTGCTGCAATATGATTCCACAAAAGTGTCTGGGTCCGCCCCCAGAGACTTGGTTGTACCATGTCTCTCCTCACCCAGGCAGGGCTCTGTTTACAGTCCATACTGAAAATCAACATACCCCATTCAATTGCCAGAGTCTATTGTGTCGGCTGAGGTCAGCAGGCCAGGGGCCACTCTGCATTTGGTTAGCATGAACCTGTGATTTCCTGGGCTGTTGTGTGGGTCTCTGAGGTGAGAAGGTTTCCCATCCTCTTGGCCTGTTAATGCAATCAGATTGTCTCTGGGAACAGCAGGTGGTTAAGAGTTTTAATTACCCAGTGGGCCTTTGAAGTTTCCAGCTGTCTCAGGAGGCTGATTAGCTTCTGAAGTAGCCGTTCTCCTGGCAGCGTTTAGACCGCTAGCGCCGGTTTGTGGACAAAGCTGGTACTGCACCCATTTTTGGGATCGGTCTTGAATTAATGCATTTCAATAGAGTGGTCTTTTGCTTGATAGTATAGGATCCTTGCTTAACATTGTTTTGATGGCATCCTTACAGTAGAGTGGTGATGTAGAACCCCCCACAAGAAGGTTGTATCTTTAGAGTGGTCTTGTGCCCATGATTTTAGCAACTTTTTGACATCAATAAAAAACAGATTTTGAACAGAACCATCTTTCTTTGCACTGGTGGGTGGCAGATTAGGTGACCATTTTGGTGTGCGCAAACTGGGCGGTTCTCCTGGATTCTGGTGTGAATGTGGGCGGCGACAGCTCATCCCCACATCTACCCAGTCTATTGATTCAGTTTTGTTCCGGGATAGAATGATGGGCGGCGACAGCTCATCCCCAAATCTACCCAGTCTAATAATTCAACATGGGTCAAAACCCTTGACAGTGGTAGGGCAAAATAGAGCAGTAGCATAGGTTCAGACATAGGCCAAGAGTTATATTTTGTAAGACATCTTGATGAGTAACCTTTTATTATTTTCTTTAATAGGCAACTTGCACTGTAGCAATAGGACCAGGTATGGCATTCCTCTTTATTTTTAAGAAACTAAAGAAGTTTGAACCATTTCTCGATGTTCATACCACAAGGGATAGATTACTCCCCTATAAAACGAAGGACCTTGCCCTGCAAGCATGATGGCTTAAACATTTCTGTTAAGTGTCTAGCAGTTCCAACTTTGCATACTGTTCTGATTCTACAATCAGATTCCCAGTAAATTGCTTCCCACTGCTTTGGCCAGTGATGACTTACTTCCTATCAATCCTGAAAGACATGTGCAGGGTCACTGTCTTGATTTTTAGATCTACTACAAACCAAATTATTGTTTAGCTCAGACTTATGCTTTATGTGACAGGGTCAGGAATTTGACCCATGAGGGTGGGACAGGAATCCCTTCCAGTCTGGGGCAGGAAGCCTGCCAGGGGTTTTCCCCCCAGAGCCAATAATTTCCCAGATATGCGGTGTGGGAGTTGGGATTGCCCCAGTCTTTGCCATGTTGAATGATGAGTGTGCCACTGGCATGCTGTACCTTGCCCTTCTGATGCTGCCCAGGTTTTGTTTTGCCACATTACAGAAATAACTGCATGTCAAGCTGCCACTTGCAAATGCTGCACCATGATGAAATAAGCCAGTGGTCCGCATTAAGTCTCAAAGTACATGCATTTAAAGAGCCACATGCCATGTGGAATCAACGATGCTTACTGCAGTGTTTTAGGAAGGCAGAAAAGAGCAATCAAAAGTATTATCCCCAGCCAAATTGGATGTGTATGTCATGTGGAAAAAAGGGGGCAGAGCATATCAATATGTGCAATGCAAAAGACCTTCCCAGTGGCATAGAGCCACCATATATTGGCCATAGAGTTAGGTGAGTCAGCAGACCAGGATATGAATAACATAGGTGAAATATAAAAGGCTGTTCCAAGAAAAGTTGAGTGAGGGGTATTTGTGTGAGGTCAGAAGGAGAGAAGTTGGATTGAGAGACAAAGTGGAGGAAAGACGATGGCGCTCACATTGAGAACATAGTGCCAAGTATTATTACAGGTGTGGTGTTGATAGTGGAAGAGTATATGAGAGATGAGAGGAGAGTGTGTAAACATCAGAGGGACAGACAACGAGAGTGAGGGGAGGAGTAGTGCGGGTAGGGTAAAAGTAGAGTAGAGTGAGAAACCAGGTACCTGTTAAGGCACAATATTGGGGAAACAGCCACACAATGTGGGGTGTAATCAAAGGCCACCAAACCAACAGAACCGAAGGGCCATGTGAAAAGGTTCTACCTGTCATTGCCAAAAGAAAAGCAGTTTTAATTCACAAAGGGCAGAGGAAATTCAAAGGTCCATTTCACATGAAAAACAGGATCTTTTAAACACTGACACTGAAACAACTTTGCATGTGGTTTGGCAGTTTAAAGCAAGACAAGCAAAAATGTTCCCCTGCCAACATACAGATGTCAGGGAAAAGACATGGTGTGTGTAAACAAGATGCAATGCATGTTATGGTTCACATGCAAAATGCTGGATGCAAAAGAAAAGAACAACTTTGTTCCATGGGTCACATGAAGATTTCATTTAGACCCAGGGCAGGCCCTTTTGGCAGGAAAACTTCACAAAGAACTCCCCCACTGTAAGCCTGGCTTTTACACCCCCTCAGCTATTACAACAGAAATAAAGTGTGTCCTGCTAAGGGTGTCAAAGACCATTTGTAATGCCCTTCTAAAATTGGTTTCAGGCTGATCAGAAAACGTTCCCGACATTCCAGCGAACGGCTGGAGGGTAAAATTAGGAATAGGGATAATACATTGCATGTTCCTAAGGATTATGCTTTTTGTAAGAATGACACGAAGATTGCCAAACAGCCATGCAAAATGGTGCAGACTGGGCTGTCGCTTTATTTCAATTACACGGGATTAGCTGAATCTGAAAATATATGGCAGTTACTAGTCTAATTATGAAGTGTGGCCACATAATAGTTTGTGCCAAAAATTTAACATGGGAACAAATGGGGATTGCAATTGTAAGCTGCCATATGTCTGCTCCATACTCCTAAGCCAATCCTTAGAGAGGGGATGGATTTGGGAGGAGAAAGAAGGGTAACTGTCCAATCCTATTTTCAAGAACGCTGGCAGGGTACTCCCCAAGATTGTAATCTTGATAGTGTCATCACTGCTATATAAAGTGGATGCACTATGAGAGATAGAAAAGAGCTCCTAAAAGTAGCACCGGGAAGAGAGCTGCTGAAATTGCCATCTGACAGCTGCCAGGTAACACCAGTAGGAGATTTTGCTGAAATTGTATCTGAGTTTAGTGATCTACTGTTGCTGTTTCTTGCTGGTGAGGCCTGTGCTCTATGGTGAAGAGTGGGGGACCATCCTTGAGAGTGGAGCGACTTGACCCCAGACCCCTGCCCTGTCTTCCAGAAGGTCCTGATGTGCAGCTGGTTTTCCTGAACTTTGAGGCTTTCTACGTAAGTAAAATAGAACTCTTTGCAACCAAAAGGTGGGGTTCGGGGTCTGCTAACATTAAATCCTTTCCCATTATAGCAGGGGGTGGGGGCTGTGTATATCCTTAGCTTATTCTACTAAAACAATATTAATTTAATTAATTCCCCATTTGGCAGAACACCACAGGATGATTTCTGTGCTGAAATCTATAGCCTGTAATTTAAGTGGGCATGTTTTGCTATCCAGCTTCCCCAACACAGGTATTTAAGCGGAGGGGGGTCTGAAATTCTTCACTCATCCTAATTTTTCTGTCAGACGTCCTCAACACAGACCAAAGGAAGCGGGGTCTGAAAAACTAACTGCTGAATCACAGTATGCTTATTTTAAGGCAAAAGCCTGGGTGAAATGATATTGCTATATGCCTTTGCACAAATTTGTAAAACTAAACTCCTAGTTTTTTAAGAATGCAGGAAACAAAATTGCACAGCATTGCATACATAATTGTTTTTGTGTTTATCGATCAGATTATTTCTTGTAGTGACATTTGAATAAAGTAAAGAATTGTGATTCTTTTCAACTCACTTGTGTGATTTATTTGTGTTGAGAGAAGTTTGTTGTGCCACAGATAAAGTGGCGTTTGACATTTTAGTGTCATTTTCTTAACCTCTATTTCAAATAAATATATTTCCTGTACATCGGCCTGGGTCTTGGCTCATTGGTAGCTCAGGGGAAGGGATCTAAGGAGTATTGGATGAATTGGAGATAGGGCTGGAGAAAAGAACTGACATTAACGTTATTGTATCACAGTTAGCTTGGGGAGGGAAGGAACTCCCTGTGTTGAGCGTGGCCGATCACTAAACTGTTACAAATTGGGGGCTCGTGCCTGGGATTTGACTGTGAGCACTTGAACCCTGAGTTCCAGGGAGGTGTATAGGTGATTTAAGATTGAGTAAGAATTGATTTTTGATTTGACATTGTGAGTGAAAATTAACTGCAACAGGATGATTTTGCGCCTACACAGAGGAAATTCTACAAAAATTGCAAATAGGCCTTCTTGAAAAATGAGCTCCATTGAATTTAGAGATGCCGGGAAGCACATCCTATCCAAATTATTCCTTGGAGGGGCAGGGGAGGAGGAAGAACATGACATTTGGAAAACAAGAATGATGCAGGACGTTACTTCTGCAAGAGTGGACATTTCACAGGATAATTGACAAGGAGTTCGCCCCCCTTCTCACCCGAGTCCGATCTTTGCTGGATTTCTTGGTCGATGCCTTCTTGCGGACGGATCGGGTCTTGAATAAGGCTGCACGAGTCTCTTCCGACTCCAGCGTGCGTTCAAAGTTCCGAGATGCAACGATCCAGGAATACGGGAAATTAAGAAAGGGCACTACTCAGCACACGAGTCCAGGAAGTAAGAAAGGAGAGGGACTAGGAATGGAGTTAGTAGGGACAGAATCAGGGAAGCAATACCGAGAACTACGGAGCACATGTCTGGTCGCTACTTCGCAATAGCATTGAGACGTGCAGAGCTGCGGGGGGCGTGGTCTATTAATAGAACACGCTACGTCCAACGTGTAGAGCGAGGAAGGCGTTTCACGCTGGATGGCCATGTTGGGAGTACCAGGGAGTGCAAGCCCCGTTGAGACAAGGACCAGGAAGTCCAAAAGGAGCGCGATCTGTAGGTCATGACAACAATGGTCTTTTTCATCAGGTTCTAACAGACTTTTACATACACAAACGACTTGTGATGAGCAGATTTAAATGGCTCAGTTCATAGCGTATTTTTACTTTCATTTACAATTAGTGGAAGAACGATTCCAAAAGAGTGAGTGCTGTGTGTTGTGAGACACCCATAGGTGTCTCCCTGACTAGTCCCCGGGATCTGTCATGTAGGTGGTCAGGACACGGCCATCACTACTGGATCCAGTTCCTGGTGGTAGATCAGTGCAGGAGGATCACCTGGATGGGGGGGGGTCCTCGGGGAGGGGAATCGGGCCACCAACAGGTGAGACGCTGTACCCCTTTCCCCAACACACCTTTTCCTCATCCTAACTCATAGGACATTCAGAAGTTCTATCCCCCCTTTCCACAAACAGTTTCTATACCTTGAGAAAAACAGACTAACAACCGAGCCGTTTTCCTGACATGTCCCAACACAAGGGCCAGGCAGAGTCGGGCAATTGACAATAACTACGCACACCTGACAGCCCTTTCCCTCTACCTTCCCCACAGGCATAAAAGACAGAGCACGAAAGCACACTTCGAGCAAGGTGAACCACACGAGGAAGCAGCTATTCCGGACCTGTTATTCAAATGGAGTAGAAAATCAGAGAGACCTGGAAGGGCGACAAGGAGGGAGTTACCCTTGGTCTTTTCACCTCAGACCCATGAAGCCTCCAAAAAGGGAAATCATAAGACCAAGATATCAAGCTGGTGTGTCAGGTGTCAATGGCACGCGGGGCCCTTCCGTGCTAATAGTCAAAGCGGGAAGAAGTGCTTGCCACCGTGGTGCCATCCTTGACTCCCGAGACCAGAAGCTCCAACAGTTCAGCACAGTCGGTGAATCGGAAAGGCAAATAATAAAACTCAAACTGTACTGGGCCCTGGGTTGCAGGCAGCAATCTTGTTGAACAAAGAAATTGTCCTATCGAACTTTAAAGGAACCCTATCAAAGAGGTTCAGAAGCAGCGTGGTCAGGCATCAAAGGGAGCCCTCATTCGAAGAACTCCGCCTGTAGCCTGTGGGGTTGTTTTGTTGGTTGAAAGTACGAAGACCAAGAGGGCTCAGTAAATACTATTGTTGTCAAAAACACCATAGGGGAGGAAAGTGTCGACACTCTCCCCCGAACCACAGAAGCCGAATGAAGTCGACCCTCCACCCGTGGTTGGCACAGATACCTGATATTCAAAACACAGGACACCATGTGGCAGCCAATGGGGGGGAAGAGGGTTAGGGAGAGGTTGTGGACAGGGATGAGGAGGTTAAGGAAAACCGGATAGAGGGCTAGGAATAACCTACTGTGGATAGGATGGGGGAATAAACAGGGAAAAACTCTACCCTGTCTAATATGGTAAACCATGAAACATAACACACACATAGATCACAAATATGCCCCCTTAATACAGTCTGAATAAGGACCTTAGATAGTGTAATTGTTCTCTCTAATAGCCTCTTGATACAGGCACATGTAGTTATTACTAGGACATGGAAAACATGTAAGCAAGCGTGAATGAAACAAACTCATGGGCTATGATTGCCCAACATGAAGAACATGACACATGGCCCTTTTGGGCAAGCAAAAGCAACATAAACACTCATAAAACATGTAGGACCAAAGGTGTGATTTGCAACACCCACATAGAATGAACTCCAACACATATATATAATGAGGGAGCGGCCCCCTAATGATAAACTATGTTGTACAGCGTGACCGCTGATTGCCTCCATAGTATCAAACATTCAGTAATTCCCAGACCTGGTCTAATCAAGAGTTCGACCCATATGATATGCTCAAAAAAGTCCTGCAAACATTGCCCCACATTAATTCACGAAAAGCAACAAAAGACTCGCAAGCTGTCCCAGACGAGAAATGACGATGCCTTGATGGAAATGAGAGCGACCCCTCTCGCAGTGTCAGCGCCGGGATAAGAGCAGAGCTTTAACGAAGCAGCGCAAGTCTTCTTGCTTCCTGTGCTTAGCCGCGCGTACTTTCTAGGACCGCATAGTTCTCCGTGTGCTGCCATGATTCCTGAATCCTGCTGTAAGCGTGCGCTGGACCGCACAAACCTCTGGCATGGCTTCGCCTCGTGAAAACAATAAGCCACACCTGTCTTGCGCCGTTGGCCCGTGATTACAGACAGATGGCCGACACGCACGGCAAGGACTACGATATGACAAAGGGCTGCTGGGAAATGTAGTTTATCCAGTCCATATACCAATACCTAGCTTTTTTCAGCTTTAAACACCTCTTTCGCCTCCACCACCCCATATTCCTGACAATTGTACACCGTCAAAGTGGTCCTACGTGGGTCAAGCAAAACCCCCTTGTACACTAGTTTGACACAGGAGAACAAACTGAGAATTGTGCAACTGGCAAATCATAAACTGTGATAATAAGGCTATGTGAACCTGACGGAGGGATGCCAAGCCGAAAGCTAAGGAGAGCAAATCATGTATTGTGAGAACCAAGTGAACTCTATGTGGCAAGAATGAACCTGGTTGAGAGTTGTCTAAGTGAATGGTGGTATAAAAGGTTTGATAATTGTGGCAAGAAGGCCATAGTGAACCCAACAAAGGGAAGCCCATGTTGCCGGAAGGATCAGAGCCCGGCTGATGGGTTCCAAGTGGCGACGAGCAATCACACAATGTGAAAGATTGTCAAAGGAACTGGTTTATTGTTTTGGTACAGCCAGCCTTTTCAGGCAAAGGAGACTTGGCCCGGAAAGTGCCGGCATTGTTGAAAGGAACTGTAACCTCATGCAGGCGAGGCCCAGGAGTGTACTGTGCTCAAAAGGTACCCCGCCATACCATCCTGACTTATTATTTGATGCACACGTCTTTCTTTTCTTGCGAACATTGTCCCACACTATGTTTGTAACTTATTTGTAAGGATTGGCAATAGATTTTATAGTATAGGCCCTTTTTATTTGATAAAATGCCACTAGGACTACTGCTCTTATTATTTGATGGTTGTAGCTTGCTCCCATCTTAGATTTAGATTAGGTGTTCTTTCTAACCCATTATACAGTTAAATAAACACCATTGCACTATGATCACTTGTGTCTGACTCTTTACTGTTGCCACCATGGGTTCCTTACAGTGTGGAATCAGACTGTGGTTTTGAAAAAGACCCAGCAATAACTTAAATAGTTAGACGATAAAGCACAATAGAATCACATCTAAGAATTTAAACAAGAAATTCTCCTTTAGCAACTCCCAACATGAGATCAAAACAGGGCAACAAGAGCGCAGAGCGTGAAAAGCATTTTTCTGCACTGTAAGATGCACATAAACAGTGTGTGGAAAATGTAAGTACAATACAAAATAAAGGGCTTTTAGAGGACAATATGGCCCTCAAACAAAACAAAAAAAAAAAAAAATCAGGCAATAAGTGAAGGAAAATAGTCAGTTTATCCTCAAACAAAACAGGAGTTTGATGAAATGCGTCAGAATGTAAATATTTTGAAGCAGAATTTGCAGTTGGTAAAAGACCATGATGCAGAAAGGGGCTTACTAGAATTAGAGAGGAAAAAAGGGAACTTATGGTGTGTGTGAAGCAAGTAGAGCAGGGGTGCACAACTGATTTTGACAGAGGGCCGAAAGTACCTTACATGAGGGCTATAGTGGGCCGAAAAGTAAAAGTGGGCGGGGCGGTAGGCGGGACATGTCAGGAGGCTTTTTCAACCCCCAATTTGTATTAAACACATGGAAAAAGAATATGTTTTTGAGGGGTAACTATTTTTATTGCATTTCAAACTTACATTTTGTACTACACATTTTCCATTGTTATAATTTATTTCGATTTAGTTATTGCATGCAAACACTATGCCCCCTATCCCTCACCCCCCAAGCAAACACTATGCCCCCTGTCCCTCACCCCCAACCAAACACTATGCCCCCTGTCCCTCACCCCCCAAGCAAACACTATGCCCCCTGTCCCTCACCCCCCAAGCAAACACTATGCCCCCTGTCCCTCACCCCCAACCAAACACTATGCCCCCTGTCCCTCACCCCCCAAGCAAACACTATGCCCCCTGTCCCTCACCCCCAACCAAACACTATGCCCCCTGTCCCTCACCCCCAACCAAACACTATGCCCCCTGTCCCCCTCACCCCCCCAAGCAAACACTATGCCCCCTGTCCCTCACCCCCCAAGCAAACACTATGCCCCCTGTCCCTCACCCCCAAGCAAACACTATGCCCCCTGTCCTCACCCCCAACCAAACACTATGCCTCCTGTCCCTCACCCCCCCAAGCAAACACTATGCCCCCTGTCCCTCACCCCAACCAAACACTATGCCCCCTGTCCCCCTCACCCCCCCAAGCAAACACTATGCCCCCTGTCCCTCACCCCCCAAGCAAACACTATGCCCCCTGTCCCTCACCCACCAAGCAAACACTATGCCCCCTGTCCCTCACCCCCAACCAAACACTATGCCTCCTGTCCCTCACCCCCCAAGCAAACACTATGCCCCCTGTCCCTCACCCACCAAGCAAACACTATGCCCCCTGTCCCTCACCCCCAACCAAACACTATGCCCCATGGCTCCCACCCCCAACTTAACACTATGCCCCCTGTCCCTCACCCACCAAGCAAACACTATGCCCCCTGTCCCTCACCCACCAAGCAAACACTATGCCCCCTATCCCTCACCCCCAACCAAACACTATGCCCCATGGCCCTGTCACCCCCAACCAAACACTATGCCCCCTGTCGCTCACCCACCAAGCAAACACTATGCCCCCTGTCCCTTACCCACCAAGCAAACACTATGCCCCCTATCCCTCACCCCCAACCAAACACTATGCCCCATGGCTCCCACCCCCAACACTATGCCCCCTGTCCCTCACCCACCAAGCAAACACTATGCCCCCTGTCCCTCACCCACCAAGCAAACACTATGCCCCCTATCCCTCACCCCCAACCAAACACTATGCCCCATGGCCCCCTCACCCCCAACCAAACACTATACCCCAAACACACTCTCAAGCATGCACCCATACAGACCCGAACCCCCCGCCCCCAACGCAGCACACACATTCTCAAGCATGCACCCATACAGACCCGAACCCCCCACCCCCAACGCAGCACACACATTCTCAAGCATGCACCCATACAGACCCGAACCCCCACCCCCCCCCAACTCAGCACACACATGCACCCATACAGACCTGAACCCCCCATCCCCTCCAACTCAGCACACAAAAAACATTAAAATTCCAACATTCATACACATCCGACCCCCCCCACCCCCGCATCTCAACATACACACAAAATACATTAAAATTCCAACATTCATACACATCCGACACACCCCCCACCTCCGCATCTCAACATGCACACAAAATACATTAAAATTCCAACATTCATACACATCCGACACACCCCCCACCTCCGCATCTCAACATGCACACAAAATACATTAAAATTCCAACATTCATACACATCCGACACACCCCCCACCTCCGCATCTCAACATGCACACAAAATACATTAAAATTCCAACATTCATACACATCCGACACACCCCCCACCTCCGCATCTCAACATGCACACAAAATACATTAAAATTCCAACATTCATACACATCCGACACACCCCCACCTCCGCATCTCAACATGCACACAAAATACATTAAAATTCCAACATTCATACACATCCGACACACCCCCACCTCCGCATCTCAACATGCACACAAAATACATTAAAATTCCAACATTCATACACATCCGACACACCCCCCACCTCCGCATCTCAACATGCACACAAAATACATTAAAATTCCAACATTCATACACATCCGACACACCCCCCACCTCCGCATCTCAACATGCACACAAAATACATTAAAATTCCAACATTCATACACATCCGACACACCCCCCACCTCCGCATCTCAACATGCACACACAATACATTAAAATTCCAACATTCATACACATCCGACCCCCCCCACCCCACCCCCGCATCTCAACATGCACACAAAATACATTAAAATTCCAACATTTATACACATCCGACACACCCCCCACCTCCGCATCTCAACATGCACACAAAATACATTAAAATTCCAACATTCATACACATCCGACCTCCCCCCCCCCCCAATCGCAACATACACACACAAACATAAAGTAAAACAGACCCGACACACAAACACAAACAGACCACTTACCGGAGACGTGCTGGAACTGGAAGGCAGGTAAGCAGGAACGCTGGAA
This sequence comes from Ambystoma mexicanum, assembly GCF_040938575.1. Lineage (NCBI taxonomy): Eukaryota > Metazoa > Chordata > Amphibia > Caudata > Ambystomatidae > Ambystoma > Ambystoma mexicanum. The sequence goes on from NC_090930.1 coordinate 908,501,311, forward strand.
TCGTACTACGGCTGGCGTGGTCCAAGGCTGAAATGCCTTCCGGCATCAAGCCTTATGGACCACGCCAGCCGTAGTGCTGGCCCTCCATTGGGTCAGCACACACACACTACGTGGCTCGTAGGAGCAACGTGGTGCATGTGTGCTGAGCGAATGACGGCCAGCGTTTTGTCCGGCCCGTAAGACAACAAAGACTTTCCTAATGGAGGGCGGCCGCGGGCCGCCCTCCATTAGGAAAGTCTTTGTGCCTCGCGGGCCGGACAAAAGAGCATGGCGGGCCGCAACTGGCCCGCGGGCCGTATGTTGTGCACCCATGAAGTAGAGGCTGACCCGTGTAGGGGCGCATTGGAGACCGAGATCAGTCTCTTGAAAGGCAAGCGCATGGAATAAGCACATGTCATGCAGGACTCCCAGAAAGAAAATGAAGCATTTCAGGAGGAATTACAGCAAATGAAAGATCGAGTGATGGCTCAGAGCAGGGTGCTCAAGACAACACAGTCCTTGGTCTCAGAGTTAAAAAGCCAGCTCTCTGAATACCATCAGGAAATCAAGCCAGAAACAAGCAGGTGTCAGGTTTGACAAGTGACATTGAAAAATGCAAACCAGGAATTGTGGCTCCCTGACCAGTCAGGATATGGAAAATCACCCACTGATAAAAGGGGCGATACCCTATCTACCAGGGACCTCATGCCAGTTAGACACACTACTTATCAAGAACACAGAGGCATGAGGCAGCTGGACTCACCTAAGCCTAGCCCAACTGAGCCAGAAAGCCAGTCCTTATTAAATATTGATGAATATTCATATGTACCAAGCAGAAGGGAAGGTGGACGGACCAGTGTGTCCTGGGAAATCCAAAATACCACTGGGAGTATTTCTGCCCATGAAGACTCCTATGATGAGAAAATCCAGGAGTTGGACTGGCAGAAAATACATTTACAGAGGGACCACTAAGTCTGCTTGGTAGAAAGAGAAGATCCAAAACTTTGGCCTAGGAAGTGCATTCTGAAAAACACATTCAGGTGGATGGAGGCGGGGGGATTTCACTGGCTTACCTGGAAGGAGGGTGAAGAGAAATGGGTGCAGTCCTGCGCAAAAAGCAGACTACAGGGGAAATGACCCTGAGAGGTCACGGCACAATAGGAGAGAGGAGTCCAGACCCTGTGACTACAGGAGGCATTCCCAATCTCACTGAGATCAGGAGCGCAGAGAAGATGGGGAATGAACTACAAACAGTAGCAGCTCTGAGTCATAAGGGGAGTAGAGTCAGGTGCAGAAGAACAGGAAGCCTGCCAAACAGAATAAGGGTTTTGTTAAAGGCACGATTCTACAGATAAAGGCCATAAAGAGCTTTTTTACTCCCTTTCTCAAGAATGCTAAATGTTTGGTATGGGGGCACTTGGAGCAAATTATGAGATAATAAATGTGAATTTTATGGAGATTGTCAAGTGGACATTCTCCCCTGAATACTCCAGCTTCTTTGCAAGGCTGGAGGATCAATACAAAATGGTGCACCTACAGGTGGCCATATTGTAACATTTTGCCACCCACCAGAACCCACACGAGGCCTGTAAGGCAGCATATAACTTGCAATGGGGGGTGGGGGGTGGGAGGAGACAAGGCGCCTACAGATTTTGTGCAGGGTTTAAAACAAGCAATTGGGAGTATGTGACCACCTTCTTCCATGCACTCTCCAAATACATGACTCAGGATTTTCATGAGTACAGGACCCTGGAATGGGCGTTTGATCAGGCCACCAGGACCTACGAGGTCCAGAAGCCCACAGAGAATAAAAACAACCCCTAAACCCTCTTCTACACCGGACGTTGCAAAGGTGGTGGAGGTGAAAACTACCCCTCCATTGGATCTGGAGATAGGGGGGCCTGAAAATACTCCTCCTGTCAACAAGCAGAATGAAAGGCAGAGAAGACCCTCTGACCCTAACCAATTGGTAGCCAGGCAGGGTACCAGAATGGTAACCCATCTGACCTGGTCACCTATGTAAGTCTGTGATACAAGGGCAATAGGCCAATCCTGGGGTACTGGGGAATGTATGCACTCCCCCGGCTCTCAAAGTGTGTGGGGGGGGAATCCAGTTAAGTACTTCCCCAGGAAACTTCCCTACAAACTTCCCTCAGGAAAGAAATATTACTCCACATTCCAACCTGAACTGTTCCCCCCTAGGTACTCCAAAACCAGAACTTTCAGAATAATCCTCCTCTCTCTCCCGGCTTCCAGAAAAATAGATCCCTGAACCCGGGAGAAGGGAGACCAGGGATGAAAAATTATGGGGGAAACGTCCAATACCCAAACTACTATGGAAGAAAGCACACAGTTAGCCTTTCCGGGAGCAGCAGAGGTATGACCAGAGACCTCCTTACAACTCCCCAACTGAAGCAACAGGTCCAGCAACTGACCAACGATCTAGGACGCATGCTGAGGGCTCAGACAAACCATCAACTGGAGCCTGCTGCTCAGAACATCCCAACAGCCAGTCCTGATGCCCAAGGGGGGAAATAACAGTAGGAAACGTCTGACAAACCACGTTCCTGAGGAGGGGGCCGTGTGAAGGGGAGATGTAAAACCCTAGAGGAAGCTTCCTTTCTCACCCAGGCAAAAACCCTAAAAACCTCTCAGTCTGAAAGTGTCTCTTCTACCCCCGAAATGTTAGAACACAAAGAGCAAAGGGAGGATGCCTCCCAAAGAAAAACGGGACCCAAAAAGACCCGAGTGGGACAGGGTTAAGTATGGAGACTGACCTAGAACCAGAAACTATTCAACCCCAAAAAGGTGAGCCAGACAGAATTTAAACGGGGGGTATGTCCTTTCCCCAAAGCGGTTCTGAGAATTACCTCTAGGTAAAAGGGGGATAGCAAAGAATGTAAAAAGCTATAAAAAATAAAATAGCAGAGTATTGAATAGCGTAATAGTAAATAGTATGTTCACACACAAATAAACATCACAAGTTAATTATCTAGCAGGCTTATTCAAAGTACAACGTTCGCCATGCCAGTTATGTTTCTGTTTCCATTATGGAACACGAGGCCCTGCATTTTTTCAATGGGAAGTAGAAATCTCAAGTAGCGATATGCCAGGTATAATTTGTTCATCCAGTCCCTAAGTGCTTTACATGGCCTTTGTTATTTAGACAATGTCCATCTAGCCCTGTTATTTTGTTTGCATGCTGGGTTTTGTAGTGTTGAGTTATAACGGAACAGCAGAACTACACGGCCCACAATGCAAAGAGAATGTAGGTCTAGATGACAATTTCCCTAATGATAAGGCATATGCATGTACAGCAGTCTGATTGAATTTTCTGGATGTGCAAGAGTGACACATTTTTGCTGCAAGCAATGCACAGTATCGTAGGTATGGTAGGCAAAACCACCACAAAAGAAATCATCACGTGAGTAAAAAAAAAAAAGCGCTCTACCTGGGTTAAATATATCTGGACAATACTATTCTATATAACATGCTCAAAGCGCAGCTGCCAATGGACCCGTGCCATCGGTGTAATCTGAAGCCAGACTGAACCACACCACTTGAGTTCTGGGACATGTAGTTTTCTATTTTCAAGGGCACACAGGGCCAGATATAGAGAAACGGTTTTGATGAAAAGTTCCGGACGTCGTGACAGAACCAGTCGTTTGCGAGCGATACCAAAGTCAAGATCAGAAGACATCAGACTTTGCCGCCCAGGAAATCAGGCAAGATGAGCGGGTGTTCTTAATTTAACCAAATGTTTTCTTGTGGAACACACTGGCAACTATATCGTTCAGTCCCAATAAAAACACAATTGTGTCTTATTCATTTAAACAACACGGTTTTCCAGAACATAGTACTTCAGAAGCAGACATTGAGCAGCGCCTCATGTAAATTCGGACTGGAAATCCCGCGATGGACGACATACTTCAGACGCACAGGCTTTTTGAGGTTCGACAAGGACGCCCTTTCACAGCTTTGAATCATATGTAAACGATACAAGAATAAGGTAATTCATTTTAAAACTAAACTTTTAAAGCGAATACCTTTTTGCATTCACTGCCTCGACGTTCCTCTCCACCCAAAAAACGCGCAAATCGAAGAAAACCAGCAAGGTCGCCAACTACTTAAGCAAACAGGTGTTTTGAATAATCCAGACTACGATGATTGGGGCGGGCGGGGCATAGTTCAATTGCGTTGCTGCTTGAAGAACACAAATATCAAAGGTGGAATTATGTGTCCATTATAAATGTGACATTTATATCAGCAATACTGAGTAGAGGTTTTAATTTCTAATCGATCGCTCTGCGTGTGTTTTCATTTAAACTGCTAGAGGGTGCAAAATCTACCCCAGTGACAAGGCGCTGCTTTCAGGTGCATTATAAATCGCTCGCTGTGAATCCTGCCGATGTCTTCCAAAATAGGGAAAATAACGCAGCAACTGGGAAGAGTACTGCTGCAGTCATAGAATTTAACGACAGTTTTTCGCATCACTATTTGGAAGGGGTTCCCGGTCTTAATTCTAGGAATGCGCAAATAGGCACATTGAATTTGCATATCTATCTGCACGGGAACCCCATCAACCACATACTGAAACACAAATAATTGCTCAGTGGATTCAGAGTTTTTTGAGAGTTTCGGACCCCACAAAGTCATATATTCAAATCCTAAAATGCCTACTTTGCAGCCATCCTTCTGATGTTGAGCAAAACGCTGTCATTTAATGCTGGAAAAGTGGCAGCCCATCCCATGTACACAGTGTATTTCTATTGAATCGCATATGTTCATTCTACTCTCATTAAAAACAAGCATTGGCAACGCCAAAAGATTCGACTTTTGTGTCGGTATCAGATAGGCATGTGCCAGGCGCTACGACAATGGCACTACCTAGCCATAAGGCTGCACCAACTGGAATATGGGGCGAGCAGCCAAACATATGGTAGCAGTACCTGACTAATGCCTATAAAAAGACAAAACGTCTGGCTTTGTTACGCTTGATAGCATATATTTGTTTTTAATACTACTTCGGATGCAAATGCAGACATACTGCTTATAAATCAAATGGTGAAAGGCACAGTGGGTTACGACAGTTTTACACTTAGATGGTCACATTTAACTCAGGGAGTTCCTTTCCCCTCCAAGAAAGGTTGGTCACATTTAACTCAGGGAGTTCCTTTCCCCTCCAAGAAAGGTGGCACGCACCCAAAGTGCTTATACAGATCCAACTTAAGTGAGGCCTCCAACCCGTAACGCACCAACCCCAACGAGTACCCTAACTACCATTAATAAACTAGGAACCAGGCCGGTGTATAGTAAAAAAATATATATATATTTATTTAAGGTTTGAAAAAGAAGACTAAAAACCAATACTGTGGCACTACACAATATCAGAACTCCAAATAACTTTCCGTTATTAATACAACAAAGGTAAAATTTCAAATTTGGCAGTCACAATTTACATCAGATGTAATTGCAAATTAACCAGTAGAAAAAGTTCACAATACAATAAAAAAATCGTTTTATTTTTGTTTTGAGAAATAAACTCAATGGGAAAATCGTTTTGGCTTTATTTTTAGAAGGGCAATGTTTGGAAAAGGAACTCAAAGGCAAGGTTGGGCAAAGGAACTCAAAGGGAAAATTGTTTTTCAACACTCATTCAAATGAGTAGTAATGCTTGGTAATTCTGGTTTGTGATGCAAGGGAATAAATGGGGAATTTTGTTTTATTGCCCTCTACAATGGAAAATCCCCCTCACTAATGTGACATGGGGTTTAGATTCTATTAAAGACAGGAGGCGAGTATTATGCACAACAATCTTTACTCTGAAACCACAGCAGCAAAGAAAAAACTTTTACAAACAAAAAAGATTCAATAACAGAACTACATTAAGTTCAATGTCAATGCAAGGGGGTTCCCCCAATCCATCATGGAGGGCAGGTCATGCCCTGCAGGAGACCAATGAGCAGGGACCCTCCTCTATATATGTCCTTTACTCTAAACCCAACTCCTCTTTCTGCAGCTGTCTTGCACCAGACGCCCATTGTAATGATCCAACTGCGTTGCACGGACTAAGGATCCAGCGAAACTGGAGGAATCTCAACCTCTCCGCAGCCTGAAGCTATGATGAAGCTCTTCTGGATAGGAGCTCTCACCCGAAACCTGAAACAATATGAAACAGAAAAGGTTGGGTGGGTGGAATAAGAAACAGAAAACAAAGGGTGGGTGGGTGAGATAATACTTGCCTCCTGTCTTTAATAGAATCTAAACCCTCTGTCATGTTAGTGAGGGGGATTTTCCATTCTATGGAATGACAAGAGGCTTCATATTATTCAAGTTCAAAGCCCTTGCATCACAATAACCCCAACATGAACCATACACTAGAGATAAAATAAAATGCTTTAAATGATTATTCCTTAGACCAATCAGCTGCTTGATGATCTTTTCCCCGGCCACCCCCAGGAGAATGTCCTAAACCCTAGTACCTTAACTGAAGAACCAAAAGAGTAATGAAGTCCCTCTTCACGCATAACATATATGTCTATCTAGACCAAATGGGGGCAGGGGCAAGGGACCCCACAATAATGTTCCCACAAGGAAGCAGCTGAGAGGTATTCAGAGGTTAAGAACCTCTGTACTTCAATTCACAATCTTTTAAAAAACACACTTAATTACGCATGTATAAAAATCTCTGGAAAACATGGATAAGAGATGGAGGAAACCAAACACATACACCACCTGACAATAAGGAAAGTGACCCCCTGAGGCGAGAATCTTTATATGGTCTCAGTAAAAGCTCTGATATAATATATTTCAACAGGAACGAAACCCATATACGTGATTCGGAAACCGTTTTAGCATAGACAACCTTTATCAGAAAAGGACAAAACAGACTAATCTTCCTAGAAGAAAAAAACACCTAGCGTGTGTGGAGCCTAATGCCAATGTACTAGAAGACCCTTCGCACCAAGGACTGTTTATCCACTAACCCCACTCCTAGCGACAACATATTTCTTTGAGATAGTGGCAGAGAAATTAATTCATTGACATGTAATGTTGCATCTTAAACAACTCCCCCAGGAGTTACCGATCTGTACTGTAAGGGAGAAAAACGGAACCTAAAAGTGAGCCATACACCACTAACCCAGTGGATCCAAGTGAAAGGGTACCCTGATTTATCACAGGTTTGCCTGAAGTCCTAATGGCACAGATACAGTCCTGTGAAGAAAACCCCCCGAAAACACCAGGAAGAGATGAAACAATCCACTTAACTAAGACTGAGAAGATCTTGAAGGGTCAGCTTGAAAGAGAACAAGTTGTCGGGACGGAGAGAGGCCACGGGTAGAGAGGGGTAACATTAGTAATATCCACCATCAGTACCAGTGGGGCTGGGAAAACACCCTCAAAAAAGGCCAACATTATTGTTGCCGACTGCCTGCGCACCAAAACAGGACTCTTGCTATCAAGGCAAAGGAGAAACACATACGGGAAAAAAAAGAGGGGAAATCTCAACCAATCCTGGAGGAAAAATCAGAAGGCAGTGCACAGGGATCCCTACTCCAAATGAAGAGTCGGGGAAAACTTAGCAAATATGTCACGAGGCAAAATAATCACTGAAACGAACCCAAGACATCAAATCTTGGCAAAGAGAGTGTCCTGAGCAACATCAAGTTGCTCCCGTCCTGAAGAAGCCTGGAAAAACCCACCATATCGTAACATGGATATTTACTCCTGGACAATACTTCACTTTCAACACCACTTCTCAATGTAAACAGAACAAACCCCTTTCTTCTTTTTAAACCTGCTAGGACCCTGGACCTGGACCCCCCCGGATGATTGATGTATCGCACAGCGAAACCTTGCCCCTCTGAAAAAATGCACAAAAATGTCATTGATTCTAGAGAAACTCATGACTGCAAGAGAGCCCGCTCACAGTTCCAAATGGCTGACGTGCAGCTGCTAAGCTGAATTGACTACTCTTGCATGAGGAAACTTATCCTATCTTGGTACCTAGTCCAGTCTACTTGTATCAAAATCCTGAAAGACCTCCGAAGAGCAGACTGAAAAACGCTCTGCCAATCTAGGCATCCATGAGTCTGAGCCACTAAGGGAGCTCCAATTGACCTCGGGGAACCAAACCTTAACAGCGAGGAAGACAGACTCTTGCGAAGACATTTAGTCTTGGGGCATGAATGCCCTATAACGGGGAGGGGAAGAATATTTAATCTAACCGTTTAAACCATTCACACTTATAATAAGACTACACAAACCATGACTGTATCAGGGATACCGCTAACTATTTCAAGAAGAATCATCCAAATCCCTAGGACCTGGAGAGAGACATCACCGTCGACAATACCCTGGCCCAAACTGAAGGGAAGGACATTGGAAAGCGTGAGCCCTGCAGTGGAACTGAAGACAAAACTCCTGATGAGGAGGGAAACATTCCCGGGACCTGATAGTCATCCTTGTGGTCCAACTAAATGAGGAGGACACTGGCACCACCGTCCTGCCAATGATGAGGTCATTGACCCCCAGCACTCATCAAAACATGCTTGCCCTTCTCAGACCATAAGGGGAGAACTAGCACATGAGACATTACTGAAGGTACCCTAAGGTCTAGAAGGACCCCTGCCGGCACTCCCCCTCCAATGGAGCCGAAAGAACTTCTTTTAGGGTAAAACTGTGCTTATACGTTTCCAGCAGAGGAGTAATTGTGCGCGCCTCTTAAATCGCCTTGCCGGAAATGGGTAGAGCTATGGGAGAAAAAAACGCCAAATGAGTTGGCCGTATCCCCTGAGGGGTACCCTCATAACCTTACTTAAGAGTCAATTTGGGATGAAGTCACATGAAAACAGGACTTACTCCATTCTGTAGAAATGTAGGCGCTAGTGATGCCGAGCAGGCAAACCATTCCCAAAAACCTGTCCCGCAGGACTTTGCCATCAGCAGGCCATCAGCCAGTTCCAAAAGTCTGGAGACTTTACCACTCCTCCAGAACTTATCCACCCATTAAGGGGTGCGTCGCTTTGTTTGGGACCAAAAGGGTACCATGAAGTGGTCGGTCCCTGGATAGAGGGATAATGTAGAGCCCCCCTTGCAACACGGATCAAGGAAAAACATGGGGATCCAGTGTTTCTCTTGCACCTCCTTGGAGGCAAATCCAGACTTCTGAGCTATCAGAAGAAGAAATAGAGACGGCGGAGGGTCGCTATTGGAACTAAAGAGGAACAGGGCAGGAGTTCGGAACTAGTCCAACTCCCTATCCTGACACTTACCCTGGAAGGGGCGGAGGGGGGTAGGGGATTAGGGGGTGCAGGTATTACTAAAGGAAATTGACTGAGTTGTCCTATATCTAATTGATTAGTAACCTACAGGGAGTTTGCGAAGAAAATAATGCTTTGATTTAGCAATCACTAAATAGGACTGTCTGCGGCACAATTGGCTGATTAGCCAGGTAGGGCTCCCATATGTGTCTAACAACCTTCTCCTTTTATTGGAAAGACATACAAATGAAAAATGTTATCATTTACAGTCAGAAAAACTGCAAACCGAGCAGGTAAGGGTTAAAACCCCTTTAACACATGGCTCCTATTTTCGCCGCAACAGAGGAAAAACATACTGTGCAAGCACACATCAAAGCTGCTCACCCTAGCATGGTGTGGCACCCAGCAGCACACAAGAGGGGAACCTAGCATTATAGTTCAGGCAAAACCTGAATCCGAGCAGGCCGAGGTACGCCTATAGTAAGGCTTATCAGCTGTGCCAAAGAAACTGCAGGAATATCATGGAATAGTGCTTATACCTAAGCTCTTTTCCCATGGAGTTAAAAAATAAAATCAACATCCCCCAAAATGTGTTGTTACTCATTCATCTACATGAGAAGGATGAAAGGCTAAAATGGCTTTGCTATAATCCGAACCTGCAGATCATGCACACATCGCAGTAGAATGCGAATCCCCTGTCCCCCTCACCTGAAGCAAAAAGCTTCTGAAAGGCAACAGGAGGGACACGGGTGGGATTCACACCAGTGCTCATTTGCCAAAGCCCTAACACAATAAAATAATAATTTAGCGTTTATATAGGGCTCATTTATTGACCTCGGAAGGATGAAAGGCTGAGTTTGGCCCTGCCAGGACTTGAACCTGCAGCTCTGCACAATTGTCAAAGTGAACGCTCTACTCGCTGTGCTATTGGACCAGCCCCATATATGTGATTAAAATTGACATTATTTTTACAACACTTTCAGAATTTGAATTTGGAGGATTGCTCGAACCCCCAACCTTTCAGGTACAAGCCTTACTGACTGTGTTACAGAGACTGGCTCAAAATATATAAAACATTTCATAACATTTCTTAAAATATATATGTATAAAATATATATACATCTCTCCGCTGAGAGTTTTCATAGCACTAACAGAATTTGGAGATTGGCGCAGTGGCACGAATCCCCAACCTTTCAGGTACAGGTCACAACACTTACTGACTGTGCCACAGAGACTGGCTTTCATTCTTTAACCCTGCGTGCTTGCACTGAAGTAACCCAGCTCTGTTGAGCTATTGGGCCCCAATCCTCGTGCGACGGGCCTGAAGCAAAGCTTCTACCTGGCCCGTGCGCTGCCTATGAAGTGGGTGACCTTGTAACCCACAGAGAATGGTGAAAGAATGCAGCGTACGGACGCAGAATTTTAAGTATAAAGGCCCACACGCGTCGGGTCTGAGGAGAAAATCCCTGACAGACCTGCGCGTGTAGGCCTGGAGTGGGCGGGCTTAGAAAGCGGACGTGCGTCTGACCTGAAACTAAAGCTTCCAGCAGGGCCGCGCTCGCCGGGTGAAAGGAAGCAGAAACTCCGTCGAAAGCGGAGCTGCTAATGAAAAACAAAACAGTGCTAAAAATAAAGCTGCCGTCACACACGCTTTACAAAATTAAAAGCCTCGGTGACACACAAGGATTACACACCATAATAACAAAAGCAGTGACACCAAAGTGTAGCAGTAAAAGTGTAACTAATAATAAACACTACACTCTACACAATATAACATAACGTGTGTGTATATATATATATATATATATATATAATTTTACAATAATTTATAAATATTATGATTATGCCCTCTACTGACTAGCATGCAAGGCACAACTAGAAGGAGTGACTTAGCTGTGGTGACAGCTGCAAAGAAAGGGGAGTTGGGTTTAGAGTAAAGGACATATATAGGGGAAGGTCCCTGCTCATTGGTCTCCTGCAGGGCATGACCTGCCCTCCAAAATGGATTGGGGGACCCCCCTTGCATTGACATTGAACTTTATTTAGTTCTGTTTTTGAAACTTTTTTGTTTGTAAAAGTTTTTCTTTGCTGCTGTGGTTTCAGAGTAAAGATTGTTATGCATAATATAAAGCCTCCTGTCATGCCATAGAATTGAGATGTATTGCTTGGTAATTCTGATTTGGGATGCAGCGGAATACATACATGGGGAATTTTGTCTTGCACCCTCTACATTCAAAATAAGTAACCCTAAAATGCTGCTATTCAACAGCATTTTAGGGTTACTTATTTTGGGATTATGGACACCCCTTCTGGTACAAGAGACAGAGGTTTCAGAAAGGTAAAGTCACCCAAGTACTTTATTGTCTATGCCGGCTCTAACACACTGGAGATGAACTTTGTTAGTTTCAAACTCTAACAACACTCATCTCGTGATTTTCTGTATGGGAATTAATTTATTTAACTTCAATTCAATTTGCTAAGTATCTACACAGCTTCCCCTCCCCACAATTTAATGGGAAGGATTAAGGCAGGCTGTTCCCAATACAATTTAATTTAAATGGATAGGGTGATATTCAATAGTGGAATTAAATTTAATTGGATTCAATAGAATATGCCAAGGGTCTTCGCAGTGCCACCCCCTACACACTATACAAGATGGGGATTAAGGCTGGCAGCCCCCCACTTTTGATGGCTTTGGGAAATATCTACCTATATGGGAGGTCTTGGTTATGTGGCATTCACAGACACAGCAGGGCTCCTCTGAGGACAGCACATATCTGGTCAAGGGATTCAGTCAAGGATTTTCTCCTGCACCCAGACTTCCTCTGCTCCTCTGATGGGGGTCACAGCTAGTTTACTAGATTTCCCTGTCACTGCTTCCAATGCAAGGATTGAGGCCTCTCTACTAGTTGTTCCTCGCAAGAGTATGGCAGCAGGCTGCCTCCAGGAATAAAGTGAAAAAGCCCAGTTATGCTGCAAAATGGACCTCTTATAGGGCTGATGACACTCATACATTATCATAATTCCCACAGTAAGGATTGGCTAGCACTCTCCCTTTGCCTCCCACCAAGACGACCACTGGCTGCAGATAGGACAAGGAATTGGGCTGTGTGTATGATGTAGGCTGAGGGAGGATACATATTTGTCATCCCAAAATGACATGTGGGTTTTACCTTTTTGGGTTCTGAAAATCTAACAACATGGCAGTTATGCACATTTTTCAGATAACTATATAAATCTATATATCTTTGAATTCTACATTATATGGCGAGTCAGAAAATACTAATTTTATTTTGGTATGCCCTTCCTGGGCAGAGACACAATTTTTCACGCTTTGTGGCTTTGCCGTAATAGTTACAACTTTGACTCTACAAACTTCCAATATTAATTTCACCCTCCACCACTTCACCAATTTCCCAGTCCCTCACACTTATGAAAATGTCAGAATCATAATTTTGATCATAAATTAAGTTATGTACATCACTGAAATCTCATTTTATATGCTCCCAACATACTTTTAATACTCTTTAATATGAATCTGGACTGGGCTCACTGGGACATGCAGTGCTCTTTTTATTTAGGAAATGTGTTCAATGTTAAACATATTTCAGTGCATTATCTAAGAGGTAGTTTCATTTCTGGCCACCCCAAGCAGTTTCATCTCCCCTCTGAGTTTCCATTTTTCCTTAAACGCATGACCAGACCATCTGCCCGGGTCAATGTTTGTTCTACCCTCTTCTCCTGAGCTTCAAAGAGTCTTTGTTCAGGGCTAATGCACACTTTATCAGGAACCTGACATTTCTGTTGGTCATGTTTTCTGCACCACCATAGTTCCAATCTCTCTCTCTCTATATTCTTAACATTTGGACTGATAACCGGACATGTTTCCTTGGTGGGCCCAGCCTCAAAGGTGTTCAGGTCGAAGTTTTAGCTCAGAGAGAAAAACAAGTTGCAGTTCACAATTCTGAAAGGCTAGCATATTACATGTACCCACCATGTACATGTAACATTCAATGCTGCATTAGGGCATGCAGACAAGAAATAAACTCTTTCTTTTCATAATGTTTGAACAGATATAAGTTCCCTTGGAATATTAGTCACACGGAAGGCCATTGTTACATGAGAAATTAGTGTTCACTTTTGCACAAAACAAAATAGGCCTTACCCTATAAATGTTGTCATTTTATGTGCTGAAATTAAGTCTCTTTATTCCTGAAAACACCATCAGTCATTTGACTTTATTTCTTAAATGTAAGGCATCGTTCCTGCTTTTTAGCTTCCAAATGCGTATTTATTTCCTTCCATGTCCACTTCTGCAGCCTTAAATCTGTCACATCTGCATTTACACAAAGTCAGCATATGTAGCACACATGTCTTTTTGGAATCCATTGGACAATGTTAATAATATTACAATTCTGAGTTGCACTTTGCTTCATCTGAGTGCTTGCACATTCTAACAAAATGGAGGGAGGCCCATTCTCGCTCATTCACTAGGTGTCACATTGAAATCACTGTTTTGTACTGGCTTTTATATTTCAATGGAACTCCACATTTAGCCAGCTTCCCTCTCACAATGGGGCCTAGCATGGCCTCTCCATCTCTGTCACTATGGGGCTGTCATTTTAACCCACAAGTCCCCCCCCCATGAGTCTTTGACTTGGTTGACTACTAGAAAAGAGCAAGGGAGAGTGGGGTTTTTGTTTTCTTTTTGCTCTGGCTCATTCCATGAATTTCTTCGTTGTAGCAGATCTGCTCTTTTCCTGTCCTGAGGGAGTGGCGCTCTGGTCTGCACTCCACTCCACTGAAATTTGGGGTTTGGTCCTGGAACGCCACCCTTTCTAGGCTCTCCTACCTCCATGCTGTGAAGGTAAGGAATTATTGAATCTGCCAAGAGTAAAAGAGAGATTGTTTTATATAGTACTTCTTTTCCCGTAAATAGGCATACAAATTAACAACAAACAGCAGTGTATACATTGCAACCAAATGTTAACTTTGATTTCAATTGACATACATAATTAGACAACATTCTCTTTGTCTAATTTTGGTACATAACTTATAAGTATGAATTGTTTTACTCCCTGTAAATGTGTAATATTCGCCATCTGGGTTTCCCTTTTTTCCTTTCATTCTTCAGATGGTTCCTGGGCACTACCCTCAATGGGCTCTTCAATAAGTCATAGCACCAGTCTGGGATGACAGCTCTTCAAATGATTGATATGGACCCATTGTTCTTCCATATATTCTCCTTTAGGATGCAGATCTTAGAGGTGGCAGGTGAACTTTTATCGACAATTTCAAAGGCAATGCGCCGAGAGGGAAGGAACCTCCGCTCCTTGGTCTGGTTCCTTTGGAAATTATAAGTCTCCTACTTCATAGTCCTTCTTAGTAGTTTTTAATTCATAGTAGGATTTTATTCCTTCTGCCGACTTCTATAAATTGTACTGAGCATAGGCAAGAGCATACTGAAGGTGTTCCCATAAATTCTCAATGTACTCATGGTTAGTAGACGCATTGATCAGGGTCAGCTCTTGAATTTTGTGGAGAAGATGCTGAGGTAGCACCATTCTTAGTCCCGTCATGAGCTCAGAGTGAGTTATTTTTGTTGCAGAAGATGGTGTCGACCTTATGGCCATCAGTAAAAGCAGTAATTGGTTGTCCCAACTAGGTCCAGAGTCTGCCACAAACTTCTTCAAAATGCCTACTGCTCCAGGCTGGGTGGTAGGCAATGTGGAGTAATCTCTTTGCCGCTAGTACCTCCCACATCGTGGTAATCACCTTGCTGGTAAAATGACTTCCTCGGTCCGACTCAATCCTTTGGGGCAGGCCGAAACGATAGAAGATGTGATTGATCATTAGCGTGGCAGCAGTCTCTGTCTTACAACTTGGGACCGGAAGACATTCTACCCACTTGGTAAACAAGCATGTTACGGTCAACATGTACTTGTTTCCTCTAGAGGAGCAAATTACTGGCCCGATGAAGTTGACTTGAAAATTCAACCAAGGCAATGTCATTCCACTTTTCTGTAGGTAAGCTCTGTGTGTGAGACAACTTGGCTGAAACTGAGCACACACAAGACAGCCCTTTAAGTAGATGTCAAGGTCCTGGCCCATGTGTGGCCAATATGTGACCTTGCACAAGATTTATAATCTTGTATGAAACACCCTATGACCGACAGTGGCCGCGTCATGGGTGTGACTTACTATCAGGCTTTGGAATGAGGTAGGTACCACCCAGTGGTCACACCCTGATATGGATCTCTATACCAACAAACAGTCTTGAATTCGGAAAATTTTGGAAAACTTCATCAACACCCAGAGATCCTCCTTCTCGATATAATCAGATTCTGTCAGAGGAAAAATGACGCGGTGTCAAGTGACTCCAATCAAGCACTCCCACTAAGTCAGTGCCTCGTCTGGGACGCCCAAGGGAAGCCCTTATTTATATATTTTCATGACAAGTTTATACTCTGGATGATAAACCCTTATATAACGCCCCTCTCTTTGAATCACCCTGATCTCACTGAGCCAAGAAGTAGGTTTGTTTTGCAATTTAAAAGATTTATTGAAAAAATTAAACAATATATATATATCACACTTTTATAATAAATTAATATTTGATATCACACTTAGGCATATGAATATAGTGTTGATCGACAATAGATAATCTGACACTAGCACACTTCTTTACAATCAATCAGGAGTTAGTATAGGAAGGATAAGGTAGCAGAAAATACTTTTATGGTTTCAAGGAAAGCAATGAGGGAAAAATACAGCACAGAAATAAACTTGATATGATTTCAACAAAAGATAATATGATCACTTTTTCTTTGACAATTCCCTCTCCCCCTATGCAAGATAAGGAGATGGAAGGAGAGCACACAATTCTCAGGAATACAAAATGCAATACAAATTTCCAGTTCCCCCCAGCGAGCTTAGAGGAAAACAGGTATGATTTTGAAGCAGACAAGATCCTTTTACATGTGGTGGCAATGAAGTGAAAAATATGCTGAAAATGCTTTTAATTCCCTGTAGAGGTTCAGGGTGAGTGAGAGATACTTTAAATCAGTTCAGGTCAGCCCTGCCAATGATTCAGGGATGGTTATCAGGTTGAAAACAGGATTCAGTAATGGAAGCAAAAGACAGATATTTTTACATGTGGTTGAAATGAAGCAAACTGTCAATTCACGGCACTTTATTCCGAGTGCGTCGATCGCGATTACGGAGGAACTATGAGGAGAAGCAAGTCGGTTTTAGGCTTGTTGGAAAGATTAGAATCTTAGCTTTCGAATCGTTCCTAGCACCTACGATTCCAAAGATACGGACGATTTTATGAAGGTAGTTTTTCAGAATGAAATTATGATTCCAAATGGCAAAATGACACTTTTACAGGTTTAAAATCGGAGAATGAACACATGATTCCTATGATGCAGTTCTGGACCGGTTCAAATGTTTTGAATCAGATTATTTTAAGCTAAGAGATTGGTTTTGCACAGTTCTGGCTGAGTACTCACACTATGAATTTGAAATAGGCCGTCAGGGTCTGGTCAAGTTCGCTCTCTCTGGTACTGGTTCTGCTCACAGCGATATGGTCTGGGTCTGCTAGCAGCACTTCACAGCGGTCTGGTCTCTGGTTCTGCTGGTCTGGATCAAGTGGATTCTGGATACAGCACTGCTTTCTGGGTCTGCTACCAGTTCTGGCAAAAGTTCTTGGCAAAGAATCCAACAACTTGCCCGGCTGTAGAATAGTTTGGTTGGATTGCTGGATTCTGAAGGCCTGCTGAGAAGAGTTCTCAGCTTGTGGGTTAGGCCTTTGCTTTAAGTTCTGTAGTTTATCTGGAGTCTAAGTTCTGGATGTTCCTTCTAGATGTTGTGTGGTCCGGCAAAATGCTCTGCAAGAAAATGAAAAGTGTATCTCTTGCCTGTCCAAGCAGTCTCTTTTTATGTGTTTTGAAAGTGGGTGGGTCGCTGTCATGATCTCTGCTTCCAAAAGATCAGGACTTGCCCGACTTCCTTGGAAGCAGACCCATAACAGCGGTTCCGAGTGCCAGCCAGTCCCAATTGGGACCTTTTGGACCCTGTCCTGGCGCCAGTGGCACCAGGCTCATAAAGATGCCCAGTCCCAGCACTGGAAGGGCCGGGCTCATAATGCTTGGGTGGACTTACCTGCAGCAGACCATGCTGCTTACTTACCTGCCAGTTGAACCCCTGATCCTCTTCTGTTTGGGACTACCTTTCCTGTTGGGTGGGGCAGGAGCCACTCCCTAGGTTCAGAATACTAGAACTCTTCTGGAAAGCAGGAACTCTTTTCTTACCTAGGTGTGGCTGTGGAAGGAGACACCTAAGCACTACAGGAGGCTATTTAAACCACACCCGATGGATGAATCTTGCTTTGTGTTATTCTGCATTCTCTGCAGCAGAACGCTCATCGTGTCTTCTGCTTCTGATCCTGGGCCTAAGGGACAAAGGCTTACCATCCTGGAATCCAGTCTTCAGCAGCACCTGTAAAGACAAAGAAAGAACAGGTTAGCACTACGGTCTTCAGTGGCAGCGCATCTCTTACCTGGTCCATCGGCTGTCACCAACGCCTCGCGCTGCATTCCGGCATCTGAAAGACAAAGCCTTACCTACTCTTCGCATGCTCCGGAGGTCTTCGCACTGCATTCCGGCATCTGAAAGACAAAAGCTTACCAGCTCTGTGCACGCTCCGGAGGCCTTCGGCGCTGCATCCCGCATCTGAAAGACAAAAGAAGGTGTGTTTAAAGACATTGGGCAACTTTATTACTCACATGCCATTTCTCTTTCCTACGCCGAATCCAGTGGGTATTCCAGCACCCTTCAGCTTCTCTAAATCTCCGAACTTGTACCTGCAAGATAAAAGGGACAGTTAGTGCGCATCGTGAAGCAGGCTACAAGCGCTTACTTACGTGCTTCCAGGCGCTTCTATTCCTCACGCGGGTTCGATCCTCAACTCTCATCAGCCCGCCATCCGCCATCGCCGGAACCCTGCAAAACAAGAGATATCATTACAAAAGACTTTTAAGACATTTGAAGTGCCCAGAACTTACCGTTCGTGCAGTGAACGACGGACAGCGGTCCTCTGAGGTCAAGAGGCCTGCACCCTTATCCAGTGAAGAAACTGGTTACGGCACCCTGCCCCGAGGCAGATGGAGAGCTCGCCGTTCACTTACCTAAGGTGAGGGCGTTAACCTTTGGCGTTCTACAGGAGAAGAGAAAGGGAAGAGGAGAGAGGCACCCAATAACCCCAGTTCATTAATCCCATATTTTCTATCTGCAGACATCTTACTCTTCGAGTCAGACATACAGTGCACAGATGTCCAGCCCAAAGAGCCAACCGTGTGTTACACATCACCTTTGAAGATACGGCATTCACCCAGTCAAGACCGGCGCCTCTGCGGGAATCAGGTGAGCGTTACAGAACACAAAGCCTACCGCAAAACTCCCACCCAGGCGCTATGGAAACCTCGGATACCGACCAGCTAGCCCAGTTACTTGGGGAACTAAGAGCAGAAGTGCATGCGGCCCGTCAGGAGACGAGTGCTCTAAGAAGGGAACTGATTATTTCCAAGGAGCGAACAGACGATCTCGCTAGACAATTGCTACAGTCACAAGCCGGACAAACTCCGTTACCCGCATCAGGGGCAAATCTTCCTTCAACATCCTCTACGAACCCAGTGCAGATCAACCTACCTGGGAATGTACCTCTGGCTCCGCCCGAACGATTTTCTGGTGACCCAAAGAGGTTTGCAGTATTTATTAATCAGTGCCGGTTGCACTTCTTATGCCGGCCAGCAGCCTTTCCAACTGATCAAGCTAAGGTAGCTTTCGTGCTTTCGTACCTTAGTGGCAATGCGGTAGACTGGTCGATCCCTCTAGTTAATCAAGATGATCCGGTTCTCCATGATTTTCAAGCTTTTCAGCTCAGTATGGAAAAACTGTTTGCAAGACATTCACAGGGGCAGGCCTTGGACAATGAGCTCCTTTCATTGCGACAGGGTAATCAAGACCTTTTGGCTTATATTGTGTCTTTCAACAGACTGATAGTGGAAACTCGATGGCCTGAGGACAAAAGGATTACGCTGTTTTATAGAGGTCTACGTGGAGAGCTCAAAGATGTGTTAGCCCAAGTAGTGAATCCCCCGCAAGACTGTTCGGACTATATTGACTTAGTCGTTCAAATTGACCACAGACTGCAGAACAGGAAGGCCGATCGTTCCAAGTTTGATGCTCGAGTATTTTCCAAACCACCAACTCCTACCAAAGGAGTAGACTCCGGGGAACCCATGCAAATAGGGGGCCTGAAAGGACCACTAACACAAAAGGAGCGGGAAAGGAGAAAACAGCTGCAATTATGCCTCTATTGCGGAAACTCAGGGCACTTTCTTCGAGACTGTCCGGTGAAACCAGCCAAAAAGGCAGTAGGAGCTGCAGTTACCAGGGTCACAATCTCTGAGCAGGGAAACGACCTCACCCGACAAGAATAGAGGTCCTCTTGCCGAGCGTTAAAACCAGTTCAGTGACCTCGCATTTCGTGATACCTATGGTCCTCATTAGCCCTGAACATCAGGATTGATTACATGCGATTGAAGCTTACGTCGACAGCGGTGCCATCGGCAATTATGTGGCTCATGAAATGGTTTTGAGGATGAATCTGACTCTTTGTCCAAAGGCTGTAAAGGATGTCATTACTACGGTGGATGGTACGGAGATAGCCTCCGGACCAGTAACGCATACCACCCAAGAAGTGACGCTAGTAAGTCAAGATGGACACCATGAGAAGATCGTGTTCGATGTGATCAAGGCCCCTCAGTTCCAGATTATTCTAGGAATTCCTTGGTTAGAGAAGCACAATCCTCAGATCGATTGGCGAGCAAGAACGGTTCAGTTTCCAGAATGTGTCTCTACTTGTCACCCTCGACCTG
Source organism: Ambystoma mexicanum (assembly GCF_040938575.1). NCBI lineage: Eukaryota > Metazoa > Chordata > Amphibia > Caudata > Ambystomatidae > Ambystoma > Ambystoma mexicanum. Next base: position 908,521,493 of record NC_090930.1, read on the forward strand.
GTGTTGCACTGGCAGCAATTTCCTCGGAGGCTCCCCAGTTACCTCCTGAATACCTAGAATTCCAAGATGTTTTCCGGAAGGATCAGGCTAACTCTCTACCTCCTTATAGGTCTTATGACTGCCAGATAGACCTGATACCTGGATCTACTCCTCCTTGTAGTAGAATTTATGCCCTCACCGAGCCTGAGAATCTTCACCTCCGACAATACCTGGATCAATACCTAGCGAATGGGTTTATTCGTCCTTCCAAGTCCCCTGCTTCCTCAGCTTTGTTCTTCGTTCCAAAAAAAGAAGGGGACCTTAGAACTTGTATAGATTATCGCGCCCTGAACCAGATCACCGTTAAGAATAGATATCCGTTACCTTTGATCCCTGAACTCCTGGACCAAGTCAGAAAAGCATGCATATATACAAAGCTGGATCTTAGAGGAGCCTACCACTTGGTACGAGTAAAAGAGGGCGATGAATGGAAGACGGCCTTCCGCACCAAGTATGGGCTATTTGAATATCAGGTCATGCCCTTCGGACTTTGCAATGCCCCGGCCGCCTTTCAATATTTTATGAACGATGTCCTCGGAGAGCTCATAGATGTGTGTGTTGTTGTTTACATTGACGACATCCTCGTTTATTCTTCATCGGAAACTGAACATCGGTAACACGTGAAAATGGTCCTCGAGAGATTGCGTCAACACAAACTTTTCGCTAAGTTGGAAAAATGTGTTTTCAACGTGACTGAAGTTGAATTCTTGGGATTCATATTATCACCTAGCGGAGTGCGTATGGATTCAAAGAAGGTCGATGCAATTCTCAAATGGCCATCGCCATCCTCCGTAAAAGGTGTTCAAAACATGTTAGGCTTCGCTAACTTTTACCGCAGGTTTATCCCCGAATTCTCTCGAATAGTCCAGCCCATCACCGCCTTGTTAAAGAAAAACAAACGTTTTGAATGGTCTACCGAGGCGGAACAAGCTTTCCAGAATTTGAAGACTAGATTTATCTCTGCACCGATCTTAAAACATCCTCGCCCAGAACTCCCCTACATCGTTGAAACTGATGCTTCGAGCCTTGCCATGGGCGCAGTTCTATCACAAAAGGACCCAGTAACCAATCAGTTGCATCCCGTGGCATTTTGGTCCCGCAAATTTTCGCCTCCTGAAATCAATTACACTATTACTGATAAGGAACTTCTAGCTATCAAGTCCGCCTTTAAGGCTTGGCGGCATTATCTTCTGGGGGCCCGACACACCGTTACTGTGATTACAGATCACCGAAACCTGCAATATTTGAAAACCGCAAAAGCTCAATCCTCTAGGCAACTCCGTTGGGCACTATTCTTTGCCGAGTTTGACTTCATAATTACCTATCGACCTGGTACAAAAAACGGTAAAGCTGATGCCCTTTCTCGGATGGGAGTGGAAGAACATTTGATCAATCCTAAACCTGTACCTATCATTCCCGAACAAAGAATTCTAGGTGTAATCGCCACACAATTCATAGAGGAAGTTAAGGATAAAGCCAGGCTACTGGTAACTCCAGCAGACATACAGAATTGGCATCTGCAGGGAAAGGACTTTACGGTGAAGGACAACCTATTATATTTCCAAGAACGGTTATACCTGCCCAGCACAGATTTACAGAAAAAGGTAATCTCTTGTTATCACGATTCTTTAATGGAAGGACATCCCGGTATGACCAAGACCTTGGAAAAGATCAAGCGCTACTTCTGGTGGCCGTCTTGTAAAAAAGATATCAGAGACTTTATAATGTCCTGTGGAGTATGCGCCCAAAACAAGAGTCAAAAGGAAAAACCAGCCGGCCTCTTACGCCCTATTGACATCCCGCCTCGCCCTTGGCATACGCTTTCTATGGACTTCATCACCGATTTACCTCCATGCTCTGGATACAATACGATCCTAGTAATCGTGGACCTATTCTCCAAGATGGCGCATTTTATTCCACTCAAAGGCTTACCAACAGCAGCAACTCTGGCCCGAGAATTTCTCGAAAACATCGTCCGACTGCACGGTTTTCCTTCAGTTCTAATTTCGGATCGAGGTAGTCAATTTATTTCTCATTTTTGGCGAAGTTGCTGTCGGTCGGCTCAAATTGATGTGAGACTTTCGACCAGCCACCACCCTCAAACCGACGGACAAACCGAGAGGACCAATCAAACTCTGGAACAGTATTTGCGCTGCATGCTACAACAAACTGAAAAAACTTGGAAAGATATCCTTTGGATAGCCGAATATGCCTACAATAACTCTGTCCACTCAGGAACTGGGAAGACCCCGTTTTTTCTTTTATACGGTAGTCACCCTCGAACCTCGGAGTTGGATCCACTCCAAGATCTTGGAACACCAGCAGTAGACCACCTGAATTCTACAATGCCCCAAGCCTTTAAGGAAGCCGTTTCTCACCTTCAAAGGGCTAAAGAACAATACAAGAAAGGAGCAGACCAACATCGGAAGGAAGCCCCCCAATATCAAGTAGGAGATCAAGTCTGGTTATCCACCAAATATCTACCTCTAAAAGGACCACGCACATTCAACCCAAGATACCTTGGTCCCTATTCCATCACTACCATAGTAAATCCAGTAGCGGTCAAGTTGGACTTGCCCCCTCACATGAAGATACATCCGGTCTTCCACGTCTCTCTATTAAAACCCGTGCAACCACAAACCCGACTAACTACATCTCCAAAACCTATTCTAGTTGATGGAGAACTCGAGTTTGAAGTCAAAAGCATCCTGGATTCCAAGATCTCCAAATCTAAACTATTTTACCTGATTGACTGGAAAGGCTACGGTCCCCAAGAAAGATCCTGGGAACCTGCAGAATATGTCCACGCGCCTCGTCTAATCAAAAGATTTCATTGAACATTTCCTAACAAGCCCAAACCCCCGGAGAAGCCCGGTTTGGGAGGGGCCTTGAGGGGGGGTGCTGTCATGATCTCTGCTTCCAAAAGATCAGGACTTGCCCGACTCCCTTGGAAGCAGACCCATAACCCCGGTTCCGAGTGCCAGCCAGTCCCAATTGGGACCTTTTGGACCCTGTCCTGGCGCCAGTGGCACCAGGCTCATAAAGATGCCCAGTCCCAGCGCTGGAAGCGCCGGGCTCATAATGCTTGGGTGGACTTACCTGCAGCAGACCATGCTGCTTACTTACCTGCCAGTTGAACCCCTGATCCTCTTCTGTTTGGGACTACTTTTCCTGTTGGGTGGGGCAGGAGCCACTCCCTAGGTTCAGAATACTGGAACTCTTCTGGAAAGCAGGAACTCTTTTCTTACCTAGGCGTGGCTGTGGAAGGAGACACCTAAGCACTACAGGAGGCTATTTAAACCACACCCGATGGATGAATCTTGCTTTGTGTTATTCTGCATTCTCTGCAGCAGAACGCTCATCGTGTGTTCTGCTTCTGATCCTGGGCCTAAGGGAACAAAGGCTTACCATCCTGGAATCCAGTCTTCAGCAGCACCTGTAAAGACAAAGAAAGAACAGGTTAGCACTACGGTCTTCAGTGGCAGCGCATCTCTTACCTGGTCCATCGGCTGTCACCAACGCCTCGCGCTGCATTCCGGCATCTGAAAGACAAAGGCTTACCTACTCTTCGCATGCTCCGGAGGTCTTCGCAATGCATTCCGGCATCTGAAAGACAAAAGCTTACCAGCTCTTCGCAAGCTCCGGAGGCCTTCGGCGCTACATCCCGCATCTGAAAGACAAAAGAAGGTGCGTTTAAAGACATTGGGCAACTTTATTACTCACGTGCCATTACTCCTTCCCACGCTGAATCCAGTGGGTATTCCAGCACCCTTCAGCTTCTCTAAAGCTCCGAACTTGTACCTGCAAGATAAAAGGGACAGTTAGTGCGCATCGTGAAGCAGGCTACAAGCGCTTACTTACGTGCTTTCAGGCGCTTCTATTCCTCACGCGGGTTCGATCCTCAACTCTCATCAGCCCGCCATCCGCCATCGCCGGAACCCTGCAAAACAAGAGATATCATTACAAAAGACTTTTAAGACATTTGAAGTGCCCAGATCTTACCGTTCGTGCAGTTAACGACGGACAGCAGTCCTCTGAGGTCAAGAGGCCTGCACCCTTATCCAGTGAAGAAACTGGTTACGGCACCCTGCCCCGAGGCAGATGGAGAGCTCGGCGTTCACTTACCTAAGGTGAGGGCCTTAACCTTTGGGGTTCTACAGGAGAAGAGAAAGGGAAGAGGAGAGAGGCACCCAATAACCCCAGTTCATTAATCCCATATTTTCTATCTGCAGACATCTTACTCTTCGAGTCAGACATACAGTGCACAGAGGTCCAGCCCAAAGAGCCAACCGTGTGTTACACATCACCTTTGAAGATACGGCATTCACCCAGTCAAGACCGGCGCCTCTGCGGGAATCAGGTGAGCGTTACAGTCGGCTCATTCTGCATGCCCAACACTCTCATGATTTGATAGGTCAATGATTCTCTGTGACCTGATTTGAGAAGGGATAGTGTGTCAGAGTGAGTCAGAGTCTTATAGTCTATTGAAGAAACGCCCCTTTGCTTTTACTTAGAAAATTAATTTTTCATAACTAACAGGTTTCCCAGATACACACGTCGTTGAAATTACATACACATTTCACAGATTAACTTAAGATACACTCTCGCCCAACTCTGATCCCCCCTCAAAGCCTGGGTTCACAAATGGCAACATTTTGTGCTTTTTAGTGACTTTCGCCATATTGGTTTTTCCTCAAAATTTACACAGACCTGCACCCCTTCGATGAGCATATTACTGGAAATTACTATGTCTCTATCCTAAACACAGTGTCTGCAATATTAATAAATAGTGGGGTTCGGTCCCAGAACACCGTACAAAGTGGAATTTGGGCTCAAATCGTGGGGGCATTTTTCATTTTCATGATCCCCAAATTGTACATTTCTGTGAGCTTAATACAAGATTTTAGAAGCATTTAACTTAACAGCTCTCCTGTCATGATTTATAGAGCGCCAGCGCTGGTCAGTGTCCAATGCTGGCACTGCACCTATTTTTGACAGCTGTCTTGAATTTAATACATTTCAAAAGGAAATGATTTTACTTGATAGTATATGATCCTTGCTTGACATGGCATTGATGTGGATTGGTAGTAGGGTAAAGTAAAACACTCAACCATAGTTGGATTTTTGTTTGGTGGTTTCGGGCCCATGATCTTAGCATTTTTTGACATTAATAAAAACGAGTTTTGAACAGAACCATCTTTCTTTGCACTGGTGGGTGGCAGGTCAGGGGACCATTTTGGTGTGCGCAAAACTGCACGGTTCTCCTGGATTCTGGCGCAAATGTGGGCTTTTCCGCCATCTTGGATTTCCTAAGCCCACAGCACCAAATGTTGGAGCATAATAGTCCAAACGTGGGTCAGGACACCCAACAGCGGTCTTCAGTATGTTGATATCATTTTACAATAATTGTGTCCTCTTTTTGTGCAGTAATCAAATCTGCACCTGGGGTTTCTTTACTCAACTGGGCAGTTGAGAGTTAATTATTGGCATGGGTTTCAGACCTGGTAACAGCAGCAAACTGGATCCCCCTCCCCCCGAACAGGGATTCGGTTTCAATGAGATCCCCATGTATGGCTCCGGTTTTGGCCAACTGATCAGCCAAGTCATTTCCATTTTTTGTCTGATCCCTCCATTTTGGAGTGACCGCTGATCTTTTTCCAATAGATGGTCATCTCATTAGAGGTTACCAGATCATCAATTGATTGATTGAATTAATTTCCCATGCATTAGCTATTTATTTTCACACCGCATGCTTTGATTTTTGTTCAAATAATCGGGTGTTCCATGAACCCATTCCTGACATCCGAATCAGTGATTTTGACCAGTTCTTTGAGTTGGAGTTGCATGGCAGTGCGAATGCCTTGATGTACCCCCATCAATTCTGCCACCTGACTACTTCGGGGACCTATTTTATACCCAACAGAGAATTCCCAGCGCCTATGTAAGGAACTCATGGTGGCAACAGTAAAGACAGACACAAATGATCACAGTTCAAGGGTGTTTATTGAACTTTATAATGAGTAGGATAAATGCCTAATCTAAATCTAAATCTAAGATGGGAGCAAACTACGACCATCAAATAAAAATAAGGCAGTCCTAGTGGCGTCTTGTCAAATAAAAAGAGACTATACTAAAAAACCTATTGAAAATCCTTACTACTAGTTAGAAAAAAGAGTATGGGATAATGTTCACCAGAAAAGAAAGAAGTGTTCACCAAATAATAAGTTAGTATGGGATGGCTGGTTCTTGCTTCCCCACGTTTGAAGCAAGGGACAATGTGGGACTCTTGAGCACAGAACACTCCTGAGCCTCAACAGTTTGAGGTTCACAGTTCAGTTCAACAATTTCATAGCCCCTTCAGAGGTTAAGTCTCTTTCCTGCAAAAGTTTCTTGCCTTAGAATGTTTTCTGATTAGAAGTTCCAAACACCATGCAAAAACTGCAATTATCTGTGGATAAGTGCAAACCCTGCAATCATTACTAATACAATTCATGCGTAAAAATGACACACAATCCCTTCCAAACAACAACCCTATTTAAAGAATATGCATTCTAGACAAAGGACATTGTATATGTTAGAATTCATTTATTTTATTCATCAGCTACATATCATCATGAAAAAACATTTACAAAAAATCACATGAAACACATTGACTAATCATCTATTAAAAGCCACATCTAGAAAAACACATGTCACACCAACCAGTAATCACATCTCACACATCATTTTTCACATCCGCTTCCACCCCCATTAATAAAAACAACCATTTGTACTTGTGCAATGTTAATAATTATGTTCTGTAATCAGAACACCTATCTACTTGGACTTATTCATTGTTTTCTAAAAGTGCATAGTTGGCATTTTTTTTAGAGATGGTAAATGTTAGAAAATAATTGCTTTTAACATGTTGTCAATTTACCTTGTTTAAACCCAAGTTACAACCAGCTCCAAGAGGAGTAGGCTCTGTGGTTATGTCTACTCGAGTTTCAGGCAGCTAGACAGACATTTGCAATTTCCATTTAGTGCGCCTCATCAGGACATATACGTTTTGAAAAACAAACAGTTCCTTTTACAGTAATTCAAGTTGGTGTGTGTTGAATCTTGTCCACTGTTCAGTATATAAGTTCTTCCAGTTAACAGAGTCAAATGCTTCTGTAGGTCAAATGTGTTACCGTTGTTTTGTGGATATTCTTTTCACAATTATATCCCAGATTGTGTTGTACTACATTGAGATGGAAAATCTCCATGCAGTTGCTCTGTCCCGCAGCTGCAATAACTGCTTCCTTGGTTAGGGATTCTGTTTACATCTTAGAAGTACTTCCTATTTCCTCCAAGATAAAGGGCCTGATCACGACCTCGGCCGTAACGCTATTAGCACGGGGGCTATTAGCGCGACCGCCATAGCCCCCGGCGCTAATAGCGTGCGATCACGAGTTGGGCGGACTTGGAAGTCCCCATTCCCAATTGAGCCCATTCGGGAATGCCCCATTCCCATTGGGCTCAATGGGGAAAATTTGCGCTCTTACCGCCGGCGGATTTCCCGCCGGCGGTAATAGCGTGAATTTTCAGCAGATTTCCCCCCAGCCAAGAGCTGGGACGAAATCCACCGAAGCCCTGATTCGGCGGACCCTTAAATCCGGCAGTAATAGCGCTACTGTCAGATTTAAGGGTTACCGCCGAGGTCGTGAAAAGTCTCTTGGCCCGGCCCTGGGTCGGGACCAGACAGCTCAGGGGGATGATGTAGTCGGTTCGGAGTCCCAGTATGTTTTTCCGAGTAGACCCTTTTTCGGTTCGCTACCCCATTCTGTCTGTGTCCACAGAGACTCTCATATGATTTCTTTAACTGTGTGCCCTCTAGGCGTTGTGTATTCTGCTCCAAATGCTGCTGTGCTATGGTAGTTACAAACAGACAAAAGTTCTCTATGTTCTTGCACCTTGGGCGGTTGTTCTTCACTCTGATTCCACACTGACAAACATACAAAGGTTTTCTCTCTATGTTCTTGCACCTTTGGCGATTGCTCATCGCCCCTAGGATCTTCCTCTGCCGGGCTTGGATCCTCCTTGTAAAAACTGTCCTCCCTCCGTCGGGAGCACTATGGCCTCTCTAATATCGCTTGTAGTCTTTAGGAGCCTTAATGTCTGTTTATAAAAACAACAAGGTGACAGTTTTGTTGATACCCTGTTCTTGGGTGTACCATTTTTCATTCCTTTGTGTATAAATGACAAACAAAGTTGCTTGGGTGATTGCTCTTCTCCCCTGGGATCTCCCTCTGCCGGGCTCGAATCCTTTCTTGCAAAAACTGGCTTTTCTCCATTGGGTTCACTCTGGCCCTTCTCCTGCACAGTTCATCTATTTCTCAGTCTTATCAGAAAGCATGGTTTCTTTCTCTACAGCTTTCTTTCAGCATCCCTCTGTCAGGTTCACATTTGCCAATTATCACAGTGCATAAGCCTAGTGGAAAGTGGGCTTCCCTTCCACTAGGCTTCCTTTAGCAACAGGTCAGTGTTACTCACCGAACAGTGAATGTCCGAGGCAGGAGTCCACGTCTGTGCTATTCTGGGATTGATTGAAGAGCTCGGTTGGAGCCTGCACCCGAGCCTCCTCTCTGTGAGGGCTATAGATCTTTTCAATGATAGGACTTTCTGCTGTATGAACAGTAAGAGCAACTGATCACTTAAAAGAGCGGGGAGAACGCACCGCCACGGAACCAAGTGCAAAGAAAGAACAAGCAGTGAGACTCAGTGGGCAATTAGAATACCAACAATTCTCAAGACTCTAAACGACTCTACCTGGTAATTTCTCTGACTGCTTAGTCACTAGGAATACAGTAATACTTCCTCCTCCCTACAATACAGGGTACAATTAGGAAACTATCAGGAGAACAAGAAGTATCTAAGTGAAATGAGGCTTAGTCTTACCACTTGATGGGCTGAGAGTACATCAAGGAAATAAACGACAACAGTATAAATAATAAACAGGAAGGTTAGTGAGGGTACTTATCCCGATCAGCACAAGGAGCGCACTAGGTACGGGTTGGTGTACACTCTGCGCAGCGTCCCCCTGTGCACTGGTGGAATCAAGGGTATGCGGTCCCAGTGATATGGAAGAGTAATGTAGATGTAAAATAACTCCAAGGTAGCAAAGTTCAATGAGGCAGATACAGTTCAAATGGAGTGTTTGTAGCTCCCAAAGCACACATCAAATCAGTATTGTAGCTTCCCCAAGCACACAGTAAAGCAGTGACCAAACTCACTGTGTTTGGAATCTGGCTCGATGTATGCTGCGTATTGTTGAACCACTGGAGCTCAGGGAACAAGAGGAGCTGCACGTGGCTGTTCAGAAATAGTGTCATCGGCAAACAGGAGGAAGTAGTGCAGCAGACTATAGGTCTGAAGACGAAGGAAAGATCTGTGCAGACAGGCAAGAATCCGATATACTGGCTGACAGCTTTCTGATATAAAACGTAAGGCTAACAGAGTCTGTGTCAACAGGCAGAGATACGGTATACTGGCTGGCAATTTCAAGGACAAAAATGAATAGCAGGTGGAATTTCGTGTAAACAGGATAGAGTCTCGGTACACAAAAAGGCAGTAATAAAGAAGATGTAACTGCAGGGAAATGGTTCGCAACTTCAAACAGAAGCGACATGCTTAAACGCCCAGCTCATTTATTAAAGAGCAGCGGAAACAAATGCAGCCCGGAAGGGGGGGGGGGGGGCAGAGCAACGTGATTGGTGGAGTGAGTTAGTCCCGAACAGAGAGCCACATGGGAAATGTAGTCCCTAGTACCTTGTTCTGTACTGCAGCTTCCGCCGGGCATAAAACGGTGAAGTAAAGCGATGTATGCCGTGATGCAGGGCAACAGGTCAGTGCTTGTTGGAAGAACCCCATGACACAGGACGAGAGCTGTGAAGTGTAACAGTCAGAGATTTTTCGATTGTACAAGGGATTTGACATGACCCTTGTAGGGCCACTCTTGACGCCTCATGCCACCCTTTCCTAGGGCCTTCTGGTTGCTGTAGTTTCAAAAATATGTCCCGATCAGAACCTTTCGAATAAGCGCCAGACCACTCAGCACTTGGACCTCAACTGGGCTTTTTTAAAGTTCAAACATACACACAAGTCCATTCTTGTGTTCAAAATGTTGCTACTCGCAACCTTGGGCTTAACACAGTTTGATTTTATATCCGCTTCCTCCAACTCACTGGCTGTGCTGAACCCATGGGCTTCTTTGTTCTCTGGAGTCAAGGATAGTATCACAGTAGCCAGCTTGTCCCTCCTATCAATGCCTGAGGCTCCCATGTAACATTGATCTCTGTTGCTCCGCATGCCAGCTGTAACACCCAGTCTTACGTTTTCCCTCCTGGAGGCTTTGCGGGTCTAAGTTGAAAAGGGCAAGGACAATTTGGCCTTGTTGTCCTTCCAGACCTCACTGCTTCTCTTCTCCCCTTCTATTGCCAGTTTGGTGTAGCTGTCCCCTCATGCGTTCAGCCTTGCTCGAAGTGTGCTTTCGTGCCACGCCGTTTATTCCTGTGGGGAAGGTAACGGGCCATCAGGTGTGCGTGGTTATTGTCAGTTGCCTGACTTTGCCTGACCCAAATGTTGGGACATGTCAGTTTAATGGCTCTTTTGTTAGTCCACTGTCTATCACAGTGATTGAAAATGTTTGTTTCAAAAGAGGGGGGTGGTAAACTTTACAGACAACCTAGGGGGTTTGGTTTATGGAACAAGCGGGAATGATCAAGATTATTATCTTGAAATGAAAAGGGGTGTTCGTGGGGACGGTAATGTTTGGTTAAAGAAGACTGAGAGTCCGGGAAATAATAATCAGAGGGACGGTGGGAATGCTGGAGTAGAAAACAGGAGGACAGGGATTCTGGGAGATGTATTTTCCGAAAGCCTCAGGGTTTGGATACCTGATAGGTTTACCAGATGTGGAGAGTTGTTGGATTTAGGAAATGGAGATTCATTGGATGTAAGGGAAGTTGATCTGGAGTTACCTATAGAAGTCTGAGAGATTTGGTCCTTCCCATCGTCTTCCCTGGAGTTATAACTCGTCTCACCTGGGTGTTTTTGCGAGCATGACTCAGGATTCCCCTATGCAGGTGATCCTCCCCCACCGGTCCACTCCCAGGAACTGGATCGAACAGCGGTGGCCATGTCCTGGCCACCTGGTAAGGGGATCCTGGGTCCTACTCAGGAAAACACCCTTTGGTTTCTCACACCCGCTACTAATTCTTTCTCCCAGTGATTGTCAACGTGGTCTGAGCACCCATCCACATAAACTCTGGGTGTCCCCTGACATGTGTCTTCCTCATGGACTTTGTGCAGGAAGTAAGGTATGCCTCCAAATTGTCGTTGGTCCTTCGACTTTCATCCTCGAGACAGTTTTCTTGAGCACAGTCATGCAAGTCAACCAATCCTTGCGCTAGAGGACTCTTCTTGTTTTGGCCATGTCTGACCTCCACAGGAAGCCTTGCATGGACAGAATCCAGGAAGTAATTCTGGAACTGCTTACGTTCTCTATTCAGATTTGGTTTCTTTGTAAGTATTTCAAGGGTTGGTGAGAAGTCTCCACTATGATGTTCTCCCCCTGATTGAATGGGCAGTAATTCTTCAATGCCCACACCATTGCCAGGAGTGCCTTTTCGCAATCATCAAATTTTTTCTCCACAGATGACAAAGTCTTGCTCTCGTGGAAAATTGTTTTTTTGACCTTGTCATGCTTTTGGTATAACACTGCTGTTAATCAAGTATCTGATAACCCCATCTCCAAGAAGAACTCCTTGTTCTTTATGGGGTAAGCCAAACAAGTGGCTAGGGAAAGGCTTCTCTTTAATTGTTTTACTGCCTCGGATGTTCCAGACCCCACTCCCACTTGACCCCAGCCTTTCATAAATGGACCAAGGATCGAGTGACCTCTGCATAGTCTTCAATGAACTTTCTACTATAATTATTGAGTCCAAGAAGGCTTCTTAGTACTCGCAGAGTAGTAGGGTCTTTCAATTTCAATAATGCTTCCACCTTTTTTGCCTGGGGACTGAAAACCTCAGAGTTAATTTCATGCCCTAAGAAGTTCACACGGGTCTTACACCACTATGCCTTCTGAAAGGACAGTTTTGCTCCGGCTTTCTGTAACTGGGTTAGAAAAGCGTATTTCAGCTATGTGTTCCGCCACAGTTGAGCTCTTGATTAAGACATCATCTACATAGGCAAGTTTTCCCCTTTTGCCCAAATTGGGTATGGCCTTATGCAGGAAGATGTTAAATTAATTGGCCAAGTTCATGTATCCAAAGGGGGTTCGGGTTGACTTGAATTGCTGCCCCTGAAGGTAAAGGCAAGCTTGTACTGGTCTTCTCTGTTCATGGGTACTGTCCAGTAATCATTGGTTAGGTCAAGGGCGGTATATACCTTGGATCTGGGCCAGTCCCTGATCGATGTAGGGAAGGGGCCATCTTGACATGTGGACCCTTTTATTTAACTCCCTTAGGTGTGCGCAAAGTCTCCATTGGGTCTGAGTATCCCCAGTACCGGTTTGTTAAAGATACTGTGGATTGGATGAATTATCGCACAGGAGTCTACATTTTTAATAATCTCTCTGAGTGATTCCATAGACGCGAGAATTAACCGGTATTGCTTCACAAATACTGGGGCCATCTCAGGGTCTGTAGGTATGGTAGTTGAATGTTTCTTTGTGCGTCCACAATCATATGACTTCACTGCAAAGTTATCTTGAAAATACAGAAACAGCTGTTTCAGTTCCTCTTTTTCCTCCTCGGTCTCACAGGAATCAGAGAGATTGATTCATTCTTCAACCATCTGCTTAAAGCCTGGTAAGACCTCAGGCTTGGAAATTTCAGCTGTATCCTCCAGTTAGGTGGAGAGATCCCTTGTTATGGTGTTGGCCTAGAGGCGAGGTTCCAAGGATGCGAGGTAGTCACTGTTGACTCGGAATACCACCTCATTCTTCCTGATGTCCCAAGTCACCTCTTTCACACCATAAGAGCAGGAAGAGTACACCAAGAAATTCACCCCTTGCCTGGTGAAAATCTATTCCGGAAGGATACCTTTGTCTCTAAGGAAGCAGTCATTTGCAATTGGTCCAATGATCTCATTACCTAAATCAATAGAATAATGTTGAGCATCAACCACCATTACAATAAAGTGTCTGCGCCCAAAGCGATATTTTGAGGATTGCTGTTATCCACCAATATTCGAATGGTGTTGTGTTCTAGGTCGACTTGGGGTGTCGGATGTATATGCAAACCTTGTTGTTGGAGATGATAATTCAAATGTATGTAGGTGTCCTGGTTTTTGAGGTTCTGTCATCGCTTAATTTTTAGGGGAATTGTAAATTGTTGCACCTGTCCTGGGATGGTAACCTCTTCTCTGATTTGAACTTCAACCGCATACGGCAGCAATTGAGCTGACCGAAATGCTTTCTCAGTGTTGTCAAAGCCCACGTGGTTACCCCTCGTCGGGACCATGCTTTGTTATTAATTTGGTCCAAATTGATTGCAAATCAATTGAGAATGTCACTGCCAAAGTAAGAGATACTAGTGACATCTCTCACAACCCAACAATTATGTTCTATGCTTTTGTCACCAATGGACATTTTTAGCATACACCTGCTAGGAGAAATTTGGAATTTGGAGTTTCCAGGCCTATTTCCCACTTATCAATCAATTTTAATGTGGGAATGGCCTGATCTTTTGGGAATTTCCTGAATAATGCTTTGCTTGTGAAGCTTCATGCGTTATTCAGGCACACTCTGGCGAGAACATGCTCTTTCCCCTCATTTATCAGAATGGGGGAAAACAGATGTTCACTCACCTGGCTGGCTAGTGCAAACAGTAATAGAAGCAACATTAAGAGTAAACATTCTCTGGCCACAGGCAGGCTATGACACCCTGCTCAGAACTATATTACACTGTGATATTCCACATAGAACTATAGTACATCATACACAATGAACACCCTGCTCTCTATGAATAGCAAGCATGGCCATAACTATTTACATACAGTGAGACAACTTCATAACCGAACCCTTCCCCGTTTTTGAAAATTAACCTCTCTCCCAGTTTTAAGTGGCATTCCACACTGGAGGAAAACACTCTGAAGTTTTATATGAATCCACAGTGGAAAACCCAAATCCCATGTGATAAATGATGATGATGAAATGGAGCGCGAGCATCCATATGCTATTGTGAAACTTAATGGGTGTTATGTTAGGATGATGACAGATTCAGGATATAAAATTTCATTGATGTCCAAGAAGGTGTTTGAAGAGGAAATGAATGGGGATGTTAGAAATGTACTCGCACCAGACATTAATCCTGGGGGTTTAACGAGGACCGGATTTAACTTTTAGGATACTTTATCGCAGATTTTGAATTTAAGGGAAGGTATGCCAATGGAAGGGTTCACATCACTAAAAAGGGAAAAACTTTGCTTGGTTGGAGGGACCAGAAAAGACTAATGGTAAGATTGGATCCCAATCAAAATGAACAGGTGATGCAGATAAATACTTCTCAGTGTGTGGAAGATAAGTATGACAAACTGTTTAGGAAGGAGATTGGTAAAGTGAGAGGTATTCAGCATCTGATTGTGGTGAAGAAGGGGTATGTTCCTGTGAAAGCAAAGTTGAGATCTGTTCCTTTCGCTTTGAGAGAGGCAGTAAAGAAAGAACTGGAGAAATTGACAAAAATGGGTGTGATTGAAAGAGCTGGTGGTGTGGAATGGATTTCTTCACTAGTGATTGTAAAAAAGCCATCTGGAGATTTGAAATTGTGTGTGGATTTAAGGGAGGTTAATAAAGCGGTTATGGTTGATAGACATCCATTGCCCAATATGAGCAAAATGTTATTGATGGTTGGGCAGGGAAAAATATTTTCCAAACTTGATATGGCGTTTGCTTACCATCAGGTTGAACTTGAACAGAAGTCCAGAAAGTTAACGGCTTTCATCACTCATGAAGGTGTATTTCAGTACAAGCGTATGACATTTGGGCTGGTATGTGCATCCTCCGTTTTTCAGAAAAGTATGGATGGGTTGTTTGGCAAAATAAGTGTTGTATTTTGCTTTCAAGATGACATTCTAGTATCTGGAGAGAATGTGGAAACACATGATCAGAGGTTAAGTGAAGCATAACTCCAAGGAAAGAAAAGTGTGTATTTCGTGGTGACAAGGTAGAGTACCTGGGACATGTAATATCTGCCCAGGGTATAAAGCCAAAAGACTCAACAAAGGGGAATTACGATCTTTCCTTGGAATGTTAAAGTTTTATCAAAAATGTATAAAATATTATGCAGAAAAGGTCACAGAGATGAGAAAGTTATTGAGGAAAAGTGAAGAGTTTGTGTGGAATGATGCATGCCAGATGGAATTTAAAAAGATTGAGGAATAAATCTGGCTGAACCTTTAAAGAAATTTGACACGAGAAGAAAGTGTGTGCTTACCGTTGATGCAAGCGATGTGGGTTTAGGGGCAGTTTTGTCCCAAATGAAGAATGAGGGAGGTGAAGAAATTATAGCGCATACCTCTAGACCATTGAGAGGTGCGGAATTGAGGTACTCAGTCCTGAAAAAGGAGGCCTTAGGTTGTTTATGGGTGATTGAGAAGTTCAAAAGTTTCGTAAGGGGCACACATTTTGTGATTAGGACCGACCACAGGCCATTAAAGTCGATTTTTGAAAACAAAGGATTAGATAAGGTATCCCAGAGAGTTGCGGGATGGGTTACCAGATTACAGTGTCATAGCTTTGAGGTGGCGGTCAGATCAGGAAAGGAAAATGTATTTGCGGATTGTTTGTCTAGATTAGCGATGAAGGAAAATAAAGAGACTCAAGATGAGGAAATAGAAATGGTTTTTGCCAACACTGATAATGTGGTATGTAAGGAGGAATGGGTGAGAGCAGTAGATAATGATGAATTGTTGTCAAAAGTGAAAATGTATATTCAAAGTAATTGGCCCAGAAAAAGTGAGTTGGGTGTGAAGGAAAGGCCATTTTGGGAAGTTAGAGAGGAATTGAGTATTGAAGTCGTCATTGTGTTTCGGTAGGGCAAAGCTGTGGTGCCCGAGGAGATCCGCAATAGGATGATTGATATAGCCCATAAAGGTCACATAGGGATCAGCAAAACAAAAGCAGTTTTGAGGGCGGATTATTTGTGGCCCGGATTTGACAAGGAGTTGGAAAGGAGATTGAAAGATTGTATGAAATGTGCAAAGGTTTGGTAGCGAAGAAACAGCCCATAATCTTTAAGGATATCCCAGGAAGAGTATGGGAGGAGGTGGCGTTTGATGTTTTGGGACCCGTGAAAATGGGCTATGGGAAAGGAAGGTTCATATTGGTAATGGTGAGGCATTCTCCCGCTGGTGCGAGTATAAGGTAGCTAGAGACATAGATGGAGGTAGTATTGTTAAGTTTTTACGTGAGGTATTTGGGACAGAAGGATTTCCCAAGTATATTCTGACAGATAATGCTCTTCAATTTACGGGAGGATGCTTTAAAGAATATGTGAGGAATTGTGGCATAAAACATAAGAAGGCTGCATTGTACCATCCCAAAGGGAATGTGTTGGTGGAAAGAATGAACAGATGGGGTATGGAGGGTGTTTGATTGGCGGAAAGCGTGTGGTGTGAGTAGGAGTTTGGCAGTAGGAGAAAGAATGTGTGCATTGAGAATGGCACTGCATTCTGTTACAGGAGTTTCACCATTTGATTTAATGAAAGGGCACAAAGAATATTCTTTGGTGTGCTCCCCTTCGATGGAAAGGGGAGTAGAATCAGATTGTGAGATTGAAAAGTTGAGAAAAGATCTCAGAAATAAGAAAGAGCACTTTGTTATGAGGTAGAACCGGAGAAGAGGGAATAAGAAACTAGAGTGGAATGTGGAGATTATGTGAGGATCAGGAAGGCGGTGATCAAGGAGATGGGAAGTCCATTGTATTTGGATCCCGTACGTGTACTAGCAGTGTTGAGGGGTGCTGTGAGGGTAAGTGGAGGACAAGTTTGGAATAAAAATAGAATCGCTCTGGTGGGAAGATTGTGTGGGTAATAAGAGAGGGAGATATGCTATGAAGTTGTTTCTCTGTATGAAAAATAGTTATGGCCATGCTTGCTCTTGATAGAGAGCAGTGTGTTCGTTGTGTATGATGTAGTATAGATCTATGTGCAATGTCACAGTGTAATATAGTTCTTAGCAGGGTGTCGTAGCCTGCCCATGGTCAGAGAATGTTTACTCTTAATGTTGCTTCTGTTACTGTTTGCACTAGCCAGCCAGGTTTAAGGGTGAGCCGGGGGTTTGTAGTTCATGACCTGTACTAAAGGTTATTTTATCTCACTGGAAACCATGTGGGACTATTCTTCAGGTTCCCATCATCAGTTTGTTCTCCAACAGAGATGAAAGTGATGTCTGGGACTTGATTGTTCCTAAAATGGAATTCTTTTTTTGTCGGACCCCTGGTCAATCATGTGGCAGGTGCCATTCAAACTCACATCATTTGTACTTTGTTTTAATTTGATTGGCTGGTTATTCTGAGTCCAGAGGACCTTTTTCATGCAGTCAATCAGGGGTGATAACCTCCAGAGGAGGTCATTCCTCAGTAGACAAGGTGTGCTTTCTGGAGCGACGACTACCACCAGGTGTTTCTCTCTATGTCACCCAATTTTTATCTCCAGATCCGCAGTTCTTATGACAGAAAAATCACTCCCATCAAAGTTGCCAAGGAAGAGCTGTGAGGGGAATTTGGTGACTCTTCCCCCCTTCCTGAATTTAGTTGGTCAAAGGCCTTTTTGGACAGGAGGGTGACTTGGGATCCAGTTTCCACCACGCTGATACTGCACACTGACCATGTACCTTGATGGAAGCATAACATCTTCTTTCTCTCTCCTCAACTTTTTATATAGAACTCTGAAAATATGTGATCTTGGACAGTTTTCTGTGTTGGAGTCCGGGAATCTGTAAAAAAAAGATTTTGCACCCCGATACAGATGGGTTTGGGAAGTCCCCCCTTTCCCCCCTGTATCTTTTCTGGAACTCTTTTCCTGGAGACAATTACCCAAACCTGTTTGGGGGGAGGATACCTTTGTGATTTCTGGGTCTTCTGGGTGACATTGTTTGGGTTTAAGAGCTTCTTGCTCTGAGTCGGTTTCCATACTTACCCCATCAAAATCAGGGTCTTTTGAGACCCATTTTTCTTTGGGGGAGATCCCTCCATCCCTGAAAGAGAAGATTTCCTTCCCTGAATCCTCTAGAGATTCTTCTCCTTCAAAAGGGATGATACAGACATCCTCCACAAATTGGGTTGTCTTTGACTCTCGATTCCTCCTACCTTCTATTCTTTAGCTTCTAGATTTTCAGGGGTAGATGATTTATGTTGAGGCTCAGAGGTTCCCATGGGTTTTGTTCCGGTGGGAAAGGAAGCTTTCTCTAGGGCTTTGCATCTCCCTTTCATTCGCACCCCATCCTCTGCAACCTGTTGGTTGTCTGAGGTTTCTTCCCGTCATTGCTCCCGGGCACCAGACCCAGGTGTCGAGTTATTCTGGGCAGCAGTTTGCAGTTGAGGGTTCTGCTGAGCCCTCAACATGTGACCCAGGTCTTGGGTTAGTTGTTGGACATGTCGCTTCACTTGTGACATTTTTTCTAGTTGGTAGGGAGGCCTGGATTCATACCTTTGCTGCTCCGGAAGGGGGTCGCTGTCCCTTCTCCCAGAGAAGCTTGGGTATTGGGAGTTTCCCAGATAACCTTCCTTCCTAGGTCTCCCTACTCCCAGATGTGGGAATCTATTGTCCTGAAAGCAGGGAGAAGGTGGAGGATTATTCTGGAAATTGGCATTCAAAGGGTATTTGGGAAAGAAACTTAGGTTGTGGGGTGTTGAGGGAAGTTGTTAAGAGGGAGGTTTCCTGGGGCAGTACCTACCTGATTAAACCCACCCCCTTGTGGCGGGGAGTCCATACATACTCCAGGATGGGTGTGTAACCCTTGTATCATGGACTGATATAGGTGGTAAACGCAGATGGAACATTGGCCTGGTACCCTGCCTGGCTACCACCCGATTGAGTTGGATTTGAGGGTCTCCTCTGCCTCTCATTCTGTTTGTTGGTGGAAGGAGTATTTGTCTCCAAGTCCAGTGTGGGAGTATTTTTCTCCTCTGCTATCTTTGTAGCAGCGGGTGTGTTTGATGATTTGTTTTTTTTTGGGTTGTTTCTGTTTCATAGGGCTTTTGGACCACATAAATCTGGGTGGTCTGATCTATCACCCAATCCAGGATCCAACGATCATAGAAATCCCTTACTAGTTGGGTCATTATGTATTTTGGGAGTGCATGAAAATATGTATTGATGAACTCCCGGATATTGGTGTTCACCCACCTAGACGTCTGTGCAAATGCTTGCTTCAGCTCCTGCACAAGCTCTCTAAGTGCTTTGTCTTCCCCACACTGCAGGTTGTATGCTGCCGTGCGGGCCTCCTCCGGGTTGCTGTGAATGGAGAAGTATTTCAGAATTGCTGCTTTGTAGGTGTACCATTTTTGGTGATCTTGGTCCTCCAGCCCTGCAAAGAAGCTGGAGTATTCAGGGGAAAATGTCCATTTGACAAACTCCATGGAGTTTCCATCATTCTTAATACCAAATGAAGTCCCCATTTGGTCATAAAGCTCGAGATGCTCCCATATGGGCACGGGAAAGAGGAGGATACCACGTCTCACCATCGGTTGTCTCATCCCCACTCCCTGAAGATCCCTCACTCAGGTGATCCTCCCACACTGGTCCACCCCCAGGGTCTGCATCCAAAGGCGATGGCCATGCCCTGGCCACCCCAGAGAGAGATCCCCAGGGACCAGTGGGTGAGACACCTTCTGGTTTCTCACATACCCTTCCCTTATGCGATGTAGACGCATCTGATTCACAGGGAAACTGAGAAAGGAAATCGACGTTCCGCTGGTCTTTACCTTTTCGGTGCTCCATGGTGCAACAGTAGGGTTGCTGGTCTTGGAACGATTGCATGACTTGAGGGTTTGAGTCCTTTTTTTTTGGCTTATCCACACTAATGGTTTTTGATCTGTGACGAGTGTAAACTTTCTTCCTAGGAGATAGTATCTTAGATGGGTGATGGCCCATTTGATGTCAAGGACTTCTATTTCTAACACAGAGTAATTTGTTTTCACGTGGGAAGATCTTTTGACTAGTGAATAGGATAGGATGTTTTAATACATCAAAAACTTGGGACAAAACTTCTCATAACCCTATAAGAGAGGTATAAGTTTGTAACACACACTCTTTTGAAAAGTCTACTACCTTTATCATCGGGTTCTGGCACAGGTTTTGTTTCAAGTTGTTGTAACATACATCATCCTCATCAGTCCAATGAATCTTCTGGGGTTTGGTTTTCTTTCATTTTTCTGTCAACCTAGCTGTTCTGTCCAAGAAATTAGGGATAAACCTACTGTAATAACTGATTGAATCCTAAGAATGCTCTGAGGTTTGTCTTGGTTTTAGGAGAGGGGTTATCTAGGATGGCATTCACTTTTCTTGTTGAGGCTGGACGCTGCCATTCTCTACAAAGAAGCCAAGGTATTTCACGGCTGATTGAGCCAGCTTAAATGGAGTGGCAGTTAAACCTGCTTCTCTGAGGGCTCTCATAACATTAAAGAAATGGAAAAGATGGTCTTCCCATGTCTTTCTATAAATGACTGTCATCAATATGAGGCCACAGAAATCGGAGTGGGGCTGTAATGTCCTGTCCATAAGCTGTTGGAAAGTGGTGCGGGCCCTGTGTAAGCCAAAAGGGAGGACTTTGAACTGGAATAGTCCCAAGGGCATTGAGAAAGCTATCTTTTCCTTATCAGGTCCATGTACTGGGACCTGCCAGTACCCATTGGTTAAGTCTAGGGTTGATAGGAAGGTGGCATTTCTGAGTTTATCAATCAGCTCATCAATGTGCGGCATGGGATAGGCAAGTCAGAGATGGCATTCACGTGATGGAAGTCTGTGCAAAACCTTCAGGAATGATCAGGGTATGTGACCAATACTGGAGGGGATAATATATAATATTTGCCCTTAGCATTTTGTTCACTTCTCAGCTACTATATGTCTACAGGCTTCCGGGAGTCTATATGGTTTAAATGAACCACTTTTCCCATTGGTGTTCTGATATAATGATTTGTGCCTTGTACCCTCCCTTTTTTCTCACAGAATACCTCAGGGAATGTTGTGACAAAATTGTTTTTCTTTTTGTTGTTGACTAGATAGCTTTTGTGGAATTAATTCAAAACAATCTACTTCCTCTGGTACCAAACAAGACAGTATTGTGTAAGTGGCTGCAGATCGATTTTCTTTCCATTCTTTTAAGAGATTCACGTGGTAGAGTTGGGTGTTTTGGGTATTTTATATGTACAGGTCCCTGTTCGCTCTAATATTTCATATGGCCCATACCACTTTGAGACCAGTTTATTGTCAGAGGTAGGTAAGAGAACTAATACATGTTTGTCCTATTGAAAAAGATCTTAAGTTTACCTTTTTGTCATAGGTGGACTTTTGTTCTGTTTGGGCTTTATCCATGTGGGTATAGGCTAGGTTTCGAACAAGTTTAATATGCTTTCACAATCTGGTAGCGGTTTTTGTGAAGGGAATAGGTGCCTCTTCTCATTCTTCCCAGGTCTCCCTAAGCATGTCTAGAACATCTCTTGGTACTCTACCATAGAGTAGTTCATAGGGAGATCATCCATTGGCCCCTGAGGGGTCTTTCTTACTGCAAATGGAGCCCAGGCAATCATGTGATCCCAGTCCTTCCAGTCCTTGTTTACCAACTTTCTTAGTATCATCCTAAATGTTTTGTTAAATCTTTCCAACAATCTGTCCGTTTGGGGGTGGTAAACTGAGGTTCTTAAGGTGGCAAAATGGAGCAATTCCTTTCACCCATGAGGTTGCTCATAAAATAGGAACCCTGATCCGTTAGAATTTGCTTGGGAAAATAAACCCTGGAAAAATATGGCAATGGATGTTTTAAAATCTGTTGGGTTGTGTTATTCTGCATGGGGAATGCCTCTGGGTATCGGGTGGCATAATCAATGATTACGAGGACATACTTGTTACCCAGTATAGAGGTTTCCAATGGTCCAATGATATCCATCCCAAACCGGAAGAAAAGGATTTCTATTACTGGTAAAGGGTTCAGAGGGGCATGTAAGGGAATATGCATACTGGTTTTCTGACATATTTAACATGTCTGAATGAAGTTCTTTATATCAGCATGGATACCTGCCCAGTAAAACTTCCCACTGATGT
Source organism: Ambystoma mexicanum (assembly GCF_040938575.1). Taxonomy (NCBI): domain Eukaryota; kingdom Metazoa; phylum Chordata; class Amphibia; order Caudata; family Ambystomatidae; genus Ambystoma; species Ambystoma mexicanum. Next base: position 908,543,816 of record NC_090930.1, read on the forward strand.
GTGCCTAGGTCTTAGATTGTCCTAAGTGTTCCCCTGTCAAATGAGACTGTGCAATCTCTAGCATGATCTTCTGATGGGTTTTGGTGATTACTAACTGAGTTTTACGTAAGCCTCTGTAGAGGTTTCCTTTCTGTACAGCAATCCTTGTTTTAGGAATACAAAATGACTTCTCTTATCCTCCCCCTTCAGGAATCACCTGTAAGAAGGCCTCTGTGAGTGCTGGATCATTTCACTGGGTGAAGGCTAGGTTGTGAAGGATAGTAGGTTCTTCTTCCCATTTTGCCTCCTTGATAGATGGTTCATCAGCTTCCCCAAAGCCTAAGGTATCTCTCTGTTTCATCTGGTTCACTCTCTATAAAACAGGAAAATAGAACCCTTTCAAGAATTCCCTGTGCAATTTTGTCCCCGCGATGTACTTCAAATTGATTTTTGCCATAGTTTTGTAGGATAAACCTTATGTCTCCCCAGAAGTCGGGAACTATTATGCCAGCTAGTACATTCAGACCAAACTTACAGGACAGGCCAGATTTTGGAGCCGTTCTTATATACCACCTAGGAAGGGCTATCAAGACTAAATCTGTGGAAATCATTTCTCTTTTCACTGGAGGGATGGTAGCTTCTCTGCTACTACAGATATCACAGTTTATGGATTCTTTTGTGGTGATAGAGGGATCTAAGCCTCTATGACTAAGCTTCTGGAATTTTAGGGTTCTCCAAATTGTCTCATTTGAGTCACATCTCACTACTGACACCATATGTAAGGAATGCATGGTATCAAACAGTAAGACAGACACAATTTATCCCAGTTCAAGGGTGTTTGAAGAACTTCAACTGGGTTTTAAAAACACCTATCTAATCCTAAATCTGAAGATGGGAGCAAGCTATGACCATCAAATAATAATAACGCAGTCCTAGTTTTGTCTTGTCAAAATAACAGGGTTTTTACTAATAAACTGATTGCCAATCCTTACTTCTAAATACAAATAGCATGGGAAACAATGTTATGCAAAAGAAAAGTGTTCAAGAAATGATATGTTGGGGTATTCAAGACATTGGCTTCCCTTCCCCACGTTTTCAGCATGGGACAAGGCGGCACACTCGAGCTTAGCACAGTCTCTGGCTTCTCGAGCATGAGGATGCAGTTCAAATCTCAGTACCAGGGGCTTCTGTACCACTGTCTCTTTGCCATTCAAAGAGCCTCATTACGCGGCAGGAGATAGTCATGGTGCTATTAGCGCCATGGCTACCCCCTTACCACATTCCGGGTCCGTGTCCCCGGAATAGGGACTTACCGGGTCATTCCGACCTTGGACCCCATTCCGGGACACCTTCCCCATTCCCATTTGAGCCCCCATAGGGCTCAATGGGAATGGTGATGGAGCTAATAACGGGCCCGTTATCAGCTCTGAAGTCCCTTAACGGGTCCCTTCCATAACGCCTGGCAAAAAAAGGCATTGAGGAAGGGACCCGCTAAGGGACCTCGGAATAGGGTGGTAAGGGATTACCAGCACCGGTGCCCTTACCGGTGCTGGTAATCCCTTACCACCTACCGCTTAATGAGGCCCAAAGTCTCTTACTTCAGAGGGCCTGATGCGACAAACATTGAAAAGTTCCTTTGTCCTCAAAATTCTCATGTATAACTTCTTGGGTGATTTGTGATTCACCCAGAGTCCCCCTCAGGTGGGCTCAGACCCACTTCATTAAAAACCTTATTGGGTGATTTACGGTTCACCAAAGATCCCTCTCTGCCGGGCTCAGACCCACTTTAATACAAAATCTTCAATTGTCGCCCTCTGCTGGGCTCGGAACAGATTTGTGTATTTTTCCAAACTTTCTCTATTTCATCAAAAATCAAAGACTTTCAACTGTGTGCAGGATTTTGCTTGACCTGTCGCAGGACCACTTCGATTCACATTTATTTGTTCACTTTCAAATGATCTTCCTTCGCTGGGCTATAGATCAAAGTTATCTACTTTCGTTACTCCTCAGCTGGACATCTTACAGAGACCTTCGATTGAACACCCACACAGTGCCAGACCTATCTGTCCTAGGTATTGTAGCTTGCTTTAGAGTACAATCACTCATCAGCACTTTAACTTCACTCGTGTCTCTTATCACACGTGTTTTAACAATGTCCTTTCCAGCACTCACCATACAATGTTGCTGATTTCAACCTTAACTTCAAAACAGAGCGGTCTTGTATCGGTCTCCCCAACTCAGCGGCTGTGTTCTTTTCACTGAAGCAGCTTTGTTGTTGGAGCCAAGGACAGTACCAGGGTGGCTGGTGATTCTCCCCACCTTGATTATTGACGCCGGAGTGCCCTGGTTATCTCTGACACACAATGTTATGTTATGTTATGTTAGGAATATTTCTTAAGCGCACGGCCACCCTAAGGTATCATGGCGCTAGCGAGTCGGACGAGCACCCACAAGAAGGTCAAACAGCCTGCCACACCAAGGACACCTAGAAGAGAAGAGTCTTTACCACCTTTCTTAAAACTAGATGGTTAGAAAGTTTCTTAATAGTTAGTGGCAGCTATAGAAAAGGCCTGTCCTCCTTTCCGCATACAGCGGTAGGATGGAACAATAAGCAAATCAGCCGATTTGGTTCGGGTGATAGCAAGCAAACTTCACCCAGAGGAACTCAGCACCCTGATCATGTAAGGCCCGATGTACTATACACAAGGCCTTAAACCTGATATGCTGATTCACCGGTAACCAATGAAGGAATCGTAGTACCGAGGATATGTGGGTTCCATACAGAGTACCAGTTGCTACATGGGCAGCCAGGTTTTGCAGAAGCTGTCATCTCTGAATAAGCCCCTTAGGTTGGGCCAAATACAAAGAGTTGCAGTAGTCCATCCGGAGAAGGGGTCTTCATAAATCCAGAAGAGAAGTGCTTGGAGATCTTGATCCAAAAAAGTTCAGTTGTGTTGCCCAGGGTCTGGAGGAGTGTTCATGACCGTTGGAAGCCAGATTGCTGTCTCCCACCCAGAAGAGGGGGGTACCCTGACATAGTGCTGCCTGACATCTGGAGCTGCAAAAGTTCCACATCTCTTGAGAAACCTTCAAGGAACATCCTTGCCATGACAGAGGACTACTTTTTCCCCCTGAAGAAGATCCCAGTTCACTGTGTGCAGAGAAAGGTCCACTGGTGGGTTTCCCGCTACCAAAATCCAAAGATGTCCTGATGGTCCAGTCTTGGTGAGGGTCCATAGTCCAGTCTAATTGCTGAGTCCAGGTTGCCAGAAGCCATCCAGAGGTCCGTGCTGTAGCTGCAGCACCAAAGAACCAACATTCATTAAACGGCAAAATTCCAAAACCTGACACCTACCTCTGCCACTGCACCTGTCGCCACTGATAAGACCCTTGGGGAACATGAATGCCTATCTTCTTCAACTAGACCTTTATGGAGTCCACAGCAAGTTTCACCTTTGTGGGTGGGCAATAATACACAGCCAGAATGACGACCCGCCAACGGAGACCACTGCGAAGACAGAAAGTGTTGCCTTTCTGACACTGTCTGGTTCCTAAGAAATGCCACCACTTCACCTGCCAAGGCACCAAATGCCCTGGGACAAGTAAACGTGTCTTCCAGCATCAGGAACCATCCAGGGGTCCCAGATACATTGTGGATCCTTCTCCCCTGTGGCATCTCAGGTACTTTGGGGTGGTGGAACCTATGAAAAGAAAATCGGAGCATGATTGAACTGATTTGGACTGGGCTGTAAAAGCCAAAATCAAATACACCTTAATATTTCCTTTACAGGTTGCCCAGGTGGGAGGATCCTCCCACAGCATCACTATTTAAGTCTAAAGAAAGTATACTGCCTATGTTCTGAAACTAACCTGCCTTTCTTCCTTAATCTATGTAGTCGCCCCTCGCTTAGTAATTCACGTGCTTTTTAAAAGACTGTGAATAGTTGGTGCTTTTTATTTTATGAATCTAAGTATTGTGTGGTACCACATAGAGTATATGTATGTTTTAGCCATTATTAGAATAGAATTGCCAGATTACAAAGTGTTAATATTTATATGCATGTATTTTACTGTACCTTATTTTATATAAAGAAGCTTTGTTATCACCTAACATAGTGTGCAGAAATTCCTTTGTTGGGGCTTGGGGACTCACTGTACTTAACAACCAGCCTGCATCACCTCTTGAGAGCTTAAGCCTTAGTTGCTGGTCCATAGCTACCATATAGAGGACCTTGGCTGGGACCCTACCCCAACCATATAGAAGCCAGAAGTACAGATACTCCCCTCCTGTCTTTACAGAGAAGATCAATTGTGCTTTGTTAAGCTTAAGCATATTGTATGTAGTGAACCTGTTTTGAAAGTGGCAGATTTCAAGAAGGAATTTATCCTACAAACTGATGCCTCACATACTGGATTAGGTGCAGTTATAATATGATATGATAAGTGTAAGGGAGGCATGATATCACAGGTATGGCACTGACACAAGAGCTACATGTTTCAAAACCTTTATTTAAGTCTTGGGGTTTGGAAGAACTTCTACTTTCAGACCTTCCAGGATTTTGCGGCATAAAAATGGCAAATTTTGCGGCATGAAATGGCAAATTTTGCGGCACAAACCTTTATTTATTGCGGCATTTTTGCGGGACATTTTGTATTATCTGAAGGATGTTAGATTGCCACATTGTAGGAAAGAGGCAGACTGCAAGGCTAAAAGAGAGTCAATGTGTCATTATTATGTATCTTTTGTGTTAATTTAATAGGAAGAATCCCAGATGTCTCTGGCTTGGCAGAACAGTTTTTCAATTTTGCCGCAAATAGATTTGCACTTCAGCCAAACAACCCAAAATGTACCTTTCACCACCAACCCACCCCCTCCCCTAGTTAACTGCTTGGTCGCTGCCGCTTCCCCTCCAACCCTGCAGTGTCAGATCCGTCCCTCTAAAGCAGGACGGATCCGACGCCGCAGGGTCCCTTTTTAGTTTTTTGTTTGTTTTTGTTTTCAGTCCCCCACCTCCAATTTTGAGAAAGCGGGGAACACCACTGCAACCCCCAAGGCCGAAATACTGAACATAAGGAGCGGGTGACACCCCCGCAACCTCCACTCCACATGTTTGGTATTTATAAAAATCGATCAAATGGTTCCGGCGAAATAGGTCAAATTGTACCATTCGATCGATTTTTGACGGTCAAAATGGGTAGTACCTTAAATAGAAGCGCTCTTCCGACAGTGTTCTGCAAGCTCCCAGCGCATTCACTGTAAAATGTGATCCAAAAAACGCATTTCTATCCTGTTTGAAGAACAGAAATGCAAGCGAAATAGTAGCGGTTCATATATCTTAAAAAAATGCATAACCGGGTCAAGAAAGACCCTGGGGGTCATTATTAGGTTGCCGGTCCGGAAACAATGGTACTGGTAAACTTGCCGCTACTGTTGTTTTCGGACCGGCAAACTACGAGTTCTGCGAGCGGGGGCCTTTCAGTCCACCAGGTCTGACCTGACGGGCAGAACGGCACCCACTCGCAGACGTTTGCTGGTGCATCCATCCTCCCCATTCCCCTTGGGTTCAATGGGACTCAATGGGAATGGGGATTTTCTTTTTTCGAGCATCTGGCCGGAGGGACTGGCAGAAAAAAAAATGACTCTGATGCTAGCCGTGTCGTTTTTACGGGCACAGCTACCGCTGGACTCGTAATGAGGCCCCCTGCCATGCAGTGGCAACGCCAGCTCCTGTGCGCGTAGGGTTGGCTACAATTTCTGCACATTTAAAAGTGCATCTTGCGTAGAAATTTAGGATGCGCTTTTAAATTGGCAGAAACGCACCCTGTTTTACTCAGAGGTGAAAAAGGCGATATGAATGGGTGCGCATATAAAATCCACAAGGGACACCTGAATGGGCACATTTTAGTAAAATGTGCCCATTCAGGTGTCCCTCGTGGATTGGTCTGCTCTTTTTTTTGGGCGCAAGTGATGAGATGTGTTTGCACATTTCATTTCTTGCATTGATCCGTTTTGAGAATCTGGGACCCTGAGGATTTCTTTTTGTTGTAGTTTTTGCAGGTTTTTTTGCAAAAAAACGGCTGCTTTTGCGCAAAACTGTAGTTTTTGCGGGATCGCAAAATGGTCTTACTTTGCCTTATAGCTATGATGGGAGTAGTCTTTACCATAAAATAATAAAGAGAACACAGTCCAAGTCAGTCTATGTCAAATCAAAATGGCTTGTACTAAAAAAACCTAATGCCTGCACTATCTCTTATACAAAAATTGTGTAAAGGGGAATATGCATGCAAAGCAAAGTCAGTGTTATAACATAAAGGATCAAGATGGCTGAGTCAGTTCTCCTCCCCACGTTGGACAGCATGGAGTAAGGCAGTCCCGTAGACAGGATGACACACTCTGGCTCAGGTTATCAAAAAAAGGCAGTTCAAAACGTGGCTCAAGGCCCGCATTGCCTTTCACATTGCAGTCACTTAATTTCACCAAAAATTGTTCCATGGTTCAACATAAATTCACATAGGTCTCCCTATGTCTGCCTCGGACCTCTCAACAAAAGTACCTGATTCAGTGTACATCTCCTCCAGCCTGGCTCGGACCTCGCAATCACAGCACTTGCAGGGGCTCCCTTCCCCAAGGTTTATTCACATTCATTAAGGGCTCCCTTCACCTAACTTATTTCATGTTACAGGTCTCCCTCAGCCAGGCTTGGACCTTTCACTGATGTCGAAGACTTTTGAATGTGCAAGGCTTTTTCCATAGACCTCTGCAGGACCACTTTGACTTTCACTTCAACTCTCCCTTATGGTATTTGCTCCTGAGTGTCTTGGTTGTTCCATTTCATAATCAGAAAAGTTCAAAGAAATCTTTCTCTTAAAGCAAACACCTTTCAACTTCCCCGTTCGTCAGGGTTAATATTAACCATTACGTATTTCAGAGTTCATTCACATTGTCACTTTATAACAAAACATCAAACATTTCACTGAGATTTTCGAGTGGGCTGTTTCCTTTCGCCGGACCACTCTGCTACTCTGTATCACTGGCTTTACAGTTACCATTGACTTTAAAGATAACTACAGGTTTGCTTTCTTTCGCGTCTCATCAGCACGCACGGCACCTTTAATTTGGGGATACACTGTTGCGACTTTAATCTTTCCTTGACACAAACCGGCCTTTCATGTCTGTCGTGTACTCACTGGTTGTGTGCATTCTTTTCTGTTCTCTGCAGGCTTTGATTAATGAGTCAAGGTTGATACCACAAGCTTGGCCTCGCCTTCCCAACTCTTCCATTCACCCGGGAGGGTCGCTGGTGTCCTTGAAACACAATGCAGGCTTCTTCTTGTATGAGATTTGGCTTTCTCTGCGTATCCTTCATGGTTTCCTGGAGGCATCTACCTCCTGAAGGGATCTTCAGGGTTTCCCTACCCCTCGCTCTGGTCCCTCGATCGGTCGTTTTGCTCCAGTGGGTTAGCCTTTGCCCAGAAAGATCTGCTCTCTCTCGTGTCTCACTGTGCTCAGAGTGTGTCTCCATGTTCCAGTTTTTTATCTTTGTGGAGGGAGCTAATGGGTATCAGATGTATGTGATTAAGATCAAGTGCCTAACTTTGCCTGACCTTATTAACGAGACATGTCCAATGGGATATGCAAGTGTTAGCCTCTTTACTCTCACTCCTCCTCTTCCTCGGCCCACTGTTTGTGTAGAAAGGGGGTGTTGGAACATTGGAGAATCCTATATAATAGAATGGGGTATGAGCAGGGTAAAGGGGGGGATTGCGCATCACCATCGGTTGTCTCACCCCCACTCTCTAAAGATCTCCCACCCAGGTGACCCTCTGGCACTGGTCCACCCCCAGGGATTGGATCCAAAGATGATGGCCTGCCCTGGCCACCTGAGAGAGAGATCTCCCGGATGCTAGCAAGTGAGATACCCTTTAGTTTCTCACATAAGTAATTTATAACGCGCCTGTACACATGTGTTTCTACTTCTTTCATAAAAACATGATGGCATACGACGTCCCATAGTCTATATAGGTCAGAAGTTATTTACCAGAGAGAAAAAAAATATTCGACTCTTGAAGCCTTGGTCATTAAGTGGGCTGTGACTTACATTAAGTATCATCTCACTGGTAGGAAATTCTGACTTGTTACAGACCTTGCCCCTTTAAAATGGTTAGGCTTTCACAATGATACTAATGCCAGAGTCATGTGCTGGTTTCTTGATCTATAGCCCTATTGTTTTGTGTTGAACATCGGAAAGGAAAGGAACAGGGTAGTGTAGATTTCTTTTCCAGATTTCCAATAGAAGCTATAAAAACCAGCGACATTAGGGCAAGGGTATGTGATGGCGTCATCTCTAATTCCCTGGTTGTGATTCAGTTCCCAGAAAGCTTTAAGTACTGGGATGAAGAAGAGTAGTAACGAGTTAATGAGGATCAACAGCAGTACGAAGAGTAATGTGGGGTCTAGTTGTTATTCAATCAACTATGGCATTGAAATCCCAAAATAACCTGCCGGTGCGAGAAGGTGAAGGAGACGTTCGATCAGGCTGCAGAGTCTGTGGAGCACGAAGCGGAGCCACAGATAGAGGCAGATGTGCGGAAGTGAACCAGATTGAAGGAGACTGGTGCTCCTGGACTGCCACTTGTCACCCTGATGTACCCAAGTGGTGGAAGACCCAGCGAAGTGCAGCAAAGGAATCGGCAACCGCAGACAGGTTGTCCACGACGCTGTCAAACCATAAAGAAGCAAGAGTATTGGCGAGGAACCACAAAGCCAGCTGAGCACCTGAAAGGGAGTTCAACAAGCTTCGGATGTGCTACGCAAAGCAAAACTCTGCTGCTGCAGAAAGCAATGAGTCGCAGATGCCAGGAAATACCAGTGAATTGGCCCTTTGATAATGGTTCCCCTGGGGCGTTCCGACAGCCACATGGACAATTAAATTGAATACTGACCAAATAGATTTGTAGAGAGAACAAAAGAGCAGACATGGTGCAGTTCTTCTGATAAGAGATGTCGGTTGGGGAAACCTGGAACCAGCACTACCATAAGCCAAAAGAAACTATAGAGAGAAAAGAAGTCAAATTCTCCTGCCCCCGTCCTGCTGCGTGTCCCTCTGATGTACTCTGTGTTGCTGTTAGTCCTCTTATTAGCATTATTATGCATGAGGGCTTTGTTATGTGCTATATAAATTTAAAAATAAATAAATAAAACAAATGAGATGTCAGTTGGGGGAAACCTGGAACCAGCATTGCCATAAGACAACAGACATTATAAGAGAAACAACGAGGCAGAAGTTGTACAATTGTCCTTACATGAGATGCCAGTTGAGGGAACCCTGGAACAAGCATTGGCAAGAACCAAGAGACATTGTAAGAAAGGTGGACGGAAAGAGATATCTGGCAGGAGAGTATACTGGGGCATCTGTGTGAGCCAAAATGGGATGTTCCTGGCAGGGGACTATACCAGGAAACGCAATGCTGTGTTGAAAATAAAAATTCTTATATCAAGTCTTCAGTTGAAACTGAACATTTTGATTTGCCATCCTAAAGACTATAAAAGACTGCCTTTCAATATATTTCAACCTGTATCGTAGAAAGAAAATATTCCTTGCCATCGTAAGGAAAACGCCCATGAAAGAGACATTTTCATCACCTTTAATGGAACTTTGGTGAATTGGAATATGTGTCAAATGCCTTTTCCTGAAACGGTTCTAGGGAAGGGAAGCTAAACCCTGGAGACAAGGATTGTTTGGTTGAAATTGTGTGTATACATGCACAACTTGGTTCAAGTGACAACAGAAATTATCTTTTACCTTTTGATTGGGTATGTTAGTATGATGGCCAGATGTGTTTTGGACACAAGCTTAACTACTTAAGTTTTAGTTTCATAGGTGGACGCATCTTCTTTTAATTAGGGCAAGATAGGCCTTTTTCCAAACCCATTTTCTTGGAATAAACATGGCTAATGTTGAGAAGATTGCAACTTTGTGTCTACCTCTCATTGCTGACCCCTCAAAGTACCCAATGGGCCGCCAAAAAGAAGTTGGCTTCATTACTTGCTGTCAGGTGTAGGGCTTGTGGCCTTGTCCGAATCGAACTTTGCTAAAAATGGGCAAATATATTATCAGTGTCCATAGTGAACATGCCTTATTTTGGTCCGTTAGTGGGTTTGCATGGGTTCCATTTCAGGGCAATGTTTACGAATTCTTTAATGAATGCTCTCTTCCAAAGTTTTGCTCCTTCAACAGTTGAAAGGCACAGTGTGCATCAGAAGGAATCTATAAAGTTTCATCTTTTCGTATCATCTTATGATCATGTAATAAAGGGCAATGTTGTCTATCACAGGAATTTTTGTGGGGGCCTGGAACAAACTGTCAAACCTCTCAGAGTGGACTGTGACCTTCCAGGAAAGTGAGAATATATGTAAAAAATGTATAGTGCACAAAAAGATGGTGTTCTGTGGAAATCTAACAGTACTGTCTAGACTTGAGGTTCATTAATAGATGGGAGTATGGCCATGTGAAATCTTACCCTGATTCTAGTTGCTGGAGGTTTATTTCTATTTCTCTGATGCTCTTTATGTTCTCGTCCTTATATTGGAAATGTACTAGTTATGAAAAATGTCTAAAAAAATGACCATGTATTGTTTGCTCCTGGTCATTTCTTTTATGTTGATATTGTAATAGTTTGAAATGTTTGTATTCTTCGCATGAAAATGTTTGAGGAAACATAAACTAATATTGAATCTACATTTGAGAAGAATAAGACTCAGTTGTTAAATTAATGACCTTCATTTAATTTTTTCAAAATTCATAATTCTCATTTTATTTGGTAGAAGGATGAGCTATCAAAGTGAAAGCAAACAAGAAGACAAAGGAGTCTTATTTAGAATGGGCAATTCAGCTTTCCATTTAACACAGCTTGCAAGCAGCTAAAGGGGCAATATCCCGACAAGCCCACCACCAAACTAACCCAACCTGCCTTCCATTTAACTGTTCCATACCACAAAATACAACAATGGCATCCCTTGAGACTTTCCAGAGTCCGTCTTTTGTTTCTGTCTCATAATCTCTTGCCAAGGGATCATCAACTTCCAGGTTGGTTTACTCTGCTCTGATAATATCTGACATCCTCCTCCTCAGGTTAGAGGTGTAGGGTCACCCCTCCTTGAAACGATTCCATCAAGGAATAAGGCTCTATTGTTCTGACTGGTACAGGCTGGTCAGATTCAAAGATAGCGGCTCAGTGTCCTTCACCCATTTACCCCAATAGCCTCTGAAAGTGCTGCCTCAGCAGTCTGACTGTGCATGTCCCTTTAGAGGACTCTCGGGGCAAGCAATACCAGAAGCCAATAGGTGGTGGTTTCCCTATCCAATGTCTGCAAGGATTAAAAAGAAAAATAATAAAGCTCTGGCTTCATGAAGTGAGTGGCAATTCATTTATTCTGATATCATCCCAGACTACGTCCCCCCATATTATGCTTCCTATCCTTTTGCGTTCAGACACACCCCCTTTGCACTTAGTGTGCAACTAATCCAACTATATATTTGCATTTTCCCTACACAAACCGCCCAATTCTCCTGTTTCTCCTTTCCACAGGGAATTCTACTCTTCAATCTCTCAGCATTGGTCCAATCTTGCTTTTCTTTTGCGCAGTAAACCATCTAACACTAGAATTTTTGCTGTTCACAGTACACACAGACATTATCATCATCATGCTCTAACAATTTCCCCAGGTCTTCTGCAACTTCACAGTTTCCTGTATTTCTAGCAGGGTGAAATTAGGGGCTGATCAAAGAGGAGGGATGCTGGAGGGTCCATTTTTGATTACCACGGTTCCTTGCTCATGATAACCTCTTCTACAGCACTAGGTTACCCCTACCAATATAAGAGAAAATACTGTGAGACATACAGTTGTGTTGTGTAGACATTTCTTGAGTCCCTGCACAAAACATCCCCTGGGTACATATATTGGCTGTATGATGTGCTAATTCAAAGGCCTGTTTTTCTATATTATATACGGTCTCCAGAAACTGTTATCTTTTAGTTACATCTGTCACATGCCTTACTACTTCCTCCACTTCGTCAAGATCCTGAAATCTGTGTGGTACCAACTTAGGCCATCCTTTAAAGAATTCCACATACATCATCACTGACCTTTTCTCAGTAGCCGGCCAAAAGACTGTACATTTTTTGGTACCTCTATGAACTGTAAAATGCATATCCTACTCTGGGGGACGTCACTAACTCCACACAACAATCCTTTCCTCGAAACAACCTTATCCCTACCAAACTATATCCAGCTCCCTCACCTTCCCAACACACTCTGTTTCAACCAGTACTATCTGCCCCTCATCTAGCTTACTCAAACACTGCAACAGTGGGGGCTGCGAAGGCCATTGTGAGAAACCTGGAGGTGTCTCCCTGGCTAGTGCCTGGGGATCTGTCATCCAGGTGGCCAGGACACGGCCATCGCTACTGGATCCAGTTCCTGGGGGTGGACCAGTGAGGGAGGATCACCTGGATGCGGGGTCCTCAGGGAGCGGGACTCTGACGGGTGAGATGCGGTATCCCCCTTCCTTTAACACCTTTTCCCCATCCTTTCACATATTTCATTCCAAACCACTGCCCACTTTTCCAACACTAACACTTTCGCACAACACAAAGGACAACGGACTAACACTATAGCCGTTTACCTGACATTTCCCAATCCAAGGGTCAGGCAAAGTCAGGTAATTGATCAGAATCACTCATACCTGACGGTGCTTTCCCTTTCCCACAGGGATAAAAGGTGGAGCCAGAGAGCACTGTACGAGCAAGGCGAGCACGGCTGACATCACAACGAGATGGCTAACCAGACGCAGCAGTTCAATGGAAGAGGAAAGGTGTCAGGAATCGAGAGAGTGGCGAGGAGAGAAGTGACCTTGCCCTTTTCAACCCAAGCCCATGGAACCTTTAAGGAAGAAAGCCTAAAACCGTGAACAATAACACAAGTGTCTTGCACGAGATGTCAAGAGTACACAGGGCAAGCTCATGCCGATAAGCAGGACCGAGGGAAGTTTCCGCGCCCGTGGTACAAGCCTTGACTCCAGGAAAGCCAAAAGCCTAGCGGTTCATCACAGCCAGTGAGTAGAGGGGGGAATCAATAAGAACCGGGCTGTGTTGATAGAAAAGCGCAAAGTGGCAAGTTCGACCCAAGTTTAATGAACTGTGTAAAGAACTATGAAATGTGTGAAGGGGAGACCATTTGCAGAGGGAATGCCGGCACCACGTGGGTGCTAATTCAAGAGACTCTGGTCGATCCCCATCTGAGCGAAACTCCAGGTACCAGAAGGCCATAGGAGAGTCGCTAAAAGAGGTCAAAGTGGTCATACAGAGGTCTAGTAAAATCCCTGTACAATCGAAATACTTTGATCTAAAAGCTAAGTGAAAGATAGGGAAGTGAATAGCGCAGTGAGAAGAAAGCAAGGGAAGCAAATCCCAAGAGGGGAAACATCTAAAGTCCCAAGAAACAGTGTGTTTTGGAACTGTTTAAAAAGACATTAAGATTTGTGTAATACAATACAAGAAGGGTCAGCGCCCAGAAGACGGGACCAAGGGGTGAAGCTATAACCCTATTTGAAACTGTTAAAAACAATTGAGAAGGGTCAGCACCCAGAAGAGAGGGACCCAGGGGTGAACCTAACACCCAGCGAACATTGGAAACAAACATTTCATTTGTTAAAGGAACTTTCATTTTGATATTTGAACACGTCCGGTCCTTGAAGGCAAGAGACTTTCAAGTGAAACGAGACTTGGCCATCAACGGCCCTGTTAGCGGATTGCTCGAGAGTGTGTCCTGAGATCTTCAATTGGAACTGTCGTCTCGTGCTGGAGAAGCCCGAGACTGTACTGTCCTCCAAGCTCCCATCTTATCCCATACTAAAACGTGGGGAAGGGAGACCCAAGCTATCACATCCTGACAAATTATTTGAGATCACTTCTTTCTTTTCTTGAGAACTATCCCACACCCCTTTTTATGTATTAGTTATGAGGTTTGGCAATAGGTTTCTTAGAAGAGGCCCTTTTATTTTGATACAAGGCCACTAGGACTGCCTTATTTTTCATTTGATCATCAACGATTGCTCCCATCTTAGATTTAGGTTTAGAATAGGCATTTTTCCAACCTGTATACAGCATTTATTGTTCAATAAACACCCTTGAACTGTGATCACCTGTGTCTGTCTTACTTGTTGCTTCCATGAGTTCCTCACACCATAGCTCCCTATTTGATCCAAGACTGATCCACAAATCAGCAGTCATTGCTGGAGCAGACGCAAGGTATTTTGAGGCATTATTGGGTGGTTTGACTTCCCAGACCTCCTGGTGTGTCATCCATTGCCTGTTGCATCCAGAATATGGACCAAGTAGTATTGTGCTTGCCATTGACCTCCGTTTCCTTAGGCATTCTGGTATCCCAGAATCATTTTTTATCATTCTCAGCCAGCTGTTGTGTTGACTTCTTCTCTGATCGATAGCAGTTGGGTATTCAAATAGTTCTGCACTTCTTCTCACGCCATGCCCCACTCAAGCTTCCTGCCTGCTTCAAGCACTCCATCCATAGTCTAGAAGTGTTTGGAGGGCACCCTTGGTAAGTTGACTGAGGGTGCCTGTAACAGGGAGCACTGCTCCAGATGTGAGCCTGGTGGCATTTCAATTCGGTCAACTCGACTTCCATTGTTTACCCATTGTATACCCCCAAGTCCTCCAAACAACTCCTCTCACTGCTGTGCCAACTGGATTCCAGTACAGTTGGGGCAATGGGTGGGTACCTGGAAGGCAGACAAATGGACAGTAAACAAAACTGTAGCCACAGTTGAATTCAACCCTATTCTTATCCAGACTTGTCTAAGTTTGATACTCTATTGCACCACAATCGTTGATTATATACCTGAGTACACTTTATGAATTACTATGTCCATCTCTGAAGATTGTAAATGCTGAATCATAGTACATGTTTGATTATCTAATGTTCCCAAAAGCAGACACTATCCATCTGTAGAATTTGAACAAACTTTCACCAATCTGCTACTATTCCTTCCAACCACAACTGCTAAAAGATAACATTCTAAATGTATAGGTTGTTCTCTTCCTCTGCCTGCTATAGCACTAATATGCTCTAATTCAAAATACCCTGGCACCAACAAACGGTGCATGGCCATGGGTAAATTTAACAAGTCTGATACCACACTTCCATTGCCAACAAGATCCCTCTGGGCAGTCACCACTGTGGTCCCCGCCCCTTGCTTGTACCAATTTGGAAATCATGTTTTTCCTCCTCCTGGCAAAAAGGACAGAATGACAGTAATATATCAGTTCAGAAACATGGTATGCCTTCGGTAACAAAACATTCAATTATTTATTGGTAGGAGGTATATTAATAGAACAGTAGGGCAAGAATCTCTATCTTTAAGGTTGGGGCATCACTGTGGCCTCTTCCAATTCGGTATTTAAGGCTTTCAAATAGTCCTTCTTACTCATCCAATTTGGTAGAGCATCGCAGGGATAAGGAACTAGCCCCACTGGACACTCTGCTGGCCGTGGTGTAAACCCCAGCTAAAGATCCATCCTACATTACCATGCTCTGTTCAGATCACAAGTCCTTCCTTGCAGGTCCACTATCCACTGCTTCTTAAACCATGGTCAACCACTTACCGCAGCTAACATCACAATGTTACCCAAGTTCTTCATGGCTAAAATAGTTTTCACAATAGAGTCATGTTGTCTTATAGCTACATTAGTGCAAGCCAGCACATATAGACAAATCAAAAAAGGGCACATAAACTACACTGCAGGGACCACCTCCTGTTTGCAGTGACTCGTGTGCTCCCATGTTGGGTGCCCCTGAACCTTTACAACAGAATTAGAGGTTACCAACACTTGATATGACCCATTCCACCTAGGGGCTAAGGCAGATTTTATTTGATTAATCTTTATCAGAACACGGTCTCCAAGCTACAGCAAATTACCAGGCGTGTCTGGTTCCTGAGGCAGAGCAGCTTGAACCAGATTGCAAAAGAAAAAGACAGAAGACATTACTGTCTTGACATATTCAAGTAATCAATCATCAGACAATTGCTAATTATTCGGTACATGTTTCAAACTGGGAGATGCAGGCAGTCTCAAAGGTCGTCCATAGAGGACTTCATATTGGCTTAGCCTGGTTTTCCTGTTTGGTATGCTTCCCAAAAATACTAAACCAAAGGAAGGGCTTCTGGCTATTTCAACCCTGTTTCCTGACATAATTTGGCTAAGTTATTCATCAGAAACCCATTCATTTCTCTACTCCCCCTGCCAACAGGGGTGGTTTGGGCAATGTAAATTATGCTACATTTTCAATGTGATAGCAGTGCATTGGTGATATTATTAACAAAATGTGTACCCTGTGTGAGAAACCTGAAGATGTCTTACCCACTAATCCCCGGGGATCTGTCATCCAGGTGGCCAGGACAAAGTCATTAGCTTTGGATCCAGTTCCTGGGGGAGGATCAGTGCGAGAGGATCAGCTGCGTGAGAGGGGCCCTCTGGGAGTGTAAGTGGGACACCGGATGGCGAGATGCAGTATGCCCTACCCTATAACACTTTTTCCCCATCCTACCAGGTAGGATACTTAGGAACTCAACCCGCCCCCCTTTCCCAACACAAACACTTTTTCACAGACAGCTCACTGCGAGAGAAAACGGACTGACACCCGAGCCGTATACCTGACATGTCCCAATACAATGGTCAGTCAGGGTCAGGCAATCACTGACCATTAAACAAACTTGACTTCCATCACACTTTCAGCGAACAGATAAAAGGTGGAGCAAGAAAGCACACTCTTAGCAAGGCAAATCACACGAGGAAACAGCAGTTCCAAGATGGCAGTTTAATGCAAAACCAAAGAGGATTGCAAGGAGGGAAGTCCCCCTGACCGTTTCAATGGAAGACTGTTACTTTCAGGTACATTTTGAGAATAGGAAATGTAAGACCGGGAATCAAAGCGGAAGAATCCTGCTTTGTGTGTCGGAGGGACCTGGGGCTCTCCCATGTCGATAGTCAATTTATTTTAACATGTTTTTATTAACATTTATATAAGTACAGTTGTGCATATTTCAGAGTCTTACAGCTTATTAAATGTGTCCATACCAATGTAATAGCATTTCAGTGTCAATGATAAACAAAATAACAAACAAACAACCTTCTTCACTTGTCAGACATTATATCACAAATTTGTTTCATGCATGTGCAGGGCGACAGAAGACCCATCAGTGGTAAACAATATCAGCAACATAATGTGGCATTCAGGCCTCTTCCGACTTTTTAACATCTTTGGTTGATTAAGAGTTATAAGTGGGAGCCAGACAATGTTCATGGGTGCCTGTCATCTGACGGATGAAACATGTCCCAAACCAACGTTTTCCATGCTGTACACCCGACACTTCCATCTGCTTCCAATCTGCTTGCCCCCTCCATCCTTGCTGTAGTTTCTGCATCTGCCCAACGTTCAAATCCTCGGTGCCAACACACATATTGTGGACCACCAGCTGATTTCCAAGCCATTGCAATAGATCTTTTGACACACCATATCCATAAACCTGACCACATGCTTATATTTGCTGTTTCTGGGGTATGCACCCAACAAGCATTCTTTCGATCTCCATGCATATCTCACAATTCCAGCCTTCCTACATGCCTGTTCTATCTTTGCCCAGAACCCCTGCACTCACACGCAACCCCAGAAAATGTGTATCAGGTCTGCGCCATCTAGTGCGCACCAGGGGCATGTTGATCGTGTGTTATTACTGAACGTGGCTATTCTGTGCGGGGTCATGTATGTGCGGTACAGTACTTTCAGATGTATCAGCCTAAATCGGGAGTTCCTTGACAAATCTTTAGGGCATTTCAGTACCCTCTCCCATTCCTTCTCCGTTATGTCAGTTCCCAGGTCTGTTTGCCATTTCTCTTTCAGTGCTGCGCTTCTGAGGTTTGGCTTGTCCATTAACGAGCTATACAGTCTGTACACCGGCTTCCAGCCATCTCCTAGACTATGCATTAAAGCCAACAAGGTGTTCAACGTCGGTTCTTTGGGCCATCCTCCCCATTTCTCCCTCGCCACCCTCCGGGTCCTTTGATGCCACAAGAACTGCCCCCCTGGTAGCCCTTCTTTTTCCCATAGTCATATTAATTTCCTAAAAATGCGATCTTCATACATGTCGCCCCAGGCGCAGATACCCACCTTTCCCAATCTCTTACCCCAGCCATGTCTGTGCTGACATTGCAGACATCCTCAGCAATCAGGGTCTCTGGTGAGTAGGGGTGCTCAATTTGGAGGAGTGTCACTGCTCTATGCAATACCCTTCTATCTAGTGTCGCTAACATGGGAGCGCTCTCCATGCAGTTCAGCGGAATCCACAATATTTCTTTTAGTCATGCTGGAGCCACTAGTCGTTGCAAATGTTCTGTTTCTGATGTGGCTTTGTCGGAGAGCCACCTGGCCAGAAAACTGAGCTAGGCTGCAAGGTAGCAGTTTTCCAAATCTAGCAGTTGCACCCACCCTCTTTGTATGGCAGATATAGCGTGGTTAGTGCCAGCTTGTGGCGGGTCGCGCCCCACAGGAATTCTTGTATGAGGACTTCTAGCAAGCGGTAAAGGAGGCCCTGATGTAGTAGTGAACATTATGAAAGTGATATGGGAATCATGACAGTACAACATTTTGGTAATGGCCACCCTACCCAATAAGGATAACGGCAACCTGGACCTGAATTTCATGGATTTCCACAGACCCTTTACTACCGCCGCTGTGTTGCTCTCATGGATTTGTTCAGGCGTGTGTATAATGCTAACTCCCAGGTATTTGAATGTTTCAAGCTCCCACCGGAGCCCTACTTCTGGCAGTTCACCCCAGTCTTTCCCTCTGAGACCCGCTATCAGGAAAATGCAGGATTTGTCTTTGCTAAAGCAAATCCCAGATACCTTTGTATAATTGTCTAGCACGTTTAATATCACCGGGACTTGTAGGTGTGAGTCTTTCAGATACAACAGCAGATTGTCCGTGTAGAGTGAAACCAAGTGGCCAACTCCCCCTACCCAGATGACCGCATCTAGAAATTGCTTCTGCAAATAGATGGCTATCGGCTTGAGCCCCAGTACGTACAGCATGGGTGATAGTGGGCATCCTTGCCTGGTGCCTCTCTCAATGTCTCAGGCGGGTGACACCACCCTCCCCAATTCTACCCTTGCCACAGGTGCTGTATATAATATCCAAACCCATCTAATAAATTGTTCTCCAAACCCAAATTCATTCAGCACTTCCAACAGCCACTCCTTGTGTAGCAAGTCAAATGCTTTTATGGTGTCTAGAGAAAGTGTGGCGTAGTGCGCAATCTGCGCAGGTTTAGTGCTATGTTACGGCCGGGAATAAAAACCATTCTGATCTTTGTGTACCAGATCGCTGATGACTTTAGTTAGCCACTGAGCTAATATAGTAGTGAGATTTTTGATGTCATAGTTTAACATTGCTAGTGGTTGATACGAAACACACTCGTCAGTGGGTTTCGGCGGTATGGGTATTGGGATTACCATGGTTTCCCTCATACTTTTTGGCAGTGCCCCTTTCTCATATGCCTCCTTAAATACCTTGAGCAACACAGGGGTTGGGGTTGATTCGTACATTTTGTAGAACTCTGGGGGAAGTCCATTGCTCCCCGGTGTTTTGCTTGTGGCTAGTGATCTGATTGCTTCAGTTATGTCCTCAGCTAAAATGTCCCTCTCCAGCACCTCGCCTTGCGCTGCACCTATTTTAGGTAGGCCTATTTCATTAAGTGTGTTCAATATGTCTTCCTGGGGCACCTGGTTCTAGCGACCCTACAGGCGAGAGTAAAATTCCATGAAGGTGTCACTGATCGCCTGTTGCGAGTTGTGCTTTGCAACTGCCTTGTCCTTAAGTTCCGTGGTCAGGTGTCTCGGGTGTTCCTTCCTGCACCGCCACGCCAGCAGCCTGCCCGGCCTATTCCCCTCCGCATGGGCTCTAGTCATTTTAACTATGTGATCAAATGTCGACAGCCTCCCCCAGGCGTCTTGACAGTTGTGTCTAATCTCCGCCAGTCGCACCTCCTCCTCTCTGTTCCCCAGTGCCCTTGCTTCTATTTGTCTAATTTCTTCTTCCCATTTCCCCAGCTCCACCCTCAATGTCTTCCTAATGCCAACTCCACTAGCGATGACCTCCCCCCGTACCACTACTTTCATTGCTCCCACACCGTACACCATTATTGAACACTACCCACATTCCTTTGTATGTATTCTTCTAATTTTCACTGCAATTCTTCCTTAAAAGCTTGGTCAGTCAGGGCATCCTTAGGCATGCGCCACAGTGGTATGGGGGGTCGTGAACCCAGCATCTTCCATTATAGCATTAATGGTGAATTGTTTGAGATTGGACTGCCCAGATACTGCACCGACTCCAACTGCGCTAGGAGAGATTTTGTTATAAATAGATAGTCGATCCTGGTATACAGGCCGTGGGGCGAACAGAAATAGGAGTACCCTCTATTTGCTGGGTGCTGCTCTCTCCAGACATCGGTGAGATCTAGTGTTTAAGCATTGCATTCAGTGCCTCAGAGGGGGCCACTGTCTGGCTGTGTGGTGGGTGAGACCTGTCTAAGTCTAAATCCCACACACAGTTAAAGTCTCCACCCCAGATGAAGAAGCAGTCCTGGTATGGGGCAATTTTATCACATAATGGCCCTCATTTTGAGGTTGATGCAAAGGGAAAAAGAATGCCGGTAAAGGAATACTGGCATCATTACCGCTACGGCATATTCTGACCAACCAGACAGCTATTAACAGCATTGTAAAGTACGATGTAGTTAATAGCGATCTGGTCGTGTGCACGCGACCCACCATGCCGGAATTAGCGGCATGCGTAAACTGGAGTAGATCACAAGTAAGGCGGAAATGCAAATAACGGCCTCATGAAGCCGAAAAAAGTGCTTACCGGCATCGCCGAAATGCCGTAAAAAGCCATGAGCAGTGTCCCAAACTGCCACAGGTGCACACAATCAGCACAGGTGGGGGCAATGGAGTCAAGCCCGGTACAAAAGGAGCACACCCACACACTACACCCCCTCCCACACCAAGATAATTCCAATAGTAGTAGCATTACTGGAGCTGGAGGACTTGCTTGCATTGCCGCAACATCAACAACAGCAACAGCCGCCACCACAGAGGAGACGCAGGAGGAGAAGGAGGGTGAGACAGGGCCAGCATGCCCCACCAGTGCAGCCACCATTACCACCCCGGCAGCCCACAATCCCTCGCGTCAGAGCCAGTCCATTCAATCTAACCCCATGGCAGATCCACACCCTGTAGGGCTTGACCGGCACACCATCACCACCATAGTGGACCTGATACACGACGATATAGTGAGCCTCATAGAAATATGCACCGTCAGTCAGTCGTTTTTCAAAGAAACGAGCTGGGGGTAGATCTCTGTCTTCGGCTGGGGCCTCCTTCTGGAACAGCCTCCCTGCCACTCTAAAACTTGAGGAGAACCATCTCCGGTTCCGGAAGCTCCTCAAAACCTTCCTCTTTGCTTCTGCATTCTCCTCCCCTCTCCCCTGTTGATTCTACTCTCCCTCGGCACCATGCACCTGGCCACCCTCTGTCCTCTGGGCCCAGGTACCTGCTCATCTTGCCACCCTCACACACTGCCTCAGGGCCACCCCCTGCACTGGGGTCTGTATCTGTACCCATACAGCCCTCCCGTTTTCTTCCTGCACTTTCAGACCTACATGGCCTGCTGCCATAAACCCAGCACTTGCCACTTGCTGGCTGCACTCCTATTGTTTGTTGCCTTTTTATTTATTATTTTATTATTATTTTTGTTTTTTCCTACTCGCTCCGCACTCACCTTTTGTTCCCCCTTCCATGCACTTCTCCCCCTTTTCCCTCTACTCTGCACTTGCACGTTCTCAATGTCAATGGGCCTAGTAAGATCGTTGTTTTTGTTCTCCCCTGTTCCCTTTCCCTTGCCTTGTCGCGCTCTGAATCACTTGTGTATGAGCGCGATAGAAATAAAATATCAATCAATCAAATCCTACCTCTACTGAAGGTAGTGTCTGTGCTCCACTTCCTTGCCACAGGCACCTACCAGCACACAGTGGGGCACATGCATGGGGTATCACAACCCTTATTTTCCCGGATTCTGAACCAAGTGCTGGATGCCCTCCTCAAGCACACAAGGGACTACATATCCCTACCACAGACTCCCCAGGAGATATTCGATACAAAAGTTGCCTTCCATGCACTGGCAGGCATGCCAAATTGTGTAGGTGCCCTCGACTGCACCCACGTGGAGTTGGTGGTCCCGCATGCCATGGAGGTGGTGTATCGCAACCACAAGCAATACCACTCCATCAATGTGCAGATGGTATGCAACACCAGCAAGATCATCACACATTGCTCTGCCCGATATCCCGGATCAACTCATGACTCTATGGTCCTGCGGAACTCCATGCTTCATGGAGTGACATGCTGGGTGACGTGCCTGGCGGCTTTGTGAGTTGCCTGACTGGGCCATACCATGGCAGTGCATCAGGGTTGTGAGGTGGGTGGATGCGTACTCCACCTGGGTGGGAATGGGGGGATGCATACTCCACCTGGGTGGGAATGGGGGGGATGCATACTCCACCTAGGTGGGAATGGGGGGATGCATACTCCACTTGGGTGGGAATGGGGGGGGGGAATACATACTCCACCTGGGTGGGAATGGGGGGGGGATTCATACTCCACCTGGGTGTGAATGGGGGGATGCATACTCCACCTGGGTGGGAATGTTGATGTGACTGCACGATGTGCACATCACCGAACACTGTGCCCCAAAGCATCAGAAACGGTACATGACACCCAAATCCCATAGTGATGAAGTAAGGTCGACACCTATCACTACATGACTAACAGGTAACCAGCCTACATCCCACAACACATGCACCACTCATCAGCGGCCCTCACCCACCGTAAGGCCATCCTGCACCATGCAGTGCATATGCACTATGTTGCTGTCTCCAGCATATCACCACACACGACAATCATCCCTGGGAGTGCATTGAACTGAGCCAACTAGGGATTCCACAGTGTGTCACCGGGTCGGCACACCCATAGGAGTGCTGCAGGTCACCATGGGAATGATTAGCGCAGAATGCCCAATATAGTACAGACTACTGCCAACGCTCCCTACTAGTAAATCTCACAGAACACAACACATCACTAATTTGACTCCAACACTGCTGTTTGCATATACGATGCACGTACAACAAGATGTTAGTGCACACCATGAATCATCTTGAAGATGCAACCCACACCATTAGTCAATGGCACAGGACACATAGAGGGACCTGAAATGAGGGGGTCAATGCATCCAGGGACATGTTCATGTGGGCACCGATTACCTGCAGGCATGTGAGACTAGTACAGTTGTCCAACATGATTTTGCTAACAATTACCCTCTTTCCCCTCTCATGCAGGTGACAATGGCTATCCCCTGACCCGTGTCCGAAACCCACTGAACAGGCACGAGGAGGACTACAATCGTTCCCATACCCGTACACGTGTGGTAATTTAGCAGACCTTTGGCCTGTTGAAGGCACGATTTCGCTGCCTCAGCCGGTCGGGTGGGGCACTCCTCTACAGACATGAGAAGGTGTCCAAGATCACCATGGCATGTGTAATGCTACACAATATGTGCATCCGCCGGAACGTGCCCCTGCCCCCTGACATGGAACTGCTACCACCTGATGATGATGAAGGGGATGATGAAGATGTGGCAGGACCTCATCACGTTGGCAATGCAGAGGAGGGACGTGCTGTGCGCCCGTCAGTGATCGCACAATATTTCTGACATACATGTCAGCAGAGGGTGACATAATGGTTGGACATAGGGCACTGGGTGTGGGGGTACATGTACACTATGCACTGTGCAAGATAAAATGACACATGCGCAATGATGAATATCCACTCTGGTCTTTTTTTTTTACACAACCGGTGTATTGAAAGTAACAATATTAACGTGAATGGGGTGTCGGACAGGTGTCTACAGGCAAAACAGTGGGGGGTGTGGTGGGGGTGGGGGTGGTGTGCCCTCCACGGGCCTTGGTGTTGCAGGTGGTATGTGTCCCTGTGGTGGCTTCCTTGCTGCGACACGGCACCCCCTGGCTTGGCCCCTGGATGTAGACGGGTGGTTGCTGTCCTGTGCAGGGGTCGTGTCGTCCTCTTCACTGTCATGCTCACTGCCTGTGGAGGTGAAAGAGAGGGACGGCATGGGTGATGTTTGGATAGGCATCATATATACATTGGTACGATTGCACATCCACACAATTGTGGGTAATAGGCATTTGTGTTGGGAAGGGCATGTCATTTCATACATGGGTGGTAAATGCAGTCATATGTCGGTGTCACTCATGTTGGCCAGGTACAGTGCTGTCTGACATGCTCACAATTTAGGTCATGCACGCTGTGTGCCTCATGGAATTTCCTACTTTGTGTGGTATGTGTCATGTACGTTACAGCCTTGCACCAGGCATTGGCATGTGTCTCACTTGCTTCGGCATACTTTACAGGGAGTGTGTGTGTGGACGACCATGGCGTCACTCTTTGGACAGACATTTGCATTGACTTTCATCAGATTTGGCTTTGCAGTTTTTACTTTGGACACTCACCTCCATCAGCAGATGTCTTGGCGCCACACTCCATCTCTCCTACGCCTTCTATAGATTCTGGGCCAATCATGCTCGCACATGTTTCCTCCCACGGGGTGAGCTTCATGGGAGAACTTGGTCCTCCACCAGTTTCCAAGGCCTGGGTATGGTTTAACGAAAGAATGTTATGCACCCTCAGCCGCAGGTCATCCCACCACTTACGGCAATGCTTCACCGTGCGGGGGGTGTTGCCCACTGTACTGACCTTCTGGCCAACTAGTGCCCACATCTCCTTTTTGCGCAACACTGCCTCCCTCCTCAGGTTGCGGTTGAACACTGTCCCTGCATGCTCATGCAAGGTGTCGACAAGCATCTGTAGCTCATCCTGGCTAAATCTCTCCTTTCGGAGGCGGGCAGATCCCTTGTTGAGTGCTTTAGGCATTCTTGGGTGGTAGGATGTGCTTTTCGGTCGATCACCAGTGTGTGGAGAATGGCAATGGACTGTGTTTTTAAAGATGGCCGCCGTGCTCCTTCCTGTTCCTGTGCGATGACGCTGTTTCCGGTTCTGCTATTTAACAGTGACTGTAAATAGTGGAGTTCGCTAATTACGGTCACCGCTATTTACGGTCACTGCTAATGTCGCATTGGACTGTGTCGGAGGTGTAATCTGCGCCTAGCTTCATGCAGGTAATGGCTTTTTGGGGGCCTTTTGCGGCATGACGCTACGTCCCTTATAGGCATGGCGCAAAGCTTGTGCCCGCAAAGTCGTAATAGTCCGTTATTAGCGGGCTGGTGCCAGCACGGACACGCTATTTGTGCAATGCCGGTAAGGGACGGTACTTACCTCCAAACTCGGAATGAGGGCCAATGTGTTGAGGTGTGTTGGGATCCTGTGGTTAGGAAAATAGGAATTAACTATGCATACTTCCATGTGCTCTATATAACCCCTCAAAATCAGGTACCTCCCTTCAGAGTCAGCCTCCATCCCCAGTAACCAGAAGGGAATTGTCGCACTTATCCATGTGAAAACACCACCAGCATATTTGGAGTTTGCCGCTCCATAGCCCTGTCCACCCCAGTGGTCTTTAACCTTTGCTATAGTGTATTGAGTTAAATGGGTCTCCTGCAGAAATGCAATAGAGACCTTTTTCCTGTTGAGGAAGGATTTTACCCGGTTTCTGCGCAAATATGTGCCTAGACCCCGAACGTTCCATGTCAGTATTCTAATGTTCAATGCCATGATAGTGTAATGTTGTGCCTCCATGCCCCCTCCCACCACACCTCGCCCCTTTCACCATGCACTCATCTGTTGTGTTCTCTCGATTAGGAGACTGTTTCACCTGAGTGTCCCCCACCCCGCCAACACACTCTTTGTCTCATATGTCCTGGCTTGTGAAGAACTAAAAACATTCCAAACAACAAACCAAACCAAACAACTATGCCCAGCATCTGCCTACTTCCCGCAGCGCTCAGGCGCCCCTGCACCATCTTGACCCGTCCGGGCCAGTGTGTGCGAGCTGAATAGTGTCAGCAACTGGCCAACACGAACCACTTTGTTGGGTGGCCCGGTCTCGCCCCTGTCTAACTTGAATATTGGTTTTGATTGCTGTGCATTTCAGCTACTTTATGTAGAGGCCTCAGTGGTCATTATGTTTATTCTGCCTGCCTCGTTCTCCACTCCCCATTGGGCAAAGCGCCCTTCATGTGACAGCTTCCTCACCCTCAGCAAAATTCTTGTGTTCCAGCCACATTGTGGCTGCTGCTGGCGTTTCCAGGAATACAGCCCTCCCTTTGTATATCATCTTGAGCCTGGAAGGATACATGAACATGTATTTAAGATTCAGCCATCTGAGTCTGGCTTTGATTGGTACAAAGGAGTTTCGCGCCCTTTGGACTGCGGGTGTGTAGTCCAGGTATGTGGCTATATTAGAGTTATCCCTGTGAATCTCTCCGCCCTCTCGCGAGTATTTCAGGATAACCTCTCTATCCTGGAAGTTCAGAATTCTTGAAATCATTGGGCGGGTGTGCGAGTGCAGCAGTGGCCGTTTCTGCAAGGATCTGTGGGCCCTCTCCACCACAAAGCCCTTTGAGAGCTCACCCACACCTACTTCCTGCAACAGTCGAATTTCCACAAATCTTGTGGGGTTTGGCCCCTCCATTCCTTCTGGGATTTCCAGCAGGCGCACAATATTCTGCCGGGCATGCCCATCAGCGTCTTCCACTCGTGCATCCAGCACTGTGTTCCTCCTCATCAGTTCCTTCAGTCTCGTCTCCAAATCCTTAGTGGTCTCCATTGTCTCCTTTAGTCCGGTCTCTGTAACTGTTACTCTTTCTGTGAGGGAGCAGATGTCTTGTCTCATCAGTTGCATATCTACATTAACTTCTTCAACTTTAGTGTCTGTAAAGGACCGCAGCGCTGCAATTGCTTCAAGTACTTGATTCTCCTTGTTTCCAGCCTCCACAGTAGATTTCTCACCTTCTGCCTCCATGCCACTCTGTTGCTTCCGTGGTTTGGTTGCATTAAAGAAGTCCATGATCGTGGACTCCTTCTCGCATTTAGGTGGGGGCATTTCTTGCTATTTCAGTGCCTGAGCTGACCTATTGATCGGAGGTGATGGAGAAGTCATCTAGTTTCAGCGTGGTTGCTATCTTGCGTGTGGGCAAAGTCTTCCTGGATCTAATCAGAGCCCCACCTGGCTCCTCGTTGCTCCTCGTTGAGTTGCCTTGCAGTGTTCAGAAGTTGTTCTGGCGAGACCCACGATGGTGTCCACCTCTTGCACTCAAGACCTCGGCACCTCTTGGGCAGAGTTTGTGTTCTGTGTGGACACAACCCAGACTTAAATTCACAAGGTGATGTTCCTGTGTTCTAGTGTTATGGGCTTCCCCCACCTACTTCCTGCTTGCTGGCGCTATGATGTGAGTGGTGGAAGTGCACACTCGCTCACCTGGTGGGTTCATCATCCTGGACCAGCTTATGCAGGGGGCGTGTAGCCATCTCTTGCGCAGGCTTCTCTCAGGTCTCCCAGCCGTGTCACCTGCCACTCCTGCCTCAGTGACTTGTGAGTGGTTGGGTTTCGGGGTGCAGTCCGAATGTCTCGCCCTCAAATGCTGTTTGATGATTTTGCTGCGTAACGGCATGGCACTCACAGGGCCCACAGACCTTGGAGCGCATACTACAGCTACCTGTGCCGCAGCCCCTATGGAAGTTGTGGGACTGCGCTCGCTTGCAGTCACTGTGGTTGCCTCACTGGGTGGCACGTGGCTTCTTATAGCGTACTTAGCACATTAGTGTCCCATGTTCGGTGGGTTGTGCCTTCCGCTTGTTTGTGAGGTGCCAAATCTGCTGTTTAGTTGGGCAGCCTTCTTGGGGCGGTGACTTATTTGCACTGTGCTGTAGGGATCACCATGGCTTCTGGTCCCTGTCTCCCGCCCTCCAAGCAGTGAGTGGCAGCCAGCACAATGTGCTAGTTTAGTAGTGCACCTAGTGCGGGTGCCCTGACAGGCAACAGCTGCACTTGGTGTTCACTGCCCTGTGGTGGGGTTGCCTTTTGCTCATGTCTTCAAGCACCTCACCTCCTTTTTATGGCCCCAGTGTCTCAAGCATCTCCACCTGGGCTTTGCTCGTGTTGCACCACGCCTCAGAGGCCACAGCGCAATAGCTTGCAGTTAGCTTAATAAGAGGCCCTTCAGTGCCTAATATCATGTTGGCCTACCTTTGTCGTCTCGTTGTTTCACCCTCCTTTCATGCACCCTCTTTGTTGCGTGCCTGAGCACAATGCAACACACTCAGTAGGCGCTGCTCAGTCCTGCTCCTGGCAAGCTCGCCGTGCCCCCGGTTGCGAGGCCGGGGTGTTGGCACGGAGTGGGAATGATCTTCTCTGGTACAACACACACCGACCCGCTGCACACTTAGTCTGGGTGCTCAGCGCTGGGTGGTGGTTTCAGCTGGGAGAAGTAGAGGTAGTGATTCCCTTCGTGCTCAGCTCTGTGGCATACTTCCTTCCACCTTCTGGTGTGCAGCCGCACCTAGACCACTTTCCAGTGCTGCTCTGTTAGCTGCGCACTTCATCCACCACACTGCTCCTTCACTTTTCCCTTCCCAGGCACCTTGTGTTGCAGTCTGCAGCCACACTAGCTGCGGTCCATCTGCCAGAAGTATTCACGCAAGCCGTGGGGGTTCCTCTCCAATGCAGCAGTTGGCAGCACCCCTATCGTCTGCTTCAGTGGCTCTCCCTGGGTCCTGCCCACATTTGGGGTCTCCCTCCAGTGCGACTCCCCAGCCTGGTCACTCCTCTGCACCCATTCAATGCCGTGACAGGTGTGTTCAATGTTGTTCAAATCGTTATGCAAATCGTTATGCACTGCAGAGTGTCAGGATGTAACGAAGGATCTCGACGGGAACTCCAACTAGGCACAACCTCACTCCATAAGCTCATGCCACGCCCCCCATGTCGATAGTCAAGGCAGGGGGAATCGTTTGCCACTGTGATACTGTCCTTGGCTCCTACAACAAAGCAGCACCAGTGAAGACAGGACAGCCGGTGAGTTAGGGGGACTGATAACAGACCGGTCTGTGTTGAAGCCAAGTTGCATGCAGCAACATTGTATAGTGAAAACTAAAAGCGAACATTGTAAGAACCATATGTGGAAAGTGACGCGAACACAATCCGCGAATGAGTGATTAAACTTTGAAGTCAAGATACGATACCGTAGACAGAGTGATCCGGCACCACGTGGGTGCTCATTCAAAAGTCTCTGTTACGTATCCAGCTAAAAGGTGGCAAACATGAAGAGTGATAAAGTATTGTGAAATTGAAGTGGTGCTGCAACGGGTCAATCAAAAACCCTGTGCACATTCGACAGTCTTCAATAGTTGAGGAAATCGTATATGAAGTTTGTCCGAGCCCGGGTGAGTCAGATCAGCTAAAAGCTTTTGGTTAAATCAAGTTTGTGTAAAGTTATGAACATTGTATTAAAATTAATCTGAGCCTGACCAAGGGGGATATGAGTTTTGAGCCTGACTGAGGGTGGCCGAAGTGAACTGTGAGTCACCTGAGAAAGAATATCCTGCAAGAAATTGGATGCATAAGAATATCCTAGAAACATTGTGTTAAGAGGATCTCAGCCCGGATGAAGGGGGTCCAAGATGAATTGCCTAAGACATTAAGTACTTGTGAAAATCTGAAAGAGGAAACAAACATATTGTTTGTCGCATTAGGTCCTCTGAATGAAGAGACTTTGAAAGGCAAAGAGACTTTGGCACAGAAGGCCTGATTCTAATGATTAAACTGTATTCTCATTCTAGATAAGCCAGAGACTGTGCTAAAATCGAGTGTATCACCTTGTCAGGTTCTGAACACGTGGCAAGGGAGACCAACAGCCTGAACATCCTGACATATCATTTTGTGAACACTTCTTTCTTTTACGTAACATTGTTTTCCACACTTTTTGTATTTAGAGGTAAGGATTGGCCATAGGTTTATTAGTATAGGCCCTCAAGACACTATGGGGACTGCTTTATCATTACTTGATGGTCGTAGCTCGCTCCTATCTGTAAAGTTCAGATTAGATAGGCATTTTCCAAACTCTTTTTGAAGTTCAATAAACACCCTGGAACTGTGGTCACTTGATACCATGCCTTCCTTACTCCTGATAACGATTAATACACACAGGTATCCCAAACCTTGATGCAAACCCACAAATTAGTAGTTTTGCCACCATTACTGAATCTGCTTTCCTGCAGGGCAGCCTTCACCCACCCAGAGAATACATCTACCACCACGAGTAAGTAGTGCCACTGATTATATTTTCGGTAACTGAAGGAAGTCCAATTGTAATCCTTCAAATGTGCCACAAGGAGGCGGGTGTGCCCCAGATATAATTGTCACACTTTTCCCCACATTTTTCTGTAAGCAGATAACACACTTTTGATAATATTCCAGAGCCATAGTGGTAAATTAAGGTGCAAACCATGCATGTCCCACTAACATCGTCATTCATTTCTTACCACATGTTATGTTGACTTATCTTGTGCACCACTACTATTAGCATGGTCTCCAGATACTTAAGTGGCTCTGTAAGAAAGAGGGTGGGGTAGTGGTGAGGGAAGAGGGATAGGATAGAAATGGTGTTCTTCTGTGGATAATTGCATAACCAGGAGAAAATGCCATCTGTGTGTGTTGGCTTTCTAAGTATGCTCTGATTGTGTGCACTGGCTTGTTGTGTTTGGAGGGGTAAGGCCCAGTGTCTGGATTGTTTGTTGTCTGCAGACATTTGTTATGGTGGATGTATGGTTTGTGTGTTTTGTGTGTAGTGTGGCTGGCCCTTCAGGGCATGTGTGGTACTTAGGAGGTATGCTGGAGAGGGGTAGGAACATGGTGGTCAGTACAGTGGCAAACATCCTGAGAGTAGTAAACTTTCAACACAGAGGCAGGAGTCAGGGGGCAGCTGTACCCTATTCAGTCTGTTATATATGCTCAGGAAAAATGCTGGGTTAAAGCATGGTGGCAATGCTACAAAGTGCACCAAGATTCAATACAGTGGCTACACTCCAAGATTCCACTAAATGCAATACTGTGGCTACCCTCAATATTTCCTCTAAATTCTATACATTGTCTAACCTGATAAATCATCTAAGTGCACTACATTGACTATCCTCAAAATTCATATAAGTGCAATGCATTGGCTACCCTCAGAATGTCATTTAAGTGCAATTCATTGACTATCCTCAAAATTCATATAAGTGCCATTCATTGGCTATCCTCAAAGTTGATCTGAGTGCAATACATTGGCTACCCCCAAAAAACGTTTTCTAAGAGCAATACATTAGCTACCCCCAAAATGCATGTGCCTGTCCATGATACATCTGAACGTGGTGTGATACTAGTATTTTTGGATCCACCAACCCACCCAGATCAACTCGCCACAGAGAGTCCTCATGCAACCGGCATCCCTTCTTAATCCAATTGTCCTTTTCATTGGACGGAGCATTCTGCTATATAAATGCAAGGTCCTCCAGCATCTTCTAAGAGTCAATTCCTTCACCATTCTAACAGGGATGATAAATGCATCACTCTCCTCTAGGGATTCTGCCAAGTTGGTTTATTGGTCAGCAATATCATTACCACAGCTAATGGGGTCAGCCAATGCCTGATGTGCTGCACATTTGACAATTGCAATTGGCCGAGGCAACATTATAGCATCCAAAAGTGCTAAAAACATAGACTTTTTTTTATTGGTATGCCGTTTGCAGTCAAGACGCCTCTCAGTTTCCAGAATTGATCAAAATCCTGGGCTACGGTAAACATGCATTGTGAATCTTTGGCAGTTCAGCAGACGGTCTATATTTACAATCGGCAAGCCCTTGTGAGGGCCACCCATTCGGCCTCCTGTGCTGCTGTGGCACTGGTGTCCCTTGCACCTGACATTGGACGTACCGACCCTCCTGATCTACCGGAATCATATCAGCTTCCAAAGTCCATTCCCCTCTAGTTGTCAGAACCCATTTGTACCTGTCCTCCTTGCTATGGTATCTGGCTGTTATTGGGGGTATGCTGCCATTGCAGATACAATCTTTTTAGCCTAACTGGACACTTGTTTCTCCAGTGTCCCTCTTGCTTAAAGTATTTGTATATCAAGGGATTTGTCATCACGGCTCTCATAGCGTGTTGGTTTGGCCAACTTCTCTGTTCTTGCTGATCCTGTACATCACACTCCTGTTACTGATCAAACTGCCCCCACTGTCGTAGCTGCGGCTGTCCCATATATACCCATTGTTGATTTTGATATACTTGCTGGCCCACTTGTCCTTTGCCCCTGCCTCTTCCCCTCTGTCGGCCCCTCCTTCACACCTGATTCCCTGGATGTTCTACCATACCTTGATGCTTTCCCTGCACCTATTCCCGAAGACTATGCACCTCTAAGGTGATACCTTTTTTATCAAACATTTACAGTATTTGTAGCCTAACTGGACACTCATTTCTCCAGTGGCCCTTTTGCTTAAAGTAGTTGTAGATCAAGGGATTTTGCATCACAGCTCTCATAGTGTGTTAGCTTGGCCAACTTCTCTGTTCTCGCTGATTCTGTACACCACACTCCCGGTGCTGATCAAACTGCCCCCACTGTCGTTGCTGTGGCTGTCCCATATACACTCATTGTTCATTTTGATATATATGCTGGCCCACTTGTCTTTTGCTCCTGCCTTTGCCCCTCTGTTAACCTCTCCTTTGGACCTGATTCCCTGGATATTGTAGCATACCTTGATGCTTTCTCTACACCTGTCCCTGAAGACTCTGCAACTGTAAGTGTCATGATCTCTGCTTCCAAAAGGTCAGGGTTTTCCCAACTCCCTTGGAAGCAGATCCATAACCCAGGTTCCGAGTGCCAACCAGTCCCAATTGGGACCTTTTGGACCCAGTCCTGGCGCCAGTGGCACCAGGCTCATAAATATGCCCAGTCCCAGCGCTGGAAGCGCCGGGCTCATAATGCTTGGGTGGACTTACCTGCAGCAGACCATGCTGCTTACTTGCCTGCCAGTTGAGCCTCTGATCCTCTTCTGTTTGGAACTACTTTTCCTGTTGGGTGGGGCAGGAGCCACTCCCTAGGTTCAGAACACTGGAACTCTTCTGGAAAGCAGGAACTCTTTTCTTACCTAGGCGTGGCTGTGGAAGGAGACACCTCAGCACTACAGGAGGCTATTTAAACCACACCCGATGGATGAATCTTGCTTTGCGTTATTCTGCATCCCCTGCAGCAGAACGCTCATCGTGTCTTCTGCATCTGATCCTGGGCCTAAGGAAAAAGGCTTACCATCCTGAATCCAGTCTTCAGCAACACCTATAAAGACAAGAAAGAACAGGTTAGCATTACGGTCTTCAGTGACAGCGCTTCACTTACCTGGTCCATCGGCTGTCACCAACGCCTCGCGCTGCATTCCGGCATCTGAAAGACAAAGGCTTACCTACTCTTCGTGCGCTCCGGAGGTCTTCGCACTGCATTCCGGCATCTGAAAGACAAAAGCTTACCAGCTCTTCGCACGCTCCGGAGGCCTTCGGCGCTGCATCCCGCATCTGAAAGACAAAACAAGGTGCGTTTAAAGACATTGGGGAACTTTAATACTCACGTGCCATTACTCCTTTCCACATCTAACCCAGTGGGTATTCCGGCACCCTGCAGCCGCTCCGAACTTGTACCTGCAAAATAAAAAGACAGTTAGAGCGCATCGTGAAGCAGGCAACAAGCGCTTACTTACGTGCTTCCAGGCGCTTCTATTCATCACACCGGCTCCATCTTCAACTCCCTTCAGCCCGTCATCCGCCATCGCCGGAACCCTGCAAAACAAGAGACATCATTACTAAAGACTTTTAAAGACATTAGAATTACTCGAAACTTACCGTTCGTGCAGTAAACGACGGACAGCAGTCCTCTGAAGTCAAGAGGCCTGCTCCCCTTATCCAGTGAAGAAACTGGTTACAGCACCCTGCCCCGAGGCAGATGGAGAGCACGGCGTTCACTTACCTAAGGTGAGAGCGTTAACCTTTGGGGTTCTACAGGAGAAGAGAAAGGGAAGAAGAGAGAGACATTCAATAACCCAGTTCATTAATCCCATATTTTCTATCTGCAGACATCTTACCCTTCGAGTCAGACATACAGTGCACAGAGGTCCAGCCCAAAGAGCCAGCCGTGTGTTACACATCACCTTTGAAGATACGGTATACGCCCAGTCAAGACCGGCGCCTCTACGGGAATCAGGTGAGGGTTACAGAACGCAAAGCCTACCGCAAAACTCCCGTCCAGGCGCTATGGAAACCTCGGATACCGACCAACTAGCCCAGTTACTTGGGGAACTAAGGGCAGAAGTGCATGCAGCCCGTCAGGAAACGAACGCTCTAAGAAGGGAACTGATTATTTCCAAGGAGCGAACAGATGATCTCGCTAGACAATTGCTACAGTCACAAGCCGGACAGACCCCGTTACCCGCATCTGGGGGAAATCTTCCTTCTACATCCTCTATGAATCCAGTGCAGATCAACCTACCTGGGAATGTACCTCTGGCTCCGCCCGAACGATTTTCTGGTGACCCAAAGAGGTTTGCAGATACCGACCAACTAGCCCAGTTACTTGGGGAACTAAGGGCAGAAGTGCATGCAGCCCGTCAGGAAACGAACGCTCTAAGAAGGGAACTGATTATTTCCAAGGAGCGAACAGATGATCTCGCTAGACAATTGCTACAGTCACAAGCCGGACAGACCCCGTTACCCGCATCTGGGGGAAATCTTCCTTCTACATCCTCTATGAATCCAGTGCAGATCAACCTACCTGGGAATGTACCTCTGGCTCCGCCCGAACGATTTTCTGGTGACCCAAAGAGGTTTGCAGTATTTATCAATCAGTGCCGGTTGCATTTCTTATGCCGGCCAGCAGCCTTTCCAACTGATCAAGCTAAAGTAGCTTTCGTGCTTTCGTACCTTAGTGGCAATGCGGCAGACTGGTCGATCCCTCTAATAAATCAAGATGATCCGGTCCTCCATGATTTTCAAGCTTTTCAGCTCTGTATGGAAAAACTGTTCGCAAGACATTCACAGGGGCAGGCCTTGGACAATGAGCTTCTTTCGTTGCGACAAGGTAATCAAGACCTTTTGGCTTATATTGCGTCTTTCAACAGACTGATAATGGAAACTCAATGGCCTGAGGACAAAAGGATTACGCTGTTTTATAGAGGTCTACGTGGAGAGCTCAAAGATGTGTTAGCCCAAGTAGTGAATCCCCCACAAGATTGTTCGGACTATATAGACTTAGTCGTTCAAATAGATCACAGACTGCAGAACAGGAAGGCCGATCGTTCCAAGTTTGATGCTCGAGTATTTTCCAAACCGCCGACTCCTTCCAAAGGAGTAGACTCCGGGGAACCCATGCAAATAGGGGGCCTGAAAGGTCCTCTAACACAAAAGGAGCGGGAAAGGAGAAAACAGTTGCAATTATGCCTCTATTGCGGAAACTCAGGGCACTTTCTTCGAGACTGTCCGGTGAAACCTGCCAAGAAGGCAGTAGGAGCTGCAGTTACCAAAGCTACAAACTCTGAGCAGGGAAACAACCTCGCCCGACAAGAATAGAGGTCCTCTTGCCGAGTGTGAAAACCAGTTCCGTGACCTCGCATTTCGTGATACCTATGGTCCTCATTAGCGCTGATAATCCGGATCGATTACATGCAATTGAAGCTTACGTCGACAGCGGTGCCATCGGCAATTATGTGGATCATGAAATGGTTTTGAGGATGAATCTAACTCTTTGTCCCAAGGCTGTAAAGGACGTCATTACTACGGTGGATGGAACAGAGATAGCCTCCGGACCAGTAACGCATACCACTCAAGAAGTGACGCTAGTAAGTCAAGATGGACACCATGAGAAGATCGTGTTCGATGTGATCAAGGCTCCTCAGTTTCAGATTATTCTAGGAATACCTTGGTTAGAGAAACACAATCCTCTGATCGATTGGCGAGCAAGAACGGTCCAGTTTCCAGAATGTGTCTCTATTTGTCACCCTCCACCTGGTGTTGCACTGGCAGCAATTTCTTCAGAGACTCCCCAGTTACCTCCCGAATACCTAGAATACCAAGATGTTTTCCGGAAGGATCAGGCTAACTCTCTACCTCCTCATAGGTCTTTTGACTGCCAGATAGACCTGATACCTGGATCTACTCCTCCTTGTAGTAGAATTTATGCCCTCACCGAGCCTGAGAACCTTCACCTTCGACAATACCTGGATCAATACCTGCCAAATGGGTTTATTCATCCTTCCAAGTCCCCTGCTTCTTCAGCTTTGTTCTTCGTTCCAAAAAAGGAAGGAGACCTTAGAACTTGTATAGATTATCGCTCCCTGAACCAGATCACCGTCAAGAATAGATATCCGTTACCTTTGATCCCTGAACTCCTGGACCAAGTCAGAAAAGCATGCATATATACAAAGCTGGATCTTAGAGGAGCCTACCACTTGGTACGAGTAAAAGAGGGCGATGAATGGAAGACGGCCTTCCGCACCAAATATGGCCTATTTGAATATCAGGTCATGCCCTTCGGACTTTGCAATGCCCCGGCCGCCTTTCAATATTTTATGAACGATGTCCTCAGAGAGCTCATAGATGTGTGTGATGTTGTTTACATTGACGACATCCTCGTTTATTCTTCATCGGAATCTGAACATCGGAAACACGTGAAAATGGTCCTCGAAAGATTGCGTGAACACAAACTTTTCGCTAAGTTGGAAAAATGTGTTTTCAACGTGACTGAAGTTGAATTCTTGGGATTCATATTATCACCTAGCGGAGTGTGTATGGATTCAAAGAAGGTCGATGCAGTTCTCAAATGGCCATCACCATCCTCTGTAAAAGGTGTGCAAAGCATGTTAGGCTTCGCTAACTTTTACCGCAGGTTTATCCCCAAATTTTCTCGAATAGTCCAGCCCATCACTGCCTTGTTAAAGAAAAACAAACGTTTTGAATGGTCTACCGAGGCGGAACAAGCTTTCCAGGATTTGAAGACTAAATTCATCTCTGCACCAATCTTAAAACACCCTCGCCCCGAACTCCCCTACATCGTGGAAACTGATGCTTCAAGCCTTGCCATGGGGGCAGTTCTATCACAAAAGGACCCGGTAACCAATCAGTTGCATCCCGTGGCATTTTGGTCCCTCAAATTCTCGCCTCCTGAAATCAATTACACGATTACTGACAAGGAACTTCTGGCTATCAAGTCTGCCTTTAAGGCTTGGCGGCATTATCTGCTGGGGGCCCGACACACCGTTACTGTGATTACGGATCACCGAAACCTGCAATATTTGAAAACCGCAAAAGCCCAATCCTCTAGACAACTCCGTTGGGCATTATTCTTTGCCGAGTTTGACTTCATAATTACCTATCGACCTGGTACAAAAAACGGTAAAGCTGATGCCCTTTCCCGGATGGGAGTGGAAGAACACTTGATCAACCCTAAACCTGTACCAATCATTCCCGAACAAAGAATTCTGGGTGTAATCGCCACACAATCCATAGAGGAAGTTAAGGATAAAGCCAGGCAACTTGTAACTCCAGCAGACATACAGAATTGGCATCTGCAGGGAAAGGACTTTGCAGTAAAGGACATTTTATTGTATTTCCAAGAATGATTATACCTGCCCAGCACAGATTTACAGAAAAAAGTAATCTCTTGTTATCACGATTCTTTAATGGAAGGACATCCCGGTATGGCCAAGACCTCAGAAAAGATCAAGCGCTACTTCTGGTGGCCATCTTGGAAAAAAGATATCAGAGACTTTATAATGTCCTGTGGAGTATGCGCCCGAAACAAGAGTCAAAAGGAAAGACCAGCAGGCCTCTTACGCCCTATTGACATCCCACCTCGCCCTTGGCATACGCTTTCTATGGACTTCATCACTGATCTACCTCCATGCTCCGGATACAATACGATTCTAGTAATCGTGGACTTATTCTCCAAGATGGCGCATTTCATTCCGCTCAAAGGCTTGCCAACAGCAGCAACTCTGGCCCGAGAATTTCTCGAAAACATCGTCCGACTGCACGGTTTTCCTTCGGTTCTAATTTCGGATCGAGGTAGTCAATTTATTTCTCATTTTTGGCGAAGTTGCTGTCGGTCGGCTCAAATTGATGTGAGACTATCGACCAGTCACCACCCTCAGACCGACGGACAAACCGAGAGGACCAATCAAACTCTGGAACAGTATTTACGCTGCATGCTGCAACAAACTGAAAAAACTTGGAAAGACATCCTTTGGATAGCCGAATATGCCTACAATAACTCTGTCCATTCG
Organism: Ambystoma mexicanum; assembly: GCF_040938575.1. Lineage (NCBI taxonomy): Eukaryota > Metazoa > Chordata > Amphibia > Caudata > Ambystomatidae > Ambystoma > Ambystoma mexicanum. The sequence goes on from NC_090930.1 coordinate 908,582,318, forward strand.
GGAACTGGGAAAACCCCGTTTTTTCTTTTATACGGCAGTCACCCTCAAACCTCGGAGTTGGATCCCCTCCAAGATCTTGAAACACCAGCAGTAGACTACCTGCATTCTACAATCACCCAAGCCTTTAATGAAGCTGTTTCTCATCTTCAAAGGGCTAAAGAACAATACAAGAAAGGAGCAGATCAACATCGGAAGGAAGCCCCTCAATATCAAGTAGGGGATCAAGTCTGGTTATCCACCAAATATCTACCTCTAAAAGGGCCACGCACATTCAACCCAAGATACCTTGGTCCCTATTCCATCACTACCATAGTAAACCCAGCGGTCAAGTTGGACTTGCCCCCGCACATGAAGATACATCCGGTCTTCCACGTCTCTCTATTAAAACCCGTGCAACCTCAAACCCGACTAACTAAATCTCCAAAACCCATCCTAGTTGATGGAGGACTCGAGTTTGAAGTCAAAAGCATTCTGGACTCCAAGATCTCCAAATCTAAACTATTTTACCTAATTGACTGGAAAGGCTACGGCCCCCAAGAGAGATCCTGGGAACCTGCGGAATATGTCCACGCTCCTCGCCTAATCAAAAGATTTCACCGAACATTTCCTGACAAGCCAAAACCCCCGGAGAAGCCCGGTTTGGGAGGGGCCTTGAGGGGGGGTACTGTCATGATCTCTGCTTCCAAAAGGTCAGGGTTTTCCCAACTCCCTTGGAAGCAGATCCATAACCCAGGTTCCGAGTGCCAACCAGTCCTAATTGGGACCTTTTGGACCCAGTCCTGGCGCCAGTGGCACCAGGCTCATAAATATGCCCAGTCCCAGCGCTGGAAGCGCCGGGCTCATAATGCTTGGGTGGACTTACCTGCAGCAGACCATGCTGCTTACTTGCCTGCCAGTTGAGCCTCTGATCCTCTTCTGTTTGGAACTACTTTTCCTGTTGGGTGGGGCAGGAGCCACTCCCTAGGTTCAGAACACTGGAACTCTTCTGGAAAGCAGGAACTCTTTTCTTACCTAGGCGTGGCTGTGGAAGGAGACACCTCAGCACTACAGGAGGCTATTTAAACCACACCCGATGGATGAATCTTGCTTTGCGTTATTCTGCATCCTCTGCAGCAGAACGCTCATCGTGTCTTCTGCATCCGATCCTGGGCCTAAGGAAAAAGGCTTACCATCCTGAATCCAGTCTTCAGCAACACCTATAAAGACAAAAAAGAACAGGTTAGCATTACGGCTTCAGTGACAGCGCTTCACTTACCTGGTCCATCGGCTGTCACCAACGCCTCGCGCTGCATTCCGGCATCTGAAAGACAAAGGCTTACCTACTCTTCGTCCGCTCCGGAGGTCTTCGCACTGCATTCCGGCATCTGAAAGACAAAAGCTTACCAGCTCTTCACACGCTCCGGAGGCCTTCGGCGCTGCATCCCGCATCTGAAAGACAAAACAAGGTGCGTTTAAAGACATTGGGGAACTTTAATACTCACGTGCCATTACTCCTTTCCACATCTAACCCAGTGGGTATTCCGGCACCCTGCAGCCGCTCCAAACTTGTACCTGCAAAATAAAAAGACAGTTAGAGCGCATCGTGAAGCAGGCAACAAGCGCTTACTTACGTGCTTCCAGGCGCTTCTATTCATCACACGGGCTCCATCTTCAACTCACTTCAGCCCGTCATCCGCCATCGCCGGAACCCTGCAAAACAAGAGACATCATTACTAAAGACTTTTAAAGACATTAGAATTACTCGAAACTTACCGTTCGTGCAGTAAACGACGGACAGCAGTCCTCTGAAGTCAAGAGGCCTGCTCCCCTTATCCAGTGAAGAAACTGGTTACAGCACCCTGCCCCGAGGCAGATGGAGAGCACGGCGTTCACTTACCTAAGGTGAGAGCGTTAACCTTTGGGGTTCTACAGGAGAAGAGAAAGGGAAGAAGAGAGAGACATTCAAAAACCCAGTTCATTAATCCCATATTTTCTATCTGCAGACATCTTACCCTTCGAGTCAGACATACAGTGCACAGAGGTCCAGCCCAAAGAGCCAGCCGTGTGTTACACATCACCTTTGAAGATACGGTATACGCCCAGTCAAGACCGGCGCCTCTACGGGAATCAGGTGAGCGTTACAGTAAGGTGATACCTTTTTTACAAACATTTCCTTCTTCTCTTCATGGCAAGCAACAAAAAGATTCAGCACTGCCACTAATTCTGCTTATGGCTTGGTCTGCCACCCTGTACCCACGTTCTTAAACTGCACATGAACCTTTGGTAAGCGGCCAGAAACAAACACGTTTGCCATGACATCCTGCACGGTCTCCTTTGGTTTTGTGATGCCAGAGAACTGGGTGAATACGACCTTCAGTCTATCTAAATAATCAGCAGGAGATTTGCCCTTATTCTGCTTACAATTTTATATTTTACACCATTCTGTCTTTCTCAGGCATACCTGTGCAACTACCACCACTGTCCTCTCCCTTGCCTGCAACAGGGCATCCCCTGTGCCTGAATCTGCGACTGGCCAAGTCGCTTGTTCTCCTTATTCGCTGTCTCACATCTGATGGCATCACTATTCCCATAAGTTGGTTCATATCGACCCACAACGGGTTGTAACACTGCTTGACAGTCTGCAGTTCTTCCACAAATCATTGGGGGTCCTCCCTAAAATTAGGGAATTCTTACACCAATGTCCTCTAAGTGTTCTGGGGACATGGACCGTGATAAGACACTGATGTTTGATAGTCTGTAGGCATATGTCAATCAAATACTGCGAAGAGTCTTTAAATGTTAGGGGGTGCCATTGCTGAGATGCAACCCAAAATATTGTGTGCGCACAATATCCATATATAGACATTTTAAATGTTGGAGGATATTTCCACTGCACTGAGCAACGTTTTTATTTCAAATAGGCGTGTAGCTCATTTCGTTGCAGTAACTAGGAATCCTTTATATTGAAATGTTGAAATAACTGATAGTGAAATCAAGATGTAAGCCTCTTCAAAGTTTAGTTTAGTTATGATAGCTCATAAGTAAATAGAAATGTCAGCCTCAATAGCTCATAAATAAATCAAAATGTTCTGCCTCTACACGTCTTTCACCACATCCATATTGTGGATAATGAGGTGGAAGTAATAGTCTAATTTCTCACATATGGAGTTCCATCTAGAACATGAAGAGATAAAATAAAAGATGTAATACTTTCAGTTTGTTGTTTTTAGTTATGGTTAGTGTATACGTGGACTACTGTGCATATGATTTCTGTGAGTCTACTCGCCCTATTTTCTTAGTGGGGTTTCACAGATAATTTGAATCTTCTCTTGATATTAATAAATGCTGCCTGAAAAAATAGTATGCATCAAATCATTAGATTGTTCTTAAACTGACAATTTCTTTCTACTAGTAAATGAGGGATCTGAAAATAAAGGACACGGCCCTCATTACGAGGTTGGAGGTAACCATGCCGCATTTAGCGGCATGGTTGCCTCCTTACCGCATACCGGGCCCGGATTCCTCAAATGAGGACTTACCGGGCCATCCCAACCTTGACGGGCCCGTTGTTAGCTCCCTGGTCTCCTCGCGGACCCTGTAAGGATGCCTGGTTTTAACAGGCGCCCATTGCGGGTCCCGCGAGGAGACCTCGTAATAGGGCGGAATGGGTTTACCGGCACCGGCACCATTACCATTACCAGTGCCAGTAAACCCATTCCACCAACCTCGTAATGAGGGCCATGGTCTTTATCTGAAAAGCAAATTGACTGGATGTTGTTCTCTATCCTCATGTCCAAATGGCTCCTCCTTGAGGCGAGCTTGGAAATGCTGTGGATCCCTTCCATACACGGTACCTCCCCTTGTCATAGAGGGGGCATATGAGGGAGGTGGCCCCATAGATGCTTGCGCATCTAAGAGCCCCTGCCCACTCAGCCCTGGTGCCCTAGGAGCAGAGGCCACCAATTGTGTCATCTCTATCAAGGATCCCCTTGGTGTGCCTCACCTCCTCCTGCCTTGCCCCTGTGGGTGACCTCATACTAGTGAAAAAGTCAAGTATGTCTTCTGGTGCCTCACTGTCCTGGTCTTCTCTGCCCTCTTTACCATTATCTTTGTCCGTTTCCTCTTCTTGTATTAGCTGGAGGCACATATGGACTCCACCCTTCCAATTGAGCACTTGTGGGGGTGGTTGGAAGGAGTTTCTTGGGATCCAGTGGTCTGCAGTGTTGTGTGACAGATTTGAGTCATTGCATCGTCCATCGAAGTAAAAAAAAAAAACAAGACGGCTAAGGAATCCTAACGAGAAACGGCAATTCGGCATTTCATTTAATACAGCTTGCAAGCAGATAAACGGACAGTATCCCAACAAGCTCACAACCCAAACTAGCTGAACCTGCCTGCAATTCGCCTACTCATTATATCCCCACATGGGCAGGCCCTTTGCAACACAAGTTCCTTCCGTTTAACCTTTCTCCCCCTCGAAGTGCAACAATGGCATCCCTTGTGGTTTCCAGGGTCCGTCTTCGTCTCATCATTCCTTGTTGCGTGATTGTCAACTTTGCGTTAAGTCGTTATGCACTGACAGAATCCGTCATCATCCTCAGGTGAGCGTCATAGGGCCACTGCTCCCTGATGCTATTCCTGCGAGGAATAAGGCTCTATTGTTCTGACCGGTATGGGCCAGTCAGATCCAAAGATGGCTAGCTGTGCTTCACCAAGTTACCACAAGAACCATTGAAAGCACTACCTCAGCAATCCTACCGCGGATATCCCTTTAGAAGGCTCTTGGGGACAAGCATTAACAGAAGCCAATAGGTGGTGATTTCTCTATCCAATGTCCAATAGGATTTGGGTTATGTGAAGTGGGTGGCAATTCAGATAAAATACTAGACTGCTCCTCCCCATATCATCATTTACCTGCATATTGAGACTACACATCACGATGTGCCTTTATGGTGTTGTCACAATACAAATCATCCCCCCTCTCTCGGGGGACATTTGCATTCACAGCGCAAAGGACAGTTGTATGCTTTATCTGATACATACATGTACTGCGTTCTATAACTAGATCATTTTACCTTTTGGGGAGCTTTAGCCAAAAATAAACATTGTGTTATCTTATACAACCACTGGGGCAAAGTGAATATGAACAAATGCAATAGGTGACATAGTGGTTTTGTCAAAATTAAGTTACTTCTTTCTGAGTTTCTCTTTTCTCCAGAAAAAAACAGTAGATCACGCAATTGTTTTTAAAGCTGATCTAGGTGATTTATTTGCCAGGGTTCCTCCCCGCATGTTCAATCTCTGGTCTGATGTGTGGCTGTGAACCTTTTCATGTTCTTCTTTATAGGAGGCAGCCAGCAGAGTCAGACTCGGCCAAGAAATTGGCACTGGTACAGTTGCAAATGGCAATTAATATGGTTACATGTGATTATGTGGAATCGCAAAATAACTAATCCAATTACAACTAATACCAAAATAACTAAATGCAAAATAACACATTTATTTTTCGTTGTTTTTTTCAGGGGGATCCCCCCTAAAGCCCCTCTTTTTTTGTTCCTAATACTGTTCCCCCATCCCCAAAACCACTATTCCTACTCCCAACCCCATTTTTATTTTTTTTCCCAAATTCGTTATTTTGGAATTTGTTATTTTGGATTTGTTGTAATTGGATCCGTTATTTTGTGATTCTACATAATCACTGCATACCATTAATTTCTATCGCGAGATTCTCATTGAGTGGTAAAATGTATTGCAAATTGTGCATTGTAAAGAACATTTGTTCAGTAACATTGGTCAAAGTGACTACCTGCACAGTGAAGTAACTCATCAAACTGGCCCACTGTGACCAGATAAAAGGACCATGCTAGCATCTTGGGCCTGCACCTCAGGGATCTCCGAATTTACCTAAAGACCAGTCCGAGCCTAAGTGCAAAGATAATGCAGACTGATGCGTTTTGGGCAAGCTGGACTGCTGGGAAGGCCAAGCTAGTTTGTTCCAATGGTCAAGACCTGATTGGATAAATGCCTTGATGATGGTTATTTTGAGATTAATTGAAAAGAGAAACATGCAATGATGTAGCATCCTGTGTCATTTGAATTTATGATTCCTAGGATTCAGACTGTTTTAACAGGAAGGGGCCAGGGTCGAGTGCTTGCAAACACATTTTTTAGTTCTGTGATAATGAGCGGCATATTAATCTAACTAGGTCAGTTTTGGCAAGGTTGAATTGTCGTCTCTTTGCGTGGATGCCATCAGCAACCTTTGTCTTTCAGCTGATGAAGTTGCAGATTAATTTGTTAAAACCATCTTTTAGGAGTATCTGGTTGTCCTCAGAATTCATATAGAAACATATATGGAAATAATTGTATGAGCCATCAGCCTATGGTTTGGGAAGAATATAGAAGACAAATAGAGCTAGTTTTGAGTTCTAAGGCACCCCTCATGGAAAGGATTCTACTTTTGATTCGAAAGGGTGTTGTGCCATTGATTGTGTCAATCTGTTAGGAATTCTGTTCAGGAATGTGTTGAGCATTGTATGCATTCTAGTGCTAGGTCATTGGCACTGGCATAGTGATGATGAAATATGACGTGAAGAGGCACACTGCTGCCCCCTGAAACCCTAGTCTTTGGCCAGTGCTCTGTGATGATCCCTTGCACCATCAGCTTGGGATAGGTTCAGCCATTTTTGACCTTATCCATAGTCTCTGAGTTGGTGGAGATGGCAGTCACAAAATCCAGTATGTGGTTCCGCAATGCATTTTCTTCTGGGGATCAGTTTGACCATCAGTTGTCTGAATCGGAAATAGGGGCTAGATTGCAACCTCTGTAACCTCAAACTGCAAATCCTGGTCAGTGAATTTCACTTTTCCTTGCCTGCTATATTGGAAACTGCCACTTACTACTTCCACTTCAGGGGGACCATTCTTGAGTGAAGCACACTCAGAATGGTTTGATGTTTCTAATTTTAAAATGGCTGCCACCACATTTGTTGTATTACGCACATATCATGACAATCACTGCAGAGATGAATTTCCGTGCCTGTGGTTTTGAAAATTTACCAAAGGCGTGCTCTTCTTTTTCTGCTCTTTTTATGCAGTAAACCTTTGATCAGGCGGTGCTCTTCCATTACTTCATGGGTTTACAACAAATTCTGCACAAGGTAATGTCCTGCGCAACACTGTCAAACCAATACTAACCACCACTGTTTAAATGACCTTTGTAACAAGTCCATGATTCTCCTCCTTTCTTCCATAGGGGAGTACCCCTCCAATGGGGCCAGGGTGGTGCAGCCACAGTCCACAACTCCTCCCTGGGGGTGGTGCACCATGGGAGGATCACATGCGTGGGGAAATCCCTTATCGGACGAGAGGCGATAATACAGGGAGAAGTCCAAATAGCACGGTCCTCTCAATTTGGACAATCTGATGTACAACAGAGTATAAAAATAGAGGAAGGACAGGGAATGACATTGAGTCCTCCCTGAAGGTGCTGCAAGAGCAAGCAGAGACCCAAGAGAAGGAAGAGCACTGACTGGGATGCCGAGGTGGGGGATAGCAGAAGTGGAGTGGGTCAGAGCGGAAGGACCATCCACAAACCTGGGAGGAGAAACTCCTGGCATTGCAGCAAACTGGAGAATGTGAGAGGGAAACGTTGTGTTCCTCAGAGGAAGACTTTGGCTGCAGAGAGGACGCAGACTGCAGAATGACCATGAAGATCGGGGAAGCTCCAAAGCAGACAGCAGGGCCCCAGGAAGCCCAGAGACGATTGCAAACTGGGAAATGGGAAGGCTAGTTGTAGGGGAGGTGCAGGGGGCCCAAAGAAGCTGGTGGAGAACCTAGAAGAGTGAGCAAAATCCAGAAGACCAGGACTGGGACCCTGGGAGAGGTGAGAGAACCTTAACATTTGCAAACCTGACCTATTAAACTTGGCTGGGAGTATAACAAGTATCGCTGAAAATAAGTCAGAAAGGAGAGTCTAGGACTCGCACCCATATGTGAATTCAATCATTGGACATCTTTGTAGTCACAGTACCTGGCAGGGTAATGAACCAGGTTGACTGTAGTTGAAGCTGGAACCAGGGAAGGGAAGCATTCCCTCTGAGTTTTGCAAACATTTTACCAAGCCAAGAGAAGAAAGACATTGGGGGTCATTCAGAGTTGGGCGGTAAGGGTTACCGGGCACCGGTAAGGAGACCGGTGCCGGTAAACACTTACCGCCCAATTCCGAGGTCCCTTAGAGAGAACCGCAAAGAACGTGTGGTCTGACCACACGTCCTTTACGGGTCCCGCTAAGGGACCAGGGTACTAATTACCAGCCTGCTATTCGCGGGCCCGTAATTAGTGCCTTCTCCATTCCCATTGAGCCCTATGGGGGCTCAAATGGGAATGGGGAACGGATGGTTGAATGGGGACTTACCGGGTCCGCACAGGTTGGAATGTCCCGGTAAGTCCCCATTCAACCAGACCGGACACGGACCCGGTATTGGAGGCAACCATGGTGCTAATAACACCAGGGCTACCTCCAATCTCGGAATAAGGCCCATTCTCTTGACACTTTGAAGAAGCTGAAGAGAAGCCACAGCAAAGGAATCACCCCCCCCCGCCCCTGTTTTTTGCAAATATTATAACAAGCCAAGAGAAGGGAGGCATTCTCTTAGCACTTTGAAGAAGCTGAAGAGAAATCAGGGGAAGGGCGTCATTCCACCGGGTGTTTTGGAACCGTTTGGAAAGCCAAGAGAAGGGACACATTCTCTTGGCCTTGTGAGGACTGGGCAACCTTTTTGGCACAAGGTTGCACATCCTTTGGAAGTTTGTTTTTGTACTATTTGAACTTGTTTTATGAGCTGAAAAGGAACTTTTAAAAACCACGTCCAGAAGAAGAAAGGCATTCTTTTGGACAAAGAAGATTACCTTGCACCTTAGTTTAAGTTCCTAGTCTAAGGGTTGCAAATGGGTTTGACACGACAGTGGACTTTGTTTTATTTGGACATCCTGACAGACTCCTTAGATTATTCTATGAGGCAGTGAAAACCCTATTATTATTAGGGATAGTTAGGTTATCCTTAACCCTCATTTCATTAATACAGTTTTATAGCAATACACATGCCACCATTGTGTTACTCTGTTACTCCTACACCCTTACACCTTGTTAGTCTGAATGGTCTTAATGTGTATGCAGCTACTGCAAGTATTTCAAATGTTGCAACAGAATGTGTTAGCCAGTTAGCATGCAAATATATCTTCCTTTTTTACCAAAAGAGAGAGTAGTACTGGCAAGTGGCAGAATTGTATGTGATGGGGGCTGGGCATGGATGATTTGTGAGGAAATGGCCCAATTTAGGCAGGCACTCACACGTATTGCGGATGCCATGGAGCGACAATAACCCCCCCCACCACAGGACACCTCCTCCTCTGCGAGTTCCCGACAAACAAGCCCCCGCTGCTGCTCTCTGCGTACCATGAGGTGCATGGCATCGCAACCACCCAATGTCGGAGGAGCCCATGAGAATTAGGGCCATCAAGAACTTGCTGGCACATGTCGAGCAGGACACCTGCACACTATGAAACTCACATGGGGGTGTTGTGGGGGAGGGGGAAAAGGTGTTTTTGGGAGTGTTGTGGGAGGAAAGGGGAGGGGGAAAGGGTGTTTTTGGGAGTGTTGTGGGGGGAGGGGGGAATGGTGTCTTTGGGAGTGTTGTATGGGGAGGGGGAGGGGGGAAAGGGTGTTTTTGGGAGTGTTGTGGGGGGGAGGTGGGAGGGAGGAAAGGGTGTTTGCACAGTTGGGGCCATGCACTTTTTGTATACATTATGATCACAATACACTGTTGAAAACTTGAAACACAGGCTTTGTCTCCATCATTGTGTATGTGTACTTCATTGAGGACAGCGTCCTTTGTGGGCCTCACCACATACATCAGGGCAACAATACCCATCTCCATCCATAATTGTTCTCCCTTGTATCTCATTGCATTTGATACATCAGCTGCTGACGCTCATCATGTCCCTCCTGGCCATGCAAGAGGCGATGGCCAGGATGTTGCCATGCTGTGTGGCATCATAGGTATGCTATAGGTGTGTGGTTCAATGGTATGGCTAGGGGTGTGCATTCAAGGGCACATTGCTGTCTTGATGTTGTGCTGTGCTGATTCTGTAGTATCATCTTAACGCCATGTTGCTGATTTGTGTGGTATGTGGTGTGGCATGATGTGCAATGTGGATGTGGATGGATGTGCAATATTCGGAAACCTGGATTGTACTCTATATTGTGCAGCTCATAATTGCATGTGGGTTCTCCTCAAGGACATTGTGGCCTTCCCTGATGGACATTGGCCTACATCTGTATGTCCATTTGTCTTACAGACGACAGTCAACACCCAGTAGGAGTATGTATCTCTCCCCACCACATCACACTGCCATGTGTTTGCCCTGCTACTCACCAAGTAGCCAGGAACGTTGACCGGCTTGTCGCTCCATGTAGCGTGGCATGTTTGAGTTACGCAGGGCCATGGAATCATGGGTTGATCCGGGAAATCGGGCACGACAATGTGTGATTGTCTTAGCGTCAGATGCCATTTGCACTTTGATGGAGTGGATTTTTTTTGTGTTTTGGTAGACTAGTACATTTTGATGTGGGACCACCAATTCCACATGGATAGAGTCGCTGGTCCCATGCAACTTGGGATGCCTGCCAGTGAATAGAAGCCAACTTTGGTGTTTGCGATCTCCGGGGCAGTCCGCGGCAAGAATATGTGTTCCCGTGCATGCTTCAGGAGGGCATCGAGTACCTGGTTCAGCGTGCGTGAGGATACTGGTTGTGAGATGCCATGCATCTGCCCCACTGCATGCTGGTAGGTGCCTGTGGCCAGGAAATGGAGCACAGTCACCACCTTCTGTAGAGGGGGGAATGGCAGTTCTGATGTCTATGAGGCTGACACTGTCGCCATGTGTCATGTACATGATGCTGGTGATGGTATCCCGGTCCAGACGGTACAGGGTGCTTATATGCTCAGGGGTTAGGTTTAATGGACTGCCTCGGATCCTGGGGATTGGTGGCTGCCTCTGTGGTATGCCTAGGTGCCCTGGTGGTGCTTGCTGCGCCTGTCTTGCCATCCTCTTCCTACTCCTCCTGCGTCTCCTTTGTGCTGCCTGTTGTTGTTGCTGCTGCACTGCAATCATGTCCTCCAGCCCATGTAATGCTGCTAGTATTGGAACCATATTGGTGTGGGAATGGGTGTGTGAAGGGGTGTGGTGTGCTCCTTTGTGCTGCCACAGTCTCCATTGCCTCCACCTGTGCTGATTTTGTCCACCTGTGGCAGATGGGAACACTGCTAGGTTCTGATAACGGCTGGTTCGCGAAGCCGTTATTTGCGCCATGCCGGTAAGGGGTTTTGGGGGCTTTTCCATGCTGCTATTAGCACGTCCGCCTGGCTTGTGATGATGTGCTATTAGCGGCATGGCGTTATTTACGGCATCGAGGGTCGTGCACCCGCGGACTGGCCGCTATTAGTGGCACCGTACTTAGCGGTGCCGCAAATTGGGTGAGCCGGGTCGTAATTGGCATGGGGATTTAACGGTACCGGTATTCCCTTACCGGTAACATTAAATCCCTACCGCACAACGTGTAATGAGGCCCTATATCTTTGCCTCAACTCCTCTGCTCCAAACCATCACCTCATTTAACATTACTAAAACTGCGGCTAGCGACCACAATCTACTGAGCATAACGTGGCCATCCACCTGGGAGGGAAAAGTCATGCCAAACTCAATCTTGGCTACCAACCTCAAAGGAAACCATCTTTTTCTTGGTGCAACCAACATCATCACCCTGACCAACAATTACGTAAACCTGGAAACATCAAGTGTGTCTAACTATGATCCAGACTACCGTTTGCTGCTTAACACCTTCAAAAAAGCCCAAACTGAATCAAAGCAGGGCAACTAAGAAACCTTCCCACTACTATGACCAAACATTGGTCGCAAAGTGACGCCCTGTAAGGAAACTAAGAAGAGCAGTAGCAAACAAGAGTTCAGAGGCAAACAGACAAGCCCTACTTGACGGCCTGAAGCTTTACAAATCCTGGCTCAAATCCCATCATCTCTCCCTATACCAAATGGACTCGGAGGAGATGCTCAGGACAATTTGCAGTAAAAACACACGCAAATTTTGGGCTTTGATCAATGCAACTGAACGACCCACGAGTGACTCTTTAATTAACAGCATTGGTGAAGACACCTGGATCAAACACTACAAAAGACTCTTTTTTGATCCATCTGCGACTGCTTTAAAACTGGAGGAAAAAGACTCATCCTCCTGGGTGGAGTTCCGAGATAGACAGGACATTCTGGAAATTTTAAAGAAACTTAAAAATTAACGCGCCCCAGGCCCGAACGGACAGTTGAACATTCACCTAAAACAGCATCCAGAAGAATGGTCCCTGTTTATTAGCCAAGTCCTCCAAAGATCAGCGAGAGCAAAAAAACGACCAGACTCCTGAACCACCTCGGTAGTAGTTCCTATCTTCAAAAAAAGGTAATAGAGACGACCCCAAAAACTTTCGTCCTATTGCACTTTTGGATGTGATCGGCAAGGTCTATGGATCCATGTTGCTACACAAATTCCAATCTTGGTGGAGCACGGCACCTTGCGAGGACCCATTTCAGTCCGGCTTCAAGAAAAACGCAGGCACCAACACTAACATATTAACTCTGAGCATCTGAGCATCCTGACTTTGGCAGGGGGGCAACCAAATTTTTATGGCCTTCATCGACCTAAGTCAAGCTTTTGACCAAGTAGATAGAGCAAGACTGTGGAAAAAATTAAAAATGTGGAACTGTCTGGCTGAGCTACTACAACCTATCAGGGTGCTCCACAACAACACCAGGATGCAGGTCCATCTAAACCATCAAGGGCTCCTGTTAGAAGAGATAACCACAAACCGAGGGGTCAAACAAGGTTGCCCTCTGGCTCCAGCTCTCTTCGTGGCCTACATGGGAGACTACAGAGAATTTGAGGGAAAAGTCAGAGCCTTCCCTCTGCAATTAGGTCAGGTCAAAATATCCAGGATCTTATATGCGGATGACATCATCCTTTTAGACCAGACCCCCATCGGTCTACAGAGACAGCTCGGAAACTTTGCCGAATACATTTCTGAAAATCATCTAGACATCAACAAATCGGGGCGTGGCTAGGACCGCCAGCGATATGATGGCTTTCTTAATGGCCTCCGTTCGAGACCCGTGGCATTTAGCAATTAGTTAAGCCTTTCCCTATCGGATCCGCGCAACGCTGCCATCTATGTGGATCGGAGGATCTGGGGCACCAGATGCAGCCTAGTACGTCTTCACTAGCCCCGTATTTCGCGCTAAAATAGCCTGAATCCCCAGGCGAGCCCCGCTGTAACCCGGCGCTCTCAAAATGGCGGTGTGATGATCACAAATACGAATTTCGCTTTCCGGCCTACTTCCAACATGGCCGTCGCTTCTGCACTGAGAAATAACCCACGCTGCAGTCTAGTTGTTTCTGATTCCAAGATGGCCGCCGCAGCGGTACCCAACTCAAGCGTACTGCATAGGCTAGTTGTTCATTCCCAGGAAGCCTCTCAACCTTCTACCATCACTTCCTGTTTACCCACTTATAGCCCGGCAACACCAGAAGGAAGACGCGTTGCTACTCTCATAGGAGCCGGCATACGCTTCGTAAATTCGTCTTGTTAGGACTACAAAAATCTCTCTCAATTTCAATCAGATTTCCTCGTTTACTTACGCCTCCTTTTCCCGATTCCTCTCTCGTATTTTAGGAGTCAGTACGGTACCTTTCGTTTTCATTCCCGAAATCGGATCTGATCTATCTACACCAGAGCACGCGTAGATCCCGTGCCTTGGAGGCACAGTCCACGCTTTCCTCCACGCATTCCTCCAGGGAACCACTAGGTACTCATCTGTTTTATCATCCTTTCCTTTCGGCAGTCTCACGGTTGTCAGAGGTCCGCTACTCACTGAAAATCCCTCCTTTTCAGCGATACCCTGCTGGAGCATTTCAGACAAACCTCATCTTTCCAGGCTGGCTCAAAAGGACTTGAAAGTAAAGGGTAGGCTTTTCCCCTTGTCTATTCTACTCTTATATTTTAGGATCAAAATCTCCACCCTAATATTCCGGTTCCCTTTTCTGTTACTTTAGTGCCATCTTACCTTTTGCAAAACCTAACGGAAATTCCTTATCACTCCGCAATCTTCATGTTAAACGCACTGTAAGATCCTAGAACCATTAATTTAGGACTCCTTCTTTCCCGGCAGATAATCAGGATTAACGGTGTCTATTTTCTATCCACTTGCTACAGTTCAGGTCCGAAAGCAAATCGTTAAACCTGTCAGAAGAATAACCAGACCAGCCTTCTTCGCCTGGTCAACTCAGGAAGACAACGTACACCAGCAGCTCTTCTAGGGTTTTATTCCCCACAAAGGTTTCCCTCAGAGTTTCTCGAAGGGCAAGCCCTGAGCAGGCCCTTCGAGGGGTCCTCAGGGGAATTCCTATTACTCTTCAAGGGTTCACACGAAGTTCCTAGAAACACCAGGTCTACTTCTGATTCCTGTTTCATTATATCACAGCTCAGGTAAGTGGTCTTTTGTTTCTTCCCAGTGTATACTTGGGACAAAATCGTAGTGCATTCATAACAGGCGGACGGGACCTCCAGAGCTCGCGGACGAGCAGCGCAATGAGGAGCGTCCCTGCTTGAGCCGAGAGGTGAAGGCAGTGCCGGGAGGGAGCCTACGGTGCCCGCGCGGAGAGGGGGGTGAGCTGCTGCCTCTTTATCGTCTGGTGCGGGAGCGTGGGGATCAGGTGGCGGCCGGCCTACCCCCTCCCTCTACTCTCTCCCCCGCCCGTCTGCCTGAAGCGGATGCAGCAGCTTCACACGACAGCGACGAAACAGGGAAGCCCCTGTTCATCAGAGGGAGCGATCCTGCAGCAGAGGACGTGAGGCCCAATCCTGTGGTGGCAGTGGAGCGGGAACCCCCGAGCCAGGGCCCAGCGCTGTACCTGGTGATCCAATGCAGGAGCAGCTGGCGAACGGCTTCCATCCGGCTCCCTGATTCCTCGGACCTCGGAGAGGTAGGGGTGTGTTGGGAGCTGGGGGGTGCTGGTCAGCTGCTACTGCCCAGAGTGCCTGGGGGCTTGTTCGCTGCTCAGGCGGTGCGCTCCTGGTGCCCCTCCTGGGCCCCCCGCCCCCCTCGACATCCTTGGGCACCCCGGCCCACCCTCCCTGCTCGAATCGCAGCCTGGGGCTCTTCTCCAGAGGCCCGATGAGAACCCCCCCGGCTGCATTGCACCGCCCGACCCTCAGGGCACCACGCTGATCAGATCTTGACCCCGGCTCAATCCCACCGCCTTGGAGGCCCAAGTTGGGGATCCCCACCATCCCTGGATTCCTGGCTGTTTTCCTGGGGCACCCCTGCCCATTGTCCGCTTCCACCCCCCTGGTGTTCCGGATCCTCCATCCTGCTGGCGGGGGAGACCCCCCCCCCTTCGCCATCACCGGTCTTTACCTGTCTGGACCAGGGGTTGATCTCCCCCTCCCTCACCTCAACTCCGTTGCGCTGGGAACCTGATGAGTGGTGCTACGGACTCTCCAGGCCCCCCCCCCCCAATCGGCTCTTGCCGGACAGCCGGGGAACTCCGAAATTGAGCTGCAACTCCCTTTGTTTTGGCGGACCTCCACTTCTCTGCTCTCACCCTCCTAAACAAGGGAAGTTGTGAAGTCTGACAGCCTACCTCAGCCTAAGCATAGCTGACGCAGAAAGCCTGAGGCCCTAAACTTTGCAGAATGTCAGAGATAAGTGAAACAACCAAATATTCGGACATCTTGACCATGCTGATAGCAGCGGACAGAACAAAGAAAGCGGACCCTCCCCCCCTAAACTAACCCACAGAAATCTCCCAAGGAACAAGGAAAATTAGCCACTAAGGGAGACATCCAGGCATTCATGCGGGACATCAAAGCGGAGTTCCAGTCTTGCATGACAGAGCTCTCCACTCGGATGGAGCAGACAGACCAACGACTCACTGAAGCGGAACAGAGGCTGGGCGAAGTGGAGGACCTTACCCAGAGTCACGACGCCACAATCCTAGACATGAGACGCGAGATCCAGGCGTTACAGAACAGGAGTGAAGTGCTGGAGTTTAAGCAGGAGGACCTAGAAAATAGGGTGCGACGAAATAACTTGCGCATTCGAGGGGTCCCGTCGACGATCCAAGACAAAGAGCTGCCAGAATATATCGGCAATTTCTTCCAAGCACTCCTCCCTAACATGGATAAAGCCCAACTTGTCCTGGACCGCACTCATAGATTAGGCCCGAGACGGGGGATGGACTCGGACGCCCCCCCAGATGTGATCACCAGGGTTCACTTCTATGCCACCAAAGAGGCCATATCGGCTATAAGCCGCACCAAAGACGAGTTATCGTTTATGAGTACCCAGCTCCAGATATTCCAAGACCTCTCATTGATAACTCTGCAGAAAAGAATTGAAACCCCTGACCCTATTCCTGCAGAGCTAACAGATACGCTACAGGTGGCTGTTCCCCTCCACTTTCCAATTCACGTTCCAGGGAACCCAGCGCAAAATTAGCCACCTAGAGGATGCAGAGCCCATCCTACACCCACACTCGCCAGAGGCTTCACCCGCCCATAGTCCACGGCGTTCACCAGGGGAGTCGGAGCAGCTACCCCAGAGACAGCAGCAGCAGCCCTGGTCTAAAGCACAGAGACGCCGAAAGGTAAAATAATCCTACCACAGCTGACAGTCGGGCGCAGACCGATCCTATGCCTGAAGAAGGAACCAGTAGTGCTGCGGGTCCCGAGCGGCCCATACCCCACTCCAGGGAGTATGTCAACAACCCACCCTTGGAGAATAACCCAATTATGTGGTTTCACCCTAGCCCTGTTGGCTGGGAGAAAAGTTAAAGCCCAGTTGGCCTGGGGAAGGCCCACATGGGACATGTTGGCCCCCCATTCATCTAAAAGATTACCCTCCCATTGGAGGAAACATAAAACCCAGCTGCAGGGAGACCACGCTGAAGTTAAGTCACTAGATGATGACGAGGGCCCCCATACCCCCCGCTATGAGCAGCACCCTACTCCAGAAGACGCGCAGGAGACCCCCCTCCACATCAGAAATTGAAATTCTTGACAATGAATGTCAGGGGCCTTAATGCACCACAGAAATGGAAAGTGATTCTGCGACGCATACAGAAAGACGAGGTCCCCAATGTCATCCTCCAGGAGACTCACCTGACCCCGGCCGACTTCACTCGGCTCCGTGATCGGCAATTTCCACTACAATTTCTGGCGTCAAATGGAATGAAGAGGGGTGGCACAGCAATCCTGATCGCCAAGGGCCTAAAGCCGCAAATCCTGGACTCCTTGTTTTGCCCGGATGGCCGCTTTGTAGCGGTAAAAGAGCGAATTCTCAGCCAACTTTACACGTTGATCTCAGCATACGCACCTAACGAGGGGCAGGAGGAATTCTACGCAGCCCTAGAAGGCGCTCTCCCACCATTTGCTGAGGGCCAAACCATAATCTGGGGAGATTTTAACAGAGTTCCTGATCCAGTGGCAGACAGATCACATCCCCCTGCCTGTAGAGACTACAGCTTGGCGACAGCGCTACTCAAACTATTTCGAACTTTGGACATTGTGGACACCTGGAGAGCCCTCCATCCTAAGGTTCGAGACTACTCGTTCTACTCTTATGGACACAGAACATACTCACGCATCGACCTCCTTCTGGCATCCCTGCAGATCCTAGCATTCACAGATGAAGTCCTCATCGGCCCTAGAATCCTCTCTGATCACGCGCCAATAACCTTAACGCTTAGAGCCCATGATCCTGACCCGGCCCCGCGATGCAGATGGTCGCTTTATGACCCCATCCTGGAAGATATGTCCATTAGAGACGTGGTGGCTAAAGCAATAAAGCAGTTTTTCAAAGAAAATAAAAATGAAGATACCTCTCCTGTGAACACGTGGGACGCAATGTAAGTGTTGGTGAGAGGGGTGTTAATCTCCCGAGGAGTAGCATACCACAAACAAAAACAACAGACTCGCCGCAACCTAGAGGACAAGGTGCAGGCGGCGGAGACAACATGTAAAGCTAGAAACTGTTCCCCGAAAACCTATCGAGCCTTGCAGACGGCTCGGAAGAAGTTGGAGGCCCATTACGCAGTGGATACGGCCCAGCTTCTAGCCAAAACAAAACAAAGTTACTACGCCAGAGGTAATAAAGCAAATAAATTCCTAGTGGAAAAATTGGCGAGAGTAAAGAGGAGGAATACCATCATAGGCCTACGGGACCCTCCGGGGGCAGTGCAATTCGTTGATCGTGATGAGCTAAGGATCGCAGTGGCCCACCTGACCGATACAATGTCGTCAACCCCGGGATCCAGCGGAGAACAGCGCTCCTACCTGCAGGAGGCCGCCTTACCCAACATCACAACCAGAAGAAGGGAAGAGCTGGATGCCCCGATCACCAGTGAGGAGGTCGACACGGTCATTAAAAGCCTGAAACCAAGATCTTCAGGACCAGATGGATTCTCGCCTCGATTTTTCAAACTCTTCCGACCTCAGCTGCTATCCCCATGACGGCTCTCTTCAATTCCTTCGCCACCTCAGGATCGACTAAACCGTCAATGCAAGAGTCAATCACAGTTCTAGTGCTTAAACCAGGAAAAGATCGCAGAGATGTCGCGGCATACCGACCCATCTCTTTGTTAAACCTGGATGCAAACATTTATTCAAAGGTCTTGGCGAACCGCTTAGCGAAAGTACTCCCGGGCATTATAGATCCAGACCAGACAGGATTTATATTGAATAGAGAACCACAGATAACACACGTAGGGTCCTCAATTTGATTGAGATTGCGAAGCGAGACTCACGAAAGCTATCTTTACTGGCCTTGGATGCGACCAAGGCCTTTCATAAAGTAGACTGGTCGTTCCTACGTCTTACCCTGGAATCCTTCCATTTTTGACCCTCCTTCTTGAAGTTCATCTTAGCAAACTATCAAGCTCCGAAGACCCTCCTCCGGGTGAACGGCCTGCTATCCAGCCCAATCCCCCTGACATGTGGCACTAGACAGGGGTGTCCTCTCCCCCCCCTCCTCTTTGCCCTGGTAATGGAACCCCTAGCCCAACGGATCCGCCTCAGCCCCAGAATCAAATGCCTCCAAGTGGGCCCGGCCCAACATAAGATTGCGTTATACGCGGACGATGTGATGCTCACCATAACGGACACCTCTAAGTCACTGAGAGCCGACTTAGCAGAAATCTATAGATTCGGAAAGGTCTCAGGATTTGCCATCAATTTCGTCAAATCTGCAGCCTTGGAAGTAGGTGTGGAGCAGAGAGACAACGAATCCTTTAGATCCCAATGTGCGATCCCGCTAAGTGAAAAGTCTATCCCTTACCTCGGGTTTCAGATCCCCGCCTGCCCAGGAGACACCTACTGGATAAACTTCCCGACTTTATTTAAGTCCTTAGAAAAAGACCTGGATCGCTGGCTTTCACAGGAAATATCGCTAATAGGTCATATCACGGCCTGTAAGATGAACCTTCTACCACGATTCCTTTACGCCTGCTCCACCCTCTCCACCATAGTCCCCTGCCCTCTGCTAGAGCGACTTCAGAGGAACATTTTCAGCTTTATATGGAAGGGGAAGAAGTCCCGCATTCCACGGAAGACCATGCTATGTGCCCCGAACCAGGGAGGCCTCGGGGTCCCTAACCTCCAAAGATATCAGATGGCGGCGCAGATAGCTCACACTCGAGCCTGGACCATTGCATCAGGGCACCCCAAGTGAGTGGACATAGAACAATCCCGATTACCTCTTGCCCTCCGCTTCCTCCAACACCTACCGCCCTCACTGCGGCGGACATGGCCATCCATTTGATCATCAACTAAGCAGACTCTAAAGGCATGGGACTGGGCACGCAAATCCAGAGGTATCCCGAGAGACCTAAGCCCATCTGCCCCAGTGTTCCACAACCCGGCCTTCTCACCCGGGACCTGCCCCTCGAACTTTAGAAACTGGATCACGGGGGGACTCAGCTCCCTAAATCAGCTCTTTGAAGGAACGCTGCCATTGACGTTTGCCCAATGTAAAAGTGTCTTTAGCCTTTCAGAGTCTGACAGGTTCTCGTACATGCAGATCAGACATTGGTGCTCGCATCCCCCAGACCCACAGGGTAGCTACACGAGAACTGGATGCTCTCGAGCTAACAGCCGCAGATCCACCGAGCTGAGGACGTATCTCAATGCTATTACAGACAAACCTACTGGTGACTAAAGCAACGTACATGTCACAGTGGGAAGAAGACCTAGGACATCCGATCCAAGACCAAGCTTGGGCCAACATCTGGTGACGTACCCACTCGTCCTCTTTCTGCATTACTAACCGGGAATGTGCGCATAAATTCTTCTTAAGATGGTATTACCCGCCGCTTCGACTACACCACTTCAATCAGTCTTTGGATCCGCAATGCTGGCGCCGTTGCGGCTTGCCGGGCTCTTACCTACACATGTGATGGACTTGCCCGACAGTGGCGACTTTCTGGTCCCAGTGTATTGCCACCATAGCAGACATCACCCAGATCACGTTACCCCTGGAACCAGAACCACTCCTACTGGGGACCCCGATCCCTGATATCTATCCAAGATCGGGCAAGCTGGCGGCCCTTATCACGCAACTCCTTCTAGCCGCGAAAATCACAATATCCCAAACATGGAAATCTCCAGAGGGCCCCCTAATGATTCTGTGGTGGTTGAAGCTTTGGGACATCTTCATTGCGGAAAAGATCATGGCGGCAAACAGAGGCCGCCTTCACCGCTTCACAAACATTTGGTCGCTAGTGATAGACTATGACCAGCACTTCCCGGCCCTAACATATAAACCACGTTTGGTGATGAATGCCCAACGAGCAGCAGACTGGGGCCTGGCTCAATCAGCAGAGGAGCAAGTTCCGGGAAGCAGCCAGAATTAATGAGTGGGGGTGGAGATTTAGGGGACGATAATCTGATTTAAGAATGTGACTTATGCTGATTTGTTGTAATGCATTGTTTTCCTGTGCGCTGACCATAAATAAATGCGTTAAAAAAAAAAAAAAGAAATCAACAAATCAAAACCGAAATATTATCATTTGGGAAAGGGAGAGGCAAAGCAGACAACTTCGTCTGGCACCTGGCTGGAAGGCCAACGAATCGAGAATGTCACAGACTTCAAATACCTGGGTGTCATGATAGACACTTCTTCACACAACAACACCATGCAAAACTATCTGCAAAACAAAATGATAAGCCTTATATCCCAGGCGAAAGCAATTGACAAGAAATTTGGTTGCTTCTCTTTAACACCGGTCATAGACTTCTATAAAGCCAAGGTTGTTCCATCACTTGTATCTGGCGCAGAAGCCATGCCTGAGCTACCAAAGAAGATCTGGCTCACACTTGAAAGTAACTTGTGGCAGAAAGTGTTGAACCTGCTGACCTCAACGCCTATGGTTTTGATAAGGCGTGAACCCAGCCAGCTATCATTACAATCGGTGATGCTGTTTAGGAAGCTTTTGCTGGAAACCAGTCCTAAGCTACTAGAGACAATAAAAAACAAGCTGACAGGAGGACACTGTACAGTTCTAAACCACTGGTCTTCCGATCAAGCGACCAAACTAAAAACGATTCAATGCTGTAATCAAGACCTGATTGAGAACCCAAACAGGATCCATAAAAAAATGAATGAACAAGACTGGATCACCACATGCGAGAAAGCTGCAACCTACTAACTGACCGCGCCTTTTCCATACGTGCCTCAGAAACTAGACACTTTACAGCCCTTTGTGGGCAAATATCCTAGCGGAAACTAAGGAATACTTTTTTAAGAATTCGACTCAATCTACTGCACACTAACGAAATTCTCACCATTCGTGGGCAGTCAACGTCAAACAAATGCAGATTTTCCAAAAACTCTAATGAGGTTGAGACAACGAGGCACCTGCTTCTATCATGTCCCGCGGTGGAAAACATCAGGCAAGCCTATCTGAAACCCATTTTGGCCTCTGCATACATCTTTTACCAGGATGTCTGTTGGTCTAGATTGATCGGAGGAGAGAAAACAACGTGGGTGACAGCTGCTGCCAAAATAATAGAACACATTCTGGCGACCTCTGTTTAAGACAAATAGACTGACAGGAACAATAGAGAAACCCAATAAAAACCTTAAAGGCTAAATCAAGTATAAAAAAGAAAAGTCTTGATTCCCCTGCCAGAGGGCCAAGAGTTCATTGTCTACTGCTTGCTATTGGGTATGACGAGCAAAGAGCTTCTCCATTTCTCTCTGGAACCCCCCCAAAGTCATGTAGTAATGGATCATCATGGCTCACAAGCGGCACCGACCAATCTGCTGCACTTCCACTTAGGTATGACAAAACAAAAGCTACCCGTGTCTGATCATTGGGGAATGCACCAGGTCTGCAGAGGAAATTAAGACAACATTGATTCATGAATGCAGCATACTTCCTGGGGTAGCCTCAGAATCGTTCCAGTGACGCTAAAGGAACTGCTTCGGGTAGTGTAATCTGTATTGGAGCAGCTGATAAGGCGGGTGCTTGTGCCGGTGGGTTGTTTCCAGGCAACAGAGTTTGTCCGGCCTGCGATTGTAGTAACTGCCTGCTGATTTCCTCGGTGCGATCCTTGTTTACAGCTAGGTCCCTCGATAGAGCATTAGTCTCTTGCCTGGCTGGATGAACTTCGGCGCGTAACTGTCCTAATAATTGAGCCAATTGGTCGATTTCTGATGTCTCCATGGCGCCCAGGTGGATTATGTTATAGAGGCTTAGCCTTCTGTTACGCTCACCTGGTATTCATGGGGACGCCGCTCAGCCCTGGTTGATCGATTTATGCCTGGAACCCCCTTCCCGAATCCGGGTGTGCCTTCGATGGAAGTTGGGCCTGAAAGCACAGTAGGATTGGATTCAAGATCAGGTAACGTCTTCTCCCACTTCCCGTGGGTTCGTCCCCTTTGGCCCTCTCCTCACCTTATTGTAATGTTTGGTGTGCGCTCTGTCCTGCCTTCAGTGCAGGGGTGCATAGTCTTTAGTGGGCTTGGGCGACCGAGTTACTTCACTGGTGCAAGCCCATTCAAGTGTCTTTAAGGTAGGTCTTATTGCAGCAGTCTTTGTATGTTACTGTTCTTACCTTCCCTTCTTTGTGGGTAATGTCTTTTCTTTTCCCCCTAGGTGAGCGCGAGATTTGGCGTGTTGTGCTGGTTGGATTGAGCACCTGCCAGTATTGAATGGCGCAAGAAGCGCACTACGATTCGGTAAGTAACGTGCTATGCGCGGTGCTGCTTCACCTTGTACTTGCTAACATGTGTTTCTTCTTTCCTTACAGGTCGCGATGGTCTTTTCCGATGAGTGTGGCATTCCGAAACGATGCCGGCTAAGACGTGGCCAGCCAGGTGAGGTTATCGTGATGTTTGAGGCGTGCACCGTAAATAACCTTTTCTAACATTGTCTTTCTCCCTCTCCTTTCAGGTTGTCTCGTTCCAATGGGGATGCGGTGTCCAGAAGATGTAGAGTGCTGGATGGGTGACCGCGAGTAAGCTGAAGCATGGACGAGCGTCAGGCGAACCCAGGATGGAATTCGCAGATAAGAGTCTATTAATGATATTCCTTTTCTCCTCTTCAGGCTCGTTGCTCCGATGATTGCCGGTATCAATGACACTGGACTGGACACGGTGAGCGTTACGCTGCAGGCTGCAGAATAACATGAAGCGTGTTCTCGTGCTTGGGTGTGGTTTAAATAGCTTGCCAGCAAAGTAGTCCAGGTAAAGTAGTCCCAGGCTACCACACAAAAAACACTATACTGCATAGTCTAGTTCTAGGGAACTAGACTGTGTGAGTGCCTCCATGTTGACTGCAGGCCCCAGGAAAAGTAGTCCCCTTCAAAGATGTTCCTCAGATCTGAATATGACCCTGGCACCAGAGGCGCCAGGACTGACTCCACGAGAGTCTTGGAAGATGGTGCAAGGCCTCCGAGGCCCTAATGGAACCCCGAACAGGACCTTACCTGGCATGTGGACATGCCAGTGGGGGTTTTGGTTAAGGGTCATGACAGTATCAGGAGAAGCAAGAGAAACAAGTAGAATGGACAGAGGAGCAAAGAAAGTATGAAAACAGACAGAGCAATAGAAGATAGGGACAGAAGAGAAAAGAAGTGAGAAGAGGAGGAAGTGAAGAAACTATGGTACAAAAGAATACAGAGATGAAGAGAAGAGGAAGAAAGGAAAGCAGAATCAGAAGCAAGGAGAGAAGAACGAAGACAAGAGCAGGAGAGAATTAGAAGGGAGGCGAGAACGCAAAGATAATTATATGAAGAGTTGGAACATAGGAGGAGACAACAGGAGCCTAACATTAGTCTAATTCGAAAGGAGCCAGTAGGTCCAAGCCGAGCAATACAATGGAATACAATGGAAGATTTCCTTCCGTTAAAGGGAGCAACATCAGGGGCATCTAGAGTAGTAATAGACAAAGAAAGTTTTGATAAAGGAAGTATCGGAGACAGGATCCCCCCATGCAGATACAACAGTATGCAAACACGGGACAATTACTGACAGCCACAATAGGAGGTGCCACTGTTGTGGGAGGGAATACTTTCCCAGGCACAGGGGTATGCATATCGCCACAATAGGATAGCTCACAGGGCGACTTGATGTGTTCGGTACTATCAGTGACACCGGACCCCCAAGAGGAACCAAGGGTTGATATGACGATCGGAGGCAAATCTTTTTCTTTTTTAGTAGACACTGGGGCTACTCATTCATGTATACGAGAAGGAAAATATCAAATGTCAGGAATTGCCAAGAATGCTCAGGGGTTCCGTGGAGCTACGGGTCGAGTTCCTTTTACTGATGAATTATCAGTCTCTTTAAGAGAGTGTGATATGTCTGTTCCATTGTTGTATTCACAACAGACGCCAGTTAACATTTTGGGAAGAGATTTGATAACCAAACTTAAAATGACGATTTTATTTACTGATGAAGGAATAGTGTGTTCCACTGCCGGAATACACTATTTAAATGTGATGAATTTATACTGGCGTTCACAGAGCAAGTGGCTCTGAGAGGCATACCATTGGAGCCAGAGAGTTTTCTTTATGGGTGAGCAGTCTACTGACATGGCTACCTGGCTTAGTGGGAAAGACTGTGAGGATACCTGACAAATTCTTGTTCAGATGTCCAGACGACAGATACCTTTGGATGAAGAGGGGGGGATAGACTATCCCTCTAGAATTACAAACAGCCATAGTATGAAGGGAAATGATGATGCTTGAAGGAACAGATGAGGGTAGACCATGGAGAACAGTAATAGCTCGCAAAAAATGGGTACACGTTGACTGACATTATTGACGATGATATATTTGGAGATGACCCAACAGACGATGAAGTAGTATTCTTTATGAGCATCACATTCTAGATAAGAATAGAGAAGAGGGAAATCTCACAGTGAATGGCATTAATGCCTCAACGCCCAGCATTTTTTGAGGAAGACTTGGAGAAGGTGCCCAGCGTCCTATGGACTACAGGCCCTTATGATGTAGAACTGTTGAAGGGAAGGGAATAGGGAAAGTCAAAAAGTCCTCCCTCGCATTTTCACCCCCAGGGTCAGGATCCTGTAGCTTTAGCCTTTCCCAGGCCACATGGGTGGAAGATATGTTGGGGAAAGAAGTGAGGACATTCTCCGCTTTCTCATTGAGTATGTTTGGTATTTGACAAGAAAAGGGGGTTCCATGTAATAATGTCCCAAAAGAAATAGCGCCATGCAAAACAAATGCTGAAAAATAGCTGTTTTTTGTGAGGACCTTATTACATGGAACATGTGGGGGACACCACTGCAAACCGCAAACCCTTTTTCATTTTTCATGGGAAGCGGGGGACACCCCGCAACCCGTGTCCCTATATATATGGTCACCTATATAATGTACCACAACCTTTTCCCGGCGACATTATATACGGCGAATATATGTATAGGGATGTTATTACCTGATACCGAAAAGGGGTACAAATGTAAATAAATAGTACTTTAAAACATGTTATAATGTACTTGATTGTGTGTGTATATAAGAGAGGATGTGCTCATCCCCCAACATTGAATGTAGCCGAGAGAGGGATTAAGAAATAATGTGACCTATGTGTTGAAAATAGTCTGTCAGTTACTGACAGATTACATACCCATCACAAGCATCTGGCGTCAGGAACTGTCATTCAAATGATTTCCTGTGGCTGCCACTGTTCATGGTGTGCATCTCCTAATACGTTATTTCATTCACCATCTATGGAGCCTAAATGGGTGTGCCCGTTTTCAGTCAGGGTAGACCAATATGTATTACAAAACAGGTACATTATATATGCAGTGACTGAGATTTCCTCATTGTTTCCCAACTTCCTCTCTGTGCAAATGCAGGTAACTTCTGTCACCAGTGGACACCATGGATGGTAGACAGAGGGGAGTGTATAAATGGAGGTGGGAGGGTGTAAATTGGGAGGAGCAGCGCTCCAGCGAGGATTACAAGTGAAAAGAGTGCACATGGTGATGAGAGGAAGTCGGGGGATGTGGATGAGTGACAGTGGGTGAAGAATGTTAATAGATTTGGAATGTGAGGTACGTGTGCCAAGTAGCCAGCTTTGTGTTGTTAACTGCCACTCCCTATGTCAGATTAAGGCATTATTGTGTGGGGTCCCATTTGCCAACTAGCAGCAGCAGTGGGCGATGTACAGAGAATGGCAACACCACCTACTTCATTGCCTGTTTTGGGGAACCAAAGAAATGCGGTTACATTGATGGTTCTCCACAACGTTATGGAAGACAAGAAAACTGCTCTGGTAGAATTAGCTTCACGCAGTGCAGTGGGAAGACAGCTGTGTTTCTGGACAAGCAAGTGTTGGACATCCAAAACTCAGCACAGGATGAGAACGAGTCCTGGGACATGACATGAGGCATTCACACCGCCTACTGAAAAAGACTTGTTTAAAGAAAATGCTGTACATCCACTGTTGTGGCTATGGACAGGCCGCGCATCGCATGGCGCAGTGAAAGTAAACGCAGACGCGGAGCTCAGCTATAACACGTCTTCTTTATTTCAAGCACAACTTGAACTTCCCTTCCCCCGCCCCCTCGCGCATCACTTCCTTTCCCCCGCGTCAGTTCCCCTCCAACTCCCGTCTCCTGTCCCCATGGTGACATCAACGTGACATCCCCCCCATTTTAAACAATGACCAGACTCTTCACAACAGGCGACGGTCTGCTGGTCACTTAGTCCATTTCCTCGATCCACCTGCGTTTATTCCGGGCTCTCTGCGGGCGTGCCCAACTGCTTGCTGGAGACTGTCCATTATCCTCCATCTGTTACACCACATCCTGGTCAGACTGTTCCGAATCCCACTGATCCCCTAGATACAGGTCATCCGATTTGTAGTCCAAATGAGCTTGCACTCTCCTGCTCAGGCGCCTGGTCCCCACCTGTGGTGTTCTTTGAAGTGAGAAGAGTTCCGGGTTACTGACCCCTCTAACCCTTGTACAGTGATCATGGAACACTTCTTCTGTGTGACGAGTAGGGGTTCATTGTGAAACGGTGAGGTGTGTTTGTGTGTCGTGGGCTGCCGGGCGGCAACTACATATTTCCCTCCCTCGATAGGTCCGAAGAAATCAGCTGCGACTGCATCCCATATTCCAATGCGTAAGTTCAGACAAGACCAGTGGCTCTGGGTGCCGGTTTGGGGTGATGAGGCAGCATGTGGGACACACTTTCAGTGCTGCCTCTACCATGGTGTCCATGTGGGGAAACCACACTTTCTGTCGGAGCATGCGTTTGGTGGATACCATGCCCCAGTGGTTCTCATGTGCTAGTTCAATGACTTTCTCTCTCATGGCTGCTGGTATTACTAGCTTGCAGTCTTTTGACAGTAAATGATCTTCGGACAATGCCAGCTCATCTTTCACTTGTATCAGGCGCTCCACATCCTCTCTTACTTTGTTCCCTACGGCTCTCCCTATTTCCTTGGCTCTTCGCCATAGTCCCGACTCGAGTCCCTCACATAAAATGTGACATGCTAGATCACTTTCAGTCTCTCTTGCAAGTGTTTCCATATTTACTCACTCTGGAGTGGTCTGGTGGATGAGATATCTGAGATACCTGTCAGCTACTGAGTGTTCAGGTGCACCCCCTCCCACGGTCTTCTAGACAGAAAGTATGCAGGGTTTTCTCCTTTTACCGGCCTGTGTACGATTTCAAATGCATAGTCTTGCAGGCGCGGGCCCCATCGGGCGATCCGAGGTGGCATTTTTGCCTAGGGGTTTCTATATAGGAATAGCAGGGCTTGGAGGTCCGTTATGACTCGGAATGGCTTCCCATATAGGAAGAGGTGAAAATGCTTGCACGCCTACACCACGGCAAGACCCTCCTTCTCTGCCTGAGAGTATACCTGCAAGGTGGTAGACAGGCTCCTGCTGGCATAGGCCACGATGTACTTCTGCGATGGATCCTTCGAGTCAACCTGTGCAAGAATGGCTCCCAGCCCTACGGGGCTGGCGTCTACTGTTAGTTCGGTCTGTCTGGTGGGGTCGTAGTACAGCATGTTTTCTGCTTTTGCAACCCTTTCTCTTATGACTTCAAATGCTTTCTGGCACTCGTCGGACCATTTGAAGGTTACATCTTGATGCGTTAGACATCTTAGTGGCTCGCTGACAGACGCCAAGTCCTGAATGTATCGATTGCAATAACTGGCCAGGCCCAAGAAAGATCGTAGTTCTGACACGTTGGCTGGGGCTGAGGTTTCATTTAGTGCTGCTACCTTCTCGGTGTCTGGGGTCATTCCTGATTCCAAGAAGACGTGTCCGAAGAACTTTAGGGTACTTTTTTGAAATTCACACTTGTCCCTGTTCAAAGTGAGTTTGGCCTCATTTAGGGCTTTGCAGACCTTCATCAGGGTTTCGTCATGCTTGTTTACGTCCGTTCCAAATATGAGTATGTCGTCACTATAGTTGAGACAGTTTATGATGTGTTTGATAATGTTATGTACCTCGGCCTGAAAGATTTATGCTGCCGAGGATACCCCAAAGCTCAGTCTCTTGTACCTAAAGAGACCGATGTGGGTGACAAATGTTGTGATGTTCCTACTCTCGGGACTCAGAACCAAGTGATGATACCCTTTCTGCAAGTCCAGTTTAGAAAAGACTTTCGCCCCATTCAGCAAGTGAATCATGTCCGTGATGCGGGGCGCAAGGTGTCTCTCCCTCCGGATGGCTTGATTTGGGCGCTGCATGTCCACACACAGTCTTATGGCCTCAGACCCTTTTTTTGGAACTGGGACTATTGGAGACACCCACGTGGTAGGGCCCGTGGCGTGTTCAATAATGTCCTGTTCTAAGTTTGTGGAGTTAGTCCTCAACTTTTTTTTTAATGTTGACTGGAATCCCACGGTAGGGTTGGGCCACAGGGCATATGGAGTCGTGTCCACATAGAGCTTGACTAGCCTGTTTTTTAGTTTGCCGATTCCTTTAAATATCCGGGGGTATAGGTTGTTGACCATCTCGACCGGGTCAATGTATTTGTGGACCACTATGTTGTATAGGATGTGAACTAGCCCCATGTCGGCGGCCGCCTTGAAGCTTAGGACACAGCCGCTGTCCGTTTCCGTGGCTAGGACATGTATCAGTATTTTCATCTCATGTCCTTTGTAGCGGCAGAGCCCACTAAATTGTCCCAGACACTTTAAGGGGGTCTTGGCCCTGTAAGTGTAGATGTCGACGGTTGCTGGATATAGCTTGGGCTTCTGAGGTAGGTCGGCATATACGTTCTCACTTACCACGTTTACCGTGGCCCCTGTGTCTATGAGAAACTCTGTCGGCCTCTCATTCAGTTTGATGATGGGTGTTGGGGTGTGGGCTGTTGCCATGGGGTTCCCTAGGGCGTATACGTAGGCCCTTTTCTTCTGGTCACTCCCTGATGAGCTGGGGTCAGAGTCAGTGGGGGATTGTTCCACCAGATATCGCACGTGGCGTCTCCACCTGCGCTCGGGCCTTGCGCGCATTACAAATCTTCTTCTTTCTCTTATCTCTCTCTTCTGCCGATCCTCCCCGGAACCTCTGTCTTGTGTGTCTACAGGAGTATAAATAGGGGTGTTCTGAGTGCTTGGGGCTGGGGCGTTGATTGACAATCCCATGGCCCGGGCTTTGGATCGGGATGGATTGTCTCTGGGCAGGTATCTCCCCCGGTCTCTGAATAGTCTGCATACTGCCTTGAAGTGCCCTTCTTCACCACATGAGGCACAGCATTGTCCTACCGCGGGGCATGTTCCGTCGTGTGGATACTCAAATCCACATTTGTAGCAGAAGAGCTCTTTGACTTTTCTTTCCAGTTGGAATCTGTGCACGTTTTCTCATGGGTTGGTGTTTCCAAAGCTCTCCATTTGGGAGTCAATGGCCCTTTCGACTCTTGCTAGCGCCACTATTTCCTCCAGCATGCAGGATTTTTGAAGCAGTTTTCTGTGGAATGCTTTTGATTCACACCCCGAGATGATTTGTGATCTCAGCGCCTCCGTGTTCGAGTAATTTGCGAAGTTGCAGTGTTTTAGTTTGGTGCGCAATCGCATTACGTAGGCGTCCATTGTCTCACCTTCGCCTGTTTGGTGCTGTGGAACAGGTGCCTTTCACAATCCACGTTAGTATGGGGAGCGAAGTATGCGGCTAGTGCATCTTTGATGTCTTTAATGGAGTCTATGGAGTATGGGGGCATTTCATCGATGATATCACGAGTGGCAGACCCAATTGCCAATTTTAGTAGGCAAATTTGCCTGGCGTCGGCAATTGGCCCTGTGGCTCCCATGTACAGATCAAAGTCTCTGATCCACTTGGTCCATCTGGGACCCATGCTGCTGGTGTCTGTTACATCGAATGTGCCTGGCATCTGGGCCACCAGCATATCTGGCCGGTGAAAAGGCACATGGTTTGGTACTTGCATGGCTGGAGCTGGGGGCCCATTACCCTGAGCATGTGCTCCCTGCCCCGGTCTTGGTCCGACATTTGTGCAAAGTGGGGGTCACTTACTGTTTTCAGTTCTTCTTGGCTGCTTACTGCCTTCCACTCTTCTTGATGGCCGCCGCTATGGCACAAGCACCATCAGTTGGTTGCCCTTGGTGGGGTCTTGTACTCTCCTTTCCCCCCTTCTGTGCAGGGCCTGGCTCCACCTGTTGCAAGGGCTGGATGGCTGCCACCTGGCACGAGCACCATCAGTCCTTAGGGGTGTCTGCAGCCTTGCAGTATTCAGAGCTCCCTCTTCTGGTGAGCTCACGTGTGCGTGTGTCCACTGGGGCCTTCCCCCTCCACACAGAGCACAGGCCGTGTGCTTCCTTCCTCACCACCGCGAGCCGGATGCTGCAGGAGAGCGTGTCTGCTCTGGTTTCTTCTGGGTCTGTGGTGGCCCCTGTCAGCGTCGGCAGTCACCGCCGCGGCCCGGGCCGCTTGAAACATGGGCCCCGAGTCAAGCAGGCCCACATCCTCGGGCTCTCTGCTCTGGCGCAGCACGGGCTGTGGGCTCTTCTATGAGATCGGACGCTCATCTTTGTCCATTCACCTCGTCGTCCGTTCACCTCGTCGCCATTGTTGTGGCTATGGACAGGCCATGCGTTGCATGGCGCAGTGAAAGTAAACGCAGACGCGGAGCTCAGCTATAACACGTCTTCTTTATTTCGAGCACAACTTGAACTTCCCTTCCCCCGCGCCCTCCTGCATCACTTCCTTTCCCCCACGTCAGTTCCCCTCCAACTCCCGCCTCCCGTCCCCATGGTGACATCAACGTGACATCCACGGCCTCGAGGAGGAGGGGTTTTCACAGTGTGTATGTTTTTATGGCTCTCAAACTCCCATTGCATGGAATGCAGCTTGGAATTGATGGTGTGCCTTTGAATCCATTCGTCTCCTCTCTTCCCCTATCTGTCTAGCTTCATCCACTGATACCATGCACACATGGAAATTCGCCAGTGCCCTGAAGGTTGTACTTCCCCCTTTAAGTGGACCTTTTTATACCTTGCAATGGTTGTGTGCTAACCTGTGTCTCAGTTGGTCAGCTGGCAGTAACTGATTTCATTGTTTGGCAAAAGGTAATATTTGGAGGCATTTTCATGTGGTATTTCAACTCGTAATATTTCCATAGTCCCTGTTTTGAAAATCTTCATGCAGTTTTTTCGTATACTGCATGCAGACATGATGTCATGACATAATAGTCATAATAATGCATTTGGTATATAAAAGCACTGCTTAAACACTGCTTGTTTTTACCATTAAAACAGAACCCCTAGTGAACCGCTGTTTGGTATGTAAGAGACATCACAATTTCCAAACTATCTAATTGAAGGGAAAATGTTTTCAAGGATCTGTCAAAAGCCCATGAAAAGATAATTGAACCGGAAGTTGACAGTGACTTTTGAAAGGTAGGTTCAGTAAATTTTCTTTAAAATGCTTTCATTTTACAAGATGCCGTTTTAGGGCAAGCATGACTAAGATACAGTGGGCCTCATTCCGTTTATGGCGGTAGGGGGTTAACGGCACCGGTAAGGATGCCGGTGCTGTTAACCCTCTACCGCCACATTCCGAGGTCCCTTAGCGGGTCCCACCAGGAACTACTGGTCTGACCAGCCATTCTTAGCGGGACCCGTTAAGGGACCAGGGAGCAAATAACGGACCCGCTATGAGCGTGCCCGTTATTTGCTCCTTCCCAATTCCCCATTGAGCCCTGTGGGGGCTCGAATGGAAATGGGAAATGGTTTTCTGAATGGGGACTTACCAGGTCCTCCAAGGTTGGAATGACCCGGTAAGTCCCCATTCAGAGACACCAGACCCGGCCCCGGGTCACATTTTTATTATTTTTATTTTAGTATTTGTAAAGCACTCTAAACACAGAGGCATCAAGGCGCTGGTTGCAGTATTAAAACAACAGGTGCAGGTTACAGGATGAAACAATAAGTCATTAGGTTCATAATCACAGGTGAGGAAATCACGCCAGTGAGGGGCC
The DNA here is from genome assembly GCF_040938575.1 of Ambystoma mexicanum. Taxonomy (NCBI): domain Eukaryota; kingdom Metazoa; phylum Chordata; class Amphibia; order Caudata; family Ambystomatidae; genus Ambystoma; species Ambystoma mexicanum. The sequence goes on from NC_090930.1 coordinate 908,615,404, forward strand.
CTTAGAGAAAAACAGTGTCTTCAGATATTTTCAAAAGGTCCAGTAAGATTTTTCTGATTTTACTGCTAGGGATAGTGAGTTCCAGTTCTTGGTTGCGATGACCGGGAAGCTCAGCCCGCCTGTTCTCTTTAGTCTGAATATGAAATTACTTTATCACCAGGAAGCGATACCTTAAGCCGCTATTATGATAATGATGTGTTATTTTTGTAGCGCCTCCAAACTCGGAATGGCCCCCAGTGTCACCAAATGTTCCACTTGACCAGTGCTAGCCACCCAGACAATCACTTAGTATTCCCATTGCTCTGGCAGTCATTTCACTGCTCTCACTACTTTGGTCCCTGTAGAGGTGCGTGTGAGAAATGCGTTACATATTACGCATAAGTAAAATAAGTACTTTTTATGCATTAGTTTCTTTCTCACATCAATCGTTTTGTGCATTTTTCACAATCTAGCTGCAATAAAGACATGTGTGTTTTTTTACAAATACCCTACAGCTGCTACATACAACCCTTCCCAGTCTCTTACTCAATAGCTAGCACGTTAGGGATCCTTATCCTTGACTTTGCTCTATGCAATGAGGACTTTTAGGAATGAAAAACAAGTGCAAAGTTTCTTACCCTATGCCACATCATACAGAACCACTTGAACATGGAGAGTGGCTTGGAGGTCACTGGGGCAGACTCGTACAAACAGGAAACCTTTGCTGGGTGTATGTATGTGCATTGCTAACCAAGAGGGTCGATGTACATGTTTGTTACTCACTTACCCAGCGATTATGGTGCTGTTAATAAGTAATACAGGTTATAGGCATACGCTTGATGAGAAGCAAGTTAGAAATCGTATAACTTTAGAAAAGATTAAACAAACTGACCTGAGAGGTTGGTCAAAGTTTTCAGGTCAGCTGCATTATTTAACACGCAAGGACACTGCTAATATGACTCGGCTGTTTTTATAGTACAAAGAGTCCTTGTCAATCAATACCATTTTTTTATTTTAAAAATTTCCACCATGGCGTGGTATCGTGCCAATTTTAATGTTGCACTGTTCTACGCTTAAGGTGAACTGTAGTCCGACATTGCATAATAAATGACAGTACATGCATGCATAAACTGCAGATTGGTGTACAATTCACGGTTTGACATGCATGAAAAACGTCACATTTTTATTATTTTTATTTTAGTATTTGTAAAGCACTCTAAACACAGAGGCATCAAGGCGCTGGTTCCAGTATTAAAACAACAGGTGCAGGTTACAGGATGAAACAATAAGTCATTAGGTTCATAATCACTAGTGAGCAAATCACGCCAGGGAGGGGCCCTGAGAGAAAAACAGTGTCTTAAGATATTTTCAAAAGGTCCAGTAAGATTTTTCTGATTTTAGTGCTAGGGATAGTGAGTTCCAGTTCTTGGTTGCGATGACCGGGAAGCTCAGCCCGCCTGTTCTCTTTAGTCTGAATATGAAATTATTTTAACACCAGGAAGAGATACCTTAAGCCGCTATTATGATAATGATGTGTTATTTATATCGCACCTTAATCCAAAGCGTTTTACAGAGCACATATTTACATACAATATCACCCAACTGAAATTGGTACTCATTTATCTACCTCGGAAGGATGAAAGGCTGAGTTGGCGTTTCCGGGATTCGAACCTGCAACCTGCAGATCACGTTCAGACCGCAGCAGCGAGTGCTCAACCCAGAAACCACTCAAAATTCTATTATTAATAACCTTTGAATTGAGTAACTGATTTGTCTGAAATTTCGAAAGTGATTAAAAGTCTGTGGGCCCCTCCAGACTGCAAAGGTTCGTAAAGATTTGTTAAAATATTTTAAAAGTTATGAAGCGTCAAAAAATATTTTTTTTTCTCCAAAAATGCAGCCTACTTCCTATTCATTTTCCCATAGACAAAAAAGGTCAATTTCTGTCAAAGTGCACAGCCTAAACCACTGGACGGATTTGGACCAGGTCCAAAAAACTTGGGCACGAAGCATTGACTCGCGATCCATGTCTGGTTTGAGGTTATTGTGTGGCGTAGTTATTTTAAAATTTGACAGACAAGGGGGTGTACCCTTCCCCAGAAATTATAGTTATATCTCCCATGGTGCTTTACAGGATCATGATTTTCAGAGATGAAACGACCACCATCTTGTTTTCTCGATGCAAGAGATATTTGCGGCTATAGCTGTGGTTATGGGAAAATGAAACACAGTAAAAAGCTATTTGCAGGTCAAAAACGTACAAATGCCATCAGGGTAGAGGTGGGGGAATGGCTAGAAAGCAGTGAGTGAATTGGAGGGGGGTTCCAGGGACCGGGTTTGCAACACAGTTTTCTGTAGCCTCGAATAGCCAACATCTGAAAGCAACCAGCGTCACAAATACAGCATGTGCTCTGGGGTGAAAGGGAGAGGGGAGGGAGGAGGCCGTTTGGGGAGTGAGGGTAGCTGGCACAGATGAGGGGGGCACATGGTCATGGCCTGGGGAAGCAGGGAAGCATTTTTCTTTCCCGCTGTTTTGCTGATATTCGCAGCTATATCTGAGGTTACAAAGGATTCCAGATAACCATGGGTATGTGTAGTTTGGCACTCGCGGTTAAACTTTTTCATCGGGGGTGAAAAATTACTACCGATGGCCAGTGACTCAATTGCCTTCTAGATCCAGTATCCAGGACAGACTCTGCTTAGCTTCAAAGTGAGGAAGGAGTCAGCCTCCTTAGGCCATGTTTCCTGATAAATAAGCCAAATTTACAAGACCACTTAGAGGAATGGGCCGGCCCTTTTCTTGCTTTGAAGCTAAGCAGAGTCAGCGCAACTTTGAAGCTAAGAAGGGTTAGCGCAACTTTGAAGCTAAGCAGGGTCAGTTCCGGTTACTGCATGGATGTGGATGAATGGGCATCTGAATTATTTACTTTTTTTAAACCATGCTACTGTCAGCCCTTTAAGGTTTTGCACTCAGAGACAATTTGTTTACCTTTTGCTCAACTGCATTCTGGTATTTACAGTCTCCCAGTCAAAAAATTGAAAATAAATAAAATAGGTATGTTTACATCAACAGTGGGTTCCTATCCCTGCAGTAACTGGAACTAACAATGCTTAGCTTCAAAGTGAGGAAGGAGTCATCCCACTAAGGCCATGTTGCCTAATATATGGGGCCCCCCTTAAAAGAACACTTAGAGAAACATGGCCTAAGGGGGCTTGATCCTTCTTTGCTTTGAAACTAAGCAGGGTCGGTCCCAGTTACTGCATGGATGGCAGACAGTCCACGGTCACCAAATGGCACGTGTTTTCTTAGTTTTAAATATCCCATAACACATAGCATTCGCATTTTTATAAAACAGAAAAAATGTAATTAAAAAAATCATATTTATGCTGAACAGTGCTATCAGAGAACTCTGTCTTTAAGGATTTCGAGACACAGCACTTAACCATTATGCTAAAATTATGTTATTGTTTGGATTTTCACAAGTTTCATACCTAGCCTTTTCTCATTGAACATATTAAATTATCGGGTAAGTATGAAATGTATGCCCATGAAGCCATTGTGGCCTAGTGGTTAAATGCTGGCCCTCAAACTCTGGCAGACCAGGGTTCAAGTCTGTACATTTTTTTAAAATGTAACTAATGTAATTTAATTAGAACAATAGCAACGCAGGTGGGAGGTTTAGTTTAGTTTAGTTTAGTTTATTTATTTGTACCGCGCACCGAACCCTGGGGTAGCTGGGCGCCGGAGACTTAGAAACAGTTACAGCATGGCAAAAATATACAATACAGACTGTGATAAAACAACAACGGTGTAGCAGACCGGGTTACAGGTGGTCAACAGAGGCATGCAGAGAGGAAGTGCATTAAGCAGCGTTTTTGTTGGAAAGCCATGTTTTTGTTTTGGCTCTAAAAGTCCAAAATGAGGGTTCTGCTCTAAGGTATGGTGGCATAGCGTTCCATAGTTTGGCAGCTAGGACCGGGAAGCTGGCGCCACCTGCTTTTTTTAGGGAGAATTTGGGAACGGAAAGGCAATGTGCGTATGGTGTTCTAGTTGGTCTAGTTGAGGTGTGGTTGTGGAACTTGTCTGCCAGGTATTTGGGTGCGTCATTAGAGCGGCATTTATGGACGATGACGAGGGATCTGAGGGTGATTCTGTCTCGTACTGGGAGCCAGTGAGCATCTTGTCTGAAGCTGGAGATGTGGGCGTTTCGTGGGATACTGAGGGCGGCTCTGATGGCATTATTTTGAAGTACCTGTAGTTTGTTCAGGTTGTGTTCTGATGAGCCAAGAAAGAGGGTATTGCAGTAATCAATTTTTGAGAGCACTAACGCTCTGGCTAGTGTAATGCAGCTGGAAGGTGATAGGAAAGGTTTGCAGGCGTTGATGAGCTTATTGGTGTAAGCTGTTGAAGAGGCAGTTGCGTTCACCTGTCTTTTGAGCGAGAGAGTAGAGTCTAGATAAACCCCAAGGGTTTTAATTTCTTTGGCTACTGTGATTAGGTTACCGTCTATGTTGATGGACGCGTAACGGGGGTCTAGTTTGTTTAGTCGATGTTGGGAGCCGACAATGAGGAGCTCAGTTTTCTCGTCGTTGAGGCATAGGCCGTGCTCTGCCATCCAAGCTTGGATCTCTAAATAAAGGTTGTTGATTCTGGTGGAGTCCTCGTCGTAGCACCCTGATAGGGTGATGAGAACCTGGGTATCGTCAGCATAGTTTGTGTATGTGACACCTAGGTTATCTAGGCGGTCAAACAATAGCTTTGTGAAGATATTGTATAGGGTCGGCGAGACGCACGAGCCTTGAGGAACGCCGCAGGTGATGGGGACAGGGAGTGCTGATGCCCCTGGGGAGAAGACCCGGGTGGTTCGGTTGGTTAGGAAGGACTGGATCCAGGCAGTCGCCTGGTTAGAGAAGGCCGCTGAGGTCATCAGATGTTCTGTGAGGATCTGATGGTCGACGAGGTCGAAGGCAGCTGATAGATCTAGCAGTAGGAGAATGGCTAGATTACCCTTGTCCTTTGCCTCGTCCATCTGGATTTTTAGGTCCAGTAGGGCTGACTCTGTTCCATGCCTTGGCCTGAAGCCGGATTGTCTGAGACCCAGGAGGTTGTTGTCTTCCAGGTGCTTCTGTATTTGCAGGTAGGCCACTCTGTCTAGGATCTTTAGGATGTAGGGAACGGTGGTGATTGGCCTGTAATTAGTTGGGTTATTGGGGTCTAGATTAGGTTTTTTTAGAAGTGGCATGACCCAGGCCTCCTTGAGGCTGCTGGGCACTGAGCTTGATTTGAAGGATGCATTGATGAGGGCTGTTATGAAGGGGGCCAGAGTGTTGGCGCCTTCTTGGATGATGGGAGCTGGGCATGAGTCCCCTTGGCATCTAGAGGGCTTGAGGCCCTTAATGATGCTTTCTACTTCTTTAGTGGAAACTGGTGAGAAGGAGAAGGGGGGGCAAGTAGGTGTTTTTGGGGTGGTGGACGGAGGATGGTTTGTTTTTTTGGAAAGGCTGAGCTTTTTCTGTTCGATTTTGGATTGTAACATGGTGATTTTGTCTGCTAGGGCTTTTTGAATCCTCTCACACCAGTCTGCATCTTTCACGCAGGTTTCAGCCAGAGTGGGGGGGGATTCGAGTTCCCTGAGGATATTGAAAAGCTCTTTTGTTTTGGATTTGGCGCTCTCAATTCTGTTATCATATGTCTCTTTTTTGGCCTTAAGGATAGCAGTTTTGTAGGTGGTGGCTGCTATCGAGAGTTGAGTTTTGTTGGAGAGGTTGGGCATTTTTCTCCAGGTGGCTTCTGCGGCTCGTTTGGAGTTTCGGAGGATTTTTAGCTCTGGTGTGAACCATTTGTTCATATGGGCTGCCGGTTTGGCTTTGGTGAGTTTGAGTGGGGCGATGGTGTCTACTGCTGATTCTAACGTTTTGTTGTAGAGGTCAGCGAGTTTCTCCGCATCTAGGTTGGCGTAGTTTGTAGGGGTACAGATATTGTCTATAAGTGGGCAGAGGTTTTGTAAGGTAATGTTGCGGTTGTTTCTGGTGAGGGTTTGGGGGATGGTAGGGGTTGGAGAGTTTGGTTGTGATTTCCCTTGGATGGAGAAGGAGATGGCGTGGTGGTCAGACCAAGCAGTTTGCTCGTTTTTTGTGATGGTCGTAGAGCAGTTGAGATCCGCTAGCCAGTCCAAGGTCCTGCCTTTGTTGTGGGTAGGGTCTGTGATTCTGAGCTTGAACCCTAGTTGGGAGATGGTGCTTTCCAGGGAGAGTGCATTGGTATCGTTTGGGTCGCCGAGACCGAGGTTGAGGTCACCAAGAAGGATAATTTGAGATCCTGTTTTGGTGTTGGTGGTCAAGAGGTCAGATATCTCTTCCTCAAATGTGGTGATGGGGCCTGGGGGTCTGTAAAGGAGGTGTAATAGTATGGTTTGTGTGGCAGAGAGTTGGAGCTTTGCTGACAGAAGTTCTGCAGATCGGAAGCTGGGCGGAGGGATTAATCTAAGTCCAAGGGATGTTTTAGCGATGAAGGCTACTCCTCCTCCTTTACCTAGGTCCCGGTCTTTCCTTAGTATTGAATAACCTTCTGGGATGGCGAGGGATAAGGCTGGGCCTGCTGCTTGGTGCAGCCAGGTTTCCGTGATAGCCAGGAAGTGTAGATTGTTGATAGAGATGAAGTCTGCGATATCTAGCGCATGGGCGACCAAGGAGCGGGCATTGACGAGGGCGCCCTTGATTAGTGGCTGTTCAGATGTGCTCAAGGGGGCTGATTGGGTGATGTTCAAAGTTTGAGCGGAGTTTGCTTGAATGTGTGTGGGATGAAAGGAGTGTTTTTTGGCGAGTGTCTTGGGGGTTATGAACCGAGAGCCGAGTCTCAGGTTTCTGTCTTTCAATGTGCATGGGTTCCAAGGAGTGGGCGGAGCAGCAAATCGGCGGATCCATTCTATAGGACTGAGGGTGTCAGGCTTGTCAATATGTTGGGTCTCCAAAAAACCCATAGTATGTTGGGTTGGGAGTGATTGCGGACAGGGTTTGTGGTGGGTGGTGTTGTTGTGGTGGAGCAGGGCGAGTGTAGCCGTTAAGGTGAGCGTGGCTAAGTAGAAGTTTGCCATGGGTGGTCAGAGTAAGACCCGGGTGTAGTTGGCCGAGGTTGACTAGGTGGTAGTTATAGAGTAGTTTGAGGTGAGGCGGGAGCCGACTGGGTCGGGATAGGCAGGATGGCAGGTAGTCAAGATCAGAGTGGGTACAGTGGGCAGGCACGGTGGTCAATGGACTAGGCACAGAGGCTAGCAGATAGGCACATTCAAGGTGAGGCACAGTGGTCAACCGACTAAGGCACGGTGGCTAGCAAGTAGGCACATTCTAAACTGAGGCGCATAGGAAAAGTACATGCTAAATGCATGCACCAAGGCACCATACAGCGGTCTAGATGGTCTGTAGGCGACCAGAAGGCGCAATATAGCAGACTAGATGGTCTGTGGGCGACCAAAAGGCACAATATGGCAGACTAGATGGTCTGTGGGCGACCAAAAGGCACAATATAGCAGACTAGATGGTCTGTAGGCGACCAAGGCACAATATAGCAGACTAGATGGTCTGTAGGCGACCAAGGCACAATATAGCAGACTAGATGGTCTGTAGGCGACCAAAAGGCACAATATAGCAGACTAGATGGTCTGTAGGCTACCAAAAGGCACAATATAGCAGACTAGATGGTCTGTAGGCGACCAAAAGGCACAATATAGCAGACTAAATGGTCTGTAGACGACCAAAAGGCACAATATAGCAGACTAAATGGTCTGTAGACGACCCATGTTGGAGGCTGGGAGCACATTTCAATGGAGTCGGTTACGGTTATAAACATACAGTGGTGTCTCCGGTGCTGGCATGTACTTACAGTACGTTTTCATTGTCCGGGTGGTAGTCTATCGGTTGGAGAGTAGAAAAATTGTGCAGGGGGGTGGCCACGCCGCGCTTCCATGCGCGTAACAGGCACACAACAGGAGGTGGTGTGGTTTGTTGCAGTGCAGTCCTGTGATATTATTCAGCATTAGGCCATTTAGATGTGGTTGCAATGTCAGCCACGTCCAAACATCCCTGCGTCAAAATAATGGTGCCAGAATGGCTTTTGTGCTGAAAAGGGCGCACCAAAATGGGCCTGTGCCAAAATGATGGTGCCAAAAGGGCGTGTACCACTTTGAGTGACACTATGGTATGTGGACCTTTGAAGTTAGCTTTATAAAGCAGAGCAGTGTTAAAAGACAGACATAGGGGTGAGGAGGGGAAATGATGAGAGGGCAAGTAAGTCATGAGTATTTGCCCACAAGGTGGCAAGAGAGTTTGCAATCCTGGACACTGGTACAGTTATTTTCCCCTGATTGTGGTTGATTTTCATGGCACCAGTAAAGGACACATGTGGGTGGACAGCATACATTTTTCTCAGAGGGCAGATGCAACCCTTTTTTGAGGTTGCTAATGTTGCTCAAGTATTTGGATACCAGGATGTTTCTCAGGTTGTCATTTTCCCAGTGCAGACGCTTACCCACACGACCACAAGCACTTGTTTCATATTGGGATTTTGTTTTCCATAGAATATTTCACTACAGATTTCTGGGTTTAAAAGGTGAGCACCTTTTATACTTTGCCAGCATATTTACTGAAAGATTTCCTCTCTCAGGTTATTTTTCTGGTGTTCAATACTTTTTTAAATGTCCAATGCTATTTTGTCTTGCGCTCTTCCTTCTAATGAGAAGGTCAATTGAACTACATCTGTATATTTCACTTTAAAATATGTGCCCACTTACTGTGTGTATATTCATGGGTGCCAGCTTTGATTTTTGCTATTGGGGCAAAAGTACCTGGGCATATGTTATTCTTGCAGCCGTTCAATTTTTACCCTTTTCTGTGCTGCTTAAATGTGGGTAGTCAGGGTTGTGTAATGTATCACAACAGTCACCAAGAGACTTGCCATAAAACAAGGGGCTTGTAGCACGCTGCTTAACCAAAGTGTGTGATCCTCGGAAAACAATTTAATCGCACAGAGCATTAACTAAAAACATTGGGAGTTCTCAAAGCCTGCAATGTTTTGTACATAATAAAAAAAAATATATATTTTTACAGCTACAGTGACATCGAGGCTGAAAAATCATTGGTGACCCAGGACTCCCATCCATGCAGTAACAAGGACGGACCCTGCTTAGTTTAAAACTGAGGAAAGGCCAGCCCCCACAGTCCATGGTGCTTAATAAATGAGGCAAAGTTACAAGACCACTTAGAGCAACATGGCTTGAGGGGGCTGGCTCCTTCCTCACTTTGAAGCTAAGCAGTACTGTGTGTAGATTCATGGGTGCCAGCTTTTGATTTTCACTTTGGCTGCTGAAAGTACCTGAGCATATGTCATTCCTGCAGCCCGTCATTTTCTTTCCTGTTTCCGTGCTGTTTAAATGTGCTTAATTGTGGTCATGTGATGTAACACAACAGTCACCAAGAGACCGGTCATAAAACAAGGGGCTTGGAACACGGGACAGGACATTTCGGCATGGCCAGTTAGGTGCACACCATTATGGCTTGACTGTTTTGCTGCAGGTTCTGTTTGGGCACACGCATTTAGATGCAGCCAGTTGGGGCAGGGACTTCTCGCAGCAAGGATGTTTTGGCATGAGAGGTCGAAATTGGCACAGCATGAACGTGCAGGGTCTTTGCATTTTGTATCTCTCAGCGCAAGGATGTTTTGGCGCCAGAGGTCGCAATTGGCATGAACCTGCAGGCATTTTGTATTTTATAATATGGATTAAACGTGAAAAAGATGTATCTACTGCAACATTATAAAACAGGATGGGACATGTATTACACCGTTGTTGCAGAATTGAACATGCAACATTATAAACTGCATGCAACTATCCCTCACAAACAACTTCACACCATGTACACACACACGCTCTCATCAAACACACACACATTGCATGAATGCACACCCTCTGAGATGACATGCACACCCTCACACCACACATTCCCCCGTACATTACATATATATTCAAAAAGAGTACACACAGCATCCGCATTTTTATAAAACAGAAAAAATGAAATAAAAATAATCACATTTATACTCGACGCTGCTATCAGAATCCCTGGCCTTAAGGAGTTCAAGACGCAGCACTTAACCATTATCCTATGATGATGTTATTGTTTCGATTTTCACAAGTTTCATATCTAGCCTTTTATTATTCAACATATTAAATTATAGGCTAAGTATGAAATGTATGCCACTTGAAGCACCAAGCCATTGTGGCGTAGGTGTTAAATGATCGGCCTCAAACTCTGGCAGACCAGGGTCCAAGGATGTATGTTTTTTTATTTAACTAATTTCATTTAATTAAAAGAAAAGCCTGTATCCGATCTGTCTGCCCGTTTGCTTAAATGAAGTGTTAAAAAAAAGAAAAGCAATGCAAGTGGGAGGTGACAAGGTTTGTTGCTGTGCAATCCTGTGATCTTATTTAGCATGAGAGCATTTAGACATGGCTGCAATGTCAACCACATCCAAACATCCCTTCCACCAAAATGGCTTTCGCGCTGAAAAGGGCGTGCCGAAATGGGCGCTGCAGCGGAATGGGCATGACCTATCGGCCCACGCCAAAATGATGGCCCTGAAAAGGGGTGTACCGCTTGGAGAACGCTGCTTAAACAAAGTGTGTGCTCCATGGCAAATGACTTCATCTCGCTGCGCGTTGCCTACAAACATTGTGAGTTCTGAAAGCTTGCAAACCGAAGGCCATGGCTAGTGGTCTGGTAGCATTTTTAAATGGACATTGGGCAATGCCAAAGGCCATGCCCTTTGACCACGGCCGAAGACCGTGCTAGTGGTCTGGAAGCGTTCTAAACATCTATGCAATAACAAAAACCTTGAAATTCAAGGAAAAAATGTTAGTTGCAGGGACGTTAAGGTGAGCAATACATTGTAACACAGATCACATCACTGATGACATCACTAATTACATGACGACAGTAACTGACATTAAGCATGGCCTTCAGCCATTTCAGTGTGCATGGACAGATATATTTTAACACATGAATGGCTACTAGTCATGGCCTTCAATTATGGACATTTGTCACAACTTTCACCCATGTGCAATGAATACTTCAAAACACTAACAAGCTACCAACCATAGAATTTGGTCTTTACCAGTGGATGCAGCTTTCAACAGTGTCCACTGTATATTAGACACTGAACATGCACTAGCCATGGACTTTAGCACAATACTTGCCAGTGGCCACAATCTTTGACTGTGCCAACTATATATTCTAACATATAAATGGGTCACTAGACATGACCTTTGGCCTTGAACAGTTTGTACATATTTTGGCCATGTCCACTGTAAATTTTATAATAAAAAAATGCAATAAGTGATGGCCTTGAGCCATGCCCACTGAGTATTACACAGCACTAACCAGACACTAGCTATGGCATTCAACTGTGTCCACTGTATATGATACACACTAACCAGCCGCTAGAAATGGCTTGCAACACAATACTAGCCAGTGGACACAGCCTTTGGGTGTGCTGACTGTATATTCTGACATATTAATGGGCACTAGCTATGGCCTTTAGCCCTGGCCACTGACTACAACTTTCAACGTTCCCCACTGTATATTTTAAAGCAGTGATAGGCATGCACATTGGTATTTTTTAACACTAACCGACCACTAGCTATGGTCTTTGGTGCTGGCCAGTGACCCCAGCATTTGTCATGGCCAAGTCCATGGCCTAAATTGTAATTAAGCTAATCAAAGTTTTCATGAGCTAACTTATAAATGATGTTATGTATAATTCAATTTTTGCTGTAACACGTTATATACAATGCAATTGGTGTTGTCACCAGTGATGGCATAAGTGATGTGACTTATAATGTCATCAGTGTTCCCATACAACATGTAATTAGTGATGTCATCAGTGATGTGCTCTGTGATGTCATCATTATGATCATAGTCTGCGCAAAAGGGGGAGCTAAGTTAAGGTGGTCTTAGCTGAATTTCCAGGGTTTTGTTGCATTAAGTTCTCACCTTAACGTTGCTGCAATTTTTTTTTTAATTTAAATTTAGATAAATAACAACTGTAAAAGACGCTTTAGCTCTGTGTGTCAATTCAAGGGAGAAACTGGCAGTGCACTCGGTTGTGAACTACCTGCCGTGTGCATGGAAAGCTAGATCCCGTTCCATTGTTTAATGTCATTAGGGGTGTAAACTGAGTGTTTTATCTGTGCATTAGTTTGCTCTGTACTTGAGCATTTATGATTTCACTTGTTCTTATTGCTATCTATCCCTACATTTTTATTTAAATCCCTGTTTTTGTAGTTAATGTTTAAAAAACTGTCTACAATTTGAAGATTCATTTTATAATTATGTTGTTCTATCTGTGGTTGATAGAAAATCTAATTTCGATTTTAGTATATACTTGTGTATAGGCCCGTTATAGATGTCATATTGTATCATATCATCATATCATATCTGAAGGAGATAAAAAGGAAGTTTACAATTAAGTCCTGTGCCTAATACTAATACCCCCATATTTGGCAACGTTAGCATGTGGCTATGAGATTTAATGAACTAATGGGCCTTTTGATGAGTAATTATGTGTTTATGTTTTAAGCTTCTGCCAGTCTTTTATCATATTTAAGTGATATACATTATGCAAACTTTTATGATCATGCACTAAGAACATGTTTGTTAGCAGTTGGGATTAATGTTCTTGTTGTTTTTGTTTTTATAATCCATGGATCGAAATAAAGCTGAACGGACTGAATCTTGGCATGATAAGCCGGTGAGTGTGAGAGGAGTGAGTGGGTCTTGAAGGATGATCTTTTTGAGTAGGGGCAGAGTTCAAGAGGCATTCGTGGGTGATGGATAATGTTTTAAACATAATACACTTGCATATAGGTAGTGTAAAGGAGGAATGGTATTGTGAGTATGACATTGACACAAGAGTTACAAGTTTCAAAACCTTTATTAGATTCTTGGGGTTTAGAGAAACTCCTACTTTGCCCTATAGCTATGACGGGAGTAGTCTCTACCATCCAATAATAAAGAAAACACAGTCCTAGTCCGTATTTGTCAAATCAAAATGGCATATACTAACAAAACCTAATGCTTGCCCTATCTCTCATACAAAAAGTGCGTAAAGGGAATATGCTTGCAAAGAAGTCAGCTCTTGTCCCCACATTGGGCACCATTGAGAAAGGCAGGCCCCATAGACAGCATGAAACACTCTGGATCAGGATCTCAAAACATAGGCAGTTCAAAACGTGGAATGAAAAGCACATGGCCTTCCACATTAAAGTCGCTTATTCCAGCGTCCAAAAGTTCTTTCACAGTTCAACAAAAAGTTCACATAGGTCGGGCTTGGACCTCTCAAAGCTTTAACAGTTCACATAGGACTCCCTCAGCTGGGCTTGGACCTCGCAATAACAGCACTTGCAGGGGTTCCCTTCCCCAAGATGAATGCACATTCGTTAGGGGTTCCCTTCCCCTAACTTATCACACTTCAGTTCTCCCTCAGTTGAGCTTGGATCTGTTACTGATGTCAAAGACTTTCAAATGTGTAGGACTTTTACTATAGACCTCTGCAGGACCACTTCAACTTTCTCTTCACCTCACACATGTTATGTTATTTGCCCCAGTGTCTCTTAGTCTTGGTAGTCCAGTACCAAAAGCACAAAAGTTCAAAGAAATCTTTCTCTTCAAGCATTCACCCTTTCACACTTCCCCTTTTGCTGGGGTTAATCTTGACCATTACGAATTTCAGAGTTTGTTCACTTTGCTGCTTTATAACAAAACAATACAAATTTCGCAGAGACTTTTGAGTGGGCTACTTCTTTTCGTCAGACCACTCCGCTACTCTGTATCACTGGCTTCACAGATATCAGCCACTAAAAAGTTAATCACCGGTTAGCTTTCTTTCACGTCTCATCAGCATGTGTGCATCCTTCCCTTGTGAGATACACTGTTGTGGCTTTAATCTTTGCTTGACACAAACCCGTTCTTTCATGTTGTTCAATAACTCACCAGTTGTGTGCATTTCTTTCTGGTCTCCGAGGCTTTGATTCACGAGTCAAGGATAATACCACAGGCTCAGCCTCGCCTCCCCAACTCTGTTGTACACCCAAGAGGGTCGCTGGAATCCTTGAAACACAATGCAGGTTTCTTCTTGTCTGTGATTTGGCTTGCTCAGTGTCTCCTTCACAATTTTCCAAAGGCAACAACCTCCTGCAGAGAAATTCAGGGTTCCTCTATCCCTTGCTCTATTCCCTCGATCGGTCATACTGCTTCAGTAGGTTCACCTTCACCGCAGATGTTCTGCTCCTTCTCGTGTTCCACCTTGCATAGAGTTTGTCTCTATGTTCTGCCTTTTATACGTGTGGGGAGAGCTAATGGGTATGTGATTAAAGTGAAGTGCCTGCATTTGTCTGACCTGATTAGTGGGACATGTCCAATGAGATATGTACGTGTTAGCCTCTTTACTCTTAGTTGCCCTCTTCCTTGGCCAAGTGTTTGTGTAGAAAGAGGGGTTGGGACGTTGGAGGATCCTATAAAATAGGATGCGGCATGGGTATGAGAAAGGGGGGAATACTGTGTCGCACCATCGGTTGTCTCCCCGCCACTCCCCGAAGACCCCTCAACCAGGTGTTTCTCCTGCACTGGACCACCCCCAGGATCTGCATCCAAAGGCGATGGCTGTACCCTAGCCACCTGAGAGAGAGAGATCCCCAGGGACTTGAAAGTGAGACATCCTTGGGTTTCTCAAATACCCTTCCCCTATGCGATGTAGCCCCATCTGTTCTCTCCTGGACCCTCCTTTTCCTAGATTTTGGAAGAGAACAGGTAGATGAAAGGTCTAGGGACCATCGCATACTACTCTGTTGCTCTTCTTTTGGTCTTGGTATAAACTGGGATCTGATGGTACTATTTCTGAAATATCCCATAAAACTTGAGTGAGTCATTTGCTTCCTTAAGTATGCCCTATCAGAGTTAACCGTGGACCCACAGTGGGTCATCTCATCTTAGAAGTTCAATTCTGTCCAATTCCATATGGGAGAGGTGTAAGAACAACAATCAGTTAGCCATTCGGTGTGAGGTGAAATTTACCTGATGAAGGTGTTGGGTCTTGAAGGGAGGAGAAAAAATTAGGGTAGTCCCTGCCTATGATGACCCCTTCGGGAAGCCCTAGGATAATTGCTGATGAAATGAGCTTTGGCTCCCCTATAATATTAATTGGCATGGGTACTTTGTTGTAGATTTTGTTCTCCCCATGCACGCAGGTTACCCTAATTAGAGATCACTTCTCAAGATCTGCTTCTGAAACTAGGTAGGCTCTTACTGCGGTTTGTTTGCTCCCGCATTCTATTAGGGCTTTTACCACTTTTCCATTAACCACAGCCGTTTCATAGGTGAATTCTGTTAGTGATTTACATAAACATATACTAACTGATTCGGTAATTTCTTCCGGATCTTCCCATTCTTCACCTCTCAGACATCCTATCTCCATAAGTTCTTCCCTTTGCTGTTTTGGGCAGTGTCTTGCCATATGCTGGTTCTCTAAATGAGAAACAGATTGGAGGGGGGGGGGGAATTAACACTTCTTGGCTCCTCTCTTCTGGTCTCCTCTCGAAGTTTAGGTTCTAGGTTTTCTAACTCCACCCTCTCTTTCATCGTCCTTTCTTTTGGTTTAAAAAGATTTCCCCCTCGCTCTGATGCATGTGGCATAGTGCAGTACAATGGTTTTTGATCTTTTCTCTCCTCACCTCTATGTAGGGTATGGAAGTATATTACGGCCTCCAAGTAGGATTCAGCTGTTTCAATGGCTAGCATGAGAATTGGTTTATTTAGGTGCAACACCGCCTTTGTAAATATGGAGGTAAAGAGATACCAAATTTTTCCACGGTTATCATTTCTATCAGTTCATCCAGATTTCTTTTAGCCACCCATAAGGTTATTGTATTATTAATTTGTTCTCCTAATTTTAATGGGGTTTGGATTCAGTTGGATACTTCTTAATTTTTACAGATGGAAGTTGCTGTTCTGATCTACTCTCTAAGAAGTCCCTCTTTAATATAGGTAAAGGTGCCCCCCACTGGGACATTGAGTAACTGGTAGGTACTTTGTAATTCCTCTTTCAGCAATGGTCCCAGGTAACACATTTTTTTGATTTTCAGGCCATCCAAATTGCTCTGCTTGCCATCTTGATATGGCTGCAATACCCCTTGAGCTAATAGGGGTTTGGATTGTAAAGCCACAAATTGTTATAAGCTTGATTGGAGACGGTTTTCGGCTTGTATCTGATGGGCTGCCAGTTGTGCTAACACATCTTCTTGTGAGGCCATATTCTCGGGGGTGTGAGCATTCCCTTTGCAGACTTTCAAATTCTGAAAAAATAAATAGAAGTTTCAGAACTTTCTAGACTTTCAGGGCTTGATTCTGATTGAGAGGGAAACCTCAGATCATCAGGATTCATACCTGACAAGCCTGATCCAGGGGGCAATCCAGCTCCAAAAAAGAAAGGTTCTGGAAAAAGGGGGCTCAATGCACTAGATCTAATAAAAACCTGAGATGGTCTTACTTTTAGGATTATTCAACCCCACTGCTGTATGCGGTATTGAGAAAGAGGAAGGGTATCTAGTAAAACTTGGCCTTGAAAGAATACGTCTTGTTGGATGATAGGGATATGAATGTGGGAAAACAGAGCCTTTTTAATGCTGTAAATGCAGTCAGAACTCTGAATTTCCATAATTATTTTCTCCACTTCATGGGGTATCACGATGATCAGCATGGGTTTTCAACTTTGATCAATTGAGTAGTATCCGACTACGGACACCATATGTAAGGGAGGCATGGTATCACAAGTATGACGTTGATACACGTTTCAAAACCTTTATTACATTCTTGGGGTTTGGAGGAACTCCTACTTTGCCCTATAGCTATGATCGGAGTAGTTCTACCATCAACTAATAAAGAAAACACAGTCTTAGGGCCTCATTACGACCCAGGCGGTAAGTTACCGCCTGGGCCGTGACTTTACCACCATGGCGTAAACTATGTTTACGCCATGGTGGTTGGCGGACTTACCGCCCCATTCCGACCTAGGCGGGGCGGTAAGTCCCCAATCCCCATTTACCCTTCCCCATTCCCATTTTTGCCCCATAGGGCATAATGGGAGTGGGGAAGGCGTTAATTACGCCACCGTAAATTACGGTGGCGTAATTAACTCCATGGTCCCTTAGCGCCATGGATTTTAACACCTGCTAAAAGCAGGTGTTAAAAGCACCATGGCGCTAGGGGACCTCGTAATCAGGCGGTAAGGGTCGGCGCTGTTAACGCTGCCGTAAACCCCTTACCGCCTGAGTTGTAATGAGGCCCTTAGTCAGTCTTTGTAAAATCAAAATGGTCTATAATAACAAAATCTAATGCCTGCACTATCTCTCATACAAAAAGTGTTTAATGAGGAATATGTATGCAAAGGAATATTAGTGTTATAACATAAAGGATCAAAGTGGTTGAGGCAGCTCTCCTCCCCACGTTGGACAGCACGGAGAAAGGCAGCCCCCGTTGACAGGATGACACACTCTGGCTGAGGCTCTCAAAACAAAGGCATTTCAAAAGATAGATCAAGGCCTGCTTGCCTTCCACGGTAAGGTCACTTATTCCAGCGTTCCAAAAGTTCTTTCACAGTTCAACAAATAGTTCACATAGGTCTCCCTCTGTCAGACTCGGACCTCTCAATCAACTAATAACTGATTCACCAGAGATCTCCCTCAGGTGGGCTCAGACCTCACAATAACAGCACTTGCAGGGGTTCCCTTCCCTAAGCTTAATGGACATTCGTTAGGGGCTCCCTTGCCCTAACTTATCACTTTTCGGGCTCCCTCAGTTGGGCTTGGACCTTTTACTGATGTTGAAGACTTTTGAATGTGTGCGGCTTTTACTATAGACCTCCGAAGGTCCACTTCGACTTTCTCTTCAGCTCACACTCTTATGTTATTTGCACCAGTGTCTCTTAGTTTGGTAGTTCAGTACCACAAGCACAAAAGTTCAAAGAAATATTTGCCTTTTCACTACTCCTTTTGCTGGGGTAAATCTTGACCATTACGCATTTCAGAGTTCGTTCACTTTGCCGCTTTAAAACAAAAGATTTCACATTTTGCGGTGACTTTCGAGTGGGCTACTTCCTTTCGCCAGACCACTCTGCTACTCTGTATCACTGGCTTCACAGTTATCAGCCACTTAAGTTCTGCTCCTTGCTCAGAGTGTGTCTCTATGCTCCACCTTTTGTCCGTGTGGGGAGATCTAATGGGTATCAGTTGTATGTGATTAAAGTCAAGTGCCTGAATTTGCCTGACCCGAATAGCTGGAATTGTCCAATGAGATATGTACTGTAAGAGGTTTTGTCTTTTTGGGGCAAATTCGGAATTTGGCAGTATTTTCGTACCATGATATTTTGGTGGTAAACTGGCAGTAAACTGGCTTTACCACTAGAGATAGTTCAGTATTACTCTATCTTGGTGATAACATAGTGTTAGCTTGTATTGATGGTAATTTTTAGTGGTATCTTGTTTTGTGGTAGAATTACCTTATTTTTTTTGGTATAGTGGTGAGGATATCTTTTTATACTACCGCCCCATCATAAAACAAACTTTCCTCTCTATTAGAATATCACTTGGTCCCCTTTTTTAGAACCCCCCAGACCTATCACATTTTCAGGGAACAAAATGGGCCTCATTATGACACTGGCGGTCCCGTAATGAACGAATATGGGATGCCCTATTACGAGGTTCCCTTGCATGACCCGCTCAGAACGTCTGGTAAAACCAGACGTCCTTAGCGGGTCCCGCAAGGGGACCAGGGAGATAATAACGGGCCCGTTATTAGCTCCCTCCCCATTCCCATTGAGCCCTATGGGGGCTCAACTGGGAATGGGGATGGGTTTTTTCAATGAGGTATTACCGGGTCCTCCAATGTTGGAATTACACAGTAATTCCTCATTGAAGGAACCTGTTACTGGAACCCGGTATGGAGGCAGCCATGCCCTTTTTAAGGGCATGGCTGCCTCCATACTCGTAATGAGGCCCAGTGAGTTTATTCAAAATGCCACCTATTGTATGTGGCTTGTGTTACTGGCTTATTTACATCCAGTAACCTATGTGTTTTATATGACACTACCTTCTTTTCCACATGCAAAGAAGGACTCATTCACCCCAATACACATCTTCCCACCTGGCAGATAGTTTTGTTTAGTCCTTTTAGCACTGGTGATAAAATGTTAAATGCTTTAGCGCCTCAGCATGAACAACAATCTTTATGATTTTCCTTTCCCTTTAAAATGACCGATAGACTCATGAAATAAAGCACAAAAGAAAAACTCAAAATGCTTTCAGTACACAATATATTACACAATCATGATAACAAAGTTATATTGGCCCTCATTACGACCCTGGCGGTAAGTAACGGACATTACCGGCATGGCGTAATGACTGTGTCCGTGCTGGCCAGATACCGGTAAAAGTGACACATTACGACTTCTCGGGCACGAGCATTGCGCCATGCCGGTAATGGAAACACTGCCATGCCGCTAAAGGCATAAAAATGCTACTTACCGGCATCGTATGCCATGTAAATAGCACCTACACCACCCTAGCCTTCTATATTAACGTTCACCACTAATAGCGGTGACCATTAATAGCGAGAACCGCAATTAGCGGTGATCGCAAATAAGCGGATCCGGAAGTTGCGTCACCGCACAGGAACGGGAAAGAGCACGGCACCCATCTTTTAAAACGCAATCCATTGCCGTCCTCTTCAACCAGTGGACACCTGTCCCCCCCCCCCCAACCCCCACAAACCTTCTCCTACACCTATCAATCATCAGAATGCCTACGGTTCTGAAAAAAAACAGAGATCGGCTGCGGCAGGAGCGCTTTTCCAGGGAGGAGTTGAATGTGTTGGCAGAAACCCTACAAGAACATGCCGACGTAGTATTCTCGACAGAGATGACCAGACCGGCAATAACACTAAAGAAGGCCATATGGGCCATGGTAGCACAGAGGGTCAGTGCAGTTGGCACAACACCCCGCAATGCAAGACAGTGCAGGAAAAGGTGGGACGATCTACGGCTCTGCGTAAGGAGTATACTGTCCGCAAATAGAAACCTGGGCATGGCAACTGGTGGAGGAGCTGAGTCACCGATCAAAATGCAGCCATGGGAGGAGATATGTGCCGCAACCATAGGCACAGAGAGCATAGAGGGGGTCGGAGAAATGGAGAGAGGAGCCCCGACATCAGGTGACATAGGTAGGTGCCTTAAATCCAGCCATGCTAAACTCACTGAAGTCCAGATTTTTGGGAAGTGCAATGAATGATGCCTAACAGGGTTAACACAACACATTAGCAGAAGACTGCCTACAGGCAGTGTTGACCTCCACCTTGTACACATGCAGTATGCACACCCTTTCTGTAGGCACCCACATGCCTCCATGCTTCTACCACCTAAGAGGGAGACAACCTGTATGTCACTGCCTCCAATGTGCACCATCTAGTAATCAAAATGAATGCAGCCATCACATGCCTGCTCAATGTCCGCAGACCCATCACTAACCCTTTCCCTCCTTTGGTCCACCACAGGCTCTCATTCGGACAGTGCCGACGAAGACACTGCTACCACACCTGCCAAGAAGGCCAGGGCCGAAGTCCCAACACACCAACCCTCCACCTCTGCTGGAAAAAGCAAACCCCCACAGCAGCCGAAATCTACCAGCACAACACAGGCCAGGGCACAGATGTGCACCAAGTTAAGCACCACGGTACCACCAGCGACAAACATCCACCAAGTGGTGTCCGGTGAAGGCACTGGGTCTGCAGGAAGCAGCACGATTGGCGAGACTGCTGCCACTGCAGCTAGCTCGGACAATGATGTAGGGGATGATGATGTTGTTGTGGGTCCCCCCACTGCCCCCTTCATTCCCCCTACCTGTCCCCATGCAGCCAGCATGATGATGGCATACAGGGGCAATCCCCTGATGACTCTTGGCCAGCCACTCCATGCCCAGTGGCAGATGTGCAGGAGGGGAGCAGCACAATGGACACACCACTAGCATTATCGTTAGTCCAAAAAAACCAGGAGTCGAAGGAAGAAATCATCACACGCCAACAACAACTGTCCTCCCTCTTGACACAGCATGTGGCAGAATGTGGAAGTGCAAGGGCGGAAATGTAACAATGTGCAGAAACTGTGAAGGCTGCCATAGAGTCCAGCTCCAAGGATATTTGTGCAGAACTGGCCGCTGTGCAGCACGCACTTTCGGAGCTTGTGCAAATTATGAGGGACATGCGTCCTTGTGAGCAGGCCAGTAACTCCTCGGCTGCCAGTTCTACAAGAACCAGCCCCGTCCGCAGATCGGGCAGGAACCTGCGGCGTACAGACAGGGGTGCACCGGGTGCCGGGAGAGGGGGTGCCAATAGAGGCCTCCCTGTGGAACGATCACACATGATGCACTTGAGCACTGACATCCACACCATGTTAAGGGGAGTTGAGGGGGAGGGGAGAGTGGGTGTGTTGAGGATTTGAGGGGGAAGGGGAAGGGGGAGTGGGTGTGTTGGGGAGTTGAGGGGGAGGGGGTAGTGGGTGTGTTGGGGAGTTGAGGGGTAGGGAGGAGTGGGTGTGTTGGGGAGTTGAGGGGGAGGGGGGAGTGGCTGTGTTCATTCAATCACTATTTCAATACACTGTTTTGGTTATGCACAAATCACATGTGTGGACATTGCTCATTGCGTATGTGTGCTTTATTGGTGAACAGTCCATAGTGTGCATGTCCCAGACACACCCAGTGCCCCAAGTGCCATCTCCATGTGACACCCCCCGTCCATGTGTGCTAGAAGCATTGGTTAATGAGAGTCTGACGCATGTCACGTCCCTCCTGTGCATCGCTTCCTCCATGAGGTGCTGCCCATCCCCACCTCATCATCCTCTTCATCAGGTGGTTGCAGTTCAGCGTCAGGGGGTAGGGGCACATTCGGTCTGATGCACATATTGTGTAGCATTACACATGCCATGACGATCTTTGCCACCTTCTCATGGCGGTACAGGAGTGCCCCACCAGACCTACTGAGGCAGCGAAACCGTGCTTTCAAGAGGCCAAATGTCTGCTCAATCACCACACGGGTTTGTGTTTGTGCACGTTTGAAGTCCTCCTCGTGCCGGTTCTGTGGGTTCTGGACTGGGGTAAGGAGCCACCTCCACAAGGGATAGCCTGCATCACCTGTATGTGGGCAACAATGTATGTGTCAGTCAGGACATCAGATTGCAAATCATTACGTGACACCATGGCATGCATTCATCTTTTACCTTGAACCCCATTTCCATGCACGAATGGAATCACACGATGTGACCGCTATATGTGTATTCCCCTTATGGACAGTTTTGCATGCCATCAACTAGTGTACGCAGGGAGGTCCAGTACCTTGTAAGTGCCCATCCACTGTGTTAGTCCATAGCGGTTGTTTTGGTGATCTGGCAGATGTCCAGTGATATTAATGCTTTCATCATGGCACCATTGCTGTCAGCCTCATGATGATCTCACTGAGCACTAAAACTGTTGTTATTCAATTCAGTTGGGCCTCTGTGTCAGTGTAGTGGTGTATTGGTGTTCATGACCGCCATGTGACTCCTTTGTGCGCAGTTATGGGGGACTGGCCTTTCAGTTGATGGTGTTTGGTGCTGTGTATTGCCTGAAGTCATTGCATGTAGCTACATAGAGTTGGGGTGGATGTGGTCTGATTTGGTACAGTGCACATGCAGATGGTTATGGAATGGTTGGAACACAGCTTCATTCACATGGTAGGGCTGATCACATCTAGCATTATGTGGTCAGGTGTCAGCTCAAGTCTGGCCTGCTTTAGGGTATGAGCTTGCTCCATTACCTCTGGTACTCGCAGCCAGGTAAAGTATGCATCTCTCCCCCCCCCCAAATCAGACAGGTAAAGTATGCATTCCCCCCCCCCCCCGCATGTCAGACAGGTAAAGTATGCATTGGTACGTCAATCACCTACCTACTTCACATTTTCATGGCCATGACATGAGGCTCACCGAGTATCCAGGATCTCGGCCCTGCATGTCGATCCATGTAGCGTGGTATTGTGGAGTTCCGCAGGACCATTGAATCATGGGTTGATCCGGGGAATCGGGCACAACAATGTGTGATGATCCTGTTCGAGTCACATACCATTTGCAAGTTGATTGAGTGGTATAGCGTACGGTTGCGGTCCACTACCTCCATGGCATGTGGGACCACCAATTCCACATGGGTGCAGTCGATGGCACCAATGCAACCAGGTATGCCGGCCAGTGCATGGAAACCCACTTTGGTGTTTGCGATCTCCTGGGCAGACCGTGGTAAGGAAATGTGGTTGTCTGTGTGCTTGAGGAGGGCATCAAGCACTTGGTTCAGCGTACGTGAGAATAATGGTTGTGAAATGCCATGCAAGTGCCCCATTGTGTGCTGGTAGTTACCTGTGGCCAGGAAGTGGAGCACGGACACTAGCTTCAGTAGGGGGGGGGGGTGGCGATGGGTGTTTCAATCATGCTGACGATGTCGTTGTGTATCATGTCCACGATGGTGGTGATGGTGTCCCGGTCCAAACGGTACAGGGTGTGGATCTGCTCAGCTGTGAGGTTGAATGGACTGGCTCTGATGCGTGGGATTGGGGTCTGCCTGCGTGGTGGCACTGGCTGTGCTGGTGGGGTTTGCTGGCCCTGCCTTGCCCTCCTTCTCCTCCTACGTCTCCTCTGTGCTGCCTGTTGTAGTAGTAGTTGTTGTTGTTATTGTTGTAGCACTTCCATTGCAATCAGGTCCTCCAGCCCCAACATTGCTAGTCGTATTAGAATCATTGTGGAGTGTGACTGGGTGTGGGAAGGGGTGGGGTGTGCTCCTTTTGTACTTGGCCAGTCTGTATTGCCTCCACCTGTGCAGATTGTGTGCACCTGTGTCACTTAGGTACACTGCACATGGCCGTTTACAGTTGATCCGCGATGGCGGTATTAGCACCATGGCGGTGCGGTACTTTACGGCCTTCGCAAGGGCTTTAAGAGCATGTCCGCTTGGCTCGTGATTATCCCCACTTTGCACCATGCCGGTATTTACGGCATGGGAGGTCGCATGCTCGCGCCCTTGGCGCTGTTAGCGGCACTGTTGATTATGGTGCCGCTGATAGCGCTATCTCTGGTCGTAATAGGACCTAGCGGTAAGCGATGCCGGTTATCCTTTACCGGCATTGTTTTTCACTTATCGCCAGGGTCGTAATGAGGGCCATTATGTGTTATTACAATCATTTGTTCTTTGTCATAGCCTCAAGCCTACAAAAGGTAACAGAGAAGAGATTAAAAAAAAGAACAACAGAAAGAAGCACTTTGCATGGCAACTATGCATGGATAAATCCGACACATTTTATATCAAAATACATCTTTTTTTTTTGTTATAACTTCAGCACCCTAGGGTAATCTAATTACATGTCGGACATTCTCACATACTCCTCAATTAACTTCACTCACCCAGAACGTATCTTTGCTACCTCACAGCTCACAGGCAGAATTCGGAACTCCTTTGTCTTCAATGCTAGCAAGCTGTTTTTTTTTATCGGCTGCCAGCTGTGTTCAAGGCTGCATTCCCGAGTCCCCATTCTAATACATCAGCAGCTCCTGGATCCCTGGCTGTTTGTATTCAGCTCCCAAGCATCTCTGAACTCTTCATCTCACTTTGCCCATTAAAATAACTTTCCCTGTCTATCAACTGACATCAGCTGACTCTGCCACCTCTCTTTCCCTACCAATCATAGTGCAAGAATGTTTTGTAAAAAAAAACTCTCTCCGCTCCTGAACAATTAAATCTTCAGGCAAACATTTAAATTCGCTTTCCTGCCGCACATGCTTATGCTCTTCATGAAAAAAAATAGAATGCATTTCATTGTGCACTGGAACTGCATTAATAATGTTAGAGGGATTGGGGTTAATATATTAGTAATGCAGTTAATATAGGGTTATTTAATTATGTATTTCTAATGCAGTTCCACACAGATGAAGACATCCCAATTGTAAAATGAGCACATTTTTAAAATGACAGCACACTGTGCTAAATGCTTCCAAAACTAAACCCATTTTGCTGGTTTAGCTAAACGTTTTAAACAAAATAATAATGCTTGCTGAAAAAACTGTGCCTGGCACCTATTTCGAAATGGCTGCATTTCCATACTGCATACTGCCAATAATTGACATGCTTTTATGCTGAAAAACTGTGCCTGGCTGCCTTTCCATACTGGATACTGCATACTGCCAGTAATATCCCCATATATATCCTTACAGCACGTGTTAGCCTGTTTACTCTAGTTGCCCTCTTCATCGGCCCAGTGTTTGTGTAGAAAGGGGGGGGAGTTGGGAAGTTGGAGGATGCTATAAAATAGGGAAAGGGGAGAATACTGCATCTCACCATCGGTTGTCTCACCCCCACTCCCGAAGAACCCTCACCCAGGTGATCCTCCCGCACTGGTCAACCCCCAGAGTCTGGATCCAAAGGTGCCCTGGCCACCTGAGAGAGAAATCCCTGGTGACTAGAAAGCAAATAAGACATTTGAGTAGTGCGGTCTGGAGCCAATAAGTGCACAGGCGATTGCGAGGCACCTGTCCGTGCAAAGGAAATCTCTACTGCATTGATTTGCTTAGTCGTGTGTGCAGCAGAGGATGCAATTGCGTTGATCTGCCACGTTAGAGACAGGGTGGCATCTAGGTGTACACCCAGGGTCTTTACAATGCTGGAACTGGGATAGTGATGCCATCAATGGTGAAGGTACTATAGGCGTGGTCTATGTCATGGCCACAGGCCCCAGAACACAAAAACCACACCATCTAGTGATGGGGGCAATTGGTCACTTGACTCACTTATGTCCCTTTGGGACCCATAAACACAGGGACCCTGGCTAGACTCAGTCCTGGCGCTTTTGGCGCCAGGCTCATATAGAGATGTGAGCAGGAACACTTTATATCAGTGCAGGAGTGCTTTTACTTTATTTCAGTGCAGGAGTGCTTTTATTTTACAAGAACTTTCCAGAAGCTGAAAGCCTTTATTCCAGAGAACCTCCTCATGTGCTGACTCATCGGGTGTTGCAGGGTATGGCAGGCAGGCTGAACCTGGTGGGCGTGGCTTCAGAAGCTCAGCTATATAAGCTGCTCCATCCTTCAGGCCGGTGCTTCGAGTTACTGTACACTTGCGTGCTACGTGACGCTCACAGCCACTTGGACCAGTTTACTTACCTTTGAAACCAGGCATTCTCCTGCATACTCACCTCCAGGAACCCGGTGCTTCATCGCTTCATCTGCAGACTCATCTCGTGACATCCAGTGATCTTGATCCTGACGCTGCAGCACCGCACCCCGCATCCACAAACTCGGACCCTGTGAAGAAGAAAGACAAGGTTAGAACATCCGTCCTAGGGCTGCGCTGCATTTGGACCCCACGTGCCCCCTAGTTAACAATTTACCAGATACTGTAACAATACATCTTCATTCCTCATTCCCTCCGGCTGCCCCCTCAAGCTCCACAGCTTCTGCTGGGCCGGCAACATCACCTGCAAGGGAAGAAAGCAAAAGAGAAAACATCAACAGTGGAACGGACAGCAATACAAGACAACAAACTTTACAATACAACAAAAACAGACAAGGAAAGACAAAGGCAAACAGGAACACTTATCTGAAGTATAGTGGCTTAGTCGCAGCAGGACTGGACTACCACGTGCAAGGGACTAGTGAAGGAACTCGGTCCAGATCATACCAGCGCCCCTGCCAGAAGCAGCAGGACGGAGTGCTCGCCAAAACTAATCAACAGGTGAGCTTTCCAGGGACAGCACATCCCACGGGTACCACGGTTTTGGAGAAGGGGTCTGGAAGGGGATCAGGCACACAATCTGGCATACTCCCCCCCCTATTCTCCATGCAGGAGCAGTCCCGAGCAGTATCACCTATTCCCACCAGTCACCACATAAGCGCAGAGGGCAAAGTCGG
Organism: Ambystoma mexicanum; assembly: GCF_040938575.1. Lineage (NCBI taxonomy): Eukaryota > Metazoa > Chordata > Amphibia > Caudata > Ambystomatidae > Ambystoma > Ambystoma mexicanum. The sequence continues at coordinate 908,642,444 of NC_090930.1, forward strand.
ACCCGAGCGACCTCACTGCAACCGTGTCCCGATGCCTCCAGAGAGACCAGGTGAGCGTAAAAGTCTAGCCTACTGAGTAGGGCTTGAAAGCCGACCAAGAGAATTTCAGTTTTGTCATCATTGTGGCAGAAGAGATGCAAGGCCATCCAAGCCTTGATAGTTTGTTAAACCATTTGCAGAGTGTTGGAGTCAGTGGCGTTGTTTCCGGTTAGAGGGAGGAGGATCTGTGTGTCATCAGCATAGTTAGTGTAAGAAATGCCCAGGTCATTTAAGGGTTTGAAAAATGGTTTAGTGAAAATATTGTAAAGGGTAGGGGAGACGCACAAGCCTTGGGGGACATCGCAGGTGACTACGGCAGTGGAGGGCATGAGGCATTGCCAGTGAAACTCTCATGGACCTGTCGGCTATGAAGGAGGGGATACAGGTAATAGCTTCAGGAGAGAAATGAGCTGCCGAAGTAAGGTGCTGAAACAGAATTTAGTGGTCCACAAGATCGAAGACTGCGGATACGTCAAGCTGGAGAAGGAATGCTAATTTGCCTGCTTCTTTGATCTCGTCCACTTGTTTTTTTTAAATCTAGCAATGCAGCTTCTTTTCAATCGCCTGGCCGGAAGCCGGATTGATTTAGTCCTAGGATTCTGTTAGATTCAAGGTATAGCTGGATCTGGAGATAGGCCGCCCAATCCTGGATTTTGAGGAGGAAAGGGACAGTGGTGATTGGGTGGTAGTTAGCGAACGGGGATGGCCGGGTCTAAGGTGGGCTTTTCAGCAGTGGTAGAACCCAGGCATCCTTTAGTCTGGTTTAGCACTGAGCAGGCGGAGAATGAGGCATTGATGAGAGTAGTAATGAAAAGTGAGAGGGCTTTGGCACAGTGCGTGATCACAGAGGCAGGGCACATATCCTTTTGGCAACGGGAAGGTTTAAGGCCTTTCATGGTCAGGGTGACTTCTGCCTCTGAGAATGTTTTTAAATGAAATTGAGGTAGGCTCTGCAGGGTGGCCAGGAGCCAAGAGTTAAGGGAGCCTGATGTGTTACTACTGAGGGCTTTTTGCTTATTTACAAAGTTTTTTTTCTAGAGAGTATCGATTTTATCTGGGAGGGCATTTTAGATGTTGGTGCCAGTATTTTTGTCGGTGCAGTTAGTAGGTGGAAGAGTGGGGATTCCAGCTCACCCAGAATCACAAAGAGCTTGCGGGTGCTTGATTTTGCATTGGATATCCTTGCATTATAAGTGGTGCTTTTTGCTTGTAATTTAGCCTGCTTATATTCTCTAGCTAAGGAGGCAAAGCAGACTTTATTGGGCTCGAAAGGGGCTTTCCTCCATTTAGTTTAATCATCGTATTTTTTCAGGTGAAGGGGATCTGATGATGGCAGTAAACCACGCGTTGAGATGCAAGATAGTTTTAGCTTTCGTTTGGCGATGGGAGCTAAGGTGTCTACTGCACGTGTGAGGGTTTTGTTGTAAATTTCTACTAAACTGTCAGGTTCACAGGAAGGAGGGTGAAGGGGATGGAACTCATCCAGCATTGACAAGATGCAGACTTTTGTTAAATAGCAAAAGCTCTGGGTTAATGTGGAAGGTAAGGGCATGGCAGAGGGGTTTGCCATGGGTAAGGCGAATGAGCTAATATTGTGGTCGGTCCAAAGGCATGGCAGATTGGATGTAACTGAAACGTGGCAATTAAGTTCGGCTAACCAGAACAGGATGCAACCTTTGGTATGTGTGGGGCTGATGATTGTAGTGTGAAGCTAAGTGCCGAGAGGGAGCTGGCTAGGGGTGAAACGTTAGTGTAGGTCTCTTCACTGAAACCTAGATTGTAATTAGTCACCAAAGAGTAAGGTCTTTTTGTGTTTCAGGAGAGGAGGTGCAAGATATCCTCTTCAAAGGAGAGCAGTGGGCCTGGAGTGCGGTAGATTAAATGCACAGTTATTGTGGGGGTGTGGGAAAGGCTTAGTTTGTCATAAGTAACTCTCCACTAGGAATGGGTGAGGCGCAGATCTCTCTGATGAGAAGAGAATCTCTTAGTATTGGAGCTACCCCCTGCCTCTTGAGTCTAGTCTATCTCTGCAGAGGATGGTATATTTGGGCGGTATAGCGATGGACAGAGACAGGCTATAAGAAGTGTGTAGCTAAGTTTCCCAAATGGCTAAGAGGTCAAGATTGTTGGATGTAATAAGGTATGAGATATCCAAAGGGTGGGCTGGGATCGACCTTGCATTTACTAGAGCTCCCTTTAAAGATAAGGCTGGGGGTTCAATAGGCTATTACTGTTGTTGGCATGACTGTGGCTAGGAGTGCTATTCTTGGGGCTGTTGGTTGAAGGGGGGACAGTCAGGTGTATGATTGGCGCTATTTAAAGGTTAAAATACCCCTGAGATAACACTAGAGTGTGGAGATATTAGAGGTGAAGGTCTGTGTTGTTCTCGTGATGATGGGATAACTGGGCAGGATAACGCTGTTCAAGTTTTGGCCTGACACACAGTCCCTGGAGCCGGTCAGTGGACAGACACTAAAGGTCAGATGTGAAAGACTAGATTGGGATTGGGTATTGTTTGTAGACAGAGCGTGAGGGGCCATAGAGGTGCTTGCAAGGTTCTGTGGAGGCGACTCAAGGGTGGCTGGGGCAAAGTCAATGGTAGCATAAGTAGATGAGGCAAGTGCAAAGCTGGAGGGCCAGTAGCCACAGATGCTAGCCAGATGAATGTCTAGTTCAGTATCTGCGCTGCTTGTCGTAGTGAGAGTTTCTTTGTACTGGTGCGTGATCTCGGGTGCAAATTCCTGAGTTGGGGAGCCATGCGTCTTCAGTAATATGCGAGAGGGGCGGTGAGAGATGTCAGATGGGCCAGTCTGGATTTTCCTAGGCAGGGCACAGATATGCCTCGAGTAACTAGCATGAACAGCTTTTCATTGGATAGGCCTATGGGTGTTGGGAAGGATACCGGGTCCGTATTGGGCCAGTGAGGCAATGAGCAAGGTGGGAGTAAGGGGAAGGCGGTATAGATGACTGGAGCTGGAGGTTTCTGGGAATAGCAAGCATAACCGTGCCACCAGAGGGTAGTATGTGCTCAGACCTTGGAAACAGAGCTTCTGGGCAGCCTTCCCGGGCCTGACATGGCCAGACAGGTGATGAAGGCCTTAGTGTTTAACCTTTGTGTGGGAGCCGGCTTTGCCTGTCAGCTCCCTTGGTCTGCGGTAAAATATTTGCGCAGCATCCAGTCAACCAGATGCATAGGCAGGCGAACGGGGAAACATATCTTGTAGCTAACGCGGACAGGGAAACTTCAGCAGCCATTTCTGAATGAGCTTGATGCTCTGTACAAGGTAAATATTGCCCGGCAGGGCTTGCCTTATTTATGGCATCAGTTACAGAGCAGGAGACTGGTCGTGGGCACAGATGCCCATCTGCGGTGCCCTGGAGCTGGGGCCAAACCCTGGATGAATGTCTTAGTGTTTGGCCTTTGGCGGGGGCCAGCTTCACCTGTTGGCTCCCTTGGTCTGCAGTAAATTGTTCATGCAGCATCCAATCAGCTGGATGCTTAGGCCGGCCAATAGGTGAACATCTCTGTGTAGCTGAGGCTGTCAGGAAAATGGTGGCAGCCATTTCTGAATTAGCTTGATACTCTGTACAAGATAAAGATTGCCTGGCAGGGCTTTGCTTATGTACATCATCAGTTGGAGAGCAGGAGACTGGTCGTGAACACAGATGCCCATCCATCGAGAGTGCCCTGGAGCTGGGACTAGACAGGTGATGAAGGCCTTAGTGTTTGGCCTTTGTCGGGGGCTAGCTTTGCCGGCCGGCTCCCTTGGTCTGCATAAAACTCATAGTACAGTAAAACAATATAACGGAATACCATAGCTTAAAGCTATTCAGCAAATTACCACAACTGGTCATAACATATCATCATAGCATAACTGCATAGCTTAGGTATGTAACATCTTAAAAATATTGGGGCTGTGTATGTTACTTGTGTATCACTGCACAGGACAGTGTCTGGTATAAAAGTGTAACTGCCACAGTTATTTGACAATTTGTGCAGTTGTGAAATTGCACATATGCTATATGCTTTGTAGCAATTTAACGTGTGTGTGTGTGTGTGTGTGTGTGTGTGTGTGTGTGTGTGTGTGTGTGTGTGTGTGTGTTTTAATGCACAGTTTTCTGTTTGTGTGCATGCTATGAGAATGATACAGTAAGTTGGATGTAGGAAAATTCACTTTTATAATTTTCAGTACTGCAATCAAATATTAAAACCTTTTGAAACATTTGTGACTAGACATTTTCCCTCAATGGATTGTGGCATTGAGGAAGCAGGAGACTGACCAATAGAAGGCATGTTTTACATTACTTTTTTGTTAGACAAAAAGAAAACACCTATCTATTCCTATTCCAAAGTGGGTGCCCTAGCTAATAAAAGAAACTGGGGCGGTCAGGTCAGTCGAGTTGTTAAAATAAACATTCCTGGTCAAAACCCTGCTCTTCCTAATGCTACATCAAAACCCAACATCTGTGCTTCAAGGGGTTGACTCCCTGCCACTTTGCAAAATGGACAGTTTATCTTGAATAAAGGAAACATCTCAAAACAAAGTTCTGTTAAACCTGGGAGGATGACTCCCTTCTCCCAGTAGGCTCCTCATACAGATAAACGGTGTTCCTTGTGACAAAACAAAATGTTCCAACGAAAAGTAATGCTCAAAGTGTTCTTGTGTAGAAACAAAGTTCAATGGAAATGTTCCAAGGCAAACAACTCAAAAGTCTATGTGGTCCCGCCTGGGACAATAAGGGTTTTAGTAGTAGTTGATCTTCCTTCAGTCCCTCAAGTATTACCTCTTAGTGGTATTGGCCACATACTTGAGATTGAAAGTGATCTACCCTAGAGAGCATTTGTTTGTTAGATTCCCATCCCCGCTTAGACTTTAGCGTCTCCCAAGTACCTTGATTCTGGGAATTCTTCACTGGTTCTTCCTAGGGTCACGTGAACCGCAAGATTATATAAGGTGCTTCTTCTCCATCTTTAACAATTTGGCACTCGTCGCATGGAGACCGATGTTTATAGGGTTGCGGTCTGCTTACAACCCTTATAAACCACCCTCACCTGGCTCTCCTTCCCATTTCGGACGAAAAGATTGAAAAAATCTTTCCTGCTGCTGCAGCTGTTACTCCTCAACGCTTGAAGACACGGCTCCGGCAGTGTTTTCGGACCACACTAACCACCCTCTTTCTTGGGTGCCACCGCCACGCCTTCTTTGCCTTCTTGCCTTCCGGTCAGCCCTCGTCTGGACCTCTGTAGGAAAGTGCCTTGCCTTTAGGACTTTAGGCCTTTCTTCTTATCTCAAGATTTATCAGTGGGACCGTTCCCTGGATCTTTCCAAAAGTACAGCAACAGCCATGTTGGTTCACTCTGTAGCATAACCTTACCAGAGCAACGGCTGTATTCCTAGGTAGCGGTCGCCTTCTGTATTCAAAGAGCATTGAAAGCTCATGTTTTTCTCAGTCTTCCTCTATGGCTTGTTATCTCTCTTTTTATTAGGTTATTTTTTAAACTAGGTCAGAATTGCTTTATCCAGTGTCTGACTGGTTGTCTTTTATATCAAGGTCTGTTTGATCCTTAATATTATTATTCGGAGGCCATCAGGGGGCACACAGGTTATGGCAGCCTGAGTGTCGTGCTCCCGCCAGGCTGGGCCTTAAGGAATTTGAGCCCCCATTTGACAACCCACCGAGAGAAGCGGAGCATAGGTGTTGTGAGGTGAACACCCCCTGTACCACCCGAAGAAAAGCTGGTGCCGGGGGATCCCCCGTAAACCGGAGAACGGGACTTTGTCTGCCCCGGACGCTGAAGTGGGGAGACCCGCGTAGAGGACCTGGTGCAGAAGTCTATGTCCAGGAAGCTGTGAGAGAGAGGCCGAGGTGTGAGGAAATCGCAGAAGACCATCCAGAGGGCGGCTCTCCCGTGATGGCCCCCCCGCGACCTCACTCCATGTTTGTGTTGTGGAGGGGGGAGCTGTTGTGGAGGCCGGCAAACTGGGCCCTGATGTGAGTGGCCTGGTGAGTGAGAGGAGCGGAGGAGAAACTTGCGCAGATAGGACGGGGCACGAGTCGGCCCGCACCCAGGAAGGGCTCCCTCCCATTCAGAGCTGAAAATGACAATCAAGGACTGGAGCGGGCGACGGCCCTCGGGAGAGCGTTGAGGCCTTGGACAGCAGCGTGGAGGATCAGGAGCGGACAATCTTCTGACCGAATGTTGGTGCCGGAGTGGAGGCACTTCCCTGCAGGATTAAGGCACGGGGAGATGTGGGGAGGTGAGGAGAGCTGGGGCTCCGAGAGGCACCCCCGGACCGCAGGCAGGGGCCAGGTTTGTCTAGAAATAACCTGTTGTGAGGGGGCAGAGGTCCCCCGCATTAAGGGACAGAGAGGGGGCAAAAGAGGGGGATGCAGGCAAGGAGGCGCACTGCTCCCACATCAGCAAACACAGGGACCTGAGGAAGGCCCCGGTCTGGGGCAGGAGCCCTCATCAGTGCACCCCTGTGGCAGTGGCAGCAGCGGGCGCCCCTCCTCCAGTCGCCTACCCCCCCAATTGAAGATCGCAGTACCCGCAATAAAAACACCCCCCCCCCGGCACTCCTCACATAGAGGGCTCTGCCCTTCAACACATGGAATGACCTATAGACCTGGGGTAGGGGGATCCAACATGCCTGGACAGCCCACCGGGGATGATACATGGAGTGAAGCGCTGGTGGGGCACAACCACCATTGGGACAGGATCCCAAATCAATGAGTGTGTGAGAAAAGCGGGGGACACACCCTGTACCAGCCGCCTGGAAGCAGGGGTCCCCATTGGTCAGTTGGGGGAGCAGGAAGCCAACAACAGAGACATCTTTACGGGACTCGGGCCAGGAATCTGCCAGAAAGGTGGAATTGCCCAAAGTGTAACACCCCAGTGGCCCTGACCTTCTTGGGTGGTGGCCCCTGGGCCCGAGCCCGGGACGTGTGCCCATCCGGGCGGGATCCGCCCAGACAACCCCCATACTCGGAGCAGGTCAACGACCGGTCCATTGGATGGGGGGCGAGGGCACGACATAGTATTTTAGTGCTCAGAGGCTTTTGAGAAAGGGAACACCAACCACGACTAGGGGACCTGGGATACCCCAACTGTGCACCCCCTATGCTGCCAAACATACTTGAACAAGGTGAGGGCCCCCAGCTGCCAACGCTGGGGCATGTACCCACCTTGATTGAAGCCAGCACTCCACAGAGTTTGCGTCAAAGGGAATGATTAGAGCAGGATGGACTCGGCCAAACCCAGGAGAGGCCACAAGATTGCACCCTGCTCAACTAGCAGCGGATTCAACAGAGTTGCATGAGCTGGAAGAAAACCCTCCAGGATTTCCGATTCCGAGAGACGACGAGGAATCGGCACAGGATACGACCATGGAAAAAGGCTTGCTGCCGTATCACAAGAAATAAGGGACATGCGCACAGACATAAGCCGAAAGCTGTAGAAAATGGACCAAAGAGTAGAGAAGGTGGAGGACAGGCTAAACCAGCTGCAGACCAATCAGTCGTCTACTACTGTCTTGGAAGCACAAATGGACACCAGACTGTTGGCCTTGGAGAAGAAAGACGAGGAAAGAGCTCTGCAATGGACGATTTCAAAAACAGGGAGAGGAGGAATAACCTTCGGCAGATGGGTAGACAGAGAGGGACATTTGCCGGGTGGTCAGGGATGTGATCCAACTCCTGTTTGGGAATAAGGCAACAACAGAACCCACGATAGACAGGGCACACAGAGCAGGGGGCAGGGTGGGGGGTCCCCGCTCCATCCTGGTGAGCTTCCATTACTATGCCGAAAAAACTAAAATCCTGGACGAAGCCAGGAAAGCCAACAACATTACATACAACAATGCAAGAATATCAATCTTTCAGGACCTCTCTGCTTTCACGCTGGCCAGACGACGACTGTGCCCTGCCCTGACACAGCATCTACGGGAAAGGGGAGTCTGGCACCGGTGGGGCTGCCCCTTCTCTCTCTCTTTTGCATACATGGGCCAAAGATCTTGTCTGGTCAACGAAAATGATATCGGAGGGGCAATCCAGGAATATGTGGAAACCACTGATGACTAAAGATGGCCCACAGGGGAAGCAGCAGGGGCGAAAGTAGGGAAAGGAAGCATTAAGAACCGCAGATGAGTTCTGGGATCCAGAAAGTAAAACAAACTGAAACTCCCTCACCACACCACGGCGATGACCCGGGATGTTCTAATGGGTGATAGATGTCGTGACCTGGGCCAAGGAAGCAGCTCAGAGACATGGGACTGGAGGTGAATCGCTTCCCCTGCGAACAGCAAGTATGGGGTGACCCTATACAAGGGGGACATGAAGGGAAAACAAGGATCAGAATGGGGAGGGAGGGACACAGGGGCTCAATACACAAGGTTAATCTAATGGGGGGGCAGCTGACACAGGCACACTGGTGGTCCAGTCAAGCACCAGAAATGGTCAAACGTTTTTGTCTGGGCACCGGGGGAGGAGGGATGGGGGATACAGGGGGAAGGCCCCAAGGGTACGGTAGGAGGCGAGGGGGGGCAGTTGGGGTCAAGCTCCACCCAGGGGTGAGGGGGTGAAGGGGGAGGTTGGGAGGTGAGGGAGGGGAAGTTGGAGTGTTGGTGGTTTCAAGCATACAACAAACCCCACTAGAGGGGCCAAGACAAGGTGCAATAAACCAAGGGGATATCCAGGGTGTACCTACCTGTGACAACCTTACGTTCAGCAATGGCTGACCACCTACCTGTGCTGGAAATAGGCTTCCTAAACGTCATGGGTTTGAACTTGCCCAGGAAAAGATCACTGCTAGGCAGGGAATTTAAACGGTCCAAACTGGACCTGCTCTTCCTCCAGGAGACTCACTGGGCAAAGGGGAAAGAACCGGGCCTCTGGGGGGAGGGATGGGGGAGCGATGGGGGTAGTGTTTTATGCATCATACAAAACTAAAAAAAGGAGGTGAGGATTCAATATGCCAAGGATCTGGGCTTCAAAACAAAGGCATCGATGAGGGATGTTTTTTAAAGGAGGGCTACTGGAATCCAAGCCAACCCTAGCAGTGATCTATGGTCCGAATGAAGGTCAGGCGCTGTTTTGGGAGGAGGTAAGGGACAAACCTAGACTCTTCGTTGAGGGTACCCTGATAGTAGGAAGGGATTTCAATATGGTAATTAATCCACTTGAGAGATAGGAAGAGAATGACACCTCTGGCTCCCCTGGTGGCGGACATCGCCACATCTCGAAGTTTCCGCAGAATCAACCAGGAGCTGGGCCTGGAGGACACGCTTCCAAGCTCGGCCAAGAGGGACTCCCCATAAACATACTATTCCAAGATCCATGCAACCTTTTTTGAGGATCGATTACATCCTGGTAGACAGCGCCCTACTCGCACACACGTTGGACCTAAGGCTAGACCCAGTCCCCTGGTCCGATCATGATCTGGTAAGAATTACTCTGATGGGAGGTTGGGGACAACGGCACAGGGGGAGGTGGAAATGCAACGATGCCCTGCTGAAGGACTCGGCGATCGCTAAAATGGTGCTAAAGAACATAGTAGAATATTTGTATCTGAATGACAATGGTGAGGCCAGCCCACATATATTATGGGACACTTTTAAGACCACTATACGGGGGGTACTGATAAAAGTAGGGGCTCAAAGAAAAAGAGAGAGGGACGGCCAGGAAAAGACCCTTTAGGGAAAATCTCCAACCCGGTCATGTACCAGGCTCATCCATTACCCTAGACCAAGCGGAGGCACTGGACCAGTATAGGACCCAAATAATGGATCTGTTGCTACACAAGAAGGAAAGGAGCCTCCAATTCCTCAAACAAATATTATGAAAAGGGAGACAGGGCGGACAAAATCCTGGCGTGGAAACTAAGGGAAGTCCACAGAAATAGAATGGTTAAAGCCATGAAATCTGATGGGGGAACGTTGAGGTATGACACCCCGAGTTTAGGTGGGGCCTTTAAACACTACTATGAGAGTTTATATGAATCTGAATTCGATGGCAATGACAACCTAATTGAAAATTTCCTTAAGAAAATGCCCACACGTGCCTAGCGAGGGATAGAGCAGAAAATCTGGAGGCCCCGATTGTGGCAGAGGAAATTGTTCAGTTCATAAAGGCTTCAAAGGGGTTACATCCGGGGGAGGATGGTATTTCAGTGAAATTTTACAAATTATACAGCTCTATGCTTGCCTCACACCTAGCAATAGTATTTAATGCAGTCCTTGAGGGGGATATCTTGCCTGAGACAATGATGTGGGCCATCATAACGGTATGATCAAAGGAGGGAAAAGACCTGACCGAGTGCTCCACTTACCGTCCGATATCTTTACTCAACACGGATGTTAAGATCTTAGCTACAGATGTACTCGGATGGAGGGGATTATGCCGTCTCTGGTACACGGGGACCAGGTGGGCTTTATAAGAGGACGCAAGGGATTGGACAACACCCGGAAGACCATAAACCTAATTCACTATGCACAGGAATATGACCTCAATGCCCGTCTGCTTTCTCTCGAATCGGAGAAAGCCTTCGACAGAGTGGAATGGAGGTACATGATGCTCCTCCTGCAAAAAATGCGATTTGGCGAAAATATGAGGAAGTGGTGGGGGGCCCTGTACAAAGCCCCGACAGCGAATGTACAAGTAAACGGGGGAGCTCACAGCTTCTTTTTCTCCATCCCGGTGTACGAGACAGGGTGCCCTTTGTCCCCCCTGATATATGCCCCCACGATGGAACCCCCAGCCATAGCAGTGAGGGCCCACCCAGGAATAAGAGGGATTCAAAGAGGACAGGTGGAATTTAAACTATCCCTGTTCGCAGATGACATCTTGGGTTATGTAGTGGACCCTCACCTGACGCTCCCGCCCCTTCTATACCTGATCAACACCTTTGGGGCCTTCTCAGGCTTGAAAATTAACAAATCTAAATTCATGTTGTTACCCCTCATGCACATGACCCGATCCTGGACCCCTAGACTCATTCCCAGGGGTTAAGGTTGAAAAACTCATGCTCAAATACCTGGGTGTACATCTCACGAGGAATGTAACAGTGCTTGCGACAACTAATTACGATCCCATATTGGCCAGCATCAAAATAGATCTAAAATGTTGAAGCAACATGATTCTGTCATGGTACGGCCGTATGACTGCGGTAAAGATGACTATTCTTCCAAGACTATTATACCTGTTCACGGCCCTCCCCACGAAAGTACCTGACTACATTTTCAAAGAGCTCCAGGCGGCAGTACAAAAATTAATCTGGCACGGCAAGACCCCGAGGACCAGGAGATCCACTCTCACTCTTCCCAGGGAGGAAGGGGGTTTCAGCCTACCTGACTTTTGCCAATACTATAGAGCAGCCCTCCTAGAACATATGAAAGACGACAAGGGTACGTACTGGACCTACCTGGAGGACATGGACACGCACCCACTTAAAGTGAGGGATCTATTATGGGCCCTGCGTAAGGCCATTCCGGGCAGAATACTTGACCACCCCACTCTTGGGGTACTGTGGTCCTTGTGGAATGAGGGAGTACAAACGGGGCACTTGTCAACATGGCCCTCCTAATGGTTTCACTATGGGGCCCCGTACTCAGGCTGGGAGACAGGGGATTCCAGAACATGCCGAACTGGTCAGATAGGGGCATAGAAAGGGGGTGACAATTATTCCAGGGGGAGAATTACTATCATATGATGAGTGGTTGAGGCCCTGGGACCTGGCATGATCACAATATTTGAATACTTCAGGCTGAAGGGCCTCCTATGCGACAAGAAATGGGAAGAGAAACTTAAGAGATCGCTAACCCCATTTGAGAAGGCACTCAACTCAGCCAGTTCAAGGAAAGGCATAGAAGCAAAATTGTACAAGGTCATAAACACCAATAACCTAACAGAGAGACAAGAGTTCCATTGGTATTGGAATTATTTGGCGGGGAGGGGGATTGAACTCTCGGAGGAGGCTTAGGGCAAGGTTTATAAAATAGCTTTTCACAGAAATCTGTTCACAGCAGACATGGAACATAACTTGAAAGTACTCCAGGGTTGGCATAGGGACCCACTCAAACTATCAAAAATATTTATGGCGGCATCTCCGCAGAGCCCAAGAGGGTGTGGCCGGGTGGGCTCCAGGGATCACATGTGGTGGCACTGCCCGCAGATACAAACATGCTGGGAAAATATGCGGGGATGGATGGCGGAGGTCACAGAGGAAGTACTCCACTAGACCCGTTAACATTCCTATTAGGGCTGCCTCCGAGAAACTTGGACACGTACAGATACCCCAGGATGTGGGAGACAATGCTGCGGGTGGGCAGGGTGGCCCTAGCACAGATGAGGAAAAGCCCAACGATCCCGACCGAAAAAGAATGGTTGAGTAAAGTGAAAAACATGTTCCTGATGGATAAGCTGATGGCCATGGTGAACGGTGATTCTAACGCCTTCCGTGCAGCCTGGGATGGAGTGAGACAGAAATGGGGATGGGAGTGGATTGAGGGAAGGAAACTCTCCACAAGGGAAGTAGGAAGGGGGTAGACATTCCATGATGAGGGGAAAAGGGGAGAGAGGGGAGGTTCCCCCCCCAGCCGGGACAGGGGATAGGGGCGGAGTCGGGAGAGGGTAGGGGGCCCACAACAAGCTATACTCACAGTAACTATAGGACACAGGAGGACATTTCATCATAATGGTATCCTGATTCCGGGACTATCATCTCCTGAAGGGGAGGTGGACTAGCAGTGCAATTTTCACCATCTGGAAAGGACTTTACACACACAAGAAACCACAGTTGAGGTTTTTTGATTATGGGGAGGGGTATGGGAGAGGGATGGGGAATTGTTTTGTTTGGAAGGACGGATAAGATGTTGAAAAGATTTGCACCAATGGTCCTCGTGTTGTTGCTATCTATATGTTAATAAAAACTACAGTTCAAAAAATATATATATTATTATTCCCTTCCTTGTGGATTGATTGATCTTCATTGGGGTCTGGGATTGAGTAGCGGTCGCAGCCAAACCTTTAAATTGAAAGCAGTCTCTTGGTACCATTTTGGTTTCATAATTGGTAGCCATTTGCCCACTCTAACGGAAGACATGCTTGAAAGGATGCGACATATGTTGTAAAAGTCCCAGTAGGCAACAAACCTATAACTGTAGGTGTGCACCATACCACCGTATTAATTGTTTTTCATTCCCATGTTCTCTTCCTGTGGGCGCTTTGAAACAGAATTGACTTACTGTATAGGCGCCTAACAAATGCACAATAAACAAACCATAAACAAACACACAAAGTACTGTTATGGAGGCCTGCTTTTATAGAAGACAAAAGTCTGCTTTGATTTGAGCACGCATATGTGAACCCAATGTGTTGTTGTTCATGGAAGCCTGAACAATTAAGGGAATTAATTACTTAACCAATTTTCGAAGAAAGGAGAAATTATTGATTGATTGATGGGTTATTTATAATGCGCCTATGCACAGGTGTTTCAAGGCGCAACCAGGCAGGGAGGGGATCACAGGGGAGAACAAGACAAACAATCTTACTAGACCTAGCATCATTTAGATCGTGCAAGTGCACAGACAAGACGTTCAGGGTAGAGGAAGGGGGAGAAGTGCACCCAGTGGAACAATGTCCTGGGTTAAGTTCAAGGATGGCAGGGCCTCCAAGGGAAACATGCCCCGGAAGTGCAAGGAAGGGCTGTGCAGGGGGGCCCGAAGGAAAGTGCTAGGGTCTGGGCGGGGGGGGGGTGAAGGGGGCAGGTGTCCTATCTGACTCAGAGAATCACCAGGCAGCCAATCATATAACTGAGCCAGAGGAAGGGAAGTATAGCAGAGGGAAGGCAGGCAGAAAAGGATGTGGGGAAAGGTTAGCAGGGGATAGGCAGAGAGAAGGAAGAGGAGAAAAGGAAGGTCTTGAGGAGCAGCTGGAATTTAAGGAGGTCCGGCTTGTGGCAGGGAGGCCATTCCCGAGGGAGGCACCTGCAGAGGAAAGAGATCTACCACCCAGTCTCTGCTTGGGAGAAGCGTCTCACCTGCAGAGAATTGTAAGTAGACGAGTGGAGGGCTCAGGAAGGAAGGTACTTAGCAAGAGAGCATTGGCAATAGTATGGGCCGTAGCCCCAGAAGGCCTTGTGGATGATGCAGAGGGTCTTGAACTTGATCCTTGAAGCTACCGGGAACCAGTGGAGGGGTTTCAGAGCCAGAGAGATGCAGTCCCTGGGCTTGAGGCCAAGGATAATCCTTGCGGTCCTGTTTTGGATGAGTTGCAGAGGGTTAGGTAGATCAAGATACTGCAGTAGGATTGGCCACCTTCTTGCAGATTTTAAGAAAGTTTGGCCGTGTTGTTAAATGCCGCTGAGATGCAGGCTTGAATATAAACTCTTTTTTTAGGGAGGTTGGAGAGTCTATATTGCTTTTGAAGTAGGTGGCACGCCAATTTGTCAGAGGGTGAACCTCAAGCTCCCCATTTCCAATCAGCTGCTCTGCACTTGCATCTCAGGGTGGCCCGGTCATATTCGTACCAAGAATTGCACTTTTTGGCAGGGTTAAGGTGGATCCTCATGACAGGGGCAAGGATGATGTTAAGTGTACTAGAGATGGAAGGGTGAACGTTGGAGAGGGCTGAGTCAGGATGGGAGTCAGCTGCAGGAGTAGGTGTAGGGGAGGAGGTGGATGCAAAGGCTACCACTGACAACTCTCTTCATGGGTCAGATGACCGTGAAGGAGTGTGGCAGTGCTGGGTGGGCCATTGCCAAGGGAACAGGAAGCTTCAAGTGAGGAGAGAGAAAAAAGTGATCAGACCAATATAGAGGAATAGAGAGAGGGTTATATAGAGGGATGTCAGAGGAGAGGAGAGCATCCAGGGTGTGTCAGGCAGAGTGGGTTGGACCTGAGGGTAGAAGGGAAAGGGAGAGAGAGTCACAGAGGTTGCGGAAAAACCTTAAGAAGTCTGGAGAGTCCAGGTGGATGTTGAGATCCCCAGGGAGGAAGAGCTGGAAGATAAAGGAGAGGAGAAGTGAGGTCATCCCATTCAGAGAGGAAGAGGGTGGCCTTGCTGGGTGGCCAGTAGAAGGTGACCAGGGTCAGATAGGAGCCAGGAGAAACAGAGAGCCTGAGGACCAGGCATTCAAAGAAGGAGCAGGCTTGAGTGGGAATGATGGAGACAGGAATCCTGTCAGGAAAGATCAGGGCCACTCCGCCTCCGGCCCTGTGCGGCCTGGGCTCAGAGAGGATCTTGTAAGCCACAGGGAGAAGCGTGTCAAAGCTTGTGACAGAGCTGGCCTTAAACCATGTCTCAGTAAGAGCGAGAACATCTAGATGAAGCAGTTCAAGGAGATGACAGAGGAGTGTTTGACAGCAGAGTGACTGTTTAGAGTACCAGTGTGGAGTGGGTTGCCACTTTTGAAAGACTTCTGGGAAGAGGTAAAGGGGACAGGAGTCCCCACTGGAAGAGGAAGGGGCAGAGCAGCCTGGGAGGTAGATAGAGGAGGAGGCAGAGGAGCCAAGGAAGACATGGATGGCATAGGGGCTAGTGAGGTGGCGGCCAAGGGAGGCGAGGTAGCCAGGAGAGAGGCATCTGACAAGAGAGCCAATGAGGTAGAGAATGAGGGAGGCGAGGGAGCCAGGAGCACCAAAGCTGGCAAGGGAGCCAGAGCATTGGAGGTTGGGGGTGGCAAGGGAGCTAAGAAGGTAGGTGGCAAGGGAGCCAGAGTAGAGGAGGTAGCGGGTGGCAAGGGAGCCAGAGTAGCATAGGGAGGGTGTAGCAAGGGAGCCATGGAGGAAGATGGCAAGGGGGCCAGGATGGTGGACAAAGGAGGCCGAGGGGCAAGAGCAGAGGTAGCCGGGTGGTGGAAGGAAGAAAGTTGATGAGAAGAAGTAGGCACCTGTCGAAAAGTAGAAGGTTGGTCTGAGGCCCTTGTACCAGGATGGTCCTATTGAGATATACATTAATGTTGGCTGTGGGGGAATGGAAGGAGGCTAAAATGACATCCCGACTTGTGCCACCATTAATGGATGAGGAGGAGTAAGGAGAGAGCAGAGCAACCATATGAAGAGTCCATAGGTCGGGTGAAGGAACAACAAAGAGGATGTCGGTGAGAGTCTCTCTGACAGAAGCACTGACAAAGGTGTCAGTGCTGGAAAGGCCTGGGTTGGAGACCAGTGGGTCCTTAAGTTTCTTCCTACCAAACATATTAAGAAGTTAGAGAGGATGGGGAAATAGAGAGCACCATAGTGTGTGTGGGAGGGAGGAGAAGAGGCACTTTGCAAGGCTGAGCAACTGAGTTGCAAGGGAGGGAAATGATGGGATGGCATAGGTAGAAGGGAGAACACAGGATACACAAGTAACAGGAACAGGCTAAGAATAGTAGGTTACAGAAGGGTTACAACTTTTACAGCAGAGAACAACAGAACAGCCACATGCAATGAGTAACAACAGTGGGAGATGGAAATGCACACGGACAAGTTGCAAAGAACACTACATTCCAGAATCTAAATCCAAATACATTTGTTCCAGAGGAGAGTTTGCAGTTCCATGATATGAGCGCAAATCACAGCAATCACACATAGCGTTCCTAATACTGAATCCCCTTCAGCAATCAAGCATCCAACAAGCCATTTCACAGGAGGATACAACCAGCGTGGGCTACTCTGGGTTGTGGTTTTGATGAATTTGGACTGTAAGGGGAAGGACCGTTCCTGGCAGTGGTGGGGGTGGAAAGGTTCAAATGGAGAGTAATGAAGGTGGAGGAGGTGAAAAGGAGCAATCAGGAGGGGAGAAAGGGTGGGGTAGTGGAGGTGAAGAGGAATGTGAAGGTTGAGAGCTGAGAAACAAGAAGGAAGTGAAGGGGGAAGGAAACACTTATGAGGAAGGAGGAAAAGGCAAAAACAGGACCTGTTGTATGCCAGCAGGCGTCCCCTATGTGCACTCATGCGGGATAAGAAAAAATCCCTAAATGGTTACAGCCATTTAATTTGTGTTCAATACCTTTTAAAAGCAAAGGTGGTTGCGATTAACATATGCATTCCTAATGGGAATTGGGCAAAGCCCAATCCAAACTCTTCAATCACTCAGTAAGACAAATACCTTAAACTCGATATGGGTTTTCTCAAACATATAATTCAAAAGCAAGTATCATAAAGCAAAAGTAGTAATTCTCCAAATTCAAATCAACATGATTACAAAAAACAAAGATCCGAGTTGTACAATATTCAATTGTGTTGTATCACTTCACACAAAAGTTTGGTCTTACAAATAGTGAGTACAACGATCAGTAGTAAACATCCTAATAGGTTCCACACATGAAAGTTCTGCCAACGCGTTTTGGATCATCCTTGGATCCTTCTTCGGGGACTCGGACCCCATTGTTGTTGTAAGCAAAAATTCCAATTCATTAGTGTACCTCAAATCGAGGTGGGAATGCTCCCAGATGTTGTCGATTGAAGTCCTGTACTGACTGCGTCGGGTTAACTATTTTCTCGTGTTGAACAGCAATCACTTCTGTAATGCTTTAGATATGAACCTCAATTCTCCCCGGGGTGTCGCCAGAAGAGAGGATTTGTCGAGTTCTCACGATGATTCAGTACCTCTGAGTCTCCATATCGGATTACCCGCTGGTCTTCTGGCTCATGCGGAGGTAAAGGCAACTTGCCGAGAGGAAGAGAGAGAGGTGGATGAGTAAGAATTTAGAATGTAGCAAAACAGTGCAGAGGAGAGAACTAGGAGGGAAGAGAGGAGGTAAAAATAGGAAGTTGGAAGAGGGAAGTAGCAAGGAGATGAAGAAAAAGAGCATCAGGAAAAGAGGCTTGTGAAAATCGAAGCTCACTGGAGTGGCTTATCAGTTGATGGAGGCGCAGCAACCAAGGAAGTTCCTGGCAACCTGCAAAAAAACACAGCGCCCAGCATGATCCGAAGAGTCTGATGTCTGTCCCGGGTTCAGATAAATGAAGACACCAGGGATGGTGGTGCTAGGTTTTGGTGGAACATCCTCGAAGGAGTGTTTCATCCTGACAAATTCTGCAAGCTAAAACAGCCATTATATCAATCCAAGAAAGAACTGGTGAACATTTAAAACACCAAGAAAGTGAGTGACATTTTTCCCTAACGGGAGGGTGGACTCGAAGGCAGAGAGAGAACTATTCAGAAATGATGTCCCAAGTCAAGCCTGGCTAGGATTTTAAGTTGTTTTGTGCAAATCCACAACATGTGCCATTAGTTAAATATAATCCCTTCATTTTTGTTGTTAATGTTAATGTCAAAGGACGTTTGTACCGTGCACTATCACCACCGGATGCAGTGTACAATACAACAACAATATGCACTAGGAATGTATACACAGTATTGACTACAGACTGACCACACAGCACATGGGAGTCCAACGTCACTGTGTAAGTCAATGTCACTTGGGCACACCCTTTGCAAGCCCATGGAAACGGGAAGCAGGAGGGGTGTGTGTCTCACAAACCCAAGCAGCTAACCCAAATTCAGGACAAGCCTGCATGTGCCCAGCCACAATACAGCAGATGCCCATGGTAGCCACACAAGGCAACACACTGAAAAAAATTCAAAATTCAAAAATCAAAAATCAAAAATCAAAAATGGCCATGTATGGGACAGGGGGGGGGAGGCCCATACATGGCCATTTTTGATTTTTGATTTTTGAAAAACCCACCTGTGTGGATTCTGCGAAAAAAAACACCTCCATGGGCTCATGGCCTGCACGGCTACCCTATTGTGGGAGAATCGATGCTGTCGCTCTCCCCACCCTCTGCAGCTGCATCAGGAGGTGGTGGCACTATGGGAGGCAGCCCACGCAAAGCCCTAGTCTGGTCCTCCATGGCAGCAAGCATGCGGGTGTGGAAGGTCTGGTTCTGGAGGATAATCGTGCGGAGGTCCCCATGCAACAACTCACGGGATGCCCGGACCTCCTCCCGAGTTGCCTGCATCTCAGCTGAGAGCATACGTGTGAGACGCCCCAGCTGCTGTTCTGTCCTTGTGTCAGTTGAAGCCTCAAGCTCAACAAGAGTCACCCTGAGGTGACAGAGTTCCACCCTCAGGGCTTCCCTGTGGCCCTGGGACTCTATAGAAATGGCTTCCCGCAGAGTCTCCAGAGCCGCCCGTCTGTCCCTGTTGGACGCCAACATGTCCTCCCTGTGTGACTGGCAAATGGAGTCTGTTGCCTGCTGTAGTTGCTCCATCAGCCTTTCTTGGGGGACAATGGAAGTGGCCACCCTAACCATGGCCTGAGCCATCATCTCAGCTGATGCTGCCTGTTGGTTTGCCATACCGTATATGGATTGCTCCCATGCGGTATTGCCAGTTGGCGTACGGCCACCGCGTTGGCGGGCACCACACCTGTCTGGGGCAAGGCGAACTGCGCCTTGCTGTGCCGGCACTGCCTGAGGCTGCAGGACTGCATTCCCCCTCTGATCTGCTGGCCCAGGAACAGGATCAGATGTTGCGGAGTGTGACCCTGCATACGTAACCACCAAAGGCGGACATACCATCCCCATTGAGGGTTCTACCCCTGGTGCAGGTGGGTCGGACAGAACAGAATCCCTCACAGAAACACTTACCTGCGACCGCACATAGGTCTCATCATCTGAATCGACACCTGAATAGAGCTCGGGGGAGGTGCAGCCAGAGTCACCCCTTGAGAGAATGGTCTGCAGCAAGTGTGGGTTCTCACCCACCACCACACCACTTCCCTCAATGGTGCCCGGTCGGCCCCGAGACCCCTCCTGGGTCTGCACCATCTCCACAACCCTAGCAGTATCAAGTGTGTCATCCCCTGCAAAGACATGAAAGAAAATAAATGGGAACAGGCATTAGCACCATGGCACACAATTGGGGCTGATAAGCAACAGAACCAGTACTTCATTGACACATGTCCCACATGACTATAACCCTCCCATGCATGCACCATCACTGCAAATGAAGGGGAGGCGAATGGCACACATTGATGACACCAAGATGGAAGATCAACACATTTGCTGCATGCTGGCTAGCAGTGCCATCACACATTGGCCTGTGATTGGCATGTCCAATACACACATATGACACATGCCATCACACAGATGGCATGTACCATAGCCATGTTACACATGTGACAATAGGCCTGAGAAATGCCTAGTGAAAGTGGTGGAATGCAATCAGCCTGAATGAACACTGAAAGATATGCAACAATGTTCTGGCAAGGTGACACTTCAAGGGCAACTGGCGTGATGTTGGGCTAAATGTCTACTGTTGCCAGAAGGGATACTGCAATACCCAAATCCTGGTGCGCAGAATGTATTGGATGAAGCACATGGGTGACCCAAACCACTCAGGCACACACACCCTCACCTGGCACTCAATCAGAAGCCCTCACACACACACCATGCACATGGTTGACACACACATGCATGTGCGCTCACCGGACATTGCCTCGTAATCTGGCAGGTCTCCCACGCCTTGGATCTGTTCCTCCGTGACGTAGGCCCCAGCAACATACTCATGTGGAGTGAGTTCAATGTCCTCTGCTGGAGACCCACCTCCAGTCACTAGATTAGCGGCATGACTTGAGGCCAGCTTTTTCTTTGCCCTGCGCATCAGGTCATTCCAGCACTTGTAGCAATCATTAGCTGTGCACCTCACGATTCCAAGGGCACTTATGATGTCCGCGATCTTCTGCCTGTGTGCCTGACGTTGAGCAGGTGTCGTCTTGCACCCTGCAGTAATCAACATTTCCCGGTCATGTGCGGACACATACTCCACAAGTGCATCACGTTCGGCCTCACTGAAGCTAGGCTTCCTCGAGGTGCCGGACTGTGTAGCCGTGTCTGGGGTATCAGCCTGTACTGGACGAGCACTCTTCCTCTTCCGCTTGGAAGGTAGTGGGGATCCTGAGTGTCCTACGCCGCTCTGGACACTAGGGGTAGGAGCCCCGATGGACTGTGTACTAGGAGTGTGGGAATGAACACTGAGCATGGGACTTGGTGCAGGCATTATCTGAAGTGTGATGTAGTGAGGGGGAACGTCAGCAGGATGGACTGGGACCGACACTGTCCTGGCTGGGTGAGTGAGAGCTGGGGTGGATGGAGCCGCAGCTGCCCCTGCAGCCTCCACACCCTGCCTACTTGGGGCAGCAGTTGACATAGCTGTCCCTGATCCACGTGGCCTGGTGACACCAACGTGCACCGCCACATTTGGCCTAGACCTGCTGACCTGGAAGTCAGCCTGGGAGTCACCCTGTGCCAGGTCTGGTGCCACAATGGGCTGGTCCAACAAGGGCTGAGCAGGAATGGTGTCAGCCACGTTACCCTCAACCAGGGGGGGGGCATGGGTGTCCCTGACTGGTCCTCCACACATGGGGGGCTAGGGGCACCCTGCAAGTCCCGGCCATGTCCCCTACTGTATCCACCACGCCCACCTCTTGAGGCTCGGCCACCTTTGCCACCCTTACCGCGTGCTCGCCTCCCAACCATGGCACTGATGTTGTTGTGCGTATGGGAGTTGCAGTAAACTATTGTCCTGGGCAATTGGTGGTCACAGGGGTAGGGTACTAGATGGAATTCGTACCCCAGTGCTCTAACAAGGCTGTATGTGACCCCTGGGGAAAGATGACGGGTCACGCAACCCACAGGCACCCCAAAAAAGGCAGATAATGTGCACACAACCCCTCCTAGACCACGTGCGTGGAAAAATAAACCTGCACTACGCTGTGGCACCCAGAAACACAAAAATGAACGTATGCGTGTCACACGCAGCCTAGAATGACATCTGAAGGGGTACGCGACGCACGGGGCAAGCACAGATGTTAAATACGTGCGCGACTCACCGTCTGCCTGGAAAAATAGCGTGAAAAAGACGCACGTGTGCGCGCTGGCAACACCCCCGCCAAAAGAAGAATTGTACGCTGTCTGAGGAGAGAGGACAACAGAAGAAGTGTATGCTGTTTGAGGAAACAGGCCCAGAAAAAAGACAATAATAGAAAAAGCTGCCAGAGGTAACAGGGAGTACGAACTTGAAACGCCGTGAAGTAAATCGCGTGTGAACCGACGAGAAGTACAGATTTCACCCACTCGCTCTCCACGAAAAGCACATACAAGGAAATGGCGTCCTACACGTGCCTTTTAAACATGCCCACACGTCCAGCGTCAATTCCGCGTGTACGCGCTAAGGACCTATCCTCCAATTACACGAGCTGACACTCTGACGTCATTGGATGTGTAACATGCACCCGTGTACAGGGTAACGCCCGCGCACGCACGTCACAGACGTGCATACGCGCTGAGGCCCTTTCCACCAATTACACGCTTTGACACTCGGACGTGCTTATTTTTTCCACACGCCATGGAAAACGCCAGTGCGCGTAATGTCATAGACGCGCCTACACGCTGGGGGCCTTTGGGCCAATGAATTTGCATATGTGTGCTGACGCGCTTAAGCGCTAAGGGCCTTTCCTCAAATTACACGCAGACCTGCTGGATTTTCACGTGCCAAATCAATCTGTAGCAAGATGGCCACGCGTAAGCACATGGAAGACCACGCTCCTGCCCAGAAGGCCGAATCACTGCCCCCCATAGCCCCGAGCACGCTCCCACCTGCCATCTGCTGCTGCCTGACTGCCTGCTGCCCACGTGCCCTGCCATTTCCTGCCTGCACATCAGCCAGCAGTGCTGTTGCTGTGACCACCCCTGCTGGAACCGAAGACTCCCGACTGGGATTCCATCACTCCACAGCCCAGCCCCAGGACCCAGTTGCCCACCCACTCCTGCCTCTGGGGTTGCCATGTCGGGCACTACACCATCTGGCACCACTGGCAACCCCCAGCTAGAGAGGCAGAGGGGCACCAGCTTCACTGCCACCGAAGTTGGTGTCCTGGTGGAGCTAGTCCAGGGGCAGTATGATGCCCTCTTCAGAAGTTTGCGCGCCGACAAGGAAGGACGGACTCGGATCTGGACGGACATCGTGACTGCCATCAACACTGAGGGGGTGGAAGTCTGACAATTCCATCATGTCAAGAAGCGCTGGGAGGACTGCAGGTCCAGGACCCTGAACAAGGCCTGGCACCTCTTGAAGGCAGCGGATGCTAAGGGGCACCGGGGCCACTTGTCTGAAGATCAGATGAGGGTCCTGGAATGAATATGCCCAGCGCTCCACATCTAGGTCCTTGAGAGGCAGACCCGTCTGGAGTCGAGTGGTAAGTGTACATGCATACTGATTGTAATCTGTGCGTGTGGTGGTGTGCCAGTAGTGTGCAGGTTGCACATGTGGTTTTATGGGGCCAAGTATGGGGGTGTGTGTACAGGGCCGTGAGGCTAACACATGCAAGGGCTCTCATGTGTGAGACATGGATGGTGCTTGTGTGTGTAGGCTTGCATTCCAAATGCAGATGTGTGTGCACACATGTTTGAATGAATGTGTATGTAAGTAGGCATGGTCGTGATGTCACACATGGATGTTGGTTTCAGCTGCATGTATCTGACCATGTACATGTGCATGTGTGTGTATTTGACAAGGGTGCAACAGTGAAGCAACATCAATGCATGTGACACCGGGATGTGGAAGACTGATTGGCAGATGTGACATGGATGCTGATCGCAACACTGCGACAGTTGGCGGAGGTGTACACATGCATGCAAGTGTGGTGGTGTGTGTGCATGTGTAGTCCACTCCCTGTGTTGCATGTGATGTCTGGCTCACCTTTGCCTGCTCATGCTGTTGTATGTGTATGGATGGTGCTGGCTGTTGCGATATGGCTGTGGTATAGCTCATGTGTGCGAGTTGAAATGACATGTGTGTTGGTGATTGTGATGCCATGTCTGAGGTTTGCCAATGCCACTCATGTACCACTGTCATGTGTGTATGAGTCCATTGTACAGTGCCCTGATGCCTGTGTTTTATTTCTCCCTGTCTGCAGCGTCAACTGATGAAGAGGGCGGAGAAGGTTCTGTGGAGCACAGCGGCAGGGATCGCATCACCAGCCGGAGACGCAAGGCCCGGCTCCCCTCCCAGGTTGTCATCTCGTCGGGGAGTGAGGAGTCCGGTGCCACGTCCCAGGCCGCAGCTGCCGAAGGGAGGTCCAAGAGGCGGATGTCGGAGTTGGACTCCTCGGCAGCAGAAGGGGCAGCTGGGACCCCACAGGGCCCGACGGGGGAAGATGGCACGGAGTCATCCAGGTTGGTGGGGGGTTTGGTTGAGGAGGAGGCTGTGCAAGCGACAGAGACGGGGTCTGGAGGTGGGTATTCCACTGGTACTAGTGGTGCAGTGCAGGACCAGGGACAGGAGGCAGCACAGGCAGCCACGGAGGTGCCTGTGTGCAATCCTGTCCCTGATCCTGTCAATGCATCATCTTGCACCAGCAGGGATGCCAACGTCCAGACCCGTTTTCAGGCAGGGGATGAGCTTACAACAACTGGCCTTCCTCTGCCTGCAGATGTGGCTATCCAGGTACTGGTTGAGCCTGTCCTGACTGGTGTGGCGTTGCGTCAACGGGCCATGCGAGGTGACCTGCAGTCTTTTCATGAGGAGACTGCACGTCATCTCGAATGGCTCATAGACCGCGTTGGCCTACTGGGACGGGTCACCCAGGCCGGATTCCTCTGTTTGCTGGAGCTTGCTCCGACCCCCTCCTCAACTGAACACCCTATGCGCCAGTCGTCCTCCGTGCCATCTTTCCACCCATTTGTCCCCTGGGTGCCCTGTGGAGCTGCCTCTGACCGTGCGGCCAGGCGGGTGGAGGACACATCCCTGCCACAGTCGGGAGTCAGACGTCCAGCAGGGGTGGCCACATCAATGACTGCACCCAAGCGGGAGGAGGATGTGCAGGCAGCAGGAGCACGGGCACGGGCACAGGCACAGCAGCAGCAGCAATGAGGTGGGAGCCATGATGGCTCGGGGCCTTCGACATCAGAGGGGCAGGCATCGGCCGGAGGGCAGGAGGACCCAGGACGGGAAGTGTCTTCCGTGTGGCAGCGGTTGGGCCACGCCATAGATGCGGAGCGGCAGCGGGCGGAAGAGGCACGGCTCACGATGGTCAGGGTGGAGAACTCCATGAAGAGGGCCCTGAGGCGGGCCGAGTGCCTCGAGGCAATCCGCAGGGAGTTGGAGGAGAACATGTCATCGTTCCTGCGGACCCTCGGGCTATGGAAGAGGACCGCCTCCGGATACATTGAGCAGGAGTTCGATGATGCCCTGGCCCGGAACATCCAGAAGTGAGCCGTCGGACTAGCCCGCTGCCCTTGTAAATAGTTCTTTAGGGTTAAGTTTCCTTTTGTTTTTTTTTTTTTGGGCGATTGGACAAAGCCCAAACTTCTTGTATATAGTCCTTCATTAGGTAGGGTTTTATTTCATAGGTTTCATTTTAAGGATTGGGCACATGGACCCTTGATGTTCATTTTGTAAATAGTTTGACAATGGATTTGGATTATTAATTTTTTTTTTCAATGGATCAATGGTTTTTTATTATTTTTGCACCTTGGATTTATTTTCTCAGACTAACACTTTGGAGACTTGCTTTTGGATTGCTTTTCATTTGGATTTCATGCATCTTTTTCATTTATTGGACATGCAAGATTTCAATTCTTATTTCCATTTTCTTCTGTTCCATTTCATTCCCTTGTTTTTCTGTTTGGTTTCATGCATGTCACAATGTGTGTTTTATCATTCACATGCTCCCATTGTGTGGCTTTGACGGATATATGTGGATGTGCAGACTAGCCATTTGGGATGCATCATGTGGTGGTGATTTCTTGGTGGGGTGGATGTCATACCTGGTGGTGTGTCTGGACTGGGGTGGCGTGGGGGGTGTATTGAGGGGGCATGGGGACATGTGGATTGTGGATCGTCATGAGGTGTTGGGGGACATGTGTGGGGGCATACTGGCAGGTGCCCTGCACTGCTGGCGGGTGGGGGTGCAGGGGAACATGAGTGGGGGCCTGCTAGCAGGTGTCCCTGACTGCTGGGGGGTGGGGTGCAGGGGGACATGTGTGGGGCATGAGTGGGGGCCTGGTGGAGGGTGCCCCTGACTGCTGGGGGGTGGGGGTGCAGGGGGACATGAGTGGGGGCCTGCTGGCAGGTGTCCCTGACTGCTGGGGGGTTGGGGTGCTGGGAGACATGAGTGGGGGCCTGCTGGCAGGTGCCCCTGGATGCTGGGGAGTGGGGTTGCAGGGGAACATGTGTGGGACATGAGTGGGGGCCTGCTGGCAGGTGCCCTGCACTACTGGGGGGTGGGAGTGCAGGGGGACATGAGTGGGGGCCTGGTGGAGGGTGCCCCTGACTGCTGGGGGTGGGGGTGCAGGGGGACATGAGTGGGGGCCTGCTGGCAGGTGCCCTGCACTGCTGGGGGGTGGGGGTGCAGGGGGACATGTGTGGGACATGAGTGGGGGCCTGTTGGCAGGTGCCCTGCACTGCTGGGGGGTGGGGGTGCAGAGGGGCATGTGTGGGACATGAGTGGGGGCCTGCTTGCAGGTGCTTTGCACTGCTGGAGGGAGGGGGTGCAGGGGGACATGTGTGGGACATGAGTGGGGGCCTGTTGGCAGGTGTCCCTGACTTCTGCAGGGTTGGGGTGCTGGCAGACATGAGTGGGGGCCTGGTGGAGGGTGCCCCTGGATGCTGGGGGGTGGGGGTGCAGGGGGACATGTGTGGGACATGAGTGGGGGCCTGGTGGAGGGTGCCCCTGACTGCTGGGGGGTGGAGGTGCAGTGGGACATGAGTGGGGGCCTGGTGGCAGGTGCCCTGCACTGCTGAGGGGTGGGGGTTCTGGGAGACATGTATGGGACATGAGTGGGGGTCTGGTGGAGGGTGCCCCTGGATGCTGGGGGGTGGGGGTGCTGGGAGACATGCGTTGGTGATCAGTAGCTCAAGGTGACATGTGGGTTGCCTGGGGGGCATGGCCGTGGTGGATTTGATGCCTGCAGGACATGGCCAGATGTGCAGGGTAGTCCCCTGTGGTGTGGGCTGCCTGCAGGGGCCGTGGAGGGTGTAGAGGGAACACCTGGGAGGACCCACACGGCCAATTCACGTGTAGTACTCCCCGGCATCCGCGAAATACACGTACCCTGCTGAAATCGCGTTTGGAACTTCCAGCACACCCCGGAATACATGTAGCCTGCTGTATTCGCGTGTGGAACTTCCCGCGTACCCCGGAATACACGTAGCCTGCTGTGATTGCGTGTGAAACTTCCTGCGCACCCCGGAGTACACGTACCCTGCTGTAATCGAGTGTGGAACTTCCCCCGCACCCTGGAATACACGTAGCCTGCTGTATTCGCGTGTGGAACTTCCCGCGCACCCCGGAATACACGTAGCCTGCTGTGATTGCGTGTGAAACTTCCCGCGTACCCCGAAGTACACATAGCCTGCTGTAATCGCATGTGGAACTTCCCGCGCACCCCGGAAGACACGTAGCCTGCTGTGATCGTGTGTGAAACTTCCCGCGCACCCCGGAATACACGTAGCCTGCTGTGATCGAGTGTGAAACTTCCCGTGCACTCTGAAGTACACATACCCTGCTGTAATCGCGTGTGGAACTTCCCACGCACCCCGAAGTACACGTACCCTGCTGTGATCGCGTGTGGAACTTCACGCGCAACCCGAAATACACGTACTCTGCTGAATTCACGTGTCGAACTTCCCGCACACCTTGAAATACACGTACCCTGCTACATTTGCGTGTGACACTTCACGCGCACCTTGAGATACACGTACCCTGCTGCATTCACGTGTGACACTTCACGCGCACCCTGAAATACACGTACCCAGGCCAATCGCGTGTGGTACTTCCCGCGCACCCCGAAATGCATGCACACGCTATTTTTCACGCAGCGGGTGTCCGTGTTTTTTGCATACCCTTTTGCACGTCATTTGTCCTAGAGGGCCACAGTATGGGACATTCATCATAGCTGTATAGAGGTGCTTTTTGTTAGCGCACATTTTGGCGCACATTTATTTCAGGCGCAGGGACGCTACTGCCTGCATTCTTGTGGCGGACGAGTTTGGGCCTGTGCGCTTCTTTGCCCGTGCGCTGGCTTGCCCTATTCGATTCCATAAATACGTGTTGTAGGCGAGCGTGTGGGCGTTCCGCGCACTTGCCTCCTGTACTTCCCCCGTGACGCCCATATTTTCATGCGTTTTTCCCCATTCCGAGTGTTAAGCCCCGCGTTCCGCCTACTTTTGTTATGTGCGCCGCACTATGTGCGATTTCGCTGTGGCGCACGCCGTTAGATGACCTGTGCGCCGGCGTGCGCCGCGCACTTTTTCAGCGCACATCCAATATTTTTCTCGCGCACGGACTTCCATGAATCGATGTGCGTTGGTTTCCCTGCGATTTTCGCACTTGCACTGCGATTTTCGCTCTTTCACTGCGAATCGCACGTTTTCACACGCTTGCGCCGAAATTTTCGGCGCACATTAATTCCATGAATCGGCCTGTGAGGGGGGTTATGAGCATCCTGACCCTGCTAATAAGGGGAAATAACATATTACCCAGTCAACTGTCATCTGGGCAATGATTTGTCACAGAACTGCATTTTACAGATCACTTGGTGGAGGCCGTTGATAATAATTGTCTCTTGGATGTATGTTAAACTTTGCAAAAGCAATTGGGAATCATAGAGGTTGGGTGTGGTGGCACTCAGATGAACACTTTATGTGGAAATCAGACTCTTGTTAACACCTCAGTGAATACCCTTATTGCAAGTTTTGCCAATGGCTGCACACCATGAATTTATATTAAAGGCGCGTGTTAAGCTATGACTGGTATGCAAGATGAACTAAGATTTTTGGAAAGCTGGAGAAGTTGATTGCATCACAATTGATAATTATGATGGTTGCAGATTACAAGGAAGACCCTACCACAACCAACGGTAATGGTCATTAATGTTAAATGTATTACACCTGCCGATCTTATTGAAAACCTGTCAGTGGAACCTTGAGAGCCATGTAAGTATGTGCACTGGTATGTTGATCACAGAGCAGTTTAAAGCATAGTTAATGTGAAGGAGCCTATCCTGGTTATGCCGTGAAAAATGGAAAAGGGAAGGAAAAGGAAATGAGGGAGGTCTGTACAGACGGTTGAAGTGGATGGCTTGGCAAGTCACTCTATATGTGACATTGCATTGGACATATTTTGTTCATGGAACATGAGAAGATGAAAACAGTGAAGCATTTGAAGTGAGCAAGGTGATCTCTGCACTTGAACTTAAATAATTGGGGCATTGAACAACCCTCATCATCGAGTGATGAAATGGTGGCTTGTAACCGGTGTACTAGCCTTGTAATTGAAGCCTGTTCTTCAGTGAATCCTTTGACAGGGTAACTGATCCTCATCTTGCCTTTAAAAACAAGTGCCTTTGGAAGTCCTTAGCTTCTCCACACAGGGTCCGTTAACCTGCATAGCGTTCTAGTGTGTTCCAAATGCGGTCAGTTTCATCAGTTCTTATCAAGTTTAACCGAAAACGTAACTCATTATGCCAAATGGGGTTTGGGAATCTTCTGATGTACGGTAGGACATATGAACTTGATTTTTCACCCAAAGTAAAACCAATTGTATTTTTCAGATTATTGATCACAGCTCTTGTTTTGATCCTGTCTGAGCGTATTAGTGCACGTTTAACCTTATCTGGGTTTTCTATAAGAGTCTGGCGTGTACATTCACATTGTTCGAGAATATTTTCAGGGTCATCGTATATGTTTGAACGATAGCTATTCTTTCGCGTGTTTGTATAGTCGTAAATGTCCACATACAGGGATTGGTCAGGTGGAATGAGAATCAATCTGTAGAGAGCCAAGACGTTCCAGAAAAAATGAAATTGGAGAGAATCTAAGCGACGTTCATGTCTTCATGTCTCAGCCTACAGATCGATAAAGACTGGGGTAGAGATACATTTTTTTCCATAATCGACCCTCTAAACGATCCCAATTGATGTTACGAGAGCATGCTGTACATTCCATCCCATATAGGAGCGCTGGAATAATTTAGCATTTTATATAATTTTATTAAAGGCATCAAGGAAAATCGACAATATGAGCATAGAAGTTTTTTTTGCTGGTACATATATTGATGTGTTTTGCTCTCTAGTTCTGATGTTAAGTCTAGGAGCGACTGGGTGGTCCTGAGACT
This sequence comes from Ambystoma mexicanum, assembly GCF_040938575.1. Lineage (NCBI taxonomy): Eukaryota > Metazoa > Chordata > Amphibia > Caudata > Ambystomatidae > Ambystoma > Ambystoma mexicanum. Next base: position 908,672,589 of record NC_090930.1, read on the forward strand.
GAGGACTTACTTTTTTTACAATCGAAATTGGTTGTCGGGCTATGTACCATTATTGTTTGCGGGTATAGTTAAAGAAAGGTTGCCATGTAGATTTAACCTCACTTTGATGGAAGTGTTCTCGTACAAGGCAATGATTATTTGCAATAACCCATATAGTATATTACAAGATTTTAATTTTTGCCATAACTTTGACCTGTTTACTAAGTCAAATGCCATTGATAAATCAATAAGGACAATGTAGGTTGGTATAGATTTCTTTATTTGACTTTGTGCTTGCAGGAGGTTTAGGGTCAGCCCGTTTAGAATAGTCGAAAGCCCTTTCTAAATCCTATTCGAAATTTAGATAGTATTTGTTGATTGGTTGCCCATTTTTGTAAATCTTGAAGGACCAAACGTGAAAATATGTTTCTGTCACAATCCATTAGTGCAATCGGACGATAACTTACTGGGTCTGATTTGTCACCCTGTTTGTAAATATGGATTACTATGGCTTGCTTCGAGGAACTGGGTATTACTTGAGACAGCACCATTTTCTTATACAATTTTGTTAGAATAATTGACTAGGTGTGTGGTTCTGAAGAAAACATCTGATTAGTCAAACTATTAGGCAGCGTGAGATTTGGAAGCTGACATGATTAAATTTGATGGTATTATCAACGTATGATTGAATCAGAGTGTCCTTCGCCGTATGTTCTTTAAAATAGGTCTGCCAGACAGCAGGTAAAACTGCAGGATTTATGAGAACTTTGAGATACATTTTGGTTGTTGATTAAAGGCCAAAAATCTTTAGTTTGCGATGGTAAAATCGTTTTCAGCATGCTTTGCCCATCATTGATGTTACGCAATTGTCGATGCCCACGTGACCAATATTTATAGATATTATTTAATTTAAACCTTTCAATTTTATAAGTATTTGGGTCGAGCTTCTTTGCTTTTAATTCTCTGAGATTTGTATTTAGCTTTTTTTTTTGTGTATGGGTCATCTGATTGAAATTACGTACATGAGTTTTTATAGATACTTTTATTTTCAATTGTGGTGGATTCATATCCCATATGAATTCGATAAAAGTGCCAGGGGCACTTAGTAACTCTAAGTTATCACCCTGCATTACTAAAGGTTGCAATTTTGCATTCAACTTCTCACCCCTATTTGTAAAACAGACAATACAATTCCCATTTGAGTTGGTTTGTAATTGAGGAACATGGATGTGATTACTTTCATACTTTTCTAAGTAAAAGGCAGTTTGTAATGCATGATGATCAGGGAACGACCTTAAACCACTTGCACTAATAGAATAACTCAGGAGATACTATTAGATGGTCTATTATGGACAAATGCTTACCATTAAACTGAGTTTTGGCTGGGGGACAGTCGGGGCCAATATGGCCATTCACAATGTTTAGGTTCCAGTTGGTGAATAATTGCTCCCATAGTTCACTGTAGGCGTTGTTAACTAAAGATTTTGAAGAGTGCCTTGCTATTGGGGAACAGCATGCATTAAAGTCACAACCAATCACTATCAAATAATCTGGGCATCGTATATTGAGATCAGTAAGAATGTGAGAGAGGTCTTCAAGAAACAATGCTAATGTACGGGAGGCTGGATTCCAATACACATTTATCAACTGGAGACCTTTTAGCATAACTCCCCATTTAATTTTCCACCTTATCACCAGAATGCCTTGGATATCATTACTCATACATTGGACATTATGACCACACATATTTCTGATGGCTATCAAAATACTGGCCGAAGGACGCCCTCGACTACAGCTAATTGCAAGCTGAGAAATGATAGTGAATCCATCCAAATAACGTTCAGTCTTAAGCCAAGTTTCTTGCAATAGGATTAAATCAAACTCCAGGAAAATGAGTTCAGAGATCTCTTTGTGTTGAAATGACAAGGCACCTTGTGTGTTCCAACTCAATAGTTTCATACCTAGAGTTGACGATCACACCCATTCAAATGTTGAAATACCTGTGATACGATATCTGGAAGGAGAGTCAATAATTTAACATTTTCTTTGTTTGCATGAACTGCCCTCATTCCATGAGATCGAATTGCTTCTATTTCTGACGTTTGGTAACTAGACGATGATCATCTTTTTGGATCTATAAAGAACCAATAAGCACTGAATGTAGTTCTAATTGACTCAGCGGAGAAATAGTAGTAAACACCTCCAGTCCTATTTTTTTGAGGTCCAAAATGCATGAAAGAAGAGCTTGGACACCTTCAGTTGTTTTTAAGATAGGTTTGTCAATGTGTGTTGATTTGTCATAGGGAAAAGATAGTCTATCTATATCATTAGATAAAAAAAGACACAAATCTTGTATTCTTTTTGTATAGGAAAGAATATTACTTCGATTTAGTAATGTCTGGCCTTTTTTCTGATTGATTAGTTGCAGCCATAGCTTGGTAGCGGCGAAATTTTGATTAATGGGAACAAACTTGCAAGCATGCACATCATGGTCTGGCACTTCTGAAGAAGACAAATTATTCCTGCTTTTGTCCAATCACTCTGTTGGTTGAGGCTTTAGTTCAGCAATAATGATAGGCTGTTCACTTTTGCCCATAGGTTTCAAAAGCATTTTTTTTTACAAAAAATTGGAGCTAATTTCAGTACTTTTAATGGAATATTTTCGGTCTGCGATAGATCTTCATTTTGAGACCCAAAGTTTATTTTCTTTATCACCATTGAAGTTGTTGATACAATAACAGTTGGTAGTGTGTCTGTATTAGGGCATTGAGTTTGTTCGTTAGATTTCAAGAGATCCTTTGTAACATCAGATCTTGTTCCTTTCGATGTTTTAGCTCGCTTTTCATTAATTTTAATTACATTTTCCAATGCCTTGAAAAAATTCCCTTTTCCAGGTTTTTTCTGTTTAACTGACTTTTTGAAGAATGCGTTGTAATAACAAACTCGGCAGTTTGTACTTGGACTTTCTTTTTTAATTTTTTCTTATATTTACCACTCTTTATGAGAGAAATATTTTGTAAATTTGGAGCTTTTGTCAGTTCATCAGATATGATAGGCGTGACAGACTTGGCTTCCTCATTTACGGTTGAAGCTTTGTTTGATGATGAAGAAATGCTTAGAGATTCTGAAGGATTGATAGCATGATTCAAAGGAAGAGACTGGTTTTGGACATGCTCATCTGCAATCAGTGCTAGTCTCATATATTCTTCTACAGTCGAGGCAGATATTGGGGGTCATCCCCTATGCAGGTCTCATTGATGCCAGGTTTCAGTTGTTCTGCTACTGGTGCATCTGATGGTTTAAGCGCGAGGGTGGAGGCTTTGATGTCGGACCATATTAGCTCATTACTATTTTTGAACTGAAGGAACTCATTAGCAAGGGTATTGATAGAGTCTAAGTTGGACTTGTCATTCTGTCATGTTTGTATCATGATTTCCTTAAAATAGGCTCCCCTCTTTAGTAATTCCATGATGCCAGAGTAGGTGTGGACCTCCTCTTTTAGTGATTCAAAAACATTTACCAGTGATTTGAGTACAAAGCTTAGCGCTGAGAGAGTAGGATCTTGCCATCTCTGTGTATCTATGCTTGTAGTATTTTCAGCGGAATTGTCACAGTTAAAAGGATTGACCGGTGAGCATCCCTCTTCATCTCCGGGCCCTGTAGTTGGTTTGGTGCATGACGGTGTAGTTGGAGATGGGGGGGGGGCGGTCATACCATTTTCTTGTATATTGGGTCCAGCGTCTTGAGTGAGGTCAAGCGATGGAACAAGATTTTCGTGAATTTGGATGAAAAAGATGTCACGTGCATGAAGATCATTTGTTTCTTGATTTACTTTTTGACTTTGATGAATTGGGCTGGCAGCCCAGGAAAAATGTTCCAAAGCATTCAGGCGACAACTTCTGGGTTGTCTTTTTTGCACCAAGTTGTTAATATGGTGTTTCATTGTTGAAGTTTTTACTGTGAAATCCAGATTGTAATTGAAAGTGTTTTTCACCAAATGAAAAGGAAGAATGGGCCGACTGATTTGATCTTCAGTTGTTAAAGTTGAAGAACAAGTTGGCGAACAAGAGGCATGATTTTCATCAGTAGCGTTTGTAGCCATTTGTGTAATAACATTGCCATTGCCATTTTGTGGGCCACAGACATCTGCAGAAGGCATTGTACAACCACAATTGGGTGTGCGATGATGATGATCCATTTTGAGGGGCCTTTATATCATCCTTAAATATAGGGCTTCTTAGATTATACATTATATGAGGAGTTATAGGCACAGCAATCCCTTGCCAGATGCGCTAAACGTGTGTTCACACACGAGAAAAGCGCGAAAAACACAACAGGCTCAGGTAAAGAAAGACCGGTGTAGTAACTCAAGCTGAGTTAGGCAGATGGCACACACGCTCCTCTTTTCTAATATTGACTGAAGTTCAAAACACTATGTTTTTGCCAAAAAAGCAGACAGCTCACTTAAAAAAAAAAAAAAATACCTGGATGAGGACTGCGGAATATGCTGCCGTGTCCCGCTGGGGCTCAAGGCAGAGTCTGCTAGCAGTCGCCCCAGCAGAGTACTATCAACACCAGGAGCATGAAGGGACCCTATAGAACAGTGTTGCGCTGGACCTCAAAGCAGACTTCTGCAAACACACAAAGGGTGTCGGAACAATGCAATACTGAGTGGCGTTGGGGCTCAAAGGAAGAACCTGCCAACAGTCACCCCAGCAAGTTTCGACAAGCACCTTGAGGATTTACCACGCTGTGAAGTGGTGTCAGCACGGGGCTCAAAGGCGAGATGTGCTCGCAGTCGCTCCTACAGGTTGTTACAATTCATTAACTTGTGCAAGTCGTTACCCGTTAAGTTTTGTTTCCGGAAACGGACACTACGACTTCAAGCTTGAAATACACGTAGCACGGGAATTCGAGTGCACGGTACGAAGCTTTGCAAAAGTCACACTTGGTCAAAAATAAGTATACACTGTGATATGTTAGTGTTTACTTCCACCGCTTGTGTCCATGCTTCACCTGCTTCTACTGCTGAACACAGCAGAACACTTCCAAAAACACTTAACACGTCAAAACCATGTTCAAAATCAGACCCTTCTCCTGCTATCCGCCCTCCAAGAAACCCATTAAAAGAATTACACCCACAGCAATAAAGGTTCATTTTGGAAAAACAGAGATTGGATTTTCACTTGACAAAACTCTCACTTTGACAGGGTGGGTCTGTTCCTGAGCATCTTATGAACTTCTCCCCACTACTTTATTACTAAAGTATTTCTCCTCAAAAAAAGAATGTTTAAAAAACTACTTAATTTAGCGTCAAATATATTAAACTGTGGCTGGCCATTAGGTACCTCTGAGCATAACAAATATAAGGCATCAGATTCACGGGGGCCCAGTCAGCTGTTCGAGTGAATCGTTAAACTGAAAGGAAATCGTCATGGGTAATATTCTAGAATTAAACATATCTTCACTTTAAATTACATTATCATGCAGAATACATTTCTTCCTGTAACATTCTAACAGTGTAGTCTAGTGGAAACGTGGATATTGTTCTGAAATCGTGGGAGCAATCCCCTGAAAGGAGACTAAGCACACATTATTAATGCCAATGCATTATTAATAAAATCATATACATGCAATAACGTTATCTTCTTACATGCAACAGACACATTTAACATGTCTAATGATGCAGGATCACCCTGTGATTGTTTAAATGTTTGCTTTAAGCTTGGGTAAAATGTAGGACCAGAGCTATGGCAGAACATGTGACTTAAAGTCCAAAGTGTACAGAGCCTGTGGGATGTATTTACCCATGCATGCGAGCCCTACCTCAAAACTGTGCAGTACTGACATGGAAAACATCATGATGGCCAGAGCTTCCCAGAAAATGCACAGGGAAATGCATGAAGAATAGGCTGCCACTCATTTTTGCCGATGTTATGGGCACAGAAGGAAACTGCCTAAAACCACCATTGGACTACCCACACAGTAGTCTGAAACCATTGGGAGTGGCAATGCTGATTGCCAAAAGCAAACCCATAACTGTTGGGAATTCATTTTCTTAAATCCCAAAAAGGGGTGCAGTACCAGTACTCACCACTATCCAAAAGCCGGCATTTTAAAACCACCAGATTTTGTAGAAAACTGAATAAATGAACCCAAAACATGCCAAAGAAAGACATTTTAAGAGGTGGATACAATGTAAAGTTATATTCTGAAGTGACTTGAAGGTTTATAACAAGACTGGCTGCGCTGTGGATTTCAGCAGTTTAAGTAAATTTGGACTGAAAGACACTAAAAAAAATCTAAATGTTTAAATTGACTGAGTGACCTACTTTTGAGTGTCACATAGGTTGCAATTGTTTAAATGTCATAGTTTTAAACTTAGAATCAGCCTTCTAGCTGCATATGTGAAAATGTTTAGTTTTATTTGAATGCAGAAACTGGGGAACAGAAATGACAGCTTAAAGAGATTCCAATTTGCCTGGCAACTACCCCCATCAGGAGTGAAACTTGAGTCACAGCTGTGTTCCCAGGCCTAGCTGCCCTTTTGCTGCTCACACCAAAAGGGATATGACACTTCCCTGATTGAATTACCTGGGCTCTGCAGGAAATTGAACAAAGCCCTGTCCTGACTCAGGCAAATGTTTTATTGCAGATGTCGTAAAACAGCTTCCTCTTGGCAGAAGCTGGGAGTGGCAGGGTCTCTGAGCTTGGCAGAAACTGGAAAGACTGGTTTCTGTACCATGTGACCTGAAAAGACACACCTCTATAGCCAGAATATGGTTTTAGAAAAAGATGAATAACTCATAGTACGGACATGTGAAAATTTTATAAATGACACCATAATTCTTGTGATTTTTCTGCCCACATTTTAAGAGGTTTTTAGAACCGGTGGCATGTTCAGGGGGGTTTTGGCGGAAAAGAGGATATTACTCAAAATGTGTGCATGTGAAAAATCTGACACTTCATCAACTAATGTCCATACTCCTTGCGCACATGTGTGTAAATTTGGGTCAATGTCCGGAATTGCAAAATCAGTTAAAAAGTGAAATATGTGCCATTTCTGAATGCAAGCCCCCAGGAAGAGCAAAGTTTGGACAGGGTATATCTCCTGTGATATGTGATGTGTGCATGTAATTTTAAACCAATGTTTACCTGTGCAAATATGTCTTTTGTTATCAAATATAAAATGTGTGCAATTTGACTGGGGAGTGTCCTCTCTGCAAGGCTGTAAAATGACATCACTCTGACACAACTTAGCTCCCCCAATCAAGTGAGAAATGGAAGTTTGACCAATTAGAAGCTGAGAGAGAGGTAGGGTCAGTGATGCTAGAACACACCCACATTCTAAACACATAAAAGCAGACAGACAGGACAGATAGGGACCTTCAAATCCATTTGCAGCTGGAAGCTCTGCCGGGAAAATCCATACTTTACCTCCATCAACCTTCAGAGAGCAGACATAGAGACTTCAAATCTATCAAATTTCCAGAACCAGAGAGAGAGCAGAGCTGACCCAGATCACTGTTAGCAGAACCAGAGAGAGCTGACCCAGATCACTGTGAAGTGCAGAGTCCAGTCTAAAACCTGACCAGATCCATGGCGAGGCCCATTTCACTCAAGAATATAGTGTGAGTACCTAGAAAACTGTGCAGAACCAATCTCTTAGTTAAAATAATATAATCCAAGCTATTTTAATCTAAGTAGAACTGCCTCCTAACTGTCACCTGTCATTTGCATAGCTGTCACCTGTCATTTTCTAGTTGCAAGCTGCACTTGTCTTTGTGAACTTTAACATTTCAAATCTGAAAAACGACCTTTATTCAATCGCTCATATCTCCGTGACCGTTTGTGCTAGAGACTTGCAGTAACTTTCATCTGGAAGCTGAGATCCTAGGCTTTCTTGTAGTTCCTCTGTAATAGCGCCCGGCACATTCGCGAATTTTACCGCGATTTGCAATTTCTTCACGTGTAAAAAGCTGCTGCTGCTTGCCTTTCATTTGCCAGAAATTCGTTTAACCTGCTAATTATCCCTGAATCATTGCTAGTGTGAGCCTGGACTAATATTAACTAGATACCACTCACCCTAAACCTCTAGAGGGAATTAAAAGCATTTTAGCATATTTTTTTCTTCATTTCCAGCACATTTAAAAGCATTTTGCCTGTGTTTTCAACTTCTGTAGTCTAAGTTGCTGGGTGAACTGAATTACATTTGAATTGCATTTCTGAGAACTGTGTGCTTCCTTCCATTTCCTTGCATTGCATAAAAGGGGGGGTGAATTGCCAGAGAAAAGTGATTACATTGTTTTGTTGAAATCATATTGAGTATTTTCTATACTGCATTTCATTCATTCAACCTTGCATTTCCTTGAACCCTATAAAACATTCTCTTCCACATTATTCTTCTGTCCCTATTTACCAGTGTGCTATCTTATCCATTTCATGTCAACTCCTTAGTGATTATAAAGAAGTGTGCTAGTGCCAGAGTCTCTGTTGTTAATCTTTATCATATCAGATTAAGTGTGATATTCAATTATTAATTTATTATAAAGTCTGATATATATATCTATTGTTTAAATTATCAAATAAACCTTTTAACTTGCAAAACGGAACTACTTCTTGGCTCAGTGGGGTCAGGAGGATTCCAAGAGAGGGGTGTTATATAGGGGTAGTCATCCAGAACGCATGAACTGGACATAAAGATATATCAATAAGGGTTTTCATTCAGTATTCTAGACTAGGCGTTGACTTGGCTGTAGTGCTGAATTGAATCCTCTTACAAATTGGGGGCTCGGGCCGGACGTTTGGGTTAGATTTACCATTTGTGCAGATTAATACAGCGTGCCAGCTGACCAGATACACATATCCAGTCGGATCACCACGCTGCATTACGCTGTGAAGCATTCCTCAAAAGGGACACTCCAAGAAAAGTTCTGTTCTGCAAAAATAAAATACAAACTTCTGTAAGTCAGGACAGAGACCAATCTCTAGAATGACGACCTTAGTAGACATGAAAATAGCCAGAGAGCACCTCTTGCATAAGCTATTTGTGAGAGGTGAATGGACCGAACAGGGCCAGGATGCGTGGTTGCAGGCAATCACACAACAGGTCACTGAAACAGGGTCAGATATATATAGAGATCAGGGTCCCTTACATGTGGCCCTGAGTGAACTATATATGGCTCCTAAAGCCAAAGAGGAACACAATAAGATTGCCAGGATAGCAGCATACCTGTACCTATATATGGGAGACATGCAGGATAGATGTGCTGAAAGCCAAAATCTGGCAAATAGGCAACAGATGGGGTTAGAGAAGGTCCAATCTGACCTGGTCTCTTCTGAGCAGAGGCTGCAGAGGAGCCAGGAGTCAGAAAATGACAGCAGACGGTACATCACTAAAATAAAGGAGGATATGGATGTGCTGCAAAAGGAAAAGTCAGAACAGGATACCAGATTTCTGGCCTTGCAGAAGGAACACCAAGAAGGTTTGGACTCCCTACTGCAAAGCCAGAAAAAGCTGGAGCAACAGCTAGACTTCAATAGGGCATGTGCTGAGCAGGTAGTCACCCTGCAAAGCCACCTAGATAGGGAGAAGGCAGAGAGCAATAAACTGATTCTGAAAGACCTGGATACCCAGGCAGAGTTTGATCAGGAGCGCCAGAAAGCTGGTGCCTTCCAAAGGCAAAGGGACGACCTGACGGTACAGATGCAGACTCTTAGTCAGGAAAGGGACACCTTAGGCCAGGAAGTCTGCCACTTAAAAAGAAAAATGGAAGAAAATCACATGGCCCACCAGGGACTGGGTGACCTCCAAAAAGAACACCAGAACTTGCTAGAGCACACCAGGAGGGTGGAGGATGCTCTAGCAAGAAAGGAGCAGGCCAATAGGGACACAGCTCAGGAGGTAAACCTCCTGCAGCAAAGACTGGCCCAGTTCTCCAGGACCAACCAGGAAGCACAGAGGGAAAATGAGGCCCTCTGTCAGCACAATGAGAGGCTCCGGCAACAGGTAGCGATGCAGGAGAAACTGATAGAGTCGAGTAAGGCCTTAACAGAGGAACTGAAAGCACAAATGCAGGCTCTTGCATTGCAACAGGGAGCAGGGGCGGATAGAGATGAGGTCCGCTGGGAAAGAGAGATTCCTGACCATAACCGCAGGAGCCCTAACACCAGGGGCCTTCATCTCCCCCAGTCCCTGGACTCTACCACCCCCATGACCCCTGGCGCACATGAGCACAGGGCCACAGGGATGGCAGATTACTATCCAGCTAAGAGTATGGGGCTCATAGGCCAGTACCACTCAGGAATGGAGGGGTGGGCATCCGGGTATGGGCACCCAAGTACAGTACAGTTCAATGGGGAACCCCAGGAGAGTAGGCCCATTAAGGGCATCCTGAAAACCTCTGCCCAGTTAGGTCAGTGGAGGGGGTACCCATCAAATCCTGGCAGCAAGGAGGAATCTGAAGACTCCTCTGAACTGCGCAGGACACAGGCGACCAGGTCCCCACATTCTGCCAGCCATTCCCAGGCTCGCAGAATCCGGGAAAACCTGGAAGATCTGACGGAAACCTCTGGGAGCAGTGCCTCTGAGTCAGAGGATGAATGGACAAGAGTTACCCGAACCAAAAAGGCCAATAAGGCAAAAAGGGCCTTGCTTAAGGACCCCTTAAAGCAGATTAAGGCGATCAGGAGCGTCATCACGCCTTACCATAAGAACGCTAAGTATTCTGTTTGGGAGCACTTAGAGTTGTTTGAGCAAATGATGGAGACTTTCCATTTGAAGGACAGCCAAAGCTGTATTCAATATGTAAAGTGGACCTTCTCCCCGGAATACTCCAGTTTCTTTGCGGGGCTGGACGACCAAAATCATTTAAGATGGTCCACCTATAAGGCGGCCATCTTGAAACATTTTTCTGTTCACAGAAATCCTCAAGAGGCTCGCAAGGCAGCCTACAATTTGCAATGTGGGGAGGATCAGGCCCCACAAGAATTTGTGCAGGAGTTAAAGCGTGCTTTTGCACAGACCACAAGAAGGGTGCGCACGGATAGCAGAGAATTTATTAATATGTTGTTCCATGCCTTGCCCAAATATATCATGACCCAGCTCGTGAGGGATTTTCACGAGAAAAGATCTTTAGACTGGGTCATTGAACAGGCTACCCGGATCTATGAGGTGCAGAAACCGATAGATAGCAAAAGTAATGCCCAGAAAAACCCCAAAGCCAACAGCACCCCTGCTGCTGCCAAGGTGGCAGAGGTAAAGGTCACCCCCGTTTTGGATTTGGAGATGGGGGGGCCTAAAAACCTACCTGCATCTAATAATGCTAGGCCCAGAAGGTCCTCGGGCCAGTCACAGACAGGGAGCCAGGGAGGCAGCCCCACAAATGGGGTCCCTCGCTCTCCTGATTATGTAAGTCCCCGTTACAAGGGAAATCGACCCATCCTGGGTTATGTGTGGACTCCTCCAGCCCAAGGGGGGGGATCCAGCCAAGCACCTAACCCAGGGAACTTCCCTCCCAACTTCTCACAGGAGGGCAGAAACTCACCAAACCCTGGGCAGAACTTCTTCCCCAGGTATCCACCCAACTTCCAGCCCCAAAATCCTCCATCCTTCTTTCCCCAATTCCCTGAGCCCAGACAACCTAATCCGGGAGAGGGGAGGCCAAGGGTGGAGGGGTACCCAAATCTTCCCAACCCGGGGTATTACCAGAGGAGGGACAGCTACCCTTCCCGGGATCAGCCCAGGGGAGAAAACAGGGCCCCGTATCAGCCTGAGCGGGTTTCCCAGTTAGAGCGCCAGGCATGCCGGCGCAGAACGCACCCAACTCTGGACCTGGTGCCCCAGAACAATGACGGGGGCAGCACCCCGATAACTCACCGGTTCCCAGGGAGGAGGCACAAAGGGAAGGGGGGTGTAAAGCCTTGGAGGAAGCTTCCTTCCTCACTTGTAAACAGCCCCTGGAAACCCAGGAACTGGAAACAAAATCTCTTGCCCCTGAAAGTCTGCCTCCTAAGGAGCAGAGGGGGGGTAGGAGAAACAAAAGACCCAAACAGACTCAGTTTGAGGAGGAGGTACAGATATTCCAATCTGAGGGAGAGGGATCCTCAGGGGATCCTGGGAAAAGGATCTTCTCCTTCAGAGAGGGGGGAACTCCTCCCAAAGAAAAATGGGTCCCTAGGGATGCAAATCCAGACTGGGGAGATGTGGAGACTGAGCTACCGCCGCCCACCATCTCATCCCAGAACCAACCGCAAGAAAATCCCCTGGTTCAAACCCATCCTGGTGACTGCCTCCAAAAAGGGGGGGGCGGCCCAGAACCGGAGCCAGGGGAACCCACAATGGCTCTGATCTCCAGTTGCCAAATTTTTCTTTCAGATTCCCAAGGCTCTCCACAGAATTCTGCCCAAATCTCTTCTCTCGCCATGTCCAAAACCAGAAAGTTAGCCAACCAGTTGTCCAAAAATGTGCATTATCTGTGCCCCCTTGAGGAGAAGGAGGGAAGATATTATGCCCCAGTACAAGTACAGGGGCAGGGTACAATTTTGGCACTGGTGCACACTGGATCTCAAGCTACCCTTCTGCCCAGAAGGGCCTTTGACGAACTGAATGCAGGAAGGGGAGGGAATTACCAAATTCCTCTCACCTCTCTTCCTGGACAACTGCAGAACTTTGACGGGAAGGAAATTCCCGTCGAGGGGACGGCAGATTTGGACATAAAAATTGGGCGACATAAGTTGAAACACCCGGTCATAGTTGTGACCCCAGAGGGCACCCCTTGTTTACTAGAGAATGACCTCCTGAGAAGGTTGTCACCCCTAATAGATTGTGTAAACAAGGTCCTCTGGACCCAGACTAGCCGACCCATAAAATTAAAACAGAGTGTCAACCATGTTAGTTTAAACGGCACCTGCCACATGGTTGAACAAAAACCTGACCAAGTAGAATTTCACTTCCAGAATAGCCAAATTCCAGACGTGACAGTAATAGCAGTAGGACAACAGACTGGTGATGGGGGGTCCTCTCTATTTCTGAAAATCAACCTTCCTCCCAGTTTAAAGTGGTATTCCACACTGGAAGGAAACACTCTGAAATTCTATACTAATCCACAATCAGAAACCCCCACTCCTATAGTCCAGAAAGATGTGAAATCAGCTCAAAGCCTGGCTGATATTCAGCAAATTGGAGAGCAGTTGTTCGTCCCTGTTCAGTTAAATGATGGGAAGGACTCTGTTCTCGCTCGAGTGTGCGTGAACAATGGTAAGAGCTTCATCAGCGAAGCCATGTTCCGCCAACTCCCAAAAGATCCAGCCATTCCCAATTTCAAACTGATAGACAAATGGGAAATGGACCTGGAAGCACCTAATTCCAAACATCTCCTGCCAAGCAGGTGTATGCTCAAAATCTCCATTGGCAACAAGAGCATAGTCCACAATTGTTGGGTCGTGCGAGACGTCCCTGCCGCCTTTTACTTAGGCAGTGACATTTTCAATCGCTTTGCCATTAGTTTGGACCTAATAAACTTCAAAGCTTGGTCCCGATTAGCGGATAATCCCATGGGCTTTGATGATCCAGAAAAAGCATTTAGGTCAGCTCAATTGTTACCTTATGCAGTTGAGATTCAGATCAAAGAGGAAGTCACCATCCCAGAAAGACCCGACAATTCTCCCTGGAAGTGAAAGTTAAAAGGGGACAAGAGTTGAAAAACCCTGATGCTTATATACATCTAAATGCTTCTCTCCAACAGCAAGGGTTGGGGGTAAACCCAACTCCATTAGTCAACATAGAACATGACACCATTCCAATAGAGGTGGATAACAGCGACTTAAAGAGTATTACTCTAGCCGCAGGCACCATTATTGGAATGGCGGTTGATGACCGACATTTTTCCATAGATCTTGGAAATTAACTGTTAGGACCAATCCCCAAGGACTGTTTTGACAGTGACAGGGATGACAATACAACACCAGACAGGATTTTTACCCGGCATGGGGGGAACTTCCTGGTGTACACTTCCTGCCCCTATGGTAAGGAAGATGTGACTTGTGACTTCAGGAGGGATGAGGTGATTTTCCAGGTCCATGAGGGCTGCCTTTCCCACTTGAAGCCTCCGGTCCAAATCGGCACTCTGACCAGGGACTTCTCCACCCAGCTGGAGGAGGCCGCTGAAATAGCCAAACCAGAAGTCTTTCCAGGCTTCAGGCAGATGGTGGAAGAGAGAGTCAACCTAGCTGATGCCTGTGTGACTCTGGAACAAAAGCAAAAGTTGAAACAAGTTTTCTTGGATTTCCAAGATCTCTTTGCGGTAGACTCATATGACTGTGGTCGCACTGACATCCACACAACAACAATCCCCACGGACCCTGGCATGACTCCAGTGTTTGTGAAGCAATATCGTTTGCCTCTCGCATCCATGGAGTCCCTTACTGAAATAATTAAGAACCTTGAGTCCAGGGGAATAATCCGTCCAGTCCACAGCACCTTCAATAATCCGGTGCTGGGAATATTAAAGCCAAACGGCCAGTGGAGACTCTGCGCCGACCTCAGGGAGCTCAACAAACGGGTCCATACTTCCCGATGGCCTCTGCCCTACATTGACCAAGGGTTGGCCCAGATCCAGGGGTCACAGGTATTCACTGCAATAGACCTGACCAATGGATACTGGACTGTGCCTGTCAGTAGGGAGGACCAATACAAACTGGCTTTTACCTTTGGGGGCCAACAGTATACATGGACCCGGACGCCCTTCGGATACCTTAACTCCGGTAATGAGTTCAATATTTTCCTACATAAGGCCATGCCCGACCTGGGTGCAAGGGGTAACCTGGCTTATGTAGATGATGTCCTCATCAAAAGTTCATCTGTGGAGGAACACATAGCAGAGATCCGTTATGTTCTGACCCAGTTGAGAGCCGCCGGAGCAAAACTTTCCTTTCAGAAAGCACAGTGGTGTAGAACCCGTGTTAATTTCTTGGGGCATGAGATTACTCCTCAGGGTCTCTGTCACCAGGAAAAGAAAGTGGAAGCACTTCAGAAACTGAAAGACCCCACAACTCTGCGGGAACTAAGGAGCCTCCTTGGACTGACTAATTACAGCAGAAAGTTCATTGAGGGCTACGCAGAGATCACCAGACCCCTGATTCATCTCCTGAAGGGGGGGTCAAGTGGGAATGGGGTCCAGAACAAGCCGAGGCAGTAAAACAACTCAAAAGAAGCCTCTCACAAGCGCCTTGCCTAGATTATCCTGTCAGAAACAAGGAGTTCTTCCTAGAGACGGGGTTCTCTAATACGTGCTTGACGGCAGTATTATACCAAAAGCATGACAAGGTCAATAAAGTAATCTCATATGCGAGCAAAACTTTATCCTCTGTGGAGGAGAAATTCAACGATTGTGAGAAGGCACTCCTGGCGACGGTGTGGGCATTGAAGAATTACCGCCCGTTTATCCAGGGGGAGCACATCATAGTGGAGACTCCACACCAGCCTCTGCAATATCTCCAAAGTGACAGAATCCGGGCCGGAAATGTGAGTAATTCCCGAATTACGTCCTGGATTCTGTCAATGCAAGGCTTTCCTGTGGAAGTCAGATATGGCCAAAACAAGAAGAGTCCACTCGCGCAAGGTCTGGCTGACTTGCATGATTGTGCCAGAGAAAACTGTCTCGAGGACGAGAGTCTAAAAATAAAGGACAACACGGAGGCATACCTTAATTCCCCACACAAAGTCTTTGAAGAGGACAAGTGTGAGGGAATGCCCACTGTCTATGTGGATGGATGCTCTTACCATGTTGACAACAACGGGGAGAAAGAATTGGTGGCCGGCGTAGGGAATGCATGGGTGAATGAGTTCCCAGAACCCTCCGCTGGATACAAAATTGGTCCCCGAAGTAGTCAGGTGGCAGAATTGATGGCTGTGCATCAGGCCATCCTCACTGCTGTCCAGCATCAACTCCACGAACTGGTCATAATCACAGATTCGGATTATGTACGGAACGGGTTCGTGGAGCACCTGGTTAATTGGAAAACCAGAGGCATGTTATGTGCTAACAACAAACCCTTGAAACATGGGAAGTTGATCCAAAACATTGATGATCTGGTCACCTCGAATGAGATGACCATCTATTGGAAAAAGATCAAGGGTCATTCCAAAGTAGAGGGACCAGACAAAACTGGAAATGACTTAGCTGATCAGCTGGCCAAAACCGGGGCCATCCTAGGGGATCTAATTGAGATTGAGTCCCTGTTGGGGGAAATCCAGGACACTGCTATCACTAGGTCCCAGACAAATGCTCACAACGACCTTTCAATTGCACAATGGAGTAAGGAGACCCCTGATGCTGATTTGATTACCGCTCAGAAGGGGGATCCAATTATTGGTAAGTTTTACCAGCACCTTGAGGACCCTGAGAACTTTCCCCTGACGGATACCGATTACATTGGGAAAGAGGACCTAAGAGTGTTGATGAAATGTCCAAAAATGTTCCGAATCCAAGACGGTTTGCTGGTAAGGAAATCCAAAGCTGGCCACGATCAGTGGGTGGTTCCTACCTCATTCCGAAGCCTGATGTTAAGTCACGCCCATGATGCGGCCACCGCCGGTCATAGGGGGTTTCACACAACACTGGAAATCTTAAGAGAGGTTGCATACTGGCCACACATGGGGCAGGACCTCGACCAATACTTGAAGGGGTGTCTCGTGTGTGCACAATTTCAGCCATCATCCCTCACGCACCGCGCGCCTCTCCAAAAGCGGGGGATGACACTGCCATGCTCAGATTTACAAATCGACTTTGTAGGCCCCGTGATTCGCTCTGCTAGGGGGAATAAGTACATGTTGACTGTCACATGCTTGTTCACCAAGTGGGTGGAATGTCTCCCAGCCCCAAACTGCAAGGCAGAAACGGCAGCTGCCTTGATGATTAACCACATCTTTTCCCGTTTTGGTCTACCTCAAAGGATTGAGTCAGACAGAGGTAGCCACTTCACCAGTGAAGTAATGACAAAGATGTGGGAGATACTGGGGGTCAAGAGGAAGTTGCATATTGCTTACAGACCAGCTTCTTCTGGGGCAGTAGAGAGATATAACCGGACAATTGTGAGCATATTAAAGAAGTTTGTGGCAGATTCTGGGCCAAGTTGGGATATCCGATTACCTCTGGTCCTAATGGCCATCAGATCTACCCCTTCATCTGCAACCAAAATGTCACCATTTGAGTTGATGACTGGGCGCAAGATGGTGCTTCCGCAGCATTTGCTCTACAGGTCCCAAGAGCAGACACTGATAAATGCCTCCACTACTCATGAGTATGTGGAGAATTTAAGGAAACACCTCCAACATGCTTTTGCTTATGCTCAGCGGAATCTAGAAAGATCGGCTGATAGCATGAAGACCCATTATGACCTGAAAACTTCCAGGAAGGAATATCAGGTGGGAGACCGGGTCTATCTATACAACTTCCAAAGAAACCAGGCAAAACAGCGGACATTTTTGCCTACGTGGAAGGGACCCTTTGAGATCATCGACAAGATCTCCCCTGTGGCCTACAAAATCCACATCCCCAAAGGTCATTTGGCAGAGGGGGAAGACAAGTGGGTCCACATAAACCAGTTGAAATGTTGCCATCCCAGGCACGCTCTGCAACAACTGGAGGAATCCTCTGGAATCCTAGCGGGCACTGTCTCAGACTAATTCAGTTCCAACCATAAAACATACCACATCTAGTCTCTAAAATATTGTGATTTGCATGAAACTGTCTCTTAGTTATACTGTTTTTTTTTTTTCAAAATAAGAATGTAATGTTTTGTTATGATGAAATGCATATGCTGCCCCACTATCTCAACAGTGGTGGAAAAACGTCTATGAGTAGGTATTGCCGCTTTTGCTTTATCATCCTAGGAGAGATGAAACCATGGAGAATGACCAAGGAGGATGACCCGGAGACCGGATGATGTAAGGGGGCCCGGGGTACCGCCCAATATTCCCATCAGGACCGGCGAGGAGAACCGATCGACCAGTACCGGATGGAGGAAAAGATGCTGAACTGTGCCATCTATTGGAAGAAGATGAGGAAACATCCCAGATCTTGCGGGTCCCACCAGTGAAGGATCAGATGGCCACTGCAAAAAGGGGGGCTTGTGGGATGTATTTACCCATGCATGCGAGCCCTACCTCAAAACTGTGCAGTACTGACATGGAAAACATCATGATGGCCAGAGCTTCCCAGAAAATGCACAGGGAAATGCATGAAGAATAGGCTGCCACTCATTTTTGCCGATGTTATGGGCACAGAAGGAAACTGCCTAAAACCACCATTGGACTACCCACACAGTAGTCTGAAACCATTGGGAGTGGCAATGCTGATTGCCAAAAGCAAACCCATAACTGTTGGGAATTCATTTTCTTAAATCCCAAAAAGGGGTGCAGTACCAGTACTCACCACTATCCAAAAGCCGGCATTTTAAAACCACCAGATTTTGTAGAAAACTGAATAAATGAACCCAAAACATGCCAAAGAAAGACATTTTAAGAGGTGGATACAATGTAAAGTTATATTCTGAAGTGACTTGAAGGTTTATAACAAGACTGGCTGCGCTGTGGATTTCAGCAGTTTAAGTAAATTTGGACTGAAAGACACTAAAAAAAATCTAAATGTTTAAATTGACTGAGTGACCTACTTTTGAGTGTCACATAGGTTGCAATTGTTTAAATGTCATAGTTTTAAACTTAGAATCAGCCTTCTAGCTGCATATGTGAAAATGTTTAGTTTTATTTGAATGCAGAAACTGGGGAACAGAAATGACAGCTTAAAGAGATTCCAATTTGCCTGGCAACTACCCCCATCAGGAGTGAAACTTGAGTCACAGCTGTGTTCCCAGGCCTAGCTGCCCTTTTGCTGCTCACACCAAAAGGGATATGACACTTCCCTGATTGAATTACCTGGGCTCTGCAGGAAATTGAACAAAGCCCTGTCCTGACTCAGGCAAATGTTTTATTGCAGATGTCGTAAAACAGCTTCCTCTTGGCAGAAGCTGGGAGTGGCAGGGTCTCTGAGCTTGGCAGAAACTGGAAAGACTGGTTTCTGTACCATGTGACCTGAAAAGACACACCTCTATAGCCAGTATATGGTTTTAGAAAAAGATGAATAACTCATAGTACGGACATGTGAAAATTTTATAAATGACACCATAATTCTTGTGATTTTTCTGCCCACATTTTAAGAGGTTTTTAGAACCGGTGGCATGTTCAGGAGGGCTTTGGCGGAAAAGAGGATATTACTCAAAATGTGTGCATGTGAAAAATCTGACACTTCATCAACTAATGTCCATACTCCTTGCGCACATGTGTGTAAATTTGGGTCAATGTCCGGAATTGCAAAATCAGTTAAAAAGTGAAATATGTGCCATTTCTGAATGCAAGCCCCCAGGAAGAGCAAAGTTTGGACAGGGTATATCTCCTGTGATATGTGATGTGTGCATGTAATTTTAAACCAATGTTTACCTGTGCAAATATGTCTTTTGTTATCAAATATAGAATGTGTGCAATTTGACTGGGGAGTGTCCTCTCTGCAAGGCTGTAAAATGACATCACTCTGACACAACTTAGCTCCCCCAATCAAGTGAGAAATGGAAGTTTGACCAATTAGAAGCTGAGAGAGAGGTAGGGTCAGTGATGCTAGAACACACCCACATTCTAAACACATAAAAGCAGACAGACAGGACAGATAGGGACCTTCAAATCCATTTGCAGCTGGAAGCTCTGCTGGGAAAATCCATACTTTACCTCCATCAACCTTCAGAGAGCAGACATAGAGACTTCAAATCTATCAAATTTCCAGAACCAGAGAGAGAGCAGAGCTGACCCAGATCACTGTTAGCAGAACCAGAGAGAGCTGACCCAGATCACTGTGAAGTGCAGAGTCCAGTCTAAAACCTGACCAGATCCATGGCCAGGCCCATTTCACTCAAGAATATAGTGTGAGTACCTAGAAAACTGTGCAGAACCAATCTCTTAGTTAAAATAATATAATCCAAGCTATTTTAATCTAAGTAGAACTGCCTCCTAACTGTCACCTGTCATTTGCATAGCTGTCACCTGTCATTTTCTAGTTGCAAGCTGCACTTGTCTTTGTGAACTTTAACATTTCAAATCTGAAAAACGACCTTTATTCAATCGCTCATATCTCCGTGACCGTTTGTGCTAGAGACTTGCAGTAACTTTCATCTGGAAGCTGAGATCCTAGGCTTTCTTAGGACCCCAAAACGATAGTGATAGTCCTTGTAGTTCCTCTGTAATAGCGCCCGGCGCATTCGCGAATTTTAACGCGATTTGCAATTTCTTCACGTGTAAAAAGCTGCTGCTGCTTGCCTTTCATTTGCCAGAAATTCGTTTAACCTGCTAATTATCCCTGAATCATTGCTAGTGTGAGCCTGGACTAATATTAACTAGATACCACTCACCCTAAACCTCTAGAGGGAATTAAAAGCATTTTAGCATATTTTTTTCTTCATTTCCAGCACATTTAAAAGCATTTTGCCTGTGTTTTCAACTTCTGTAGTCTAAGTTGCTGGGTGAACTGAATCACATTTGAATTGCATTTCTGAGAACTGTGTGCTTCCTTCCATTTCCTTGCATTGCATAAAAGGGGGGTGAATTGCCAGAGAAAAGTGATTACATTGTTTTGTTGAAATCATATTGAGTATTTTCTATACTGCATTTCATTCATTCAACCTTGCATTTCCTTGAACCCTATAAAACATTCTCTTCCACATTATTCTTCTGTCCCTATTTACCAGTGTGCTATCTTATCCATTTCATGTCAACTCCTTAGTGATTATAAAGAAGTGTGCTAGTGCCAGAGTCTCCGTTGTTAATCTTTATCATATCAGATTAAGTGTGATATTCAATTATTAATTTATTATAAAGTCTGATATATATATCTATTGTTTAAATTATCAAATAAACCTTTTAACTTGCAAAACGGAACTACTTCTTGGCTCAGTGGGGTCAGGAGGATTCCAAGAGAGGGGTGTTATATAGGGGTAGTCATCCAGAACGCATGAACTGGACATAAAGATATATCAATAAGGGTTTTCATTCAGTATTCTAGACTAGGCGTTGACTTGGCTGTAGTGCTGAATTGAATCCTCTTACAAACCACAACTGTCACGTGGCTTAAATATTTTGAACCGATAGAAAAAGGGGGTGCATTTTCTGGAATTATCCACTCCAGTGAACAGAATGAAAAGACTCAACAAATGAAAAATGATGATTTCAAATTACATTGTGTGGGTGCATATTGACTAGGGATAGGCGAACCGGCTCAAAAAAGATTCAAGTCCATCAAAATAATGGGGGTTCGACTCAGCTCAAATGATTCAAGCTAGTTGGAGCTGAATCAGGAAATGCCTCAAGACCTTTAAACCAGAATTCAAGCCACTTGTATAGTTATAAGTACTTAATGGTTTGACTTGGCTCAAAGACAACTCCTTTGTAACACTAAATTCTAGGTTATTGGACCACATGCTTAGAATTCAATATTACTGGTGGCTGGGGAAATAATGCAATAGAGACATAAACATGAGCACCAATGAAAAAAGTGCAGATGATATGCTTTTTCATTTGCATTAATTGTAGAAATGCGCAGACTGTCCCATCCACAAAAGTGACCTGCATATTTTAGAGGGGCAGAGCAGCAGCGCAAATGATTCAGTAGCCAGCCCTCTTGCATACAAACATGTTAGCAGAGCACTATTGACACTAATGGAGAGCATGCGGCTGCACATTGTGAGGAACCTAAGGGCATCCTTCCATCTATCCCCCAGGGGTCTTCCTTTCAGGTGGCCAGCGAAGGACCATCACTTTTGGATCTGAACCCTGGGGTGGATATGCCAGGGAAGATCACCTGGGTCGAAGGACCTTGGGGAGTGGAAGGAGAATGTCATCAGGTGAGACACAGTACTCCCTGTTTCTATTCCATAATGAACCCTCAGTCCCTGATGCCATTATAGGGTACATTCAAAACCCCTCCAGTTCTTCTTTTCAAATCAAACCCGGATAAAACCCCAGTATCAAGGAGCTAAGAAGAAAACCCCAACAAGAACACCTCATTACACATTCAACCCCCCTGGTAAAATCGAGAGGTTATCAGAATACCCTATGCCCTCTATCTACTTTTAGGTCAGAGCTGCTTCTGAACCACCGTTTTCAGGAGACCTCGTGGGGGATGTTTCTATGTCTTCAGGGAAGGTCTGTCCCTTTGTATGGAGAATCAAAGGAGCCAGCATCTTGGCTATTGTTCCACTAGGCAGCTGTGGGGACATTCTGCCACGATGCAAATATACATAAGCGACCTGCTCATAGAAATGACACTCTTAAGCTATCAGATTGTTACATCTTTCATATTTATGGGCACTTATCAGTCACCATGACAACATGAGGTATGGATTATATATAGAGATGTACTTACTGACAGATTGATTAATGCAGACAATTATTATAATTTAGATCAGAAGTGAAGAAGTTAAATTGTTACTTCTGTCTGCAGTGTCTTTATGTCCCAGCAGCTCTTGTGAACATTTATTTAGTTTAGTATCCTATTAGGTATGCATATTGACCTAAGCACATTTGCATCACACTACAAACCTATTGCCACAATAATGGTGGCCGTGTTGCCACTTTGTTTTATTCGCCATCTTGGACGCAATGTTCAGTTCCTTGCTCATTTTGCCTTTCTCACTCTGAACGCTGTAGAAGGGCGCAGCATGAACTTTCTGTTAATTACGAGACAGGAATGCACATCCTGCTGAGCGTGTTGTTTGTCTTACACTGTAGAACCTTGACGTCCTTGCAGAAGCATAGCTAATCTATAAGTTAGGGGCCCGCCAGTCTCGACCATGTTTTCTCTACTGAACCATTAATTGTAATAATGTGCAGCTGTATTGCCGCTGTTGCAGGCAGCAGGCCAGTTTGTCAGAGGATGCACCCGACACCCTCCGCTTCCTCTCACCCACCCTACACTAGCGTTTTAGGGTGGCGAGGTCAGGGTCATTCCAGGAGTTGCACTTTGAGGTAGGCATCAGGCGGATTACTGGAAAAGCAGCTGCAAAAGGGCATTTTGTCTTATTTTCCAAGCTCTGAACACAGGGATGCAGCTTCTCGTCAAACACTATTCCCCCTCACTCTCAACACCCGCAATACAAGCAACACAAGAAGAGCACAGAATGGCCATACAAAGCTCCAACGCCTAACACTTTTATAACTACCACTGATGGGGGGAAATATAGCCACTGTGAATGAACTATGGACCCTTTGGGATTGTAGAAATTTGGCAATAGAATTTCCACGCATAAGAGAGGAACCAGCGAGGTCCAAACAGGGACTGTAGTTTGTTATCCAGTGATATAACCCATCCTGGGCAGATAGAAATCAGCTTCTGAACGTTATTTTGCTGGCTCAAGCATGAACATGATTATTCGATCAAAGCAACTTGCCAACCAGACACTTAGGCATAGATGAATGATTAAATACGGCAAGGGAAAGTTTATTGACAGCAATCGTAAAACAGAATAAGGGAAATCTCCTGCCAAAGGTTTTAGACTATGAATTGTATTTGCAGAACATTTTGGCACAAGTAATCCTGTAGCCACTGCACAGAAGGCAACAGCTGCTGCTTTCGTCTAAGGTTTACAAACAAAGATACAGCAACAAATAAAAGTTATTTGTGTGGGCTGAGAGACAAGTGGCTTAACTGTAAATTGAGGCAAATCACTGTGTAGCTTGCCAAGAACGAGGAAAAGAAGAATATGGAAGCCATGCTGATGGCATTGCTGAGATTTTCGGCAGTGTCAGAGGCTCTATCTGTAAGTGGTTTCACCCCAGCACTCCACCTAAGTCAATGCCTAATATGGGATGCCCAATGGAAACCCTTATTATATATTTTTATGTCAAAAGTTCTTTTATTTCTGTATGATGTACCCTTATATAACACCCCTCTCTTTGAATCCCCCCGGTCTCTCTGAACCAAGAAATAGGTTTGTTTTGCAAATTAAAATATTTATTTGATGGATTGAACAACATATATATCACACTTTTATGAATATGAACAATATCTAAATATCACACTTATTAATATTTATGCAATAATCAGCAATGGGTAGTATTACAATAATCAACAATCTCTTTAATCGATTATGAGTAGGATAAGAACAATAATGTAGCAGAGAATAAAACCTTTTGTGGGTTCAATGAAATGCAATGATATGAAATTAATGCAACACAGAAATGAAACTTGATATGAATTCAACCAAAGATAATGTAATCATGCAATGTAGCTTGCCAAGAACGAGAAAAAGAAGAATACGGAAGCCAAGCTGATGTATGGCTGAGATTTTGGGCAGGGTCAGAGGCTCTATCTGTAAGTGGTTTCAACCAAGCACTCCACCTAAGTCAATGCCTAATATGGGATTCCCGATGGAAACCCTTATTATATATTTTTATGTCAAAAGTTCTTTTATTTCTGGATGATGTACCCTTATATAACGCCCCTCTCTTTGAATTCCCCCCGGTCTCACTGAACCAAGAAATAGGTTTGTTTTGCAAATTAAAAGATTTATTTGATGGATTGAACAATATATATATCCCACTTTTATGAATATGAACAATATCTAAATATCACACTTATTAATATTTATGCAATAATCAGCAATGAGTATTACAATAATCAACAATCTCTTTAATCAATTAGGAGTAGGATAAGAACAATAATGTAGCAGAGAATAAAACTTTGTGTGGGTTCAATGAAATGCAATGAAATGAAATTAATGCAACACAGAAATGAAAATTGATATGAATTCAACCAAAGACAATGTAATCACTCTTTCCCCCTGTTACTACTCACTCCCCCCAATAGGCAATATGAAGAGATGGAATAAGGGCACACAGGTTTCAGGAATAACAATCAACAATGCAAGTTCAATCCCACTTCCCCCAGCAAGTTTAGGGAAAACAGGAATGATTTTAAACAGGTCAAAATGCTTTTAATTGGGATTTGAAATTAGTGGGGAAAATGCTAAAAATGACTTTAATTCGCTAAATTGATTCAAAACTAGTGAGAGACACTTTGAATAGGTTCGGGTAGACACTAGCAATAACGTTTGAATGATTATCAGACTGAAAACGAAATTCAGAAGTTGAATGCAAGACATAGCTATTTTTATATGGAGTGAAATTGAGCCAAGTGCAAATTTGCAGCAACTTTTCCGAGCACGAGAAATGCGATTACGGAAAAACTATAAGGAATAGGAGTGTGGTTGAAAGTTGAGGATGTTAGCTTCAAAATGACATTTAAATTCCGTTCCTAGCATGCACGGTTCAAAAGTTACAGAGGTTTTAGGAAAGGTAGATTTTTCAAAAGAGTCAAAATTTCAAAATGAAAGATGCGCTTTGGAAGATTAGGAACAAAGATTTCTTAACACTAGAGAGTCTATGGAGCCACAGGCTACACGACAGCACAGCCACCGATCCAGAGGCGACTCTGAATGGTTTCTATCTGCACGAGACGCTTGCCTTTCTCCAGCAAATATATTAGCGCCAAGATGATTATCACTACGATTAACACAGAATTATATGGATTAGAGAAGGATTCAGGATGGACACAAGAGTTCTACAATGCAATCTGGATATGTTGGAATGAGTTGGATAGGGTTACTTTAAACTAAGAGATTTGCTATGGACAGTTCTATGCTAAATACTCACAACTATGGTTTGGAATGGAATAGGCCCATCAAGGTCTGGTCAAAGGTTTGGCTGGAATTCACTCGCCACCGGACAGGTCTCAGGCACTTGGTTCTGCTCTCAGCAAGGCATTGTGGTCTGCACGGCATCTTGGACTGGGTCTGACGGGTTAGTTCTGGGTTACAGCTCTGCTCTACTGATCTGGTTCTCGAGATCTAGCAAGGGTTCCTGGCCAGAAGCAGCACGCTCAGTCAGGCTGTTGGATTAGTTGGGTTAGGCCCCATGGAAGTTTAGGGGTTAAATGAGGTTGCAAGATTTTAAAGACCTGCTGAGAAGGGTTCAGCTTTTTGGGTTGGGCCACTGCTTCAGGGTTCTGGAGTCTGAATATGGGTTCTGGATTCTGGATCTTCCTTCAGAGTGCTTCGCCAGTCGATCAGTGATGGGTGAATGTGTGTGTCTTGCCTGTCCTTATCAGTCCCTATTTATCCATTTTCCAAAGGGGTGGGGAGGCTGATTATACTATGCCCAACCCTCTAAGAATCTGATAGGTCAGATAATTCCCTTTCCTCTGATTTGAGAAGGAACAGAGTGTCATGATGTGTCATCGTGATGCTGCCATTTACAATTTAGGGAAGAACCTCCGCCTTGTTCCTAACCAGAAAATCTATTTTCCATAAAAACATACTCATAATATCCCCAATGTGTTAATATTACATATACACATCACAGATTAATTAAGGAACGTCTCTGTTCAAGTCCCATCTTCATAAGAGTTTTGGTTCACGCTTTTGGTTGGTTTCTCAATGTTAAATCTATACACATTTTTCCCCATACATACAAATACCCTCTGGACATATTCCTGTATATTTTCATATTTTTATCATAATCACAACTGCTACAAAGTCCACATTTTGATAGTTCAGTCTCTGAACATCGCAAAAATTCCAGGGTAGTTTCTACTTGTGAGCAATCTTTTCATTTTAATAATCTCTAAATTCCATATTTTTGCAAGTTCGGTCCAATTTTTTATAAGTCTTTTCGAAAATAATATTTTATGTGCTCTCTGAATACACACAATGGTTTCTCTCTGCCTCCAAGGTCTTGGCTGGGCTAGAGAGTCACATGGGCTTGTCTTCCTGCCAGGGCTGGTTTCTGTTCACACCCGAATTAGCATTTCCATTCAGTTCAAGGGAGTCCTTTGTCTGCTAGCAGAACAACAGGCCAAAGTCCCCCTCCCAGTTCCTTTCACACCAGCCTGCCAGTTTCTTAGCAGAGAGCAGGGGGAAAAATTCCTTTTTTGGGTAAAAGGGTGTGGAATGTCTTTGAAGCCCAGTGTAGTTGGCTTTAACTTACTTTGAACACCAAGTTTAACAGTTTTGTCCTAAAATACAAATGACATTTTTAACAAATATCTACAAATCTCTTAATTTCAGCCTTCTTAAAACATAAGGATTGAATTATAGCAACCCATCTTGCTTTTGATAGGAAGTCTCTTCTTTGGCATATTTTGATTCAATGTACAACTTTAAAATGACAGGTTTAGAGATCGCCAGCTTCTGTCAGAGGCGAGTAACGGTATTGTGCCCATTTTTGACATATTTCTTTCAAGCAAGCATCTTTAAATGTGGATTTTGTTCTAATAAAATATGTTTCTGCTAACATTGTGCTCAGGTGAATTCTTTATATACATTGATGTTTCACATCCAACAAGAAAGTTGTATCTCTTGTGATGTTTCAGAACCATGATTTTTGCACTTTTCACAGCCAAGGAAAAACAGATTTGTAAAGCAGCTCTGTGTTTCCCTTGCAATGAGTTTGCTCTGTGGGCAGCCAAATGATGAGTTTTGGCAGTGTTCTTCTATGGTACCTCTGACATGGGCAAAAGTGGATTGGTGGCCTATTTTTCAGGTTCTCCTGTGCACGTCTGGGTGATTTCTAGCGAACACCATGCTTTCCAGCGGTTATTTCTGAAGTTTCTGATGCAAGCAATGCACAGTGATGTTGCAGGGCATGGACTAGTGGGTTAGAACATCCCACATGCCAGAGGAAATGTATGTTCAAAAAGAGGGCGGGCTAAAGGAGCGAGGCTGCGTACACCTTTCAATGAGCAGTA
The DNA here is from genome assembly GCF_040938575.1 of Ambystoma mexicanum. Classification (NCBI taxonomy): domain Eukaryota; kingdom Metazoa; phylum Chordata; class Amphibia; order Caudata; family Ambystomatidae; genus Ambystoma; species Ambystoma mexicanum. The sequence goes on from NC_090930.1 coordinate 908,700,410, forward strand.
TTGCATGCAACTATTGTAGAAAGGAAGGACACTGGAGGGGTGAATATCCCAACAGGCAAAAACAAAATACTCCACCCCGTTTCTTAATCTGCTTCATCATTTCCCAACGCTGATACACCTGGCCTTCCCCCAAAAACCACCACAATGACTACCCCAAAGAAAGACACATATTAGGATAGCATGGGGAAGGTAACCTTTTCATGAACTCTTTAATACTTGTTGATCCAGCAGGTCTATCTAAGGAATGTGCAATTGAAGGAGAATCTGTGTCTTGTCCACACTGGAGCATGCTGACTGTCTCTTTGTTTTTTGTTTTTTTGCATTCTTGTATTGAGGTATCAAGCGGAGCAATATTGTAATAACAATACAAGTGCCATTCATAAAAGTAACCTCAACATTAAATCCACATGTAAGTAGTACATCATTGCTTCAATAACTGTCTGTAATGTAGGCAAATCTCGGCCGGGTATCGCTAAATTGAAATAATGCCACCTTAACATCAGAATTCATCATAACAAAAAAACAAACATAAACATCAGGAGCACCTATGAGTGTGGAAGTATGGTGGGTTGTATTGCATAACAAAAATAATTAACTATTACAACAGTGAAAAGGGAGTCATCTCATGTGGCTTATGATATATCCTGGAGCCCTCATGCTGGCTCACATAAGTAATAAGAGGGGCCCATTCTTGAAGATATCGCTAATTGCTGCATCTATTTTGTGCATTGCCACTAAATATCTGATCCTGAACCACCATTCTTTAATATCCGGGAGGAGTGAGGACTTCCAATTCTTTGCTATGACCATCTTTGCAGCAACTACAAAATGAGTTATCAGTTTAGACTGCTTTGCCCCCAACTTGTAATGACCCTGCAGATCTTTATCACCTATTAATATCACCAGGGGTACCACTACCAAGTCAAGGCGGGTAATTATTTTAATATGGTCTAGCACTTCCATCCAAAACACCTGCATGACTGGTCATGTCCACCACAAGTGGAAAAAGGTGCCTGTAGCATCGGAACATCTACAACACGTGGGGTGGGGGGTACATGGAGTTCATTTTATTTTAGTGTTCTGGGGTCAAATACCATTGTAGTAACAGCTTAATACCATTCTCCTTGAGGTGAACTGATTTGGAGTACTACCCTGTTCTAGTCCATGTGTTATACCAGGCCAAGTCGTTCATCTATGGGTCTCCCGATATCTTCCTCCCATTTGACCATGTATATGTGAGGTGAGTCAAACCTTTTAGAATTAAGAATGTTATACATGGATGATACTAGGCCTTTTGTGGGGTCCCCAATAAATAGGTCCTCAAACTGGGTAGTGTTCGGTTTAACTTGATCCGCCAGCTTTGCGTAAGTGAGCCAATGACAGAGTTGTATATACCCGTATCTGTCAGCGTCTAATACTAAAAAATCTGGTTTGCATTGCTCAAATGATAGGGGTGAAGTGGGAGAATGGAAGACCAGGCTCCCGTCCTTCACCTCTCGCGCTTGGCCTAAAGGGTCACGACCCAGACACCCGCCACGAGAAGAGTTTGTCCATTTACCAGACGACCAGATACCCTGGTACAGGAACATACGGATGTGTCCATCTGCCTGCCCAGCAGCCCGCACTAGCCATGCCGACACCTGCGGCACGGACCAACTAGACTAAAATCTACACGTCGTTAGAGATGCCATGACGACCTAGCCAACGGTTAAGCAAACCTGTGCAAATATACACACTGGACACTCCCGCACCAATCTACACGAAGAATATACCCAGTGCTATGACGTAGGCGACAGACATACTCACGGACGTGCATCTTTATTATTTTCTACATAGGCTTTCAAAATGCAAAAACGCAAGACGCGTCATGAACTCATCTAAAAAGCTTGCTCACGCTTCTCTTAAAACCAGTTGCCACCATGAGAAATATAATGAAGACATGATACTGGTCTTGAAACTATATGGTACTGTAACCTAAAGCACCTGTGCACCAGGCGGACCCACTTATACACTAGGCCTAAGTAGGCCGCAAGCAAGAGCTCCCGTGGACATTAACGAAACAAGAGTCAGGTTGCTGATCCTGCAGAATGAGCCCGGCGAAGCAACCAGCCAAGGTCGCAATGTTGCAAACCCACATTCCAAAAGCCAATCATCAAGGGCACGATGTTGCAACCTCGCACGCCGCGCACCAACGTTAAAGTCACACCTACAAATTAAACCAGACACACAGTCGAAAAACAATATTAATTGTGCAGAATTATGCCTCAAACACGGTCTCTCCTCACGTGACCAAGCCGAACCTGACATGATGCCAAGCCCAGGAGAAAGAAAGCGTCTGGATCTCTCGTTACAAGACATAAGCAGATACAACTAAAAAGGCTCAATGGACATCTGCGACAGTGGGAGCAGCCAGCCCTCCAGCTATGAATAAATCCTCACATTGTCTGCACGTACCCATAGTGAAACATTGTTGCAAATGACAGGTACACCGAGAGCTGGGAACAGCTGGGAAGCTCGCGGGCGCACCAATCAGAACATGGGGCTCCTATCACTGACGCCATTAGCTTTAACCAATCATCAGGGGTCTCCATGTAACAATTCTCATGTATCTAATTGTAGGGACAACCCAGATATATCACCTGACTAGCCCTCGACCACTAACATTGTTCTCTATACGTGTGCTATACTAACCCTACCACTCGAGTAACCAATTAAGAGTGGCGATAGGTTTTTTACTAACTTTTCAATGTGACGCAAGTAGCGCGTCATATCAAGGTAAAAAGGGCCTGCGAGCCCTACGATTGTGTGTGTGTCAGGACGGACGCGTACGCTCCTTGACCCATCCCTGCCGTTTTTGTCTAATAAACAGCAGAGTCACCTTGCTTCTTGCGTGTGTCTCATACTCTGTCTCAGCTGGGATATATGGGAGGAGTTGGGGCCTCCCTGCCCGGAGGTCTGCGGACGGCCCGGCCGACCCCAGCAGAATTTCCCCCCGACAGGGGTGATTCATTATCAAATAGTTGGCCTATCCTAGACATACACCTCTCTATCCAATGAGTACAACTTTTAGTGTCTTGTCCGGGGGTGAATTCCCAATGATTCCATATTCCATCGAGGGGGGATGGGAAAGTGCTGATCCGTATCTGAAGGCTTCCTTATCCAATACCCGATTGTTGATTTGGTGGTTGGGATTCCGTTTTCATGATCTTTCCTTGTTCTCAGGGAACGCCAACACCATTCGTGCAAAGGACCACCTAAGGCAGATTGTTCTATGGATGCCCAGTGTTTAGTGTTATGTTGCGTTGCTTGGCTTTCTAGTACTGGGGCAGTAAGTGCTGCAAACAGGTAACTTTCTACATCTACATCTACGACTGCTAGCCCTCCCCTCTCTTTTGCTGCCATCAGCATTCTTCTAGCCACTCTTGGGAGCCTATGTCTCCAAACAAAGTTAAATATATGTGACTGGAGCTCCTTAAGAACCACTCTGGGGATCCTGATGGGCAATGCTTGGAAAAATATAATAGCCTCTGCAACAGTGGCATCTTGACTGCTGTAGTTCTACCTAAGCAAGACATTTCCATCCTCTCCCATTTTGCCAAGTCCTGTTTGACAGAGGTTAAGAGTGCCAGGATATTAGCCGTGTACAATTTGCCATAGTGGGCAGTCAAGAAGACACCCAAATACTTCATGGATTTTCTCGCCCATGTAAAAACAAAGGTACCCTTTAATTTTTGTATAGCGTTATATGTTTCCGAGATGTTGAATGTGGTGGATTTCATATAATTAATCTTAATTCCAGAGACCTCCTGGAATCGCATCAATAAGGAAAGTATATTGGGAAGTGTTTCTGCTGTGTCCACCACATAAAAAAGAATGGTTGTCTGCATATAATGCAATCTTGTGGTGATACCCAGCCACCTCCAGCCCTTGTATATTCTCTGTGGAGCAAAGTACCCTTACGAGAGGTTCCATAGCTAAGGCGAATAGGAGGGGGGATAATGGGCATCCCTGCTGCGTGCCTATTTCCATCCCTATTGTGTCAGATAAAAGGCTGTTTAATTTAATGCGGGTAGATGGAAGCGTAACATTTGCTAACATCATTGCAAGAAAATTGGGACCAAAACCAAACCATGTTAGTACCTTGGAAAGATAACCCCAATCCACCTGATCAAACGCTTTCTCTGCATAAATCGATAATACAGCCATCGCTTTCTTACACTGTCTGGCTAAAGCTATTACATCTTTTGTTCTTCTCATATTATCTTGTGTATGCAGGCAAACTCTGTCTGATCTGCTCCAACCACTACCGGGAGCACAAGTCAGCCGGGTTGCTAAGATTCGTGGAATAAATGCGTGCATCGTAATTAAGGACTGCAATTGGTCGGTAAGAGGAGAATTGTGTAGGCTCTTTGTACAGTGTCCCAATTAGTGTTAGAACCTATTCATTCATAGTGGGGGTGATGGTTCCCATATCCACAAAGGAGTTGAAAAGGAGTCATAATTGGGTTGCAAGCATAATAACAAACATTTTATAGAAGATGGCAGTAAATCCATTTGGTTTCTGGGGCTTTATTAGTGGGGAGACCGCAAATTGCCTGGGCGACGCTTCAGTTGTATTAGGATCCTCTAGCCCCTTCATCTCAACCTCCGCAATCTTTGGGAGGTGAGCTTCCCTGATAAATTTTTCTTGAGCAGCATTATCTACTGTTTCACCAGTGAACAGTGTTATATAATATTGTGATATAATGCACAATTTCATTGGTTCCTCTACAGATAATTTACCCATTATGTCTCTTAACCGCTTAATCATGTTTCTGTTCTCCTGAGCTTTAAGCTTATATGCCAGGATGCGTAAGGCCTTGTCGGATGTGTTTAAGTAAAAGTGTTTTGTTTTAAGCATCTTGTGGGAGATGTCAGCCGCCCATAGAGACTTTACCTCTGCTTTAGCTACTTGTAGTTGTCTGTACACCTTTTAAGTACCCTTGTCTTTACATTTAGTTTCCCATTCCTGTACTTTTGGGCCATCAATGTACGGTTACATGCTGAGGCTGAACTAAAAATCCCCCCCCCTGTAGTGTAGGTTTATGAGCATCCCATACAGTCGCTATAGGCACAGCCCCGTTCAGGTTATTCTGAAAATAGGGTCTGTTAACAATGATTCATTTAGTTTCCATAGGGGAGTTTTCCTAACAGCTGGACCTAGATAGTCCAATTGTGGAGTAATCGGGGAGTGGTCCGAGACCAGTGCTAGTTCTATGCTCGCCGAACTAGCCAGCTGAAGCAGGGGCTGGCAAACCATCAGGTAATCTATTCTAGAATAACTATGATGTACATGTGAAAAATGTGAGTAATCTCGGGAGCGTGGGTGTGAATAGCACCATACGCCTGGTAATTGTAAATCATTTACAGCTTGCTTAAGTGAGATCACTTTTGGATTATCTGACCCTGATGCTGGGCCTGATCTTTCGATTGTTGAATCCAGGACCACATTGAAGTCCCCTCCAAACAAAAGATCCCCTCTCTGAAACTGTGCTATTTGTGGGAACACACGATTGTAGAAGGTAGCATAATGCTGATTTGGACCATAGATCGAGACCAGGATCAGGTCTCTTTCTCCAACCCTCACATGCACTCCTACATAGCGGTCCTGAGGATCTCGTAGGACATTCATTTTTATCAAGACATATGGAGCTAGACATTAGGATTGTTACCCCTGCCCTTTTCTGAGGGGCCAAGGCAAAACATTGGTGTGGGAACCATTTGGATCTCAACCTTGGCCATTCCTTTCTCAACCTGTGAGTCTCTTGCAATAACACAATATCGGCCTGCAGTTCAACCAGTCTGGACAACACACTCTTCCTTTCCACTGGGGGTGTTAAGCTCTTGAAAATTCATAGATACAATGTTCATACCTGCCATTCCTGGGTCCTTGTCCAGTCTCTGTCACCCCAACAGCCAGTGGTACTATCACCGGACATAAGTTACTCCAACTCAGTACTACTGCATGAGGACAACCCTTTGCATTACCCCTCCGGTTCCACAATTCCACCACTCCTGCGACTACAAAAATATAAAAGACATACAAAACTAACAGTAGAAACAAAACAAAAGAGTTAGGGAATGCCCCCTTGGGGTGAACCACAGGTTAATAATACTTGAACAGGGGCAGGGAACGTGCTCCCATTGCCCCTTAAATTAACTTCTGTTACTCAAGATGTGGCAAAAAAAAGTCTGTGCAGTGACAGTCGCAGTGCATAGAAACAGCCAAAAGAAAGTTTCTGGACTTGGTTCCTTGATTGGAGTATCTTGTCTTCCTGGTTATTCGGGAGGACCTTCAGGTCTGGTAATCTGGATCTCTACTGCTCTCTCTTCTGTCCATGGAGGGGGATCTACCATCTTTGTATCGCAATTTGGTCTATCCTTCTGGAGGAGCCCCAGTGCCTCCATCAGTAGGAATCTGTGTTTGTTTGGGAGGAATCTTCATGGTCTCAACTGCCGCTCGAAGAGAAGTATATTTATGTTGGTGTCCGTCCTTTTGAAATAGAAAGCGGAACGGGTATCCCAATCGATATTGGATCTTTTTGTTTGTGAAACATAAGGTAAGTGGACGCATCACCCTCCGTTTCTAAATAGTCCCTAGGGATAGATCCTGAAACAGTTGCAGGGTGTTACCTCTAAAATGAATTGATTTCTGGGTTCTGGCTTTTTGGAAAATTAGTTCTTTAGTCTTAAAGAAATTGACCCTTGTTAGCCCATCTGGGAGAAGGTTCTGGCGTTGTTGGAAGTAAACACTGTCCATCTGGTCCACCGTGAGATCCCCACAGAAGGCCCACTCCAAATCCCCTAAAATGGACTCAGTTTGCTGGGCACTCTGCTCTAATTCCTAAAACAAGCCTTTCAATTCATGCAGAGTGGAGGCCATACTTTCGATGGATTTAAGTAGCCGGGTTATATTGCTTTTTTTGGCCGGTTGTGTGTCCATGCCAGGGGCAAGGGCTGGTTCTGGGCTGAGGAGGCCATTGGCAGGAGTTCTTGAGTGCTGCAGCATCTCTTTCAGGTTGTCCCCTTCTCTCTAACTTTCCTGGACTTCATTTTGATTATATCTGATCCCACTCAGTCCACAGTTCAAAAAAAGGAAGTGCTTGGCGCTGTGTCTGATATCAAAGTCCAATCTCCTCTGGGGGTCAGATGGTGGGAGTCTTCTGATAAGATAGCCTTTCAGTCTATATATTCCTGTTTCTGTGTTGCTATGAGAATAGCTGTTGTTGATGTAAGTTCTCACCTGCTCTGATGGTGTAGCATAAAAGCTGTGCGCCTAATAGTTTGCTTGAATTGCTATACGCTCCTTAGACTCCCTGGACATGCTGCCTGATGGAGTTTATGTTGGTATATAGGAACCGTCAACCGCTCCACATGTCAGTTTAAGGCTGTTCACATTTGTGGTGCTGATGATCTGTACCGTTCACAACAAGAAGTGTCACGGTTTCACTTGTCAGGTGAAATTGATTCCGCCTTACCCTAACAGGGGCTTCTGTTTTTAAAATTGCATCGTTCCCTGTGGACCGGTGATCACATCTCCTTCACCGCTGCCTGCGGGCAGGCAGTTTGCTGTTACCTACTGCCGAGTCCGCCCCTCCTGGTCTGAGAGTCGCGGCAGCATCTGCGTTGATGCAGCCCCTCAATTGAGCACCACCTTTGGGTTAGGGGGAGGTGTAGAAAGTGCTCCGTAGCCTGATCCCTACTTCAGGTTTGCTGAGGATGTGGGCACTCTGCCTACTTTGCCACTCTTCCGACACTGCAACGGGTGGCCAGTTAGCTTAATCTGGTGCTGATTTCCTGTCTTCACACAGAGGGATGTTTGCCGTTTCAATCAACGAAACTCTGTTACAGATGGAATGGCGGCCATATTGCCTCTTCTTTGTTGGCAGCAGGCCCACCTGTTGTCCGGGTCGACTTATCACAAGCTGTGTTATTACGAGGTCCCAAAAAGCATATCCCCTGCCTCCTGCAGAGTTCCGGTCATGGAATCTATTAATTTTATTGCTGTATCTGCATGTCAAGCGGGCACATCTTTGGCGTATTAATCTCAGGCTGCGGAGCTCACAGGGCTAACCACCATCAGCTTCCAGCCAGGCCATGCTCCCTGGCTCTTTGTTTTTAAGACTTTCCTACTTCTCTTTTTCCCACTTCGGTGAAAGCTGTCCGTAACTCCAATCAACCAGTTCAACTTCCTGTGAGGAAACATATATTTATTTCCAGGGGTCTTATTGTAGACATGTAGATCTGCTTTCTAGTTAAGTTCCACTCAACCACTTAACCCACTAACTTGTTAGGGCAAGATCTCCCTTGTGTAGGTTAAACTATAGGCTCCACTGCACACCTAATGCCACCTATGAAAGCACCAAACTCAATGGACTACTCACACTACAAACCATAAGCAATACAAATCTCAGCAATTATCTTATCAATTTATTATTCCCAATTCCCTGATTACTTTTGGTCTTAACCTGACAATGCAATAGGGTGCATATGCATTACACAGCCTGTAGAATCTGGGTATATTCCTACAAACAGATTACAAAGGTCCCCCACTACGTCCTGAAGCAGAAGACAGCATAGCAACTGTCATTAATTCATTGTTGCAACAAGGAATTATTGTCCCCACTACCGTCTGTGGGAATGTGTAAGGAGTGTGTGATTGAAGGTGAATATGTGCCTTGCATCACAGACACCAGAGCATGCCAATTGGCTCTTTGGTTTTAAAACTTTCACACTTCTCTTTCTCCCTCTTCTGTGAAATCAAGCTGTGAGGGATCCTATATCTGTTTCTCAGAGAATTATTGTTCCCTTTACCAGTCAGTGTGACACATCTATTTTAACTGTGAGAAAGTCTTGTGCACATTTACATTATACCGCTTAATGCCAATTAGATTATCATATACTATAAAATGGCCATGCTACAAGATTTTCGCCTCTCCTTTGGCCATCTTCTCTTTTTACCTGCTCGTATGCTGGAGTCGCTGAATTGTCCAATTACGGTAAGCCTTTTCATGTGCATAGTGAGGGTCTTTGTGTGTGGTTAGATGTTGGGGACTGGGTCTCTCTGGACCCATTTCACATCCAAGCAAGGTATGCCTGCTGCAGGGTAGATGCAGTTGCCAGGGGATGTCCATGATTGCACTGCTCCTGCCAGTTTTAACGGTGCAAATCTTAGCCTGGTGGGCCGGAGGCAACCCAGCCTGGATCATGGATAAAAGGGGGACTGCTGCAGCCGTTCTTCAGATCATCATTGGAGTCAAGACCTTTACAAAGGAGAGCAGCCCACTGAAGACCAGCAGCCCTTTCTTTACTTGCCCTGAGATGCCCTAAATCTCTGCAGATTTCCTGAAGACCTTTAATGGTGCTTCGACCCCTCGAATCATGGAAACCAGTCCCAACCTCAGCTCAAAGATCTAGTTGCTGAAAGCACTCAGAGCAGACCAGGAATAGTCATTTGGCCAGTCATCCTCCTTAGCTACTTTGCTGCAATAGCTGCTGTCCCAATTGGAGCCTTGGGACTCAGCAGATGAATATGTTGTGTAAAATGAAGCATTCCCCTGAAGTTGCAGCTCTCCATTACAAAGGAAGGCCTTGCTGGTCCACTTCTTTTATTACCACCACAGGTGTCATCTACTGCCATTTTATTAAAGTGCCCACTAATGTTCACAGTCTGCATCACACTCTGGGAGTCTTCTGAGGTCAACACTGGAGTGGTGGTCCCAAAGTCAGTGTTTCTGGGTTTTCAGCTGTCCAGAATCCAGAATCCAGTCAATCAGAGCACAGAAGTGCAAACTAGATGGACCCTATAACTTGATGCCTGATGTGACCTCTGCACCTGCAACTCCTGGGCTTCTTCCAATGGAACTAAAGCATGAATCCAGCAATTTCAGGTACTCCTACTTTGGTCCCTGAGTGAATTGGAGTAGATGGGGTAAGTAAACATACCTGTTTTTGCCCGCCCCTTTCATCACAGGTATATATGGCTGTAAAGTCCTAGCCCTGTCTCTTCCTTGCCTAGCCTTGAATGATGGTGTTCTGGACATCCCTAAGGTGGATGGATTCGGAGAAGGAGAGGGTGTCCAGCTGCCCTTACAACTGCAATACTGCCATTATTAGGTGCATCCAACATGAGTCTCTTCAGTGACAATATTGGGCCCAACAACTTGGGTGCATTTTTACATTGGCAATACTGGTCTATACTGGAACAGCCAGTATGAAAATACCTTTTTGCACTTGCATAATCCAGGCATATATTTTCGGCGCATTCATCGTATATTGCATTTAACATTGACAATTCTGGCATATATTGCGGGCAAAGGTCTCATGAAAATATGTTGGAAAATGCTTCCATGTAGTTTTGGTGACTTAGCATTTATTACATTTTGTCCATGTGTATATTCTACCGAATTTCATCAAGTTTTAACAAAAAGTGTGCTGTGAAATGGAAAATGTTAACCCATTATTTAAAAATACATATAATTGGGAGCAGTATCCAAACTATGCTTTTCACTTGGAACTCCAACCCTAAGCTGGTACCCTGTCACTTGTTTGTGAGAAATAAGTATGACCCTGCAGTGAAAGAAAATACTTTTGCTTTTATCCCATTGCCATAAGTAAAGAGAGACACTGGGTTAGAACATGTGGGAGCATTTCAAAGATACAAAACCAATCTCATGCTTTGTGAGGTAACATGTATATGAAGTATACCACACTCTTCAGCTATCCTAACCATGCCAACAATGTATCATTTCAAAGGTGATGTGTTGTCTTCTAATTTTGTAGGCTACATCCTATGGCAAAGTTGATGTCCCTTGCAAATCTTAATGCAACATATAATTTCATAAAGGATCAGTTGTCTCTAGAGCACATGAGAAACCTGAAGGTGTCTCCCCGACTAGTCCCCAGGGATCTGTTATCCAGGTGGCCAGGACACAGCCATCGCTATTGAATCCAATTCCTGAGGGTGGACCAGGGATGATTACCTGGATGGGAGGTCCTTGGGGAGTGGAAGTGGGACATCGTTTGGTGAGATTTAGGATCCCCCTTCTCGTTATACCTTTTCCGCATCCTACCCTGTCGGATACTCTAACACTCTCCCACCCAGCCCCCCATTGCTGAAATGAACTATTTTGCACACCACGAGAGACGACGGACAAACACCAAGGACATTTACCTGACATGTCCCAACTCCAGGGTCAGGCAAAGTCAGGCAATTAAATTGAATCACACACACCTGACGGCCCGTTCCCTTCCCCACAGGGATAAAAGGTGGAGCACGAGAGCACAATAAGAGCAAAGCAGACCGCACAATGAGAGAGCTAACTCAGCACAGCAGTTCAAGAGAAGGAGAAAGACAGTGCGAGTCGAGAGGATACTAAGGAGAGAAGTGACCTTGCCTTTTTTTATCGACAGAGGCCTGTGAAAAATCCAGAGAAGGAATTGTAAGATTGTGAACAATAGTCAGTGTGTGTTGCAGCAGATGTTAATGGTACACGGGTGCCTCCTCTGCTGAAAGTCAAGCCAGGGAGAGGCGTGTGGGCGGCCCTGACTCCACAGACAAGAAAGCCAAGGAGTTCATCACAGCTGGTGAGTGGAGGGGAGAGCCGATAAGAAACCGAACTGAGTTGCAATCAAAGTAGCAAGCGGCTGATTAATGAAAGTACAAAGAACTATTGATACACAAGGGGAAAGCCACCATAGCAGATTCAAGCACCACGCGGGTGCTCACTTGAGAAACTCTGGGCACATACGTTGTTGAACTACCGTAACCAAAAGGCCTTGGGAGAAAGGCAAGAAGGGGGTCAAGTGGTCACACAGGGGTCTAGTAAAATCCTCTGTACAGTCGAAAGCCTTTGACCGACAAATGATTCTGAAAACTAAGGGAAGCGAATCCTGCATCGTTAAGTTGGCAAGAGTGAACCTGACCGAAGGATCCCAACCAGGGGCAATGTCTGAAGTGGGGCAAAGTCTGAAGTCCCGTTTAACAATGTGTTGACAAGCATGAACCTGACCGTGGGATGTCCACAGTGAACTGTATAAAACGACATTAAGATTTGTGAATTGTACAGATGAAGATTGTATTGAAAGCCATAGTGAACCCGACGGAGGAAGGCTGGCAATCGAGAGCGATCTGAGCCTGAACGAGGGAGATCCCAGAGTAAAAAGGTATCACCCAACGTGCAAGCTGAAAGGAACTTTTGTTTGTTATTTTATTTAAGACATCAGGTCCTCAGAGGCAAGAGACTTTTTTGTAGGAAAAAGAGACTTAACCACCGAAGGCCCTGACAATCTGAGAACAGAACTGTTAGCTTGAGCAGGGAAAGCTTGAGCGTGTGCTGTGCTCCAGAGTCCTACCTTGTCCCATGTTCAAAACGTGGGAAAGGGAGACCCGACTGACGCATCCTGACTTATTATTTGTGAACACTTCTTTCTTTCCTGTGAACCTTATCCCACACTCTTTGTCTGTATTTATCGTAAGGATTGGAAATAGGTTTTTCTTAGTATAGGTCCTTTTATTTGACAAGACGCTACTTAGACTGCCTTATTATTATTTGATGGTTGTAGCTTGCTCCCATCTTAGATTTAAGCTTAGATTAGGCATTTTTTCCAACCCGCATATACAGTTTAATAAACAACCTTGAACTGTGTCCACTTGTGTCTGTCTTTACTGTTGCCACCATCAGTTCCTTACAAGGGTCATAACAATTGCCAAAAAGATGTTTTTCCATGAGCAAAATAGGTGCACCAGTTTGCACGGATCCTTGAAACCCCTTCAGCAATTATTGGTATCTGCGAGGATATTTATATTCTTACCTAAAAGGGTGCAAAATATACCTTTCTTCCATTGTCCATAGTATAATGTATAATGGGTGAAGCCCGCATCAGTAAAGGGCGTGCTATCTGGACTGTTGGCTGTGCTGTGCGAGGTGATTCTCCTACTCCACTGTGCTTTTACGGTTACTTGGCTCTGATCCACTGTCTTGGCATAGACACACGCCTGAGCCGTATTCATTTATACAGCACCGACGGACACCGCACTGTCTCTATATTTAAAATTAAAAGACCGCAGGCACTGTCGCCTTAAACCTTGTAGCCATGCCCAAACCGGAAGGAAGGGCTACTTAACGGACACACGGCCGCCCTTGTGGCGTGAAGCCCGCGCTATCTGGACTGTTGGCTGCTTGCTGCGCACTGTACGCGGACGGCGACTTATTAATTCCTGGCCGAGGAACATACACAGAGCCATACAGGCGTCCACAAACTGCTGCAAGACCACAATGCCAGACGCCGGCCCACAAACAAGGGGGAATACATTGAAGCAACGCCGGCAAATTAATCCGTGGACCAGAGCAAAACCATCAAGTCTCAAAAACAAGGTAAGCCAACAGAATGACTGTGATAACATCACAAAATTGACTAATGATGCAGTTCTAACTCTGCCTGTAGACGAGATCCCTACCGTAAATTCCATTCATCCAAAAGTACACGTACAGATACCATCTTTATACACTCTAGTAGCCAAGGCAGCAGGGCTTTTAGAAAAATTGGTGAGATATTCTGGACCAAATGAGAAAAAAACAATATGCAAATTACTAACTTTACCAAAGCATGTTGCAACTCAGCCACTTTTAGACCTGAGCCAGACCGGATATTCACAGCTGAATGTCAACACAGTGGAAATAAATCCAGCATTGTTCCTATCACCGTTTAAGGTGACAAACTTGGAACTTTTATATGCGACGACTCATCCAAGTGTGACAAAGGACAACAATCCTAGCAACGAAAGCATGTTCTTTGTCCCCAATGTCTCCTGCATTGAAGCTGAACCTAAAAAAGTGAACTTGGAAGCAATAAATACACAAGCGGCAGACCGCTCACAAATTGATGATGATCTTAGTAAAAACTGCAAAAACACAGACATTCAACCAGATGAATATTTGAATCACAGTAAGGATACAAAAACTAAAGATACCAATATAGCTCTTCTGACTGTTAATACCAATAACTTGGAGTCAATTCTCAAAGCTCAAAGCAGCGATCTATACTGGATCCCTATAGCAAATTTGATAAAAAACAACTTGAATTTAGTACCAAGTCAGAGGGGAAAGACGCAACTAGAACGAGCGGCTAGCGAATCCCCCCTGACGGAAAGACTACAAGCCAACTATCTTGCTGTTGAAGCGAAATTAAGTGCAAGCTTGCAAAATGAGAAAAAAAAAAAGACAAGAGGCGAAAAAGCAGTTGCCAATTGTAGGGAAGAAGAGCAGCTCTGATGCTGGACTACAAGCAATCACCAGCACCCCAATAACAAAATTCATGGGGAAGAAAAACTTGGAAACAAAACCAGTTGACCACTCAGAGTCTGCGCTAAATCTGTCCTAAACGGCTCAATCCATGCAACAGGAAAAAAACAAAGAGGTGCCAAAAGTTCATGAAGAAGGCAGCCTATCACCTGAAAATGTAGGCGACATCAATCGAGAAATCGGAGTCAAATCTAATTTATCAACTGCAGCGGCGATACAAATTTACAATAATTCTTTAGCAGCCTCAACCACGGCTTTAACTCAGTTTATCAAACTTTACCAATCCTTGCAGGATACTTTAGCCAATCAAGCAACAATAATGACAAATGCCTTTTCAAAACTAGCAACCATCGAAGATTTTATTGGGACCCTTCAGTTAAGGATCGATAAGGAAGCAGAGCAATCTGTGCGATGGCAGTCTTTACACAAAGAGCTAATGGAAAAAGATCAATCAGCAAAAGATGATCTGATGGCAGCACTAGTTGAATCCATAAAATGGATGCAACAAAATGAGATCAGCAAAACAGGACAACATCTATTTCCATGCATGATCGCAGGCACTAAGGCGTTGTCAAATCCGACAAATAGCGAGGCACAGTTAGCTGCGACTGGCGATACAAATAATAGATTGATGGCTGGCTTATATCCTGCAGTTACAATTGTAATGGCAACCACAAACAATGCTAACCAAAGTGAGATCAAAGAGAGCCTGACAATTAAAACTACAAACAAAACTGAAAATGCCGAAATATGCAATAGAAAAATGACGCAAAAAGTAATGTGTAACAACAAAAATGAAATCACATCAAACTCGCAACAAGAGATAACTAAAGGCGATGCTGATGATGGCTTACCGAACCCCTCTTCAAACAAAACCCCAAAAATCTCTGGGATAAGCAAAGAGAGAAAACTAATTCATTTTCCTCCTTTGGAATCTTCACAGGTCCAGCAAAAATTGGAAATGTGAATTCCAATGAAAAAACAGCAACAACAGCAAACCTAAAAAGAGAGATGCACCTGTTATAGCCTAATAATGAGACAAAGAAGTCAACTCTCCAGAATGCAAAGACATTCATCAGAAATTTGACAACAATAACTAAGGGCCTCATTACACGGTAGGCGTTATGGATTTAACGTTACCGGTAACAGAATACCGGTAACTTTAAATCCCCATGTGGATTACGACCCGGCTCACCCCTATAAGCGGCACCTCTAAGTACAGTGCCACTAATAGCGGGCAGGCCGCGTGCGCGCGACCCTCCATCCCGTAAATTACGCCATGCCGCTATTAGCACAGCATCACAAGGCTAGTGGACATGCCAATAGCGGCATGGTAAAGCCCCCCAAACTCCTTACCGCCATGGTGCTAATACCGGCATCGCAAACCACCCGTTGAGAGAACTGAGCAGTGTTCCCACCTGCCACAGGTGGACACAATAAGCACAGGTGGAGGCAATGGAGACTGTGGCAGCTCAAAAGGAGCACACCACACCCCTTCCCACACCCCTTCCCACACCAAGATGGTTCCAATAATGGCAGCATTACATGGCCTGGAGGACCTCATTGCAGCACAGCTGCAACAACAACAGGCAGCACAAAGGAGACGCAGGAAGAGGAGGAGGAGGGCAAGACAGGCACAGCAAGCACCACCATGGCACCTAATCATACCACAGAGGCACCCACCAATCCCCAGAATCAGCCCCAGTCCATTCAACCTAACCCCTGAGCAGATACACACCCTGTACCATCTGGACCGGGTTACCATCACCAGCATCGTGGACCTGATACACAACAACATTGTGAGCCTCATAGACATCAGAACTGCCATCCCCCCGCTACTGAAGGTGGTGAGTGTGCTCCACTTCCTGGCCACAGGCACCTACCAGCATACAGTGGGAAAGATGCATGGCATCTCACAACCAGTATTCTCACGCACGCTGAACCAGGTACTCGATGCCCTCCTGAAGCATGCACCTGAACACATATACATGCCACAGACTGCCCAGGGTATTGCAAACACAAAAGTTGGCTTCTATTCGCTGGCAGGCATCCCAAGTTGCATCGGGGCCATCGACTGTACCCATGTGGAATTGGTGGTCCCACATCACAATGAAGTAGTCTACCGAAACAGGAAGCAATTCCACTCCATCAATGTCCAAATGGTATGTGACGCCAACAAGATAATCACACATTGCTGTGCCCGATGTCCCGGATCAACCCATGATTCCATGGTCCTGCGGAACTCAACTATCCCACGCTACATGGAGCGACAAACCGCACAACGTTCGTGGCTACTTGGTGAGTAGCATGGCAAGCACATGGCAGCGTGATTGGGGGGGATACATACTCCAACTGGGTGTGATTGGGGGGGAGAGATAGATACTCCAACTGGGTGTGATTGGGGGGGGGATACATACTCTCCACTGGGTGTGATGGGGGGGAGAGATACATACTCCAACTGGGTGTGTTTGGGGGGGGGGGAGGTACATACTCCAACTGGGTGTTATTGGGGGGGGGGAGATACATACCCGAAATGGGTGTAGCTTGTCGGCTGTCGGCAAAATGCACATACAGATGTACGCCAATGCCCATCTGGGAAGGCGGCAACGTACTTGAGATGAACCGACATGCAAGTATAAGCTACACAACACAGATGACATTCCAGGTCTAGTAACATTAAACATCCATCCACATACACATTGCACAACATTCCAGGCCACAAAATACAAACATTTCACACATGCCATCAAGATAGTCATCCTGAATTAGTCCAGCACAACATCAATAATGCAATGTGCCCTATAATGCATGCAAAGGGATCACGCCTAGCCATAGCATTTCACCACACACCTATAGAACCACTGCAGTGATGCCTCTCTGCATGGCAACATCAATGTTGGAATGGCAGTACACCAGCAGTGTTGAACCAAATCTGCCTGGGCCCAGGGACACCGAAGACCTCGCCTCACCCAGGACATGTCAATTACTGTTGGAGGCATTAATGGGGCATGTCCACTTGCAGGGTCGACCTCCCCTTGCATTTGTGAATTGTACAGATGAAGATTGTATTGAAAGCCATAGTGAACCCGACGGAGGAAGGCTGGCAATCGAGAGAGATCTGAGCCTGAACGAGGGAGATCCCAGAGTAAAAAGGTATCACCCAACGTGCAAGCTGAAAGGAAATTTTGTTTGTTATTTTATTAAAGACATCAGGTCCTCAGAGGCAAGAGACTTTTTTGTAGGAAAAAGAGACTTAACCACCGAAGGCCCTGACAATCTGAGAACAGAACTGTTAGCTTGAGCAGGGAAAGCTTGAGCGTGTGCTGTGCTCCAGAGTCCTACCTTGTCCCATGTTCAAAACGTGGGAAAGGGAGACCCGACTGCCGCATCCTGACTTATTATTTGTGAACACTTCTTTCTTTCCTGTGAACCTTATCCCACACTCTTTGTCTGTATTTATCGTAAGGATTGGAAATAGGTTTTTCTTAGTATAGGCCCTTTTATTTGACAAGACGCTACTTGGACTGCCTTATTATTATTTGATGGTTATAGCTTGCTCCCATCTTAGATTTAAGCTTAGATTAGGCATTTTTTCCAACCCGCATATACAGTTTAATAAACAACCTTGAACTGTGTCCACTTGTGTCTGTCTTTACTGTTGCCACCATCAGTTCCTTACAAGGGTCATAACAATTGCCAAAAAGATGTTTTTCCATGAGAAAAATAGGTGCACCAGTTTGCATGGATCCTTGAAACCCCTTCAGCAATTATTGGTATCTGCGAGGATATTTTTATTCTTACCTAAAAGGGTCCAAAATATACCTTTCTTCCATTGTCCATAGTATAATGTATAATGGGTGAAGCCCGCATCAGTAAAGGGCGTGCTATCTGGACTGTTGGCTGTGCTGTGCGAGGTGATTCTCCTACTCCACTGTGCTTTTACGGTTACTTGGCTCTGATCCACTGTCTTGGCATAGACACACGCCTGAGCCGTATTCATTTATACAGCACTGACTGACACCGCACTGTCTCTATATTTAAAATTAAAAGACCGCAGGCACTGTCGCCTTAAACCTTGTAGCCATGCCCAAACCGGAAGGAAGGGCTACTTAACAGACACACGGCCGCCCTTGTGGCGTGAAGCCCACGCTATCTGGACTGTTGCCTGCTTGCTGCGCACTGTACGCGGACGGCGACTTATTAATTCCTGGCCGAGGAACATACACAGAGCCATACAGGCATCCACAAACTGCTGCAAGACCACAATGCCAGATGCCGGCCCACAAACAAGGGGGAATACATTGAAGCAACGCCAGCAAATTAATCCATGGACCAGAGCAAAACCATCAAGTCTCAAAAACAAGGTAAGCCAACAGAATGACTGTGATAACATCACAAAATTGACTAATGATGCAGTTCTAACTCTGCCTGTAGACGAGATCCCTACCGTAAATTCCATTCGTCCAAAAGTGCACGTACAGATACCATCTTTATACACTCTAGTAGCCAAGGCAGCAGGGCTTTTAGAAAAATTGGTGAGATATTCTGGACCAAATGAGAAAAAAACAATATGCAAATTACTAACTTTACCAAAGCATGTTGCAACTCAGCCACTTTTAGACCTGAGCCAGACCGGATATTCACAGCTGAATGTCAACACAGTGGAAATAAATCCAGCATTGTTCCTATCACCGTTTAAGGTGACAAATTTGGATCTTTTATATGTGACGACTCATCCAAGTGTGACAAAGGACAACAATCTTAGCAACGAAAGCATGTTCTTTGTCCCCAATGTCTCCTGCATTGAAGCTGAACCTAACAAAGTGAACTTGGAAGCAATGAATACACAAGCGGCAGACCGCTCACAAATTGATGATGATCTTAGTAAAAACTGCAAAAACACAGACATTCAACCAGATGAATATTTGAATCACAGTAAGGATACAAAAACTAAAGATACCAAAATAGCTCTTCTGACTGTTAATACAAATAACTTGGAGTCAATTCTCAAAGCTCCAGCTCAAAGCAGCGATCTATACTGGATCCCTATAGCAAATTCGATAAAAAACAACTTGAATTTAGTACCAAGTCAGAGGGGAAAGGCGCAACCAGAACGAGCGGCTCCCGAATCCCCCCTGACGGAAAGACTACAAGCCAACTATCTTGCTGTTGAAGCGAAATTAAGTGCAAGCTTCCAAAATGAGCAAAAAAAAAAGACAAGAGGCGAAAAAGCAGTTGCCAATTGTAGGGAAGAAGAGCAGCTCTGATGCTGGACTACAAGCAATCACCAGCACCCCAATAACAAAATTCATGGGGAAGAAAAACTTGGAAACAAAACCAGTTGACCACTCAGAGTCTGCGCTAAATCTGTCCTAAACGGCTCAATTCATGCAACAGGAAAAAAACAAAGAGGTGCCAAAAGTTCATGAAGAAGGCCGCCTATCACCTGAAAATGTAGGCGACATCAATCGAGAAATCGAAGTCAAATCTAATTTATCAACTGCAGCGGCGATACAAATTTACAATACTTTAGCAGCCTCAACCACGGCTTTAACTCAGTTTATCAAACTTTACCAATCCTTGCAGGATACTTTAGCCAATTAAGCAACAATAATGACAAATGCCTTTTCAAAACTAGCAACCATCGAAGATTTTATTGGGACCCTTCAGTTAAGGATCGATAAGGAAGCAGAGCAATCTGTGCGATGGCAGTCTTTACAAAAAGAGCTAATGGAAAAAGATCAATCAGCAAAAGATGATCTGATGGCAGCACTAGTTGAATCCATAAATGGATGCAACAAAATGAGATCAGCAAAACAGGACAACATCTATTTCCATGCATGATCGCAGGCACTAAGGCGTTGTCAAATCCGACAAATAGAGAGGCACAGTTAGCTGCGACCGGCGATACAAATAATAGATTGATGGCTGGCTTATATCCTGCAGTTACAATTGTAATGGCAACCACAAACAATGCTAACCAAAGTGAGATCAAAGAGAGCCTGACAATTAAAACTACAAACAAAACTGAAAATGCCGAAATATGCAATAGAAAAATGACGCAAAAAGTAATGTGTAACAACAGAAATGAAATCACATCAAACTCGCAACAAGAGATAACTAAAGGCGATGCTGATGATGGCTTACCGAACCCCTCTTCAAACAAAACCCAAAAAATCTCTGGGATAAGCAAAGAGAGAAAACTAATTCATTTTCCTCCTTTGGAATCTTCACAGGTCCAGGAAAAATTGGAAATGTGAATTCCAATGAAAAAACAGCAACAACAGCAAACCTAAAAAGAGAGATGCACCTGTTATAGCCTAATAACGAGACAAAGAAGTCAACTCTCCAGAATGCAAAGACATTCATCAGAAATTTGACAACAACAACTAAGGGCCTCATTACACGGTAGGCGTTATGGATTTAACGTTACCGGTAACAGAATACCGGTAACGTTAAATCCCCATGTGGATTACGACCCGGCTCACCCCTATAAGCGGCACCGCTAAGTACGGTGCCACTGATAGCGGGCAGGCCGCGTGCGCGCGACCCTCCATCCCGTAAATTACGCCATGCCGCTATTAGCACAGCATCACAAGGCTAGTGGACATGCCAATAGCGGCATGGTAAAGCCCCCCAAACCCCTTACCGCCATGCTGCTAATACCGGCATCGCAAACCACCCGTTGAGAGAACTGAGCAGTGTTCCCACCTGCCACAGGTGGACACAATCAGCACAGGTGGAGGCAATGGAGACTGTGGCAGTTCAAAAGGAGCACACCACACCCCTTCCCACACCCCTTCCCACACCAAGATGGTTCCAATAGTGGCAGCATTACATGGCCTGGAGGACCTCATTGCAGCGCAGCTGCAACAACAACAGGCAGCACAAAGGAGACGCAGGAGGAGGAGGAGGAGGGCAAGACAGGCACAGCAAGCACCACCATGGCACCTAATCATACCACAGAGGCACCCACCAATCCCCAGAATCAGCCCCAGTCCATTCAACCTAACCCCTGAACAGATACACACCCTGTACCATCTGGACCGGGTTACCATCACCAGCATCGTGGACCTGATACACAACGACATTGTGAGCCTCATAGACATCAGAACTGCCATTCCCCCGCTACTGAAGGTGGTGAGTGTGCTCCACTTCCTGGCCACAGGCACCTACCAGCATACAGTGGGACAGATGCATGACATCTCACAACCAGTATTCTCACGCACGCTGAACCAGGTACTCGATGCCCTCCTGAAGCATGCACCTGAACACATATACATGCCACAGACTGCCCAGGGTATTGCAAACACAAAAGTTGGCTTCTATTCACTGGCAGACATCCCAAGTTGCATCGGGGCCATCGACTGTACCCATGTGGAATTGGTGGTCCCACATCACAATGAAGTAGTCTACCGAAACAGGAAGCAATTCCACTCCATCAATGTCCAAATGGTATGTGACGCCAACAAGATAATCACACATTGCTGTGCCCGATTTCCCGGATCAACCCATGATTCCATGGTCCTGCGGAACTCAACTATCCCACGCTACATGGAGCGACAAACCGCACAACGTTCGTGGCTACTTGGTGAGTAGCATGGCAAGCACATGGCAGCGTGATTGGGGGGGGATACATACTCCAACTGGGTGTGATTGGGGGGGAGAGATACATACTCCTACTGGGTGTGTTTGGGGGGTGATACATACTCCAACTGGGTGTGATTGGGGGGGGAGAGATAGATACTCCAACTGGGTGTGATTGGGGGGGAGATACATACTCTCCAACTGGGTGTGATGGGGGGGAGAGATACATACTCCAACTGGGTGTGTTTGGGGGGGGAGAGGTACATACTCCAACTGGGTGTGATTGGGGGGGATACATACCCGAAATGGGTGTAGCTTGTCGGCTGTCGGCAAAATGCACATACAGATGTACGCCAATGCCCATCTGGGAAGGCGGCAACGTACTTGAGATGAACCGACATGCAAGTATAAGCTACACAACACAGATGACATTCCAGGTCTAGTAACATTAAACATCCATCCACATACACATTGCACAACATTCCAGGCCACAAAATACAAACATTTCACACATGCCATCAAGATAGTCATCCTGAATTAGTCCAGCATAACATCAATAATGCAATGTGCCCTATAATGCATGCAAAGGGATCACCCCTAGCCATAGCATTTCACCACACACCTATAGAACCACTGCAGTGATGCCTCTCTGCATGGCAACATCAATGTTGGAATGGCAGTACACCAGCAGTGTTGAACCAAATCTGCCTGGGACCAGGGACACCGAAGACCTCGCCTCACCCAGGACATGTCAATTACTGTTGGAGGCATTAATGGGGCATGTCCACTTGCAGGGTCGACCTCCCCTTGCACATTGCTGTCACACAGACCATCTGCATGTATGCTGTTAATTGTGTACTTGAATCACAATGCAATGTCAATTTGTGTGATATGAACAGGATGCTCTTGAGGTGAACAGTAACAGGACCCCGTTCGTTCCCCCCATACAGGTGATGCGGGCTATCCCCTGAAGACCTGGCTCCTCACACCTGTACGGAACCCACAGAACAGGCACGAGGAGGAATCCAATCGTGCACATACCCGTACCCGCATCGTGATCGAGCAGACTTTTGGCCTTTTGAAGTCACGGTTTAGGTGCATTAGCAGGTCTGGTGGCGCTCTCCTGTATGGACATGAGAAGGTGGCCAAGATCACCATGGCATATGTCATGCTGCACAACATGTGTTTCAGACGGAATGTGCCACTGCCCCCTGACGTTGAAATAGAAGCACCTGATGAGGATGATGATGGTGATGAGGACGGAGGTGAAGGGGATGCAGGTCTTGCAAGAGGGGATGGGCAGGAGGGACGTGCTGTGAGACAGCATCTGATCAACCAAATATTCTGAGGAACATGTTTTCGTACTGTCACATGGATATCGGTATTAATGCACTGGTGTATGTTTGGAAGCACGCAATGGACCCTGTCGCCAATAAAGTACACAAACACAATGAAGATGCCCAAGCCTGTGTTTTGATCAGAAACCAGTGTATTGAGTAACGGAAAGGTGAAAAAGTGCAAGTCCCCAAACATCCCACCACCCTTCCCCCCACCCCCCACAACAGACCCATAACAGCCTTCCCCCCAGCCCCCACAACAGACCCATAACACCCTTCCCCCAACCCCCCACAACAGACCCATACACCCTTCCCCCCACCCCCCACAACAGACCCATAAGACCCTTCCCACCACCCCCCACAACAGACCCATAACACCCTTCCCCCCACCCCCACAACAGACCCATAACACCCTTCCCCCCACACCCCACAACAGACCCATAACACCCTTCCCCCCACCCCCCACAACAGTCCCTCATGTGTCTGCCATGTTTGCGTTGGCCCATGCACGTAGAGGAATCTCCATTGACCCCCTATTTCCCATTGTCTGTAGCAGCATTTGGAGGATGGGCAGACGTGCGCCTTGTGGTGCGTGTTGAGTGCCGGAGGTGGCTTGTCTGTCTAGAGCCAGAAGATGACGATGGGGCAGACTGGCCTGGTTGTGAGAAGTGGCGGTCCATTGTGTCGGCCATGCGAGTAAGGACCTCCCTGAGCCTGGATATCCCGTTACACAGCCTGTCAGTGTTTGCGTCCATCCTCTCAGTTTGCCTCGCCGTCTCCACAATATTCTCCCTGAGATGGCAGGCCTCCTCAACATGCTGGCCAACCAGCACAGTCAGTTCGTGTTGACGCTGCAGGATGGTGGTCAGTTGGAGGGCAGTGCTGGGTGATGGTGTACTGGATGCTGTGCCCTCAGATGCATCCACTGCAGCAGGTGAAGCCACCATGGGGGACATTATGGCTGGATTGTTGTCCTCAACAGACACATCAGACCCAGGTGTCTGGAATGGTGCTGGCTCTGGGGTTCTAGGGGGGCTTGGGGTGTGCATCTCCATTGGCCCAACTAGGGTGTCCTCAGGATCAGATAGGGGGGCAGTGGCGGCTGCCTCACCAGCGGAGCTTGCCGCAGCTGATGGTGGGCCCTCGGTGGCTGGTATTGGTGCCTGTGGGTTCACCTCCAGTGGTGGGGCTGCAGTTTGTGGTGCAGCTACATCTGCCCTGGCAGTGGCACTCCTACGATGTTTCCTGCTCATCACGTGTGACCTTCCCCCTTGCCCCTGGATGTTGTGGGGTGTCCTCCTAGTCCTGTGCCCTTGGCCTCTTACTCGTAGCTGGTGCCTGGGATGCATTAGCGGCATCCTCACCATCTGTATGTGAGCCTGTCAGGGACAAGAAGGGGGATGGCATTGGTTGCGTTTCAATATACTTAATGCAGATTACATGAATGATGCAGTTGTGGCCATTGGGACTTAGTAGTTGTGGATGCAGGTGATGTGCCAGTTCAGTGCCTCATCCATGCATGGTTGTGTTTGAAACTTGTCTCTGGTGATGTGTGCATGTGTGCGTGTTTGGGTCTGACACTGACATGGTGAGGGATGGATGCATGTGTGGATCTGTGTCCATGCATGAGAGGAGTCTGTGCTCACATATGGGGGGAACAGTACATTCACATTGCATCCTGTCATGTGTACACTCACCTGCATCCGAAGTGGTACCCACGCCGAGCTCCATGGTGCCTACTCCCTCAATGGATTCCACAGCAATCAGGTTTCCACAGGTCACCTCCCATTCTTTTAGTCTGATTGGTGAACCAGCTCCACCTGCACTGGCAATGCGGTGGTTTTCCGCAAGGATGCCCCTCACCCGCAGTCTGAGGTCGTCTCACCTCTTCCTGCACTCACGCACCATGGGGGTGCTGGTGCCCACTGCACTGACTTTGACTGCAACTTGCTCCCAGATGGCTTTTTTTTGGAGTAGTGTTGGCCGCCGCATGTCCTTGGCAAAAACAACCTCTGCATTCTCAGCCAGGTTCTGTGTCCGCATATTTAATTCCTCTGCTGTAAATTTCTCCTTGCGCTGCCTGTCAGTACTGTTTTTTAATGCCTTGGGCATGGTGCAGGTATCCCGGATGATTTTGAACTGCTAACGACTCAAAACTGGTCCAGGGGGCAGAGGATGGCAATGGTTATGTTTTTAAAGATGGCCGCCGTGCTCTTTCCCGTTCCTGTGCGATGACGCTATTTCCGGTTCTGCAATTTAACGGTCACCGCTATTTGCGGTGACCGCTATTTACATGCAGCAGGAGGGCGGAAGTGCAATCTGCACTTTCGTCCAGGGCGGTAGGTGACTTTTTGGGGTCTTTACCGCCATGGCGGTAGGGGGTTTCCGGCATGGCACTATGCTCTTGTCCGCGTACTCGTAATGGTGCGTTATTAACGCACTCTTGCGAGGGCAGTCACGTTGATAGCGCCATGCCGGTATTTTGGCATTTTACCGCACAACGTGTAATGTGACTCTAAGACTGCACTGTTTGAACGTGCAAAGACGAATAAAAGAACTGCCAGATCACAAGAAGTGAAAGCCACAATTGACAAGCCATTGATTGGCCTATCTACAAAACAAACTTAAATAAACGTCATGAAAGTAGAGTCTAAGAACCAAGAGTCTGTACGATCAGCCACGTTATCTGATCTATGTGATTTATCAACATACTCAGACAACCAGATAGATGAATCAAGTGCTTTAACACCTCAAAAAGAAGTAAGAAAACTCGACAACTCAGAAGGAAAACACAATTCAAAAGATAAACGCATAAATTTAACTCCTCTGAGACAAAAAAATGTGTCCAGGAACTCACCACAAATTAAAGACACAAAACCCACTGAATACGGCAAGTTAAATCCCAAACTTACGTTGCTGCAGAAGCATAAAGTATCCAACGTAAGTACAAAGTCATTGCCAAGGCGGCAACATGGTAAAGAAGGTACAAAAGTTAAACTGAGACTACAAAATATTCATTCAGACGATCATGATGTTAACTTAAACGGTGGTAACATAATGAAGCTGTTTACATGCATATCAGCGCTACGGACAGTCATTTCTGATGATATAAAAATCACGGAATATGCAACTGAAAGAACTTCCGATCAAGTGCTGTTGCATATAAATTCTCAAGCCGTCAGGAGAACACTCCTGGATGCAAAGGATGATTTGCTATTCTATGGATTTGATCTCTCTCTGGAACCATATGGCGAGACGGAAGTCGACAGCACTTCCAAAGATACATTTACATCATTGACACGCAATGAACAAAGAAGAGAAACATTGAGGAAACAACTTTCTGCGAAAAGACCAGATGAACTAAATGTTTCATCACAACAACAAGAAGTAAAGCAGAGAGATCCTATCAAGAGTCAGTATAACATACATTAGCTATGGAAAGAACCACGATTCAAGCCACAGAACTTGATCTCATGGAACACAAGGGGCTTTGTACATTTGTTGAACAATTTTTCAGTGAACTTAAAGGATAATTTTGCACCATGTTTACAAGAAACATGGCTTCGAGATTTACCCACAGGAGATGGCTATACGATCTTACTAAATCCTGCTGGAAAAAATCATAAAGGATGCCCTTTTTCTGGCCTCCTGATGATGATAAAAAAACTCACTAAATTGGTCTGTAAAAGAATTACCTAATCCAAATTTATTTGTTCAAGGAGCTCTAATCGAACATTTAAGCAAAAGAAACACGGCAAAATCCAGGTTACTGCTGATAAATACTTATTGGAACTCTGCCATGATTAGCGCTCCTAAGTATGTTGACTCAGTGACTTCAATGATAGATACATATTTGACGTCTGACCAAAATCTGGAAATTATAATTTGTGGTTACCTAAATAACACATGGTTCGTGACAAACACGATTTCTCAAAACCAAAGGCACATATCGTTTGAAGACCTGTCGTTTGAAGCTAAATTGTGGCACTCTGCAATGCGTAGCAGGAACTGTATCATGTTGAATGGACACGTGCAGGGTGACACTCCCTCTAAACCAACTTGGCACCAAAATCAGTGCCACAAAACGCTTGATTATATATGGTCATCACAAAACCTATTTGAAAAGGTGATAAAGCTAAACGTCATAACATCGAGCAGCAGTGACCACAATCCGTTGAAATTGACATGGAGAGAGGCATGTCCACAGACGCCGTTAAACTACTCTGACGCTGCAACTACAGATGCAAGTGGAAACCGCCTTCGGATAAGCGGCATGCAGATTGGAAATCTGACCGACACATTTGGAGCACACATGGCACAACATGATATCAACTACGTCCCCTTGTTAAACAAATTCATAGTGAAAACTAATGTAAAAGGAATCGCTGGCCATCAACACAAATTCAGTAGACTGCTAGCCTTAGAAAAAAACCCTTTTTTGCAAGACATCAGAAGGATTCGAAAAGCAAAGAATACCACGCTCAGTGAACAAATTCGACGCTGACATCAACGTTACAGAAACTGGGTCAAATCATTTGTTACCCTAAGGTGTTCCAAAAACCCAACACACGTGAAATATGGGCGATCCTAAACTCGGGTAATACAAAAAGTAACCAAATATTAAATAATGAAGTAGCTCCCAATATTTGGGAAAGCTGCTTTTTCAAACTATTCAGTGATTCTAACTCTGAGCAATCGGAAACCCAGGAGTATAACATCAAACCATGGAACGTTGCTGAATCTCGATCTGACATTGAAAACGCAATCAAGCAGCTACAAATTTCAAGAGCAGCTGCCCCAGACAACATCAGTAACGTGATGCTTAAACAAGAGCCTGAAAAGTGGGCTTGGTTCATTGAAATTCTATTTAAAGAAATATCATTCAGGCAAGTGGTACACCATCTTGGCTAACTGAGGTGGTCGTTCCAATTCACAAAAGGGGGCCATGGGCTGATCCAGCAAACTACCGCCCAATCGCGTTGTTAGACATGATTGGAAAAATCTTCGCCTCATTTCTACAAAACAATCTATCTACATGGGCCACACAAGCTGGGATAGGCGATTGTCGACAAACAGGGTTCACAAAAGGTGTAGGGACAGAAGTCAATTTATTGCTACGAAACCTTTTAAAATTGAAGACCTTTGTGGACACGCGGCAAGCGTTCGAGAAAATAAATCAGAAGCTATTGTGGCAGAAATTAATAAACTGGCAATGTCCTTCAGACATATTGAACCCTATAAGATCATTGCATAAAAGAACAACCATCCAAATTCGGATGAACCACGATGGTGATTTCACAAATACAATACTGACCTCAAAGGGAGTAAAATAGGGTTGCCCGTTGGCAGCCCTGCTGTTCAAGATATTTATTTCCGATTTGCCAGCTGACTTGAAAGATGTCAAGTGCTTTCCACCGAAAATAAATGACCAACCAATTAACTGCATCATATATGCAGGTGATTTGGTGTTAGCATATTACACACAAATAGGACTACAGTGATTGCTGTCAAAACTAAACATCTATTTGACAAAGAATAATCTCGAAATAAATACTAGCAAAACCAAAATAATGCAGATGGGACCTCTAAAAGGATAAAAAAAACTAAAATTGCAGATGGCATGTTGCAGAAGAACCAATCGAGATAACCATGTCGATACGTTATCTTGGAATTATCTTCAGCACATCGATTTGAAAATGGCCATGGTATCAAGATTTGAGAAGTCGAATGACAACATATGCATTACAAGGTCTGAAATTGCATAATGAATATGGACATTTTTCATTCCAACCAATATTAGTGTTCTATCTGAATAAAGTATTGCCAGCAATAACATTCGGGGCTGAATCAGCATGGAACCTCAACTTCAAATTTGGGAAATACTTGAAGGTATGTTTTGGAGCAAAGTGCTTAGACTGCCACGTCATGTATCAATGACGATACTGCGTCATGAACTGGCAATCAATTTTTTATATAGCACAACAGCCTGGAAAGCATGTGCAACCCTATGTAAAATGAGAGAACATCCCGGAGAGCCTGCATATCAAATTTTTAAGACATCCCAATCTGGGAGAACATCAAACATGCTAATAGACTGGGCTAATAAAATAGATCAAATTCTTGTGGCTGCTGACATAGACAAAGAGTCTCTCCAAAGACATCCACAACTGGTAAAGAAACGCCTCCAAACATGCAATTGGATTTCAAACCTAGAAAAAAGAGCGACTCTACGTAGTGCACTCCTGCTTGGGAGTATAACAAACAAACTAGATATACAACCAAAATATGTACTAAAATGTCCATCTCGCCATCATCGAGACCAATTGTTCCATTTGCGGCTAAATGCACTAAAGACCAAAGAGATGAGATGGCTAAGAAAAGAGCAGACACTGCAAAAAAGACATAGAATCGCTGCAACATCTGATTGTAAAATGTAGTGCAATTGCAGACCAAAGGACATGCCATTTGGGATTTTCGTTTCCACTAAATGGAAATACTGATGAATGGTGGACTCAGGTGATATCAGGTCACAATACGAAGATAACCTGTGCGACTGTTGATTTTTTGGGTGCAATTTTGAAAGAAACCTAGAGAGCGTGGTACCTAGGGAACTATATTATTATTTGAAAAGGCAAATGAAATCTTCTTTTTTTTTTTGCACAGTGTCAGTGAAAATTTGAAATACTAATGAGTGCAATGGAAGTAACATTGTGATAAAAGTTTGTATAAACTAAAGATTGCAATAAAAAATAATAATAATGGGTTGTCTATGTATAAATATTATCACCCCTGTTTCATCCTTAAATTTTGTTTGTATTGTTTTCCATGGTCTGTCCATGAATCACAGTCGTTACGCACATGACCTCTACCGATGTAATATTGGGATACAAGGAAATACCACTTCTCTCTATTGTCAGCAGTAATTAGCCTTTAGCCTTTATTTTGTTAACTATTATTGGACTATGGTTTATTCATGTTTCAAGGACATTGATCTTTGATGTTTTCTCTTTTTTTCCAAGTATAAATAATAAGTGTTGGGGTGTTAATATCTGGGAGAAGAATTTGTATTTCTGTTAAATAAATCTACTTACTGTTTTTCTTCATCTGCTCTGAAAGGTCATTAATTACATCCTACCTCCAATAATTCCACTTTCCCTCCACACATTGAAAATCATGTTAGTCTAAATCATTTTTTGCACTTTCATTACGAAATGTGAGCACTTTACATAAATTGTATGAAATGCACGCAGAGTAGAGACCTCTACTAGCAGGATAGAGAGCTTGGCATTCTGTTTCCTCTGGCTCAGCCAATTTGCATTTCTGCAAACCTTTGCAAAATTACAGTGAACAAAGTTTTCATTCCCACATGAATGAGCACATTTGTAAGTTCACAGTGCACATATAAATATGTCTTTCTTTCGAACCCTGTTAACATTTACTATACAATTATTGAAAGTAATCTGAATATCGTCAAGATCCAATGAAGGCATAAAATAGCACCAAATAGACACATGTTTTTCAACAGGAAAACCTGATCAGTCATAAAATGGTGTTTACTTTCCCGTTGATTATTTTCCTACAAGAGATACTCTGGTGTTACTGAGATGCAATGTTTCAGTAGGAATACTTGTCTCAGTTACAGCATTAGTTCATATAACAGCTTTTATGCGGCAAATATTGGTGATCATGGTTATTCATGCTATTGCATTTAAACCACAAATATTTGACTATCCAAGGAAAGGCCTACTGGGGGTATCACAACACTAATTCGGAGCTCCCTTCTACTTAAGAGAGCAAGCCTTGAGGCTCGAGATGCCCTAATGAATTTACAAGAGTAGCAGGGGTTTCCAATTGGGAATGTGTATCTTCCACCTAACAAGGGTAAATGCATTAAAGATGTACTAAGGAAAATGGCTGATGCTATAGCTCAATATGAGGGGAACCATAACAGAATAATTATGGAGTTTAATGCAAAATTAGGAATCCTAAGGAATATTAATGAGGATAGTAGATTAGTTATGGAGTTTTGTAGAATTAGGGCTAGGAACCTTTTAAACAAACGAGAGCATCTTTGGGGTATTGAGCTTCACTCTTATGGCCGCTTATGCCCTAGTGGAGCTCCATGGCCGCTGCAAAGGCAACAAACCTCCCATATGCCAGCCCTTAAATGAGGCGGTAACACTGTTACTGCCACATTTAAGAGCTAACGCCCAACTCATGATCAGGCACATAGGGCCTCATCACGAGACTGACGGCAACCCTTAAATGCAACGGTAGCGCTATTACCGCTGCATTTAAGGGTCTGCCAGATCATGGATTTGGCCGATTTACAGCACGATTACCGCCGGCGGGAAATCCGCCGGCGGTAATAGTGGGAATTTTCCCCATTGGGCCCAATGGGGAATGAGGAATTCCCAAATGGGCCCAATGGGGAATGGGCAAAAAACCCTTTTGCCAAACCCGTGATCTGGCGCTAATAGCGCCGGGGGCTTTGGCGGTAGGGCTATTAGCGCCGGCGCTAATAGCGCCAGCGTTACCGCCCAACTCGATGAGGCCCATAGTCTTTTCCAGGAAGGAAGTTTCACTTTCCATTAAATCCATGTCCATTGGAAAAGCCACAGGCCTGATGGGTTTCGATCGGATGTTTATAAATGGTGCCCGGATTGGTGGCCACCCCTACTTGTTGTTTCAACCCTATTAGTCTAGTGGTGACTACACCGAAATCATGGAGCGAGAGCCTTTTCATTCCAATTTAAAAAAAAAAAAAAAAAATCCATTGAGGACCCAAATTGTTACCACCTTGCTGGACACAACGAATGTGCTTTTTAGAAAATGTATAACCTGTGGACCTGAACAATGGGCAGAGAAGAACAATATTGTGAAAGCTTCTCAAGCTGGGTTTGAACGTTTTAGTAGAAAAGTATTGGGAAACTGTAGGTTGCTTTTTTGGCCCTGAAAAAGGAATTCGACTCCATCGATAGGAATATTCTATGGATGAAGTTGGAACCCTTAAGGACTCGGAAGGACTTCTAAAATTAACATATTCCTGCTATGCAGATACTTAAGCAGCAGTTTGCTGCCCTTCAGGGGGAGGTTTTACACCAAATTCTTTATTTAATAATGGTGTAAAACAAGGATGTTCATGGGCCCCTTTTTTTATCAGTTCTATTTCTATCAGATTAGGCCCAAATTGAGTGAGTACAAAATACTTCCCCCTACCCTTCATAATGTGTCTTATGGATCACTTCTGTTTGCAGATCAGCCCTCCCAGATTTACCACCGGTGGGGGGAGGGGCTTCAAAGGAATATTGAGTATGCAGAATGTTATGTTTGTAGAAATGGGATAAACTTGAAAATGAAAAAAATCAAAAATGTTGGTATTTGGCAAGGGGAAAATGACTATGGGCCTCATCACAAGTTTGGCAGTATTCCGGTGGATTTCCCATCGAGCACTATTTGTGCTAACGCCACGCTGCCTGGCGGAAAGTGCACAGGATCACGAGTTTGGTGCAGGGACATGGCAACGCAAATAGCGCTCGGAGTAAAAAGTGTCCAGAAACCGGTAAATCCATCGCACATTTCGCTACCAACCAGCCGCGGTGCTATTAGTGTGCGGGAAACGCGTCGCCGCCGGAACCGGAAATAAAGCGGCGGCCATTTTGAAAATCAAAATCTTCTGAAAATCACTGCCCCTGCAAGCCATCCACCACTGTAAACATTGCGAAATGTCTCAGGAACGCACCAGGGGCAAGTCTGCCCTGGACAGGGTGAGAAAACCAAAATTCAATGACCAGTAGCTAGCCATACTGGTGGAGGAGGCAGTGGCCCATCAGGAAGAGCTGTATGGTGCACTGCAGTGCAAAACAACTGGCCAGTGTCAAGCGTAGATTTGGATGCAAATCAGCCACAGGGTGTCTGTGGTGGGCCGCATGCCCAGGATGGTGTGTACTGCTGCAAGCGCCAATGACTTGCGGGTCCCAGTACGTGGCCTACTCTTCCAGCACACGAGTGCAAGCAGGGCAACTGGAGGATATGGGCACCATTGAGGGAGTTGGAGTAGCAGAGGCTGGCACCGGTACCCAGGAGGCTGCAGGTGAGACCCCACACCCCTAAAAATCCAATTAACCTGTAAGGGCCACGCCCCAGACCCTGATTGAATGTATGTGCATGCAGTGTGCGTGAGGCACTGCAGCCACCCAAAACTAACCCCTCGTAGCACAGTACAATAGCGCACCCTAGTCCCCTGAGTACGTACACTGCATCAACACAAGGCCCAGGGGAAAGACATCCATGGGCATGGCACAGCAACGTGATGTGTGAGTGTGCATGAAACCCCCCCAGCAATATGAGTTACGTGCATCCCAAGCAGACATCTGAAGATGTCACGCCAACATGTCCAAGCAGTGTCCCTCCCCAGTCCCAACTATCGCAACAGTCACCAAAATGCAATGGCGAAGCATGATTGAAACTGTGTCCAAACCCACTGTAAGGCATGATATGCATGTTACAAATCTAAGCTGCCCTCAAATCATACAACACCCTATGTACCCCACAGGCACGCAGCGCTAACACAGCAGGCCGATGATGATGATGAGGAGGCAACAACATCCAGCCACCTGACCTGGCGGGCTTCCACCAGCACCACCACACTGCGAATGGGCCGGACAGAAAAAAACATAACACCGGACACATCCCACGTTACCCCACCGAAGCCCAACCAGACTGGTGCAGCATCCACAGGGCCACAGGGCGACAGCGCCTCATTCCCCAGAAGCCACCATGGGCACCCAGGGTGTGGAGGGAGCCACAAGTGGGTCTGACTCTGATGAGGGCCACATACCCAAAGCAGTGCGACACACTGCACTGCTTTCGTCACCTGGTCACAGTGTCACACAAGAGTTGGCCACACTCCAGGGTAGCCCAGACCATGTGCCAGAGAATGCACCCACGCCACATGTACGTGTGTGTCAGGGCCGCAAACCTCAGCCAGATGTGGACACAACATCATATGGCTCCCATGAGGAAAGTCACTCAAACCGCAGCAGCCCCATCAGAGGTGGCACCATGTTCCCAAACAGCCCCCCTCCGAACCCATGCTGTGCCATCAGTCCGATCCCCAGCACACCTCAAAGACCCTATGTCACGGGAGAAGCAGTGATTGGACTGCTGGATCTGATGTAGGCCTGACAGCGGCGCATTGGGGAAATGTCAATGGAACACACACACACCACATCAAAGCTATCAGCAGTGCAATACGGGATGCTGCAAAGACCATGGCACGAGACAATGCACAGACCCGTAGGGTCATGGATGGCTGCACAGCAGCCCTGACAGGTTTTGGTCAGAGGATACGGGAGCTGTGCGAGGTCCAGAGGTGTAGCCAGGATAGTCTAACAAGTGGGGACTGAAGCTAATGTAGTTGGACCCACCACAGTAACATTAACATCTGTAAATGCCCACACAGCACTGCTGAGGGGGCATTTACAGATTTTGGGTGGGCCTTGCCCACTCACGCCTTAACCTGTCTACGCCTCTGGTGAGGTCCAATCCGCAGATGCGGGAGACAAACAGTCTGCTCTGCCAGCAGTTGCAGGTCACCGGAGCAATTCCATCTGCCTCATCCATGCCCCCTGAGGGATCCCTGGAGGCATCACCCAGGCAACGTTTCCTGCAAAATCTCACCCGTCGTTCACCAGAGGGACCCGGCCATGGAAAGCGGCCACGTCCATCCTAGAGTCATGGGCGCATGGACACACTAGCACTATGTAGAGGTGTGCTGAGGGGGTGGTGGCATCGTGTGATGGGTAGTTTACAGGGGGGTGGTGGGATCGTGTGATGAGGAGTTTACAGGGGGTGGGGGATCATGTGATGGGGAGTTTACAGGGAGGTGGGGGGATCTTGTGATGGGGAGTTTACAGGGATGTGGGGATTTCTTAAAAATAACAATAAATCCTGTTCGAAATTCATCCATAGTATGGACATTCATGATTAAGTTGAAGTGCTCTTTATTCTACAAGTGGTATGATTGAAGTGTTTCAATGCAGTGGATCAAAAATAATTGTCAATCAAGGCCTGTCTGGCCAACCTCCCCTCCCTCACTGCATCCCTGTGTGCATGTGGCATGGCTTCGGCCACATTATCATCATCACTCCCATCCCCAGGTGGCTGGCCATCAGCATCAGGGGGCAGCGGCACAGGTAAGTATGATTTTGCCAACTTTATCAGGTGCATACATCAATGCCCCTCCCGTACGGTCTATGCACTGGAATCGTGCCTTCAGCAGTCCAAATGCCCTTTGCACACAGATGCATGTACGCCCATGGGCAATGTTGTATGCCAGCTCAGCTGGAGTGTGTGGATGATGCACAGGAATCATAAGCCATGTGTACTGCAGGTATTCAGAATCACTTGCACGGAAGAACATGTATACATCAGGGCTAGGTTGGTTCAGTGGGTGTACAAGGCTCGGTCATCAGTGACATTGGCAGTGCAATCAGGTATGCGTTGTGAAGGTTCCCGCTATCCCAGTAACATTTTGACATATATCCTTCACCTTCTGAGACATGCATGGCCTGAGGTTTACATACAGCAGTGTATCAATTGATTTGTGGATTCCTTTGTGTGTCACTCTCATGTTGTACACGCACGCTCATTCCTATTTGGTTACTTTCATTGTGGTTTGTGTTGGGCAAGGTGCAACATTCAATCAATAGACCATTTACTGCATGAATAACCACAGTATCGAAATGCCACAGCACTCTGTCCATTATCACTGGATGGGGGCACCTTTATGTCTGCATGTTCAGGCAAAACGTTAGGGCATGCGTCGTGGCATTCGCTATGGCTGGTGTTGCGTTTGCTACTTGGCACGGTCATGTACATTTGGCCAGGCATGTGATTGCCCAATCAGGGGTCAGTGTCTCAGGGATTGTCATGTCTCCAACTACTCGTGTATGGTGGCTTTGTGAATGTGCCTGCATTAGGACTCTTTTGAC